>NC_079395.1:21660064-22397564 GCF_029220125.1 Pseudoliparis swirei | reverse complement strand
GTGGTCTGCTTCCCCTGCGCGTGTCAAGAAGCAGAGGATGGAGGAGGAAGTGAGAGAAGGAAGTCATTGCTACTCCCGGTAACCTTGACGATGGAGGATTGCTGGTCACCGACAGTATCGTAACCTTTGACCTTACCTTGGTCTTTATAGCATCCAAGGCATCCAGAACTTTCTGAAGCCTGGGGTTGGCAGCACCGATCTGGAACACAACACACACACACACACACACACACACACACACACACACACACACATGTGTAATTATAATACTTCAATACATTTAACTGTCATTATGTAATAGGCTTGTTTACATATTATTACAAGTGTTAGTACACCCTGTTTCTTGAATATTGATCCTGGTTCATCATCAGACTGTTCTCTTCACCATGGTTGCCGTGGTTACCACACTCAGCCTCAGACTGACGGGCTGTCAGCGATGACTCCCCGGGGACTCACCTTGAGAAAGACCCCGACCACCGCCAGTCCGTCGGGCTTGCTGGCCGCCTCTCCGAAGCTGGGGTACCTGGTGTTCCAGTGCACCAGGTGCAGCTGGCAAGAGGGAGAACAGTTTAGCGTTCAGCAGGCAGCACACCTCCCTGTGGCCGACTGGGCGTGAGGTGATGAAGAGGGAGAGGGAAGTCCAGCAGGTGAGGGTGCAGATGAGTTTATGGTCTCTAGTTTCAAGTCTTCTTCTATACAGCATGATGTTCATTTAGTAACTCATTCTCCATTCAACAGACCATAAAGCAGGGGATGCTTTAGGGGCGGGGCTATCATAATAATAACAATAATAACTAGAACTAGAACTAGATCACAAGATTGGGCATTGAATTATGAACATGTTGGCATTAGTTGTCTAATCAAATGGTCCCCGGATAATAACCAATCATCCCACCAAATTTCATGCGATTCAAAGAAGATTTTGACCTTTTCATAACCATGACCTTGACCTTTGACCTTATCGATCCCAAAATCTAATCAAATGGTCCCCGGATCATAACCAATCATCCCACCAAATGTCATGCGATTCGGTTTAATACTTTTTGACTTATGCGAATAACACGCACGCATACAAATACACGACGATCAAAACATTACCTTCTGCATTTTCAATGCGAAGGTAATAATAACTTTATTTATATAGCACCTTTAAAAACAATGTTTACGAAGTGCTCCACAGAGAGTCAAAGCAAAACAAGTGGAATAGCAAGAAACCAACATTACATTTAAAAGTATGTATTAAAATTTTAAAATGAAATGAAAAATATTTTTTTTAATTAAAAACCAAATAAATTAAAAACAGACAATCAAAATTAGGGGAACCAAAGTTCTGCAAAAAAAGACTAGATCACTTGAAAGATGTTCTATAAAAGTGGGTTTTAAGAAGTGATTTGAAAGAAGTCCCTGATTCTGAGCCTGATCCCCGTATAAGAGTGACTGACAGGTCGCTCCCAGAGCCGCCAGCCCACCTCAGTCCAAATATGGTCGTTTACATACTCTGGTTGCAAAAAGTAGTCCGCAAACCAGAGGCTGGTGTCACGCCGGCTGCGTCCACTTCCTGTGTGGGCCGTCTCGGTGTTTGAGGCCCGGGCGTCGGCGCGTTAGCTCAACCTGTCACACGGACTCGCTGTCGCCCTCCTGGCGTCTCTTTGGGGACGCAGCGATCATCTCGAGATGAGACGAGCGACTTGGTCTCGTGACTTCAGTGGCGTGGCCGACGTTGTGTCAAGGTGCGTTCACACCAAAAGAGAAGCGATTTTTCGCGTCGCCCAAAACGCGTGAGTTTACTCGCTCGACCGTTCGCCGTGTTCTCACCATGAGCGTCGAGACGCTCCGCGAGGGGCGGGGCTTATCTCCGTGTCTCGTCTCCGTAAAGACCGTTATCATCTCCTTCATCCACCAGAATAACTCACCACTAGTTCTGCTTTATACTTGTTGTGGACGTCCCACACACTGACGCCCTCGTGTTTGGGTTGATGACATCACCCGGAGGCTCACTCAGCTCGGTCACTTTCACCGATGAAGTTACTGTTACGCTTGAAAGACTTCCGCCTCCAGCTACGAGAGCGGAACTCAAGAGCCGATTGGCCTGCGTTGCGAGATGACGCCTCAAAGTTTAAATATTTCAAATGGGGGCAAAAATTGCGCCGCTGAAAACGCGTCGCCCACATCGCGTCGCCCAAACGCTCCAAACCCGTCACCCGAGAAAATATCGCATCTATCGCAGCCACGCGCGTCTGTACGTTGACTTCTCATGGGATTCGGTCGCACGAGAAAATAGTTTCGCTTTTGGTGTGAACGCAGCTTTAGGGTAGTGTTTACTGCAACGTACCGACGCCGCCGGAAACACGTCAACGGTGACTTTTCCTTTCACATGGGACACGGACAGAGGCCGTGTTCTACTGGCCGTCACTTCTATGAACAGCCAATCAGACACACCCACCTGCACCACCTCACGGTCACCACCTCCACCTGCACCAACACCCCAACTCACTGCCATCGGTCTGTCTATAGACTGGTCATGCATACAGGAAGTAAAGGAGCAGGAAGTAAAGGATTAAGAAGTAAAAGAGCAGGAAGGAAAGGATTAAGAAGTAAAGGAGCAGGAAGTAAAGGAGCAGAAACTAAAGGAGCAGGAAGTAAAGGAGCAGGAACTAAAGGAGTAGGAAGTAAAGGATTAAGAAGTAAAAGAGCAGGAAGTAAAGGAGCAGGAACTAAAGGGGCAGGAAGTAAATTATTAGGAAGTAAAGGAGCAGGAAGTAAAGGATTAAGAAGTAAAGGAGCAGGAAGTAAAGGATTAAGAAGTAAAGGAGCAGGAATTAAAGGATTAAGAAGTAAAGCAGCAGGAAGTAAAGGAGCAGGAACTAAAGGAGCAGGAAGTAAATTATTAGGAAGTAAAGGAGCAGGAATTAAAGGATTAAGAAGTAAAGGAGCAGGAAGTAAAGGAGCATGAAGTAAAGTAGTAGGAAGTAAAGTAGTAGGAAGTAAAGGAGCAGGAAGTACATTATTAGGAAGTAAAGGAGCAGGAAGTAAAGGATTAAGAAGTAAAGGAGCAGGAATTAAAGGATTAAGAAGTAAAGGAGCAGGAAGTAAAGGAGCAGGAACTAAAGGAGCAGGAAGTAAAGGAGTAGTGCTTTCCAGTCAAATACTTAAGTTACTTAAAATAAGTCATCGTTGACTTTTGGTTTCAAACTAAAGTTCTGAAAGTTTAAGTTCATTTGTTACATAACTTTAACATGGCTGACGTACATTCAGTGACATCTTCTGAAAGGTCCAAACATGTTATGAACAGATCCTGTTATATTGATGAGACATAAGCTTCTTGAATAAGATAAGTAGTGCCCCCCCCCACCCGACGTAGCCCTCTCGGGGTGGGGTTGTCGCGGCCTCCGTACCTCACAGGGGAACGTGACGCCGCTGACGGTGTGCTCGGAGCCTCTGTCGTCACTCGCTCCCCAGTGGAAATGAAACTGCTTCAAGCGGAACGTTCCAGAAACAGGACCGCCAGTCAGGGCTGGAGAGAGGAAAGCAATCATGAGAGAGCCACTCAGGCAAAGGACCCCACACGGCCACGCAGCCCGCTCCTTCAACCCTCCTGTTGCCTTGGGCTCAATTTGACCCCATTTAATGTTTGATGTCTCTAAAATAAATTAATGACATCATTTTTTTTGCTTCATATTTCATGACTTTTCCTAATTTATTGGGGACAACTGGGAAAACATAAAATGATATGTTCTCACTGTCCTGAACACAACTTGTACGCATCGGTGTTCTTTGGGGTCAATTTGACCCCAGGCTGTTTTTCACTGTGTAAAACATATCAGAAATATCAACTTTATTGTTTATTTAAAGGGCTATTTAGGTTGTCAACAAACAAACATAAAGTACCTGACACTTAAACGAGGGAAACAATATTAATTCTAATCATTTTCTGGAGGTTTTAACTGCTGTGGTCAAAAAGGGTAAAAGATGTTGGTGAATTTGAAGGTAACAGGAGGGTTGAACTACATTGTAATGCTATTTTAATCCAACTGTTTGGCGTTAGTTGTTGTGGTCCTGGTCATCTAAGCAATCCACAGAGTGTCACAGTGTATCTCATTCAGAGGTGAACATTAAAAATTGGTATATTTCATTTAAAGCATAAAACACTGATGAACTGATTTGTGAAACATCTCTTTTAAGACATCTTCTGTCGTGGGTTAAAGGCAGAATATCATTTCATCTATGGAGCAGCAACGTTTCCTGTGAACATTGAAATGGAGTACAAAAATAAATAATTGGAAATAACAGAAATAGATATGGATGTGCGCTGTCGGATGAATGTTGGACGGCGTCAGTGCAGCAGGGTGAGGTGGTGCCGATGTCCTGCTGACCTCCAGATACGCTCTTATCTGACACAGCAGGGTGGAGGCCCAACGCAGACAGACAGATAACGTTTACTGTACTCCCATCATACTGTCATACTGTACTACTGTACCACTGTAATACTGTCATACTGTCATACTGTAATGCCGTCATACTGTCATACTGTAATACTGTCATACTGTAATACTGTCATACTGTAATGCTGTCATACTGTCATACTGTAATACTGTCATGCTGTAATACTGTCATACTGTCATACTGTAATACTGTCATGCTGTCATACAGTAATACTGTCATACTGTAATGCTGTAATACAGTAATACTGTCATACTGTAATGCTGTCATACTGTCATACTGTAATACTGTCATGCTGTAATACTGTAATACTGTCATGCTGTCATACTGTAATACTGTCATGCTGTAATACTGTAATACTGTCATACTGTCATACTGTCATCCTGTAATACAGTAATATAGTAATACTGTCATACCGTCATACTATCATACTGTACTACTGTAATACTGTAATATAGCACTATTGTCATACTGTACTACCGTCATACTGTAATACCGTCATACAGTCATAATGTAATACTGTCATACTGTCATACTGTACTACTGTAATACTGTACTACATTCATACTGTAATACAGTAATACTGTACTACCTTCATACTGTCATAATGTCATACTGTAATACAGTAATACTGTCATACAGTCATAATGTAATACTGTCACACTGTACTACTGTAATACTGTACTACCTTCATACTGTCATACTGTAATACAGTAATACTGTCATACAGTCATAATGTAATACTGTCATACTGTACTACTGTAAAAATGTACTACCTTCATACTGTCATACTGTAATACAGTAATACTGTCATACTGTAATGCTGTCATACTGTAATACTGTCATACTGTACTACTGTCATACTGTAATACAGTAATATTGTCATACTGTAATGCTGTCATACTGTAATACTGTAATGCTGTCATACTGTACTACTGTAATACTGTCATACTGTAATGCTGTCATACTGTACTACCGTCATACTGTCATACTGTAATACTGTAACATTATAACACTGTACTATTACACTGTAACTTTATAACATTATAACATTGTAACACTGTAACATTATAACACTGTAACATTATAACATTGTAACACTGTAACACTGTAACATTATAACACTGTAACACTGTAATACTGTAACACTGTAACACTGTAATACTGTAACACTGTAACACTAACACTGTAACAATGTAACATTATAACACTGTAACACTGTAATACTGTAACAATGTAACATTATAACATTGTAACACTGTAATACTGTAACACTTTAATACTGTAACATTATAACATTATAACACTGCAACACTGTAACACTGTAACATTATAACACTGCAACACTGTAAAACTGTAACATCATAACACTGCAACACTGTAACACTGTAATACTGAAACACTGTAACACTGTAATATTGTAACACTGTAATACTGTAACAATGTAACATTATAACACTGTAATATTGTAACACTGTAATACTGTAACAATGTAACATTATAACACTAATATTGTAACACTGTAATACTGTAACACTGTAACAATGTAACATTATAACACTGTAATATTGTAACACTGTAACACTGTAACAATGTAACATTATAACACTGTAATATTGTAACACTGTAACAATGTAACATTATAACACTGTAATATTAGAACACTGTAATACTGTAACACTGTAATACTGTAACACTGTAACACTGTAACAATGTAACATTATAACACTGTAATATTATAACACTGCAACACTGTAACACTGTAACATTATAACACTGTAATACTGTAACACTGTAACACTGTAACAATGTAACATTATAACACTGTAATACTGTAACACTGTAACACTGTAGCAATGTAACAACGTAACATTATAACACTAATACTGAAACACTGTAACACTGTAGCAATGTAACAACGTAACATTATAACACTGTAATATTGTAACACTGTAATACTGTAACACTGTAATACTGTAACACTGTAACAATGTAACATTATAACACTGTAATATTGTAACACTGTAACAATTTAACATTATAACACTGTAATATTGTAACACTGTAACAATGTAACATTATAACACTGTAATATTATAACACTGTAATACTGTAACACTGTAATACTGTAACACTGTAACACTGTAACAATGTAACATTATAACACTGTAATATTATAACACTGTAATACTGTAACACTGTAATACTGTAACACTGTAACAATGTAACATTATAACACTGTAATATTGTAACACTGTAACACTGTAACACTTTAACACTGTAATACTGTAATACTGTAACACTAACATTATAACACTGCAACACTGTAACACTGTAACAATGTAACATTATAACACTGTAATACTGTAACAATGTAACATTATAACACTGTAATACTGTAACACTAACACTGTAACAATGTAACATTATAACACTGTAATATTATAACACTGTAATACTGTAACACTGTAATACTGTAACACTGTAACACTGTAACATTATAACACTGTAATATTGTAACACTGTAACACTTTAACACTGTAATACTGTAATACTGTAACACTAACATAACACTGCAACACTGTAACACTGTAACAATGTAACATTATAACACTGTAATACTGTAACAATGTAACATTATAACACTGTAATACTGTAACACTGTACTGTCACACCAACGGGTTGGGACAGTCAATGGTGTTTTTTCCAGTTTACTCACATAATATCGTTTAAGGCTTAGAAATAGTATTTGATTTAAATTCAAAGCACATGTGTTCTTAGTTCAGGGGGAATGATTTAAATGTTGTTCACGTCGTTTCAACACAAGATCTTCCTCATTTTAGCTCTTTGGTTCACTTTAAGAATAAATAATAATGAAATAGAGTAAATATATGTGGAACTGAGGTAAACACACGACCTGTGTGTGCTTACTGGAGCTGTCGGTGTCGTCCTCGTAGTCCACCTGGAAGGAGTGACCGTTGTTCAGGATGCCCTTCGCGTTGGAGGCGTCGTACCTGACCTTCAGGGGCTTCAAGGTCGGGTCAAATGTGGCCTCCTTAGGTACGATGTTGATGGGAGACTGTCTGGGCCCGTTGGCTATCGGGCAGTCTTCTCCCCATTTGTCAGGTCCTGTAAATACATATTACAATATTAAATATGAAATGAGTACACATTACAGCGTTGTTTATTCTTTATTTTCCCTTGCTTGGAAAGCAATACAATTCCACGTACATGCATAGGCTCATACATATCTGCTATCATCAATGTATTTTGTTTCTTTAAATAAAAAATGAAATAAAATAATTTTAAAAAAGCTCACACACACGCTCGCACATGCACACATGCATTTTTATTTATTTCTTTTTATTTCTTTTTTCTCTGACTTTATGATGTGTCTTTGTCGTCCGCACTGTTTCGTCATCCTCTAGGGGTTATGTCTATGTATTGTCTTTTGTCTTATAATACCTTTTTTTTTTTTATTCTTTTGAAGTTACGGCGTTGTCATATTCTTACATGTTCCATATGCACTTTGAAGTTGTATGTAGATTATTATTAATACAATAATGTAAACAAACTATATGAGTAAATAACGAACATACCGTACAGTCAATGTAACCATGCTTCTAATAAAGCAATTAAGAATATAATTAATGTAATGAATATGTCCAGACCCGCTCAATAGCACATTTTCTTTTTGCTTTGAAGTGAATATCTGTCTGCAGTCATGTTGATATCAGGTGATTATGAAAAGTTTCATAACGCGTTCTGTCTGTCGGACCGAGGGATGTGAGTTATTAATGTCGTCCCCTGGAACGGCCGCTTGCTGACCGCAGCGTGCACACCGTCTGCGCGCGCGCGACACTTCCAACCTGTTACATGTCAAAGCTGCCCGAACCGGTGCACGCGCATGCACGGGTCCTCACCGTTAGTCGGTCCGTATCCCCACGCGTGAGACATGGCGGCTGGAGACGGGAAGCACAGATGAAGGCCGGGTTCAGGTCGGACGGAGGAGGATGATGGTGATGATGAGGAGGAGGATGAGGAGGATGAGGATGATCTGGTGACAGACACTCGGCTTTATATACGCAGGCTCACACCGGGTGGGTTCGGCTGGTCGCGCCTCCAGCGGGCCGGTCAATCAGGAGCACGGGGCAGGCGGCCGCGATGGAGGCGTCCTCCTCCTCCTCCTCCTCCTCCTCCTCCTCCTCCTCCTCCTCCTCCTCTCCACCGCCGCCCACTCGCTTTATTTCGGAATATTCGGAGGCGGATTGTTGAAAAGATTTTATTTTCCCATCCTCGCATCCATCCTCGCATCCATCCTCACGTCCATCCTCACTTCCATCCTCCTGCAACGCGCCGTGGTCAGCTGTTCCAGGTCCAGCCGGTTCATGGTTCGGAGCGCGCGCCGCGCGAGGATTTCGGTGCAACATCCTGAGGTCGACATCGTGCTTTCTCCCTCTCGCCAGCCCGGCTTTCACCCCGCGGCTCTGTGGAGGCTGCACGCGGCTCGGGGTGTGCGCGTGCCCTGCGGCTCTGTGCGGGGTCGGGCGGAGAGGTTTTGGGGTCTGATGGAGAACACATGCTCCCCCCCCCCCCCCCCCCCCACACACACACACACACTCACGAAACATGTTGTTCATTATTATTCATTCACAACAACAACAAATATACAACTTCATAGATTAGAGGATAGATTAGATTAGATTTTAGTTGTATTCATCTGGGGGGAATTTATTTGAAGCACCGGCAAACAAAGTTACAATATATACAATAAAATAATATATACAATACAATAAAATTACGTATTACATTTAAGAAGCAATGTGTTTCCCCAGGAATCATCACTCAATCCACAGATCTTGTTAAGAGGAGTTTAGTAATGTATTTATTTCTCCTTATGTTGAATACTTTTGCATTTGGACTTCTTTTTATTTAACATTCTTCTGATTTTGTACTTTTACTATTAAAGTCTTGCTACTTTAATTTTATTTGTTTGTTTGTTGCTTGTTGGTGTTTATTGTCGGTTGTGCTCTGTGAACGGTGTCTATTGTTGTCTTTATGAATTTTTGGTGGCAAATGAGTTTTCCCACTAGAGCTTAAAGTAACATTATGTAACAATTGTACCTTAAAATAACAGCTTGAAATTTTTTTACTTTTAATATGGCGATTTGCGCCTCCGCTATCGCCATCGGGGGTCTGTGGGGAAATAACTCCGCTATGTAAGATTCTGGAGCCGCCCGCTCCGGGGCGGATGTACTTCGACCTGCTTTCTGGCAGTGATTACGCAATGTCATATAGTGCCACTCCACGCTCGCAGCTACAATATAAGGGAAGCTTTTTTATGTAGCTTTTTGGTGTTGTCAACAATATTGTATTCGATCACACATACTCCACATTCAAACATTTAGAAAACAACGTATATAGGCTGAAAACGCGATCGGTATTTCATCTAAACTAAATGTTGTCATTCTTTTGGTTATGTTGTAACAATTCGCCCTTAGCAACTCAATCAAGGGGAAAAGGTACAATACGCAAAAAAAAAGGGACTGGGCGGATCTGCGAATTCTGGTGTTAACTCTCTCTGCTCAAATGGTCGTAAAAGAAAAACACACAGTCGATATGCGGAAACCCAAATGTTATTATATTAAATCAAATTCAATGCATCTGCAAGCCCCCAAAACGAACACATCCACTACAAACAATCAAACCCACTCAAAACGAAGTATAATCCCCAGATCCCGACAGTCCCAAAGTCTTTGCAGTCCCCCAAAACAAAAGTAAATGACTGTACCCGCACACACCCCTCCCCCCAAAAGCCGGCAAACAGCTGACCGACCAGGCGGAAACGTGGCGAGGCGCCGTGTTCAATCCCCGCGCTACTTCACCCTAGTCCGGTAGGTGCTGGGCCAGTTCACAGTGTTCCTGCGCAGTCTTCTATTAGTGATCCCGCCCGTTGGTATAAATCCAAAATAGAAACAGTCGCCGGATTGCTTCTACCGGGCTGCATCTATCGTAACTGGGTATTTACGACACTGAAGTAAACGTTAAATACCTCAAAAACTGAAGGGGGCGCTAAAAGGGAAAAAATACATAATGGGGCTTTAGTAAAGTGTTCCAATGTAAAGGATCTGAATATCACACGGCTGGACGACACTCGGCACTGTAAAGCATTGCTGTGAATTCACAGTGGATTAACTTCAGTATCTTACAGTCTTTCATAATAACTGTAACATACAATGCAATATTAATTAATGCATGAACAGTTACCGTAGAGGCAGATACATCATCCATCAGCATAATCCAGTATTTTCTGTGAAGTCACGACAGTATAATTTGTTTTACATAGTTAGCTGTAAACAAGTAATACACAACAATATTGTATTATAAGTGATTTATTGTGTTATTTTTAGATGTGTTAAATTTAATGAAATTAGCTTATTGTAACCGTAACATGCTTTATAACCCCAGTTATTCTACGATCACATACTGTAATCCAAAATACAGTAAGACACTGAAATGAAAAAACATGGGGGTTTATTGTAAAATAATAATGTTTACTTGCTGTGAGACATTCCACATGAAAAACCTACGTCCATGTGTAGCTAGACTCTTGACATGTCCATGTGTAGACACTTCACATGTCCATGTGTCGACTCTTCACATGTCCATGTGTTGCTCGACTCTTCACATGTCCATGTGTAGCTAGACTCTTGACATGTCCATGTGTAGACACTTCACATGTCCATGTGTCGACTCTTCACATGTCCATGTGTTGCTCGACTCTTCACATGTCCATGTGTAGCTAGACTCTTGACATGTCCATGTGTAGACACTTCACATGTCCATGTGTAGCTAGACTCTTCACATGTCCATGTGTTGCTCGACTCTTCACATGTCCATGTGTAGCTAGACTCTTCACATGTCCATGTGTAGCTTGACTCTTCACATGTCCATATGTTGCTAGACTCTTCACATGTCCATGTGTAGCTAGACTCTTCACATGTCCATGTGTAGCTAGACTCTTCACATGTCCATGTGTAGCTAGACTCTTCACATGTCCATATGTAGACCCTTCACATGTCCATGTGTAGCTAGACTCTTCACATGTCCATGTGTAGCTAGACTCTTCACATGTCCATGTGTAGCTAGACTCTTCACATGTCCATGTGTAGCTAGACTCTTCACATGTCCATGTGTAGCTAGACTCTTCACATGTCCATGTGTAGCTAGACTCTTCACATGTCCATATGTTGCTAGACTCTTCACATGCCCATGTGTAGCTAGACTCTTCACATGTCCATATGTAGACCCTTCACATGTCCATGTGTAGCTAGACTCTTCACATGTCCATATGTAGACCCTTCACATGTCCATGTGTAGCTAGACTCTTCACATGTCCATGTGTTGCTAGACTCTTCACATGTCCATGTGTAGCTAGACTCTTCACATGTCCATGTGTTGCTAGACTCTTCACATGTCCATGTGTAGCTAGACTCTTCACATGTCCATGTGTAGCTAGACTCTTCACATGTCACATGTCCATGTGTAGCTAGACTTTTCACATGTCCATGTGTAGCTAGACTCTTCACATGTCCATGTGTAGCTAGACTCTTCACATGTCCATGTGTTGCTAGACTCTTCACATGTCCATGTGTTGCTAGACTCTTCACATGTCCATGTGTTGCTAGACTCTTCACATGTCCATGTGTAGCTAGACTCTTCACATGTCCATGTGTTGCTAGACTCTTCACATGTCCATGTGTTGCTAGACTCTTCACATGTCCATGTGTTGCTAGACTCTTCACATGTCCATGTGTTGCTAGACTCTTCACATGTCCATGTGTAGCTAGACTCTTCACATGTCCATGTGTAGCTAGACTCTTCACATGTCCATGTGTAGCTAGACTCTTCACATGTCCATGTGTAGCTAGACTCTTCACATGTCCATGTGTTGCTAGACTCTTCACATGTCCATGTGTAGCTAGACTCTTCACATGTCCATGTGTAGCTAGACCCTTCACATGTCCATGTGTAGCTAGACTCTTCACATGTCCATGTGTAGACTCTTCACATGTCCATGTGTAGCTAGACTCTTCACATGTCCATGTGTAGCTAGACTCTTCACATGTCCATATGTAGACTCTTCACATGTCCATGTGTAGCTAGACTCTTGACATGTCTATGTGTAGCTAGACTCTTCACATGTCCATGTGTAGACCCTTCACATGTCCATGTGTTGCTAGACTCTTCACATGTCCATGTGTAGCTAGACTCTTCACATGTCCATGTGTAGCTAGACTCTTCACATGTCCATCTGTTGCTAGACTCTTGACATGCCCATGTGTAGCTAGACTCTTCACATGTCCATGTGTAGCTAGACCCTTCACATATCCATGTGTTGCTAGACTCTTCACATGTCCATGTGTAGCTAGACTCTTCACATGTCCATGTGTAGCTAGACTTTTCACATGTCCATGTGTAGCTAGACTCTTCACATGCCCATGTGTAGCTAGACTCTTCACATGTTCATGTGTAGCTAGACTCTTGACATGTCCATGTGTAGCTAGACTCTTCACATGTCCATGTGTAGCTAGACACTTCACATGTCCATGTGTAGACTCTTCACATGTCCATGTGTAGCTAGACACTTCACATGTCCATGTGTAGACTCTTCACATGTCCATGTGTAGCTAGACTCTTCACATGTCCATGTGTAGCTAGACTCTTCACATGTCCATGTGTAGCTAGACACTTCACATGTCCATGTGTAGACTCTTCACATGTCCATGTGTAGCTAGACTCTTCACATGTCCATGTAGCTAGACTCTTCACATGTCCATGTGTAGCTAGAATCTTCACATGTCCATGTGTAGCTAGACTCTTCACATGTCCATGTGTAGCTCGACTCTTCACATGTCCATGTGTTGCTAGACTCTTCACATGTCCATGTGTAGCTAGACTCTTCACATGTCCATGTGTAGCTAGACTCTTCACATGTCCATGTGTAGCTAGACTCTTCACATGTCCATATGTAGCTAGACTCTTGACATGTCCATGTGTAGACTCTTCAATTCAATTCAATTCAATTCAGTTTATTTGTATAGCCCAATTTCACAAATTACAAATTTGTCTCGGAGTGCTTTACAATCTGTACACATAGACATCCCTGCCCCAAAACCTCACATCGGACCAGGAAAAACTCCCAAATAACCCTTCAGGGGGAAAAAAAGGGAAGAAACCTGGAGGAGAGCAACAGAGGAGGATCCGTCTCCTAGGATGGACAGATGCAATAGATGTAATGTGTACAGAAGGACAGATTTAGAGTTAAAATACATTCAATGAATATGACAGAGTGTATGAATAGTTCATAGTAGGCATATTCCACGATGGAGACTCCACGATCCATCAGGCAGATGGCGGTGGGGAGGAGGAGTGGGCGGAGTCTCAACAGGACAGTGGCGTAGTCATGAGCAGGAATTCCACGACCCAGACGATCCATCAGGCAGATAGGATCTATGCCGTCTCATAGGGTCCGATGACCCCATGAGACGTAAAGTCAAAAGGACTTCGGGGGAGAAAGCAGAGTTAGTAACGTGTGATTGAGAGATGAAAATTCATCCTTAAGGAAAAAAGAGGAGATAGGTACTCAGTGCATCCTAAAACGTCCCCGGCAGCTATAAACCTATAGCAGCATATCAAGGGGCTGGACCAGGGCAAACCTGATTCAGCCCTAACTATAAGCTCTGTCAAAGAGGAAGGTCTTAAGTCTACTCTTAAACGAGGTGACTGTGTCTGCCTCCCGGACTGAAATTGGAAGCTGGTTCCATAAAAGAGGAGCTTGATAACTAAAGGCTCTGGCTCCCATTCTACTTTTTAAGACTCTAGGAACTACAAGTAGTCCCGCATTTAGTGAGCGTAGCTCTCTAGTGGGGCAATATGGTACGACAAGCTCCTTAAGATATGATGGAGCATCACCAATCAAGGCTTTGTAGGTTAAGAGAAGACACATGTCCATATGTAGCTAGACTCTTGACATGTCCATGTGTAGCTAGACTCTTCACATGTCCATGTGTAGCTAGACTCTTCACATGTCCATGTGTAGCTTGACTCTTCACATGTCCATGTGTTGCTATACTCTTCACATGTCCATATGTAGACCCCTCACATGTCCATGTGTAGCTAGACTCTTGACATGTCCATGTGTTGCTAGACTCTTCACATGTCCATATGTAGACCCTTCACATGTCCATGTGTAGATAGATAGATAGATAGATATATACTTTATTAATCCCCAAGGGGAAATTTGTCGAGCCAGTAGCAGCAACACACAAGAATAAAAATAAAAATAAAAATAAAAAACACAAATATAAGAAGGGTTAGGGTGATCTGGCAAGAGGTGAACTGTTGTAGAGCCTCATAGCCGTCGGCAGGAATGTTCTCCTGTATCTGTCCTTGTGGCAGCGGAGCGTGAGGAGACGTCTGGAGAAAGTACTCCTCTGTCCCTGTAGGAGGTGGTGGAGAGGGTGGTCCGGGTTGTCCAATATGGACACCAGTTTCTTCAACGTCCTCTCCTCCACCACCTGTTCCAGGAGCTCCAGCTGGCAGCCGATGATGGAGCCAGCCTTCCTAACCAGTTTGTTGAGACGGCTGGTGTCACCGGCTCCGATGCTGCTCCCCCAGCAGACAATGGCAAAGTGCAGCACACTGGCCACAACCGACTGGTAGAATAACTCCTAGCTAGACTCTTCACATGTCCATGTGTAGCTAGACTCTTCACATGTCCATGTGTAGCTAGACTCTTCACATGTCCATATGTAGACTCTTCACATGTCCATGTGTAGCTAGACTCTTGACATGTCCATGTGTTGCTAGACTCTTGACATGTCCATGTGTAGCTAGACTCTTCACATGTCCATGTGTAGCTAGACTCTTCACATGTCCATGTGTTGCTAGACTCTTCACATGTCCATGTGTAGCTAGACTCTTCACATGTCCATGTGTAGCTAGACTCTTCACATGTCCATGTGTAGCTAGACTCTTCACATGTCCATATGTAGACTCTTCACATGTCCATGTGTAGCTAGACTCTTGACATGTCCATGTGTTGCTAGACTCTTCACATGTCCATGTGTAGCTAGACTCTTCACATGTCCATGTGTAGCTAGACTCTTCACATGTCCATGTGTTGCTAGACTCTTCACATGTCCATGTGTAGCTAGACTCTTCACATGTCCATGTATAGACTCTTCACATGTCCATGTGTTGCTAGACTCTTCACATGTCCATGTGTAGCTAGACTCTTCACATGTCCATGTGTAGCTAGACTCTTCACATGTCCATGTGTAGCTAGACTCTTCACATGTCCATGTGTAGCTAGACTCTTCACATGTCCATGTGTGGCTAGACTCTTCACATGTCCATGTGTAGCTAGACTCTTCACATGTCCATGTGTAGCTAGACTCTTCACATGTCCATGTGTAGCTAGACTCTTCACATGTCCATGTGTAGCTAGACTCTTCACATGTCCATGTGTAGCTAGACTCTTCACATGTCCATGTGTAGCTAGACTCTTCACATGTCCATGTGTAGCTAGACTCTTCACATGTCCATGTGTAGCTAGACTCTTCACATGTCCATGTGTAGCTAGACTCTTCACATGTCCATGTGCTAGACTCTTCACATGTCCATGTGTAGCTAGACTCTTCACATGTCCATGTGTAGACTCTTCACATGTCCATGTGTAGCTAGACTCTTCACATGTCCATGTGTTGCTAGACTCTTCACATGTCCATGTGTAGCTAGACTCTTCACATGTCCATGTGTTGCTAGACTCTTCACATGTCCATGTGTAGCTAGACTCTTCACATGTCCATGTGTAGCTAGACTCTTCACATGTCCATGTGTAGACTCTTCACATGTCCATATGTAGCTAGACTCTTCACATGTCCATGTGTAGCTAGACTCTTCACATGTCCATGTGTAGCTAGACTCTTCACATGTCCATGTGTAGCTAGACTCTTCACATGTCCATGTGTTGCTAGACTCTTCACATGTCCATGTGTAGACTCTTCACATGTCCATGTGTAGCTAGACTCTTCACATGTCCATGTGTAGCTAGACTCTTCACATGTCCATGTGTTGCTAGACTCTTCACATGTCCATGTGTAGCTAGACTCTTCACATGTCCATGTATAGACTCTTCACATGTCCATGTGTAGCTAGACTCTTCACATGTCCATGTGTAGCTAGACTCTTCACATGTCCATGTGTAGCTAGACTCTTCACATGTCCATGTGTAGCTAGACTCTTCACATGTCCATGTGTAGACTCTTCACATGTCCATGTGTAGCTAGACTCTTGACATGTCCATGTGTTGCTAGACTCTTGACATGTCCATGTGTAGACTCTTCACATGTCCATATGTAGACTCTTCACATGTCCATGTGTAGCTAGACTCTTGACATGTCCATGTGTAGCTAGACTCTTCACATGTCCATATGTAGACTCTTCACATGTCCATGTGTAGCTAGACTCTTCACATGTCCATGTGTAGCTAGACTCTTCACATGTCCATATGTAGCTAGACTCTTCACATGTCCATGTGTAGCTAGACTCTTCACATGTCCATGTGTTGCTAGACTCTTCACATGTCCATGTGTAGCTAGACTCTTCACATGTCCATGTGTAGCTAGACTCTTCACATGTCCATGTGTAGCTAGACTCTTCACATGTCCATATGTAGACTCTTCACATGTCCATGTGTAGCTAGACTCTTGACATGTCCATGTGTAGCTAGACTCTTCACATGTCCATGTGTAGCTAGACTCTTCACATGTCCATGTGTTGCTAGACTCTTCACATGTCCATGTGTAGCTAGACTCTTCACATGTCCATGTGTAGCTAGACTCTTCACATGTCCATGTGTAGCTAGACTCTTCACATGTCCATATGTAGACTCTTCACATGTCCATGTGTAGCTAGACTCTTGACATGTCCATGTGTTGCTAGACTCTTGACATGTCCATGTGTAGCTAGACTCTTCACATGTCCATGTGTAGCTAGACTCTTCACATGTCCATGTGTAGCTAGACTCTTCACATGTCCATGTGTTGCTAGACTCTTCACATGTCCATGTGTAGCTAGACTCTTCACATGTCCATGTGTAGCTAGACTCTTCACATGTCCATGTGTAGCTAGACTCTTCACATGTCCATGTGTAGCTAGACTCTTCACATGTCCATGTGTAGACTCTTCACATGTCCATGTGTAGCTAGACTCTTCACATGTCCATGTGTAGACTCTTCACATGTCCATGTGTAGCTAGAATCTTCACATGTCCATGTGTAGCTAGACTCTTCACATGTCCATGTGTAGCTAGACTCTTCACATGTTCATGTGTTGCTAGACTCTTCACATGTCCATGTGTAGCTAGACTCTTCACATGTCCATGTGTAGCTAGACTCTTCACATGTCCATATGTAGCTAGACTCTTGACATGTCCATGTGTAGACTCTTCACATGTCCATATGTAGCTAGACTCTTCACATGTCCATGTGTAGCTAGACTCTTCACATGTCCATGTGTAGCTAGACTCTTCACATGTCCATGTGTTGCTAGACTCTTCACATGTCCATGTGTAGCTAGACTCTTCACATGTCCATGTGTAGCTAGACCCTTCACATGTTCATGTGTAGCTAGACTCTTCACATGTCCATATGTAGACTCTTCACATGTCCATGTGTAGCTAGACTCTTGACATGTCCATATGTAGACTCTTCACATGTCCATGTGTAGCTAGACTCTTGACATGTCCATGTGTTGCTAGACTCTTCACATGTCCATATGTAGACCCTTCACATGTCCATGTGTTGCTAGACTCTTCACATGTCCATGTGTTGCTAGACTCTTCACATGTCCATGTGTAGCTAGACTCTTCACATGTCCATGTGTAGCTAGACTCTTCACATGTCCATGTGTAGCTAGACCCTTCACATGTCCATGTGTAGCTAGACTCTTCACATGTCCATATGTAGACTCTTCACATGTCCATGTGTAGCTAGACTCTTGACATGTCCATGTGTTGCTAGACTCTTCACATGTCCATGTGTAGCTAGACTCTTGACATGTCCATGTGTTGCTAGACTCTTCACATGTCCATGTGTAGCTAGACTCTTCACATGTCCATGTGTAGCTAGACTCTTGACATGTCCATGTGTAGCTAGACTCTTCACATGTCCATGTGTTGCTAGACTCTTCACATGTCCATGTGTAGCTAGACACTTCACATGTCCATGTGTAGCTAGACTCTTCACATGTCCATGTGTAGCTAGACTCTTCACATGTCCATGTGTAGCTAGACACTTCACATGTCCATGTGTAGACTCTTCACATGTCCATGTGTAGCTAGACACTTCACATGTCCATGTGTAGACTCTTCACATGTCCATGTGTAGCTAGACTCTTCACATGTCCATGTGTAGCTAGACTCTTCACATGTCCATGTGTAGCTAGACTCTTCACATGTTCATGTGTAGCTAGACTCTTCACATGTCCATGTGTAGCTAGACTTTTCACATGTCCATGTGTAGCTAGACTCTTCACATGTCCATGTGTAGCTAGACTTTTCACATGTCCATGTGTAGACTCTTCACATGTCCATGTGTAGCTAGACTCTTCACATGTCCATGTGTAGCTAGACTCTTCACATGTCCATGTGTAGCTAGACACTTCACATGTCCATGTGTAGACTCTTCACATGTCCATGTGTAGCTAGACTCTTCACATGTCCATGTGTAGCTAGACTCTTCACATGTCCATGTGTAGCTAGAATCTTCACATGTCCATGTGTAGCTAGACTCTTCACATGTCCATGTGTAGCTCGACTCTTCACATGTCCATGTGTTGCTAGACTCTTCACATGTCCATGTGTAGCTAGACTCTTCACATGTCCATGTGTAGCTAGACTCTTCACATGTCCATGTGTAGCTAGACTCTTCACATGTCCATATGTAGCTAGACTCTTGACATGTCCATGTGTAGACTCTTCACATGTCCATATGTAGCTAGACTCTTGACATGTCCATGTGTAGCTAGACTCTTCACATGTCCATGTGTAGCTAGACTCTTCACATGTCCATGTGTAGCTTGACTCTTCACATGTCCATGTGTTGCTATACTCTTCACATGTCCATATGTAGACCCCTCACATGTCCATGTGTAGCTAGACTCTTGACATGTCCATGTGTTGCTAGACTCTTCACATGTCCATATGTAGACCCTTCACATGTCCATGTGTAGATAGATAGATAGATAGATATATACTTTATTAATCCCCAAGGGGAAATTTGTCGAGCCAGTAGCAGCAACACACAAGAATAAAAATAAAAATAAAAATAAAAAACACAAATATAAGAAGGGTTAGGGTGATCTGGCAAGAGGTGAACTGTTGTAGAGCCTCATAGCCGTCGGCAGGAATGTTCTCCTGTATCTGTCCTTGTGGCAGCGGAGCGTGAGGAGACGTCTGGAGAAACTCTGTCCCTGTAGGAGGTGGTGGAGAGGGTGGTCCGGGTTGTCCAATATGGACACCAGTTTCTTCAACGTCCTCCTCTCCACCACCTGTTCCAGGAGCTCCAGCTGGCAGCCGATGATGGAGCCAGCCTTCCTAACCAGTTTGTTGAGACGGCTGGTGTCACCGGCTCCGATGCTGCTCCCCCAGCAGACAATGGCAAAGTGCAGCACACTGGCCACAACCGACTGGTAGAATAACTCCTAGCTAGACTCTTCACATGTCCATGTGTAGCTAGACTCTTCACATGTCCATGTGTAGCTAGACTCTTCACATGTCCATATGTAGACTCTTCACATGTCCATGTGTAGCTAGACTCTTGACATGTCCATGTGTTGCTAGACTCTTGACATGTCCATGTGTAGCTAGACTCTTCACATGTCCATGTGTAGCTAGACTCTTCACATGTCCATGTGTTGCTAGACTCTTCACATGTCCATGTGTAGCTAGACTCTTCACATGTCCATGTGTAGCTAGACCCTTCACATGTCCATGTGTAGCTAGACTCTTCACATGTCCATATGTAGACTCTTCACATGTCCATGTGTAGCTAGACTCTTGACATGTCCATGTGTTGCTAGACTCTTGACATGTCCATGTGTAGCTAGACTCTTCACTTGTCCATGTGTAGCTAGACTCTTCACATGTCCATGTGTTGCTAGACTCTTCACATGTCCATGTGTAGCTAGACTCTTCACATGTCCATGTGTAGCTAGACTCTTCACATGTCCATGTGTAGCTAGACTCTTCACATGTCCATGTGTAGCTAGACTCTTGACATGTCCATGTGTAGACTCTTCACATGTCCATATGTAGCTAGACTCTTCACATGTCCATGTGTAGCTAGACTCTTCACATGTCCATGTGTAGCTAGACTCTTGACATGTCCATGTGTAGACTCTTCACATGTCCATGTGTAGCTAGACTCTTGACATGTCCATGTGTTGCTAGACTCTTGACATGTCCATGTGTAGCTAGACTCTTCACTTGTCCATGTGTAGCTAGACTCTTCACATGTCCATGTGTTGCTAGACTCTTCACATGTCCATGTGTAGCTAGACTCTTCACATGTCCATGTGTAGCTAGACTCTTCACATGTCCATGTGTTGCTAGACTCTTCACATGTCCATGTGTAGCTAGACTCTTCACATGTCCATGTGTAGCTAGACTTTTCACATGTCCATGTGTAGCTAGACTCTTCACATGTCCATGTGTAGACTCTTCACATGTCCATGTGTAGCTAGACTCTTCACATGTCCATGTGTAGACTCTTCACATGTCCATGTGTAGCTAGAATCTTCACATGTCCATGTGTAGCTAGACTCTTCACATGTCCATGTGTAGCTCGACTCTTCACATGTTCATGTGTTGCTAGACTCTTCACATGTCCATGTGTAGCTAGACTCTTCACATGTCCATGTGTAGCTAGACTCTTCACATGTCCATATGTAGCTAGACTCTTGACATGTCCATGTGTAGACTCTTCACATGTCCATATGTAGCTAGACTCTTCACATGTCCATGTGTAGCTAGACTCTTCACATGTCCATGTATAGACTCTTCACATGTCCATGTGTTGCTAGACTCTTCACATGTCCATGTGTAGCTAGACTCTTCACATGTCCATGTGTAGCTAGACTCTTCACATGTCCATGTGTAGCTAGACTCTTCACATGTCCATGTGTTGCTAGACTCTTCACATGTCCATGTGTAGACTCTTCACATGTCCATATGTAGCTAGACTCTTGACATGTCCATGTGTAGCTAGACTCTTCACATGTCCATGTGTAGCTAGACTCTTCACATGTCCATGTGTTGCTAGACTCTTCACATGTCCATGTGTAGCTAGACTCTTCACATGTCCATGTGTAGCTTGACCCTTCACATGTCCATGTGTAGCTAGACTCTTCACATGTCCATATGTAGACTCTTCACATGTCCATGTGTAGCTAGACTCTTGACATGTCCATATGTAGACTCTTCACATGTCCATGTGTAGCTAGACTCTTGACATGTCCATGTGTTGCTAGACTCTTCACATGTCCATATGTAGACCCTTCACATGTCCATGTGTAGCTAGACTCTTCACATGTCCATGTGTAGCTAGACTCTTCACATGTCCATGTGTTGCTAGACTCTTCACATGTCCATGTGTAGCTAGACTCTTGACATGTCCATGTGTAGCTAGACTCTTCACATGTCCATGTGTAGCTAGACCCTTCACATGTCCATGTGTAGCTAGACTCTTCACATGTCCATGTGTAGCTAGACCCTTCACATGTCCATGTGTAGCTAGACTCTTCACATGTCCATATGTAGACTCTTCACATGTCCATGTGTAGCTAGACTCTTGACATGTCCATGTGTTGCTAGACTCTTGACATGTCCATGTGTAGACTCTTCACATGTCCATATGTAGACTCTTCACATGTCCATGTGTAGCTAGACTCTTGACATGTCCATGTGTAGCTAGACTCTTCACATGTCCATATGTAGACTCTTCACATGTCCATGTGTAGCTAGACTCTTCACATGTCCATGTGTAGCTAGACTCTTCACATGTCCATATGTAGACCCTTCACATGTCCATATGTAGCTAGACTCTTCACATGTCCATGTGTTGCTAGACTCTTCACATGTCCATGTGTAGCTAGACTCTTCACATGTCCATGTGTAGCTAGACTCTTCACATGTCCATGTGTAGCTAGACACTTCACATGTCCATGTGTAGACTCTTCACATGTCCATGTGTAGCTAGACTCTTCACATGTCCATGTGTAGCTAGACTCTTCACATGTCCATGTGTAGCTAGACTCTTCACATGTTCATGTGTAGCTAGACTCTTCACATGTCCATGTGTAGCTAGACTTTTCACATGTCCATGTGTAGCTAGACTCTTCACATGTCCATGTGTAGCTAGACACTTCACATGTCCATGTGTAGACTCTTCACATGTCCATGTGTAGCTAGACTCTTCACATGTCCATGTGTAGCTAGACTCTTCACATGTCCATGTGTAGCTAGACTCTTCACATGTCCATGTGTAGCTAGACTCTTCACATGTCCATGTGTAGCTAGAATCTTCACATGTCCATGTGTAGCTAGACTCTTCACATGTCCATGTGTAGCTCGACTCTTCACATGTCCATGTGTTGCTAGACTCTTCACATGTCCATGTGTAGCTAGACTCTTCACATGTCCATGTGTAGCTAGACTTCACATGTCCATGTGTAGCTAGACTCTTCACATGTCCATATGTAGCTAGACTCTTGACATGTCCATGTGTAGACTCTTCACATGTCCATATGTAGCTAGACTCTTGACATGTCCATGTGTAGCTAGACTCTTCACATGTCCATGTGTAGCTAGACTCTTCACATGTCCATGTGTAGCTTGACTCTTCACATGTCCATGTGTTGCTATACTCTTCACATGTCCATATGTAGACCCCTCACATGTCCATGTGTAGCTAGACTCTTGACATGTCCATGTGTTGCTAGACTCTTCACATGTCCATATGTAGACCCTTCACATGTCCATGTGTAGATAGATAGATAGATAGATATACTTTATTAATCCCAGGAAATTTGTCGAGCCAGTATAAAAATAAAAAACACAAATATAAGAAGGGTTAGGGTGATCTGGCAAGAGGTGAACTGTTGTAGAGCCTCATAGCCGTCGGCAGGAATGTTCTCCTGTATCTGTCCTTGTGGCAGCGGAGCGTGAGACGTCTGAGAAAGTACTCCTCTGTCCCTGTAGGAGGTAGTGGAGGTAGTGGAGAGGGTGGTCCGGGTTGTCCAATATGGACACCAGTTTCTTCAACGTCCTCCTCTCCACCACCTGTTCCAGGAGCTCCAGCTGGCAGCCGATGATGGAGCCAGCCTTCCTAACCAGTTTGTTGAGACGGCTGGTGTCACCGGCTCCGATGCTGCTCCCCCAGCAGACAATGGCAAAGTGCAGCACACTGGCCACAACCGACTGGTAGAATAACTCCTAGCTAGACTCTTCACATGTCCATGTGTAGCTAGACTCTTCACATGTCCATGTGTAGCTAGACTCTTCACATGTCCATATGTAGACTCTTCACATGTCCATGTGTAGCTAGACTCTTGACATGTCCATGTGTTGCTAGACTCTTGACATGTCCATGTGTAGCTAGACTCTTCACATGTCCATGTGTAGCTAGACTCTTCACATGTCCATGTGTAGCTAGAATCTTCACATGTCCATGTGTAGCTAGACTCTTCACATGTCCATGTGTAGCTCGACTCTTCACATGTTCATGTGTTGCTAGACTCTTCACATGTCCATGTGTAGCTAGACTCTTCACATGTCCATGTGTAGCTAGACTCTTCACATGTCCATATGTAGCTAGACTCTTGACATGTCCATGTGTAGACTCTTCACATGTCCATATGTAGCTAGACTCTTCACATGTCCATGTGTAGCTAGACTCTTCACATGTCCATGTGTAGCTAGACTCTTCACATGTCCATGTGTTGCTAGACTCTTCACATGTCCATGTGTAGCTAGACTCTTCACATGTCCATGTGTAGCTAGACTCTTCACATGTCCATGTAGCTAGACTCTTCACATGTCCATGTGTTGCTAGACTCTTCACATGTCCATGTGTAGACTCTTCACATGTCCATATGTAGCTAGACTCTTGACATGTCCATGTGTAGCTAGACTCTTCACATGTCCATGTGTAGCTAGACTCTTCACATGTCCATGTGTTGCTAGACTCTTCACATGTCCATGTGTAGCTAGACTCTTCACATGTCCATGTGTAGCTTGACCCTTCACATGTCCATGTGTAGCTAGACTCTTCACATGTCCATATGTAGACTCTTCACATGTCCATGTGTAGCTAGACTCTTGACATGTCCATATGTAGACTCTTCACATGTCCATGTGTAGCTAGACTCTTGACATGTCCATGTGTAGCTAGACTCTTCACATGTCCATGTGTAGCTAGACTCTTCACATGTCCATGTGTAGCTAGACTCTTCACATGTCCATGTGTAGCTAGACTCTTCACATGTCCATGTGTTGCTAGACTCTTCACATGTCCATGTGTAGCTAGACTCTTCACATGTCCATGTGTAGCTAGACTCTTCACATGTCCATGTGTAGACTCTTCACATGTCCATGTGTAGACTCTTCACATGTCCATGTGTAGCTAGACTCTTGACATGTCCATGTGTAGCTAGACTCTTCACATGTCCATATGTAGACTCTTCACATGTCCATGTGTAGCTAGACTCTTCACATGTCCATGTGTAGCTAGACTCTTCACATGTCCATGTAGACTCTTCACATGTCCATGTGTAGAGACTCTTCACATGTCCATGTGTAGCTAGACTTCACATGTCCATGTGTAGCTAGACTCTTCACATGTCCATGTGTAGACTCTTCACATGTCCATGTGTAGCTAGACTCTTCACATGTCCATGTGTAGACTCTTCACATGTCCATGTGTAGCTAGACTCTTCACATGTCCATGTGTTGCTAGACTCTTCACATGTCCATGTGTAGCTAGACTCTTCACATGTCCATGTGTAGCTAGACTCTTCACATGTCCATGTGTAGCTAGACTCTTCACATGTCCATGTAGACTCTTCACATGTCCATGTGTAGCTAGACTCTGACATGTCCATGTGTAGACTCTTCACATGTCCATGTGTAGCTAGACTCTTCACATGTCCATGTGTTGCTAGACTCTTCACATGTCCATGTGGCTAGACTCTTCACATGTCCATGTGTAGCTAGACTCTTCACATGTCCATGTGTAGCTAGACTCTTCACATGTCCATGTGTAGCTAGACTCTTCACATGTCCATGTGTAGCTAGACTCTTCACATGTCCATGTGTAGCTAGACTCTTCACATGTCCATGTGTAGCTAGACTCTTCACATGTCCATGTGTAGCTAGACTCTTCACATGTCCATGTAGACTCTTCACATGTCCATGTGTAGCTAGACTCTTGACATGTCCATGTGTTGCTAGACTCTTCACATGTCCATGTGTAGCTAGACTCTTCACATGTCCATGTGTAGTTAGACTCTTCACATGTCCATGTGTAGCTAGACTCTTCACATGTCCATCTAGACTCTTCACATGTCCATGTGTAGCTAGACTCTTCACATGTCCATGTGTTGCTAGACTCTTCACATGTCCATGTGCTAGACTCTTCACATGTCCATGTGTAGCTAGACTCTTCCTTCACATGTCCATGTGTAGCTAGACTCTTCATGTCCATGTGTAGCTAGACTCTTCACATGTTCATGTGTTGCTAGATCTTCACATGTCCATGTAGCTAGACTCTTGACATGTCCATATGTAGACTCTTCACATGTCCATGTGTAGCTAGACTCTTGACATGTCCATGTGTTGCTAGACTCTTCACATGTCCATGTAGACCCTTCACATGTCCATGTAGCTAGACTCTTCACATGTCCATGTGTAGCTAGACTCTTCACATGTCCATGTGTTGCTAGACTCTTCACATGTCCATGTGTAGCTAGACTCTTGACATGTCCATGTGTAGCTAGACTCTTCACATGTCCATGTGTGTAGACCCTTCACATGTCCATGTGTAGCTAGACTCTTCACATGTCCATGTGTAGCTAGACCCTTCACATGTCCATGTGTAGCTAGACTCTTCACATGTCCATATGTAGACTCTTCACATGTCCATGTGTAGCTAGACTCTTGACATGTCCATGTGTTGCTAGACTCTTGACATGTCCATGTGTAGACTCTTCACATGTCCATATGTAGACTCTTCACATGTCCATGTGTAGCTAGACTCTTGACATGTCCATGTGTAGCTAGACTCTTCACATGTCCATATGTAGACTCTTCATGTCCATGTGTAGCTAGACTCACATGTCCATGTGTAGCTAGACTCTTCACATGTCCATATGTAGACCCTTCACATGTCCATATGTAGCTAGACTCTTCACATGTCCATGTGTTGCTAGACTCTTCACATGTCCATGTGTAGCTAGACTCTTCACATGTCCATGTGTAGCTAGACTCTTCACATGTCCATGTGTAGCTAGACTCTTCACATGTCCATGTGTAGCTAGACTCTTGACATGTCCATGTGTAGCTAGACTCTTCACATGTCCATGTGTAGCTAGACTCTTCACATGTCCATGTGTTGCTAGACTCTTCACATGTCCATGTGTAGCTAGACTCTTCACATGTCCATGTGTAGCTAGACCCTTCACATGTCCATGTGTAGCTAGACTCTTCACATGTCCATATGTAGACTCTTCACATGTCCATGTGTAGCTAGACTCTTCACATGTCCATGTGTAGCTAGACTCTTCACATGTCCATGTGTAGCTAGACTCTTGACATGTCCATGTGTAGCTAGACTCTTCACATGTCCATATGTAGCTAGACTCTTGACATGTCCATGTGTTGCTAGACTCTTGACATGTCCATGTGTAGCTAGACTCTTCACATGCCCATGTGTAGCTAGACTCTTCACTTGTCCATGTGTAGCTAGACTCTTCACATGTCCATGTGTTGCTAGACTCTTCACATGTCCATGTGTAGCTAGACTCTTCACATGTCCATGTGTAGCTAGACTCTTCACATGTCCATGTGTAGCTAGACTTTTCACATGTCCATGTGTAGCTAGACTCTTCACATGTCCATGTGTAGCTAGACTCTTCACATGTCCATGTGTAGCTCTTCACATGTCCATGTGTAGCTAGACTCTTCACATGTCCATATGTAGCTAGACTCTTGACATGTCCATGTGTAGACTCTTCACATGTCCATATGTAGTTAGACCTCACATGTCCATGTGTAGCTAGACTCTTCACATGTCCATGTGTAGCTAGACTCTTCACATGTCCATGTGTTGCTAGACTCTTCACATGTCCATGTGTAGCTAGACTCTTCACATGTCCATGTGTAGCTAGACCCTTCACATGTTCATGTGTAGCTAGACTCTTCACATGTCCATATGTAGACTCTTCACATGTCCATGTAGCTAGACTCTTGACATGTCCATATGTAGACTCTTCACATGTCCATGTGTAGCTAGACTCTTGACATGTCCATGTGTTGCTAGACTCTTCACATGTCCATATGTAGACCCTTCACATGTCCATGTGTTGCTAGACTCTTCACATGTCCATGTGTTGCTAGACCCTTCACATGTCCATGTGTAGCTAGACTCTTCACATGTCCATGTAGCTAGACTCTTCACATGTCCATGTGTAGCTAGACTCTTCACATGTCCATGTGTAGCTAGACTCTTCACATGTCCATATGTTGCTAGACCCTTCACATGTCCATGTGTAGCTAGACTCTTCACATGTCCATGTGTAGCTAGACCCTTCACATGTCCATGTGTAGCTAGACTCTTCACATGTCCATATGTAGACTCTTCACATGTCCATGTGTAGCTAGACTCTTGACATGTCCATGTGTTGCTAGACTCTTCACATGTCCATGTGTAGCTAGACTCTTGACATGTCCATGTGTTGCTAGACTCTTCACATGTCCATGTGTAGCTAGACTCTTCACATGTCCATGTGTAGCTAGACTCTTGACATGTCCATGTGTAGCTAGACTCTTCACATGTCCATGTGTTGCTAGACTCTTCACATGTCCATGTGTTGCTAGACTCTTCACATGTCCATGTGTAGCTAGACACTTCACATGTCCATGTGTAGCTAGACTCTTCACATGTCCATGTGTAGCTAGACTCTTCACATGTCCATGTGTAGCTAGACACTTCACATGTCCATGTGTAGACTCTTCACATGTCCATGTGTAGCTAGACACTTCACATGTCCATGTGTAGACTCTTCACATGTCCATGTGTAGCTAGACTCTTCACATGTCCATGTGTAGACTCTTCACATGTCCATGTGTAGCTAGACTCTTCACAAGTTCATGTGTAGCTAGACTCTTCACATGTCCATGTAGCTAGACTTTCACATGTCCATGTGTAGCTAGACACTTCACATGTCCATGTAGACTCTTCACATGTCCATGTGTAGCTAGACTCTTCACATGTCCATGTGTAGCTAGACTCTTCACATGTCCATGTGTAGCTAGACACTTCACATGTCCATGTGTAGACTCTTCACATGTCCATGTGTAGCTAGACTCTTCACATGTCCATGTGTAGCTAGACTCTTCACATGTCCATGTGTAGCTAGAATCTTCACATGTCCATGTGTAGCTAGACTCTTCACATGTCCATGTATCGACTCTTCACATGTCCATGTGTTGCTAGACTCTTCACATGTCCATGTGTAGCTAGACTCTTCCACATGTCCATGTAGCTAGACTCTTCACATGTCCATGTGTAGCTAGACTCTTCACATGTCCATATGTAGCTAGACTCTTGACATGTCCATGTGTACTCTTCACATGTCCATATGTAGCTAGACTCTTGACATGTCCATGTGTAGCTAGACTCTTCACATGTCCATGTGCTAGACTCTTCACATGTCCATGTGTAGCTTGACTCTTCACATGTCCATGTGTTGCTATACTCTTCACATGTCCATAGACCCCTCACATGTCCATGTGTAGCTAGACTCTTGACATGTCCATGTGTTGCTAGACTCTTCACATGTCCATATGTAGACCCTTCACATGTCCATGTGTAGATAGATAGATAGATAGATATATACTTTATTAATCCCCAAGGGGAAATTTGTCGAGCCAGTAGCAGCAACACACAAGAATAAAAATAAAATAAAATAAAAAACACAAATATAAGAAGGGTTAGGTGATCTGGCAAGAGGTGAACTGTTGTAGAGCCTCATAGCCGGCAGGAATGTTCTCCTGTATCTCTCCTTGTGGCAGCGGAGCGTGAGGAGACGTCTGGAGAAAGTACTCTTCTGTCCTGGGAGGAGGTGGTGGAGGGTGGTCCGGGTTGTCCAATATGGACACCAGTTTCTTCAACGTCCTCCTCTCCACCACCTGTTCCAGGAGCCAGCTGGCAGCCGATGATGGAGCCAGCCTTCCTAACCAGTTTGTTGAGACGGCTGGTGTCACCGCTCCCGATGCTGCTCCCCCAGCAGACAATGGCAAAGTGCAGCACACTGGCCACAACCGACTGGTAGAATAACTCCTAGCTAGACTCTTCACATGTCCATGTGTAGCTAGACTCTTCACATGTCCATGTGTAGACTCTTCACATGTCCATATGTAGACTCTTCACATGTCCATGTGTAGCTAGACTCTTGACATGTCCATGTGTTGCTAGACTCTTGACATGTCCATGTGTAGCTAGACTCTTCACATGTCCATGTGTAGCTAGACTCTTCACATGTCCATGTGTTGCTAGACTCTTCACATGTCCATGTGTAGCTAGACTCTTCACATGTCCATGTGTAGCTAGACTTTTCACATGTCCATGTGTAGCTAGACTCTTCACATGTCCATGTAGACTCTTCACATGTCCATGTGTAGTTAGACTCTTCACATGTCCATGTGTTCTAGACTCTGACATGTCCATGTGTAGACTCTTCACTTGTCCATGTGTAGCTAGACTCTTCACATGTCCATGTGTAGCTAGACTCTTCACATGTCCATGTGTAGCTAGACTCTTCACATGTCCATGTGTAGCTAGACTTTTCACATGTCCATGTGTAGACTCTTCACATGTCCATGTGTAGACTCTTCACATGTCCATGTGTAGCTAGACTCTTCACATGTCCATGTGTAGCTAGACTCTTCACATGTCCATGTGTAGCTAGAATCTTCACATGTCCATGTGTAGCTAGACTCTTCACATGTCCATGTGTAGCTCGACTCTTCACATGTTCATGTGTTGCTAGACTCTTCACATGTCCATGTGTAGCTAGACTCTTCACATGTCCATGTGTAGCTAGACTCTTCACATGTCCATATGTAGCTAGACTCTTGACATGTCCATGTGTAGACTCTTCACATGTCCATATGTAGCTAGACTCTTCACATGTCCATGTGTAGCTAGACTCTTCACATGTCCATGTGTAGCTAGACTCTTCACATGTCCATGTGTAGCTAGAATCTTCACATGTCCATGTGTAGCTAGACTCTTCACATGTCCATGTGTAGCTAGAATCTTCACATGTCCATGTGTAGCTAGACTCTTCACATGTCCATGTGTAGCTCGACTCTTCACATGTTCATGTGTTGCTAGACTCTTCACATGTCCATGTGTAGCTAGACTCTTGACATGTCCATATGTAGACTCTTCACATGTCCATGTGTAGCTAGACTCTTGACATGTCCGTAGTGTAGACTCTTCACATGTCCATGTAGCTAGACTCTTCACATGTCCATGTGTGAGACTCTTCACATGTCCATGTGTAGCTAGACTCTTCACATGTCCATGTGTTGCTAGACTCTTCACATGTCCATGTGTAGCTAGACTCTTCACATGTCCATGTGTAGCTAGACTCTTCACATGTCCATGTGTGCTAGACTCTTCACATGTCCATGTGTAGCTAGACTCTTCACATGTCCATGTGTAGCTAGACTCTTCACATGTCCATGTGTTGCTAGACTCTTCACATGTCCATGTAGCTAGACTCTTCACATGTCCATGTGTAGCTAGACTCTTCACATGTCCATGTGTAGCTAGACTCTTCACATGTCCATGTGTTGCTAGACTCTTCACATGTCCGTGTGTAGACTCTTCACATGTCCATGTGTAGCTAGACTCTTCACATGTCCATGTGTAGCTAGACTCTTCACATGTCCATGTGTAGCTAGACTCTTCACATGTCCATGTGTTGTTGACCTTCACATGTCCATGTGTAGCTAGACTCTTCACATGTCCATGTAGCTAGACTCTTCACATGTCCATATGTAGACTCTTCACATGTCCATGTGTAGCTAGACTCTTGACATGTCCATAAGACTCTTCACATGTCCATGTGTAGCTAGACTCTTGACATGTCCATGTGTTGCTAGACTCTTCACATGTCCATATAGACCCTTCACATGTCCATGTAGCTAGACTCTTCACATGTCCATGTGTAGCTAGACTCACATGTCCATGTGTTGCTAGACTCTTCACATGTCCATGTGTAGCTAGACTCTTGACATGTCCATGTAGCTAGACTCTTCACATGTCCATGTGTAGCTAGACCCTTCACATGTCCATGTGTAGCTAGACTCTTCACATGTCCATGTGTAGCTAGACCCTTCACATGTCCATGTGTAGCTAGACTCTTCACATGTCCATATGTAGACTCTTCACATGTCCATGTGTAGCTAGACTCTTGACATGTCCATGTGTTGCTAGACTCTTGACATGTCCATGTGTAGACTCTTCACATGTCCATATGTAGACTCTTCACATGTCCATGTGTAGCTAGACTCTTCACATGTCCATATGTAGACTCTTCACATGTCCATGTGTAGCTAGACTCTTCACATGTCCATGTGTTGCTAGACTCTTCACATGTCCATATAGTTAGACTCTTCACATGTCCATGTAGCTAGACTCTTCATGTCCATGTGTTGCTAGACTCTTCACATGTCCATGTGTAGCTAGACTCTTCACATGTCCATGTGTAGCTAGACTCTTCACATGTCCATGTGTAGCTAGACTCTTGACATGTCCATGTGTAGCTAGACTCTTCACATGTCCATGTATAGACTCTTCACATGTCCATGTGTTGCTAGACTCTTCACATGTCCATGTGTAGCTAGACCCTTCACATGTCCATGTAGCTAGACCTTCACATGTCCATGTGTAGCTAGACTCTTCACATGTCCATGTGTAGACTCTTCACATGTCCATGTGTAGCTAGACTCTTGACATGTCCATGTGTTGCTAGACTCTTGACATGTCCATGTGTAGCTAGACTCTTCACATGCCCATGTGTAGCTAGACTCTTCACTTGTCCATGTGTAGCTAGACTCTTCACATGTCCATGTGTTGCTAGACTCTTCACATGTCCATGTGTAGCTAGACTCTTCACATGTCCATGTGTAGCTAGACTCTTCACATGTCCATGTGTAGCTATACTCTTCACATGTCCATATGTAGACCCCTCACATGTCCATGTGTTGCTAGACTCTTCACATGTCCATGTGTAGCTAGACTCTTCACATGTCCATGTGTAGCTAGACTCTTCACATGTCTGTGTGTTTAGACTCATGTCCATGTGTTGCTAGACTCTTCACATGTCCATGTGTAGCTAGACTCTTCACATGTCTATGTGTTGCTAGACTCTTCACATGTCCATGTGTAGCTAGACCCTTCACATGTCCATGTGTAGCTAGACTCTTGACATGTCCATGTGTAGCTAGACTCACATGTCCATATGTCCATGTGTAGCTAGACTCTTGACATGTCCATGTGTAGCTAGACTCTTCACATGTCCATGTGCTAACTCTTCACATGTCCATGTCATGTCCATGTAGCTAGACTCTTCACATGTCCATGTGTAGCTAGACTCTTCACATGTCCATGTGGTAGCTCTTCACATGTCCATGTGTAGACTCTTCACATGTCCATTCTTCACATGTCCGTATTAGCTTCACATGTCCATGTGTAGCTAGACTCTTCACATGTCCATGTGTATAGACTCTTCACATGTCCATGTGTAGCTAGACTCTTCACATGTCCATGTGAGACTCTTCACATGTCCATGTGTAGCTAGACTCTTGACATGTCCATGTGGCTAGACTCTTCACATGTCCATGTAGCTAGACTCTTCACATGTCCATGTGTAGCTAGACTCTTCACATGTCCATATGTAGACTCTTCACATGTCCTGATGCAGGTAGAGTGTGTCTAGCTTCACAGGCCCTGATGCAGGTAGAGTGTCTAGCTTCACAGGCCCTGGTGGTGCAGGTGGAGTGTGTCTAGCTTCACAGGCCCTGATGCAGGTAGAGTGTGTCTAGCTTCACAGGCCCTGATGGTAGAGTGTGTCTAGCTTCACAGGCCCTGGTGGTGCAGGTAGAGTGTGTCTAGCTTCACAGGCCCTGGTGCAGGTAGAGTGTGTCAATTTCACAGGCCCTGGTGCAGGTAGAGTGTGTCTAGCTCACAGGCCCTGATGCAGTGCAGGTGTAGAGTGTGTCTAGCTTAAAAGGCCTGAAATGCAGGTAAGTGTTGTCTAAGCACAGGCCCTGATGCAGGTAGAGTGTGTCTGCTTCACAGGCCCTGGTGCAGGTAGAGTGTGTCTAGCTTCACAGGCCCTGGTGCAGGTAGAGTGTGTCTAGCTTCACAGGCCCTGATGCAGGTAGAGTGTGTCTAGCTTCACAGACCCTGGTGCAGGTAGAGTGTGTCTAGCTTCACAGGCCCTGGTGCAGGTAGAGTGTGTCTAGCTTCACAGACAGCAGCACACAGTTGGGAAGCATTTCAGCAAGTCAACGTGATCTACGCTCCATCCAGCTGTTTGCTGCTGTCGCGCTTGAGATGACGAAAAGTCCTCTTCATCAGATGAACTGGACCTGGTGGCATCACATAGCTGCAGGGAGGGTTCTTCCATGTGCTGCTTGATGTAGTCCATTCCTGAAATAAAGTGAGAGTATTACAGACATGATAGAATTAATAACACTTCCTAACATGTCATGACCCCAACCAAGAGTTTTGTACAAAATAGTTTGTTTTAATTTGAAGTTCATACATTTAGTTTCATGCACTGTCCGTGCATCCAGAGTTGATTTGTGAATATTTACTTATATCTCTGTAGTTAAACACAACAGACCCAAATCAATATCGTCGCCATTACTGGACCGTCACTCTTATAATATTAATACAAATAATTATAATAATGCTGTAATGATTAGCATTATATTATAGCTAAGACGACTCAAATCAACAAATTCTCACAACTGTCAACACTTCTTCAGCTCATTAACTCGCTAGAGATCCGTCTACTCCACTCACGCTAATTGTCTCATTTAATTGACAATAGCTAGCGAACGTTAGCCTAACGTACAACATGCGTAGGACAATCAGACACCTGTCTCCCCCTCTCCTGCCAAAGATATAACTGACTACAATCCTGAGGACAACACTGCTAGATATCTTAACAGGTTTATGATGACTAAACATTAATGTGTTTCTTGAGGTTGGTGAGTTGTTGAAGGCCAGTATCTCCGTAGCTTTCGGTAGGCATAAGAGGCACTTCATCCGGTAGGAAGAAACTTTTACTCTGACAAAAGAAAAGAGTTCGCCCAAACATGGCCACGGACGTTGATCTTGGTCCCCGTGGTTGCTCGAGTAGCTTCCATTGCTGCTCCACATGAAACGAGTCGTATCTGTAGCCGCTCGCTAACATCCTGGACATCACTGGGAACTGGGAAGAGAAAACACGAGGCAAGGACCACTGACCCCCAACCTGGTGCTCGTGCTGCGTTCAGGTGCGCTGCGGCGTGTTCCACAACAGTCCCCGATGTGCTGCACCAGTGCTGCGGCGCGTTCCACAATATCCCGGCGCCGCGTTCAGGTGCGCTGCGGCGTGATTCCACAACAGTCCCGATGTACTGCGTTCAGGTGCGCGCGGTGTGTTCTAACAGTCCTGATGTTTACCGTAGAGATTATTTTTTCGTAGTGCGAGTAGCGATGCTGTTCAGATATCGTTTCGCCACATAAGGGCCACATGAGGGTCACATGAGAGCCATAAGGGCCACATGAGGGTCACATAAGGGCCACATGATAGCCACATGAGAGCCACATGAGGGCCACATGAGGGTCACATGAGGGTCACATAAGGGCTACATAAGGGCCACATGAGGATCATATGAGGGCCACATAAGGGTCACATGAGGATCATATGAGGGTCACATAAGGGTCACATGAGGATCACATAAGGGTCACATGAGGATCACATAAGGGCCACATAAGGGCCACATGAGGGTCACATGAGGGTCACATGAGAGCCACATGAGGGCCACATGAGGGTCACATGAGGGTCACATGAGGGCCACATGAGGGCCACATGAGAGCCACATGAGGGCCACATAAGGGCCACATGAGGGTCAGATGAGGGCCACATAAGGGTCACATGAGAGCCACATAAGGGCCACATGAGGGTCACATGAGAGCCACATAAGGGCCACATGAGGGTCACATGAGAGCCACATAAGGGCCACATGAGGGTCACATGAGGGTCACATAAGGGCCACATGAGGGTCACATGAGAGCCACATGAGGGCCACATGAGGGTCACATGAGGGTCACATGAGAGCCACATGAGAGCCACATGAGGGCCACATAAGGGTCACATAAGGGCCAGATGAGGGCCACATGATGATCACATGAGAGCCACATAAGGGCCACATGAGGGTCACATGAGGGTCACATGAGAGCCACATAAGGGCCACATGAGGGTCACATGAGAGCCACATAAGGGTCACATGAGGGCCACATGAGGGCCACATAAGGGTCATATGAGGGCCACATGAGAGCCATATGAGGGCCACATGAGGGCCACATGAGGGCCACATGAGGGTCACATGAGAGCCACATGAGGGTCACATGAGGATCACATAAGGGCCACATGAGGGTCACATGAGAGCCACATGAGAGCCACATGAGGGCCACATGAGGGCCACATAAGGGCCACATGAGGGCCAGATGAGAGTCACATGAGGGTCACATGAGGGCCACATGATGATCACATGAGAGCCACATAAGGGCCACATGAGGATCATATGAGGGCCACATAAGGGTCACATGAGGATCATATGAGGGTCACATAAGGGTCACATGAGGATCACATAAGGGTCACATGAGGATCACATAAGGGCCACATAAGGGCCACATGAGGGTCACATGAGAGCCACATGAGGGCCACACAAGGGTCAGATGAGGGTCACATGAGGGTCACATGAGGGCCACATGAGGGCCACATGAGGGCCACATGAGGGCCACATAAGGGCCACATGAGGGATACATGAGAGCCACATGAGGGCCACATAAGGGCCACATGAGGGCCACATGAGGGTCAGATGAGGGCCACATAAGGGTCACATGAGGGTCACATAAGGGTCACATAAGGGCCAGATGAGGGCCACATGATGATCACATGAGAGCCACATAAGGGCCACATGAGGGTCACATGAGGGCCACATGAGGGTCACATGAGGGCCACATGAGGGTCACATGTTAGCCACATAAGGGCCACATGAGGGTCACATAAGGGCCACATGAGGGTCACATGAGAGCCACATGAGAGCCACATGAGGGCCACATGAGGGTCACATGAGGGCCACATAAGGGCCACATGAGGGTCACATGAGGGCCACATGAGGGTCACATGAGAGCCACATGCATTATTATTATTTCACATGTGGGAGGATTCATTTTGTCCCTTTTGAAATAATCATATGTTCAATGCATCACCTCTGAAATAAAGTGTTTTCATTTCACACGTGTATCCTAGACCCTTCATATGTTATTTTATTGTAATATCAATTGAAAAATGTTGCGACTGCTCCAAGTACTTTCCCCCTGAGGATGAATAAAGTTAAATATAATCCAATCCAATGTTCAGGCAACACAACTACTTTGTTTATCAAACTAAATAATTTGGTTAAATTGGTTTTAGGTAACAGCTTTAATACAAAACAATCTACTGATTAAACAATATAATTGTATAGGTTTAGGTAACACAACTACATGGTCAGGTTTAGCAAACAAAAACTACCTGGTTAGGTTTACAGGACATAGTTTAGGATACAATAAGTATGTGTTTTAAATAATCTATGTTACATTCCTAAGTTAACCTAACACACGGTTCCCTACGGTCTCCTGTGTTAAAGTCCTGTTTTGGTTTCACCCTGACCGCCTCCATTTGCAGACTTTGCCTGTCTTGACCTCCACTGACCTCTTCCTGAGCTACTGTCGAGGGTTAGGCTCACAAATATGGGTTGTACAAACACCCTGTAGGGTCATTTATGGGTACATGACAGTCTTCACTGATGACGGCATCCTGATGGAATTCGCTTGGATAGTACTAATTTATAAGACAGCGGCCCCCAACTTCTTCGGCGCCACAGAACCGGCTTGGTGTCAGACAATATTTCCACGAACCGGCCTTCAAGGTGTGGTGGACGAAAATGATGAAATAAAACGATACACCGGCATAAAAACTAATATGAAGTACATAAACAATTCAAGTCACCATTACACTGAATTGTTGCCGTATTATGCCGTGTCCGAAGCAGGACTCCTGATATCGTCTTTTAAACGTAGATTTCTTCGGCTCGTCTTCAGTCTCCTCGTTGGGCCTGTTCCTCTTTCCAAAGAAGCTCTCCAAAGACCTCATTTTTTAAACTAAATTTTGATAGCTTGTGGGCTCGTATTTTTGGGGTAACGTATCATGTGACCGAGACGAGAGTCTTGACACGTGCCGAGAGGCTCAGAGTTGCAAGTGGATGTATCCGCCCATTTTTCTAAATAAAACATCCATACCGTGAGAATAAATCCAATATTTTTTTCCGCTGCAATAACACTCATTTTATGTCGATTCTTTATGTTGTTGTATTTTTAAGTCCTATGTAATTTATTACATTCATATTGTGAGTGTTGTCAGTGCAGCAGGGTGAGGTGGTGCCGATGTCCTGCTGACCTCCAGATACGCTCTTATCTGACACAGCAGGGTGGAGGCCCAACGCAGACAGACAGATAACGTTTACTGTACTCCCATCATACTGTCATACTGTACTACTGTACAACTGTCATGCTGTCATACTGTAATACTGTCATACTGTCATGCTGTCATACTGTAATACTGTCATACTGTCTGTAATACAGTAATACTGTCATACTGTACTACTGTAATACAGTAATACTGTAATACTGTCATACTGTAATACAGTAATACTGTCATACTGTAATACTGTCATACTGTACTACTGTAATACTGTCATACTGTACTACTGTAATACTGTCATACTGTTATACTATAATGCTGTTATACTGTACTACCATCATACTGTCATACTGTCATACTGTAATACAGTAATACTGTCATACTGTACTACTGTAATACTGTAATACTGTCATACTGTACTACTGTCATACTGTCATACTGTACTACTGTAATACTGTCATACTGTTATACTATAATGCTGTTATACTGTACTACCATCATACTGTCATACTGTCATACTGTAATACAGTAATACTGTCATACTGTACTACTGTAATACTGTAATACTGTAATGCTGTCATACTGTCATACTGTACTACTGTAATACTGTCATACTGTAATACTTTAATACTGTCATGCTGTCATACTGTACTACTGTCATACTTTAATACTGTCACTCATACTGTAATGATGTCATACTGTAATACTTTAATACTGTCATACTGTAATGCTGTCATACTGTACTACTGTCATACTTTAATACTGTCATACTGTAATACTTTAATACTGTCATGCTGTCATACAGTAATACTGTCATACTGTACTACTGTAATACTTTAATAATGTCATACTGTAATACTGTCATACTGTACTACTGTAATACTTTAATACTGTCATACTGTAATACTTTAATACTGTCATGCTGTCATACAGTAATACTGTCATACTGTACTACTGTAATACTGTACTACAGTAATACTGTCATACTTTAATACTGTCATACTGTAATACTGTCATACTGTAATACTGTCATACATTAATACAGTAATACTGTCATACTGTAATACTGTCATACTTTAATACTGTCATACTGTCATACTGTCATACTGTCATACTTTAATACTGTCATACTGTCATACTGTACTACTGTAATACTGTACTACTGTATTACTATAATACTGTAATACTGTCACACTGTCCTACTGTAGTACTAATAAGCTACATGTTGAAGACAAGTGTCCATCCGCTCCTTCACATACATGTGTGTTCACTCTGGTGTATCTTTGCTGTCTTTGGCTCCCCCTCGTGGTCGTTTATAGATAATCGATACAGCAGAGGGAAATGTATCCTGGCTATCTGCACACAATAATGTGGAAATAACAATTGGTGACAAAGAAGCAGAAGATAAGACATATTCAAATGTTTGACAACCAACATGAATGTGTAGCAACAATGCATACTACTAAATCATAAAGGATTTCCTTGTGTTAATTGTATATCTTGTCTTATTTAAGTAATACGGTGCGAGAGACAGTACGATTTCGTCAATAATGTCCACTTCAAGGCTGAAACAAAACAAAATCTACCTTTCTTCTTATTTTGAGGTTCACTGACATGGAACACTCAGATAAATGCAGTGGCGGGCCGTCAGGGCCAGCAAGGCCTTCTCTGCTGGCCTAAACATCAGAATATATATATTTTTTTAAATAAATGTTCCCACAAATATGTATTTAATTATTCCCCAGAGTAAGAGTTATACTCTTCATTTCATAGCTTTCCTCTTGGTTGCACTGCTTCCAGCCCCAGGTTGAGATTTGGAGGGCTGGTCTTTATGTTAGATCTTTTATCCAATCATATTCAGCCATGTGTTGCCAGGGGGCTAACATCTGCCCTTAGGCCTTCAGAATCAACATTGCGGGCGCTGGTAGCTCAAAGTGAATGGGAATGAACATTTTGTGTCAACCAATCAGCTTTAGAGTTGGCTCCTGTAGGCCTTCTCGAAGGCCCCGGAACCGGCACAGGAGCAGCTAGCAGGCGTAGTGCTGCACGTCTTTTGATTGGATTACCAATATTGAGAGGCGGGTCCTATGGGCAGGTATATGCAGAACCTCAGAACTAGGAAAGTGAATTTGATAAACGAATTAATTCGCGTACTCCTAACTTTTCAACCCACAATGGCGGAAGGAGGAGAAGATATCGATTTGGTCGAGGATATAATTATAACGCCATTCTCAAGACGAACTTTAAGACCGACGCCGACGCTACAAAGCCCGTCACAGGCGGGACAGGGGTTCGTTCGCCACTTTCAAAGTTCCAACTACGAGCGCTACCGATGGCTCACAGGCTCCGAGAAGCTCTGCACACCGGACTGCTGGGAATGCCTATTATTTGCAAGTGATCGATTTGGGGCTTGGAGCCACACTGGCTTTGCAAACTTGAGTTGTCTAACCGAGGCAGCAACGAGACACCAAAGTACGGCTCGGCACCTACAAGCATCGGTGCTTTTGAAAACTTCTGGGGACACGAAGCGGATCTACAGATCAACGAACAAGCGGCAGGGCAACGGAGCTCCACAACGAACAGGTGAAGAAAAATAGGGAAATATTGAAAAGACTCATTATTGTGTCATGTGTTTGGGTAAACAGGAACTTTCATCTTCATCATCACGGTGAAGCTGCTCTGGTGACAAGGCGCTGTTTAGTGAACACACTGTAAAAAAAAGTTGGACTTAAAGCTCAAAGTTTGTGGACCAGAAATGGATAGAAGAAGAATATTAATATAACTCTGTTGCACTCGAGTATGTTCTTGCCTATTAGTTGAACTGTACTGTATTGGACTCTTCCCCTACAATTCTCTGAAGAGAAATGTCCATTTCAAGGTGACGTAACGCCTGGTTATACTGCGTCTCTGTCTACCTGTATAGTGTCTAGAGCAGGGGTCACCAAACTTTTTCCTAAGAGGGCCACATAACGTTTCCCTTGTCTGCTGGAGGGCCAGCCGGGGTGCTAGTGAGAGTGTGCTCACCTGTGTGCGCGCATCACAGCGTGCAGACAGCGTTTCACGGAGCGGAGCAGCGTGCGCTCTGATCGCTCTTTTAATGAAGTATCGATACTAAAAATATGCTAAATCACATCGTGTTTAACGTACGGATCCTTTGTTAGTATCGCTACACCGTGCAGCGTGACAGCAGCAGATGTAGCGGACTAACATTCAAGCTAACCTAACTTCCCAAACGCTGTGGACATCTGAACGCTGATTGGCCGAGACGCGACACGTCCATCAAAGATGTTTTATTGTGAAGAAGAGCACCACTTCACATTTTCTCCGCGTCTCACTGCAATCTCAACGGCAGCGGGCCAGGTGAACAAAATAAATAAATCGTAACGCATCTCTGGTATTGTTCAGGGGGCCGGTCCAAATGTGGAGGCGGGTCGGATCCGGCCCGCGGGCCGTAGTTTGGGGACCACTGGTCTAGAGCCATGGCATCATAATGATAGTAATACGAGGTGGATTAATTCGGGTGGGACTGTGTAGGACCTCACTGAAGGCCCAGGCCCCAGGCCCACGGCACGCCACTGGATAAATGTAATCAGCTGTCGGACATGATGGCTGGATAAAGTACACCTCGTGACTCACTCTCAACCAATCAGAATGCTTGATTTCATCTACCCGTATTATAACTTAAATTCACGTCTTATGTGTAAAGCATGTTGTCAGACTTATACACTTGTCTTTAATTATGCAACGTACCATCATCCAGTCTGGTATTTGTTGACGTGCTTGGTGAACATGTATGTACACCAAGCACGTCAACACTCTAAACAAAGATACTTGATTTTAATCTTTCTAATAACTCATGTAAAGCGTCACACAGTCAGTTTGTATATCTGCTGCCACCTTGTTGCCCAGTCAGGGATAACTGGGACACTTCTCATTTCTGATTATCTAACATAGATAACAGTCATAAGGGGAGGAGTCCAGCGTGTTGTCATTCACAAACACAGATCAGGTCCATTTCTGGACATTTATTGACATATATCACCAGAAGCAATAATCTGGACCACATGGTTGAGCAATGGGTGGGGGGGGGGGCTGGTTTTCTGCCCTTTTAATATAATCTGTGATGGATTTGCTGCCACACAACTACGATATACAAGGCTAGATAATAATGTTTTTCTTAATTAGTTCATGTTGACATTTTGATCTTGTGCTCATTAAATACATATAAGTTATAACTCAACAGGACATCATTAAATAAATGTAATTTCTACATTTCTGTATTTCTTCATTTATTTATTTCTCTATTTATTTGTCCACACGTATTTCTTCATTTATTTATGTGTGACATTTACGTGTCCGTATATTCAAATGAGCTGGGGCGGTCCGAACCTCTGTCTAAACGGTTAGAACATTAATTAATCAATAGAAATAATTCATAAATAAACCTGGATATTTTAACGATTCAAACACATAGCAGGGTAACGTTAGAATAATATTAATTAGTCAATATAAATAATACATTATTAGGTATATTTATTTATTATTTATATTGATTAATTAATATTATTCGAACGTTACCCTGCTGTTTGCATCATAGAACACTGTAAATATGAATATATATCACTGGCTTTTATTTTGACTTTCATTTTAAGCATGAAGGAAAGCCCACTGACACACTGACATGAAGGAAAGCCCACTGACACACAGACATGAAGGAAAGCCCACTGACACACAGACATGAAGGAAAGCCCACTGACACACAGACATGAAGGAAAGCCCACTGACACACGGACATGAAGGAAAGCCCACTGACACACAGACATGAAGGAAAGCCCACTGACACACGGACATGAAGGAAAGCCCACTGACACACAGACATGAAGGAAAGCCCACTGACACACAGAGACCCGTCTGCTTTCGTCAAACAACGTGGATGTGGTGTGGCGACGAGAAAAAAAAGGTCAGCTGCACGGGTTCATACACATGTTGATATTCATTGGTCAGCATGTGGAGGAGCCCTGTCAAAGACAGAACTGACCTTTACTCGCGTCCTTGTGACTTCACGTCTCCAGGGTCCATCGGGACAGGGATGTCTGTGTACAGATTGTAAAGCACTCTGAGACAAATTAATAATTTGTGAAAATTGGCTCTACAAATAAATCAAAGCCATCTGTGAACCTGATGATTTGGGTCTATTTACAAACTTTGAGTAGTGTGATGTCACTAACGACATCAGCCCTCTTTTAGTGTTGATGGGATCAAAAGCCGCATCTGTGATGTCTCACAGTGAGGTCATCAGCTCTCAATTATCAAATTGAACGTGCACATTATTCAACAGAAAATATCTGTTGAATAATGTGCACGTTCAATTTAATAGTTTCATGACTTTTCCTGTAACTAAAAACATAATTTGTCTTACAAAGGTAGATTATAAAATGTAGTAACTTGATATATTTGACAAAAAATTATTTTGCTTGATCTACTTATTCGTGTTGAGTGATCTTCTGTCTCTGCGTTGGGCGTCTCATGCTCTCTCAGAACTTAAAATGAAAGGGAAAAATTGCAGACCGCGTACGGTCTCTGCAAGGAGAGTCATTCGTCCTGCTCTCAACACTGAAACCATCGTTGCAGTCAATGCTAGTTTGACCGTTGCGTGACAAGCCACAATTATGCCGGCCTTGACGTTGATGCGGTCTTCTGTCCCTGCGTTGGGCGTCTCTCGTCCATGCATGCTCTATCAGATCCTGAAACGAAAGGGACAAAATGCAGACCGCGTACAGTCTCTGCAAGGAGAGTCATTCGTCCTGCTCTCAACACTGAAACGAAAGGGAAAAAGATCGTGGCAGTTAAAAGTTTAACCGGTGCCTGGCCCGCCGCATTCTGACGTCCAAGTTGAAGCTATTCTTCTGTCCCTGCGTTGGGCGTCTCTCGTCCTGCTCTGTGAACCTGATGATGGTTCAGAGAGCAACATCATCAGGGTGTGTACGTATATTTACACACTCTGAGAGTGAGTAGTGTGTGAGTAGCATTCCCCCTAGCCGGCTCCAGCTCCCGGTGTTCAGTCGGCGCCCCGGCAGACCCCGATTCCCCAGGACACTGGGAGCTCAGGTCGGCCGGGGCGCCGACTGAACACCGGGAGCTGTAGCCGTCAACGGGACACGGGGAACTGGGGGACTGGGGTCGGCCGGGGCGCCGCCGGGACACGGGGAGCTCAGGTCGGCCGGGGCGCCGACTGAACACCGGGAGCTGGAGACGGCAACGGGACACAGGGAACTGGGGGGGGGGGGTGACCGGGGTCGCCGGGACGCCGCCGGGACGCCGCCGGGACACTGGGAGCTGGAGCCGTCAACGGGACACAGGGAACTGGGGTGACCGTCGCCGGGCGCCGGCGCCGAGGCGCCGCCGGCCCGCGGACACGACACTGGGAGCTGGAGCCACAGTAGCGGGACACAGGGAACTGGGGTGACTGCCGCCGGGACGCCGCCAGGACACTGGGAACTGGGGGGGGGGGGGGTGACCGGGGTCGCCGGGACGCCGCCGGGACGCCGCCGGGACACTGGGAGCTGGAGCCGTCAACGGGACACAGGGAACTGGGGTGACTGTCGCTGGGCGCCGCCGGGACACGGGGAGCTCAGGTCGGCCGGGGCGCCGACTGAACACCGGGAGCTGGAGACGGCAACGGGACACAGGGAACTGGGGGGGGTGACCGGGGTCGCCGGGGCGCCGCCGGGACACTGGGAGCCGGCAACGGGACACGGAGAACTGGTACTGGACATCCGGCTCCTGGCCTGGACAAGATAGCGTTCTGCCTGTGTGGCCAAGTTAAGACCGTGGGGGGGGGAATGGCTTGAGGGACTTGATTATTACAGACTTCGGATAATCAATGTTTGGGAGGCCAGTTTTGATGGACCCGAGCCTGCATTGGTCCTTGGATCTCTCCTCAGTGGGGGGCTTGTGGGTTTTTGAAATCGGGGGCAAGTGGGTGCGCTTGCATTTATTCTCCAACCTCAGTTTTCTCACGGTATCGGTCAGCTCCTGGTTCTCCTCTCTCACGCGCCTATATTCTTTCTCGAAGGCAATGGCCATTCCCTCTGCTGCCTGCAACTGTTTTCTCAGGCCTCTGTTGTCCCACTGAGACTCCTGGAACTTCTGTATGGCGTCATCCGGCCGCCGTGCCAACATGCGCCTCAACTCCGTGATCTCCTTGTTCTTTTTCGCCAGAAGTGAACCTTCATTTTTATGAATGAATTTAAGATGTTTCACCTTAAAATTCTTAGCTGAGCTTAGGAATGATGTGACCCGCCGATGTCTTGATTTTGTGATGTACATCTCATCCTGTAGTCTTCTGTTCTCCTGCAGGAGAAACGAGACTTCATTTAGAGAGTCCTGATTTGACTTTTGAAAAGAGACCATTTCTGCGTCCTGGAGATTGAGCTTATTTTCCTTTTTCTCAACCATTGATTTGCAGTTCAGCAACTCTTTTTCCAACTTTTCCTTCTCAGCTATGACCTCATTTAATTTGATGTTACCCAGCAACAGGTCATCCGTTTTATTCAAAGCCTCACACTTTTTCCTTGCTTCTGTGAGCTGTGAGCTGCGCCTTTTCAGCTTTTTTCCCAAGGATTTACATTCGTGGTTCGTCTTGTCCAGCACCTGGCTATTGGCATCAGCCTCGACCTTCAGAATTTCAACTTCCTTCTGCAGTGTTGTCGTTGTTGATGTTTTTTGTTTAAGCTCCTCCTGAGCCTCGTGCAGTTTTTTTTGAAGGAGCTCTTTCTCAGTCTTGAGGCCCTCCGCCTCAATGTGCATCGTCGTATTCTTGCTTTGGGACTCAGACACCTCATTCCTGAGACGCAGCACCGCGTCCTCTTGGATGCTCCACTGCTTGCTGAGCAAACTATAACGATCTTGGAGTGTCACGTTAGAATTACTCAAGGTGTTCACTTTTTCCTCCATCCTGACAATGATGAGACGCTGTTTCTCTGCCTCTTTTGTCTGATGTTCTGATTCTCTCAACAGGCATATCTCTCTTTCAATCCTCTTGTCCTCCTCGACTTTCAGATCCTTGTTTGAACTTGAATACCTTTTACATTTGGCTTTCAACTCCTTATACGCTTTGTTAATCTCTTTGATGTTTGCCCTGTATTTCTCCTCTTGTTGCTTGTACGTTTCTATGTCAGCGACTTGAACCTCATTTTTTTTTTTTAAATTCTCATGTTTTTTGCTTTCCAAGAGAAGTTCTTTATTCAAAGCTGTATATTGTTCCTCCCAATCTTCGAGTTCCTTTCTCTGTCTTACAATTTCTTGTTCTGCAACATGTTTACACCCAAGCAATTTTTGCACACGATCCTTCAATTCTTCAACTTCTTTGTCATTCTGGATTTTTGTTTTGTCAAAACTTTTAAAATCTCTTTCCATTTGCTGCCTGAGCAATTTTTCCTGATCACATTGTTTCTTAAACTTCGCTAAGTGTTTCACCGTGAGAGCATTCTGTTCTTGTTCTTCCTTAAGTTGAGTTTTGACTTCGTGCAATTCTTTTGTGACTGATTGAAGGTCCGGGTTAGGTGCCATTTTTGGGTTGTTCTTCTCGCATTCAAGCTTGTTTATCAGTCTCTTGATAGACCTGTTTTCCTTCATCAGATCTTGCTCCCGTCCGTGTGCCCTCGGCATTGCTGCAGGTAAATCCTCGGAAGTTAAAATAGAAGGATTTGAGGCTTTTGTCTGAAACATGTTTTGCAACATTGTTCTGTTTGATGGTCTGCTGTAAATAAATGCTAAATAAATATATTTAGTTGGACTTCTAATATATGTGATGACGGGACTTGTCTTTCTCCGTGTGAAAATCTGTGAAGAACATCTGAAAATCTTTGCCGTTGCTCTATTTACAGACTTGCTGATGACGTCATTGTGTCATAACAGCCGCGCAACAGATCAAAGCTGCCATGGAACAGCCGTGTGCGTCACCGTTGCTAAGGTTACCAGTGAGCTAAAGTTGTCATTTGAAATGTTAAATTCCACACTGTGTAACCACTTATGGTGGAAAATATGCTGCGGTGTTTTAAAAAGGGTTCTGCGGATCCACGTTACCTTATCTCGGGAGTGTTATCCACGGCGAGATAACGGGTCTCGTCGGTGTCGGTAAAGAACAACAGCTCGCCAACTCTCTGTTATGGTGCGTTCACGGACCGAAATGCAGCGACAGGACAGCACCGACACACACGTTGCCCGGGAGGGAGGTCCTCTTCCCGCAGGAGGAGCCCGAGGCTCGACTGTGGTGGGTTTTAAATATTGAGGAAAATATATAAATACTCCAGTCTGTAAAATCGTTCAATCTGAGTATAATATAATATAAAATCACATATAACTCTTATGTTAGTATGAAATACAATTTCCCTACTTTACTTGTGATGTATTCAATGCAAATGGCCTGTTAAAGTTTTAAATAAAACGTCCCTTGTTTACTCAAAGTATTGACGTTATCTATAATGTGAACATGAACTGAAAGAACTGATATGTATGAATATATATATATATGTATATCCATACATATATATGTATATACATATACGCGCACACACACACATATATTAACCACAGCTGGGGATGATTAACAATCACAGGATTGTGAACTTCCTCCTGTTTTCAACTAAACATCCACAAAGCTCACACAAAGGGTTCCCTTCTTTAATAATACAGAATATCATCAAACAATATACACAGATATTCTTTAATAATATGCAAACCACGAAACAATAATCTCCACAGATATTCTCCAATAACGGTAGTGACGAGGAACGTAAAGCGGTGGTCTGACCAATCAGAGGCTGAGCTACAGGACGCTCTGCGTGTCGTCGACTGGGACATGATCCAATCCAGTTCCAGTGATGTCAGCGAGTTTGCGGAAGTAGCAATGAGCCTCATAGCAACGCTAGCGGACACCATCGTCCCCACGGTAAAAGTTAGGGTCTTTCCTAACCAAAAGCCGTGGGTTGATAGATCCATCCGTGAAGCTGTGAACGCCCGTACTGCTGCCTATAACTCCGGTCTTGTATCCGGCAACATGGACGAGTACAAGGCAGCGGTCTATGGACTGAGGAGGCGGTGAAGGAGGCCAAGAGGAGGTACCGAGACAGAGTGGAATCACAGATGGAGCAGCGCGACACCAGGCGCCTATGGCAGGGGCTACGGACTATCACAGACTACCAGAGCAGACCCCGCGCAATGGTGAGTGCCGACGCATCCCTAGCGGACGACCTGAACTCATTTTATGCACGGTTTGAGGCTAGCAACAACAGCGCTAGCTCGCTGGCTAACAACAACACCGTTAGCGTAGCCGAGGTGAGTTCTACCGCTGGGGATGAACACACACTCTGTGACCGAGCACAGTGTGAGGAGGGCTCTGTTGAGGGTGAACACCAGGAAAGCTGCAGGTCCAGATGGCATATCTGGGCGAGTACTGAAGACCTGTGCTAACCAGCTAGCTCCAGTGTTCACCACAATATTCAACCTCTCCTGGCTGAGTCCGTGGTCCCCGCCTGCTTCAAGAGATCCACTATTGTCCCTGTGCCCAAGAATGCTTCTCCAGCATGTATGAATGACTACCGACCGGTGGCCCTCACCTCGGTGGTCATGAAATGCTGAGAGGCTGATAAAGGACTACATCTGCGCCTTCCTCCTTCCTCCATGGACCCGCTGCAGTTTGCTTATCGCCCAAACAGATCCACGGATGATGCTGTCTCCCAGGTACTGCACACCACTCTCTCATCTGGACAGCCAGAGGGGGGGCTATGTGAGACTGCTGTTCATTGATTATAGTTCAGCTTTCAACACCATAGTCCCCTCCAGACTGGCGGCAAGCTGATTGAGCTGGGACTGAACACCCCTGTGTGCTTGGATCCTGGACTTCCTGACCGCCAGGCCACAGGTGGTCAGGGTGGGCAGACACACCTCCAACCCCCTCACCCTGAACACAGGATCCCCCCAGGGTTGCGTCCTCAGCCCCTACTGTACTCCCTGTACACACATGACTGTGTGGCCAGGTTCAGCTCAACACCATCATCTAGTTTGCGGATGACACAGTGGTGGTGGGCCTGATCTCCGACAACCACGAGAAGGCCTACCTGGAGGAAGTTGCTGATCTGTCACTCTGGTGCCAGGACAACAGCCTCATCATGAATGTCACCAAAACTAAGGAGCTGATTGTGGACTTTAGGAGGGTACAACAACAGAGGACGTACTCACCACTGGGGATTAACGGGACTACTGTGGAGAGGGTGAGCGGTATAAATACCTGGGAGTCCACATCACCGAGGATCTGACATGGTCAACAAACACAGACACTCTGGTGAGAAAGGCAAGGCAGCGCCTCTACCACCTCAGGCAGCTGAGGAAATTTAAAGTTTCCCAGAGGATCCTTCAGTCCTTCTACTCTGGAGCTGTAGAGGCGTCCTGACAGGAAGCATCACAGCCTGGTTTGGCAACTGCTCCGCTCAGGACAGGAAGGCTCTGCAGAGAGTAGTGCGTTCGGCTGAACGCACTATTGAACTACACTCCCACCCTGCAGGACTTGTACACCAGGAGGTGCAGAACCAGAGCCGGCAGGATCATGAAGGATCCTCACCACCCCAACAACAGACTGTTTCAGCTGCTGCGGTCAGGCAGGCGCCTCCGTAGTCACGCTGCAAGAACAGAGAGACTGAGACGGAGTTTCTTTCCTCAGGCCATCAGGACTGTGAACTCCGACCTCACCAGGACCCCCACATAGACCCACACAACTGCCCCTCTTAGGCACACACACACACACACACACACTTACTGTAAATATTGTGTTGTTTTTTATTGTAAATAGTGTGTACTTGTTGCCCTTGCACATTCCTGCTGAGCATTGCCACTTTCATTTCACTGCACACCCTGTGTGTGTATGTGACAAATAAAACATCTTGAATCTTGAATCTTGAATCTTGAATAACCAGAGCAAGTCAAGATGAAAACCATTCATGCCACACCTTACATCCTTCGACCCCGTGACCCGTGAGACGTTTCTTATGACATAACGAACCACCGCCATCAAGCGGGTTGATTGACAGGGTGTAGGCGGTGAGGCTGGTAAACAAGCCCCGCCTCCTCTCGGCTGTTGCAGTAAGAATCTGCTCTGTGGCACAAACCTTCATATCCCCAAAGAAAAGAATCACATCAGACATGTTTTTATATTTGTAATTTGATTTTAACTTTACATTTTGTTTTCATCCAACCATTAATATGGTTACACACGGTTTTTAACATGGAAACTAAATGATAGAATACACCCCAAAAACACACGTTCCCACCCAAAAGAGCAAACAAACTGCTACTACTGCAGTCCCAGTGTCACAATGAGCGAGTCCAGCAACGGGACAAATACACATCACCAGTTGAGCTCTCAGTAGCAGATGAAATGGAGACTCTCCACGCAGTCGTGAGCCTCCCAGTTCTGGACTTTAACAGCTGCAGTCACCTCCCTTTTACTTTGGACACCCGGCAGATTGTGTGCATCGACCCCCGACCCGTGAAGACCATGCGTCGTCGTCGTCTCCGATCCGGCTCCCCGCCGCGTCCCGCCCGCGACCCGGCTTGACCTCCGGGCACTCGGCCTTCCCCTCCGGGCCCCAGGCCTCGTGAGCCAGCGGCTGCCCGTCCACCCACAGCCAGCCTCCGGGGAAGAACCGCAGACCGATCCAGACGTGCGCCGTGGTCTCGTCTCCGCTCGGCTCTCTCTGGAGGAGCGCCATCTCGGTGTCCGAGGCCGCGGTGACGCTCCCTGCAGTGCTCCAAGGCGTCCTCCCACGTCTTTCTCTCCCTCACCACGACCGCTCTGGAGCAGAAGAAGGTCGTTATAAACTGTGTCGCGGACGTATCGTGCCACTTGTAGTTGCGCATGGCGCCGTAGTTTTCATTTACTCTGTTATCCGGCTCACGCTCCGCCCAGAAAAATGTGGACCCCTCCACCTCCTGACCACGTCCATTGGCTTCTGTCCGCTGAACTCCTTTGCAGTCCGACCCACATGAACTCGCGGCTGTCGCCGGTCAGCAGCCGAAGGCGCTCCGTGTCATTCGCGCTGCCGACGGGAGCGAGGTCGGTGTGAACCCGCCGGCAGTGCTCCCGAGCCTCGGGCCAGGTCTTCTTCTCCGGGACGTGGACGTACTTGGCAAAAGCTGCAGACGCGCCGAGGAGGAGCAGGACTCGGGCGGAGGTTTGCTCCATCGTGAGGAGATGGAGGGAGAGCTGCGGCGCGATGAAGACGCAAAGCGGCGCCGAGGACCAATAAGCTGGGAGCCGTTGTGTTTTGCATCGGGCGCCCACCTCACCTTCAAGGTCGACAAGAGAACCCACCGCTCGCCTCTCGTCAGTCCCCGTGGCCACAGAGTTCATCTCGTGTTTACATTCGGAGGGCAGCACTTTTTGGGAGTCGATAACGCCCTCATTCAAACCACACTTTACACCCTATAGGCGACGTCACGTGTTTCGTGACTCGCAAACAAATCCCGACACAAAGCAGCTGTGTGCAAATATAGTTTGAGGGGATTAGTGTGTTCCTAACAGTCAAATGTAGAGAAGACAGGAGTGAGCTTTAAGGACATCCTTGCTTTGATTATTCTCCTCTTTTGCATCGCCTTTGCATTCTGCTCATTTCAAACAGGAAACAGGAAACGTGTTCAAGAATCTTTGGCTGGAAAATATTGACAAATATGAATCACGGTTGTGGTTCAGAGTCGAGCTCTGAGCTGAGCATGAAAGACAAGCAGTTCATCACACTCTGTCAGACTCAGTGAATGTGTTGTTACTCTGTAATGATTCCTTCTGGTCACATGACATCTATTGTTCATCTGGTGACATGACATCTATTGTTCATCAGGTCACATGACATCTATTGTTCATCTGGTCACATGACATCTATTGTTCATCTGGTCACATGACATCTATTGTTCATCTGGTCACATGACATCTATTGTTCATGTGGTCACATGACATATATTGTTCATCTGGTCACATTACATCTATTGTTCATCTAGTCACATGACATCTATTGTTCACCTGGTCACATGACATCTATTGATCATCTGGTCACATGACATCTATTGTTCATCTGGTCACATGACATATATTGTTCATCTGGTCACATGACATCTATTGATCATCTGGTCACATGACATCTATTGTTCATCTGGTCACATGACATCTATTGTTCATCTGGTCACATGACATCTATTGTTCATCTGGTCACGTGACATATATTGTTCATGTGGTCACATGACATCTATTGTTCATCTGGTCACATGACATCTATTGTTCATCTGGTCACATGACATCTATTGTTCATCTGGTCACATGACATCTATTGTTCATCTGGTCACATGACATCTATTGTTCATCTGGTCACATGACATCTATTGTTCATCTGGTCACGTGACATCTATTGTTCATCTGGTCACATGACATCTATTGTTCATCTGATCACATGACATATATTGTTCATCTGGTCATGTGACATCTATTGTTCATCTGGTCACATGACATCTATTGTTCATCTGATCACATGACATATATTGTTCATCTGGTCACGTGACATCTATTGTTTATCTGGTCACATGACATCTATTGTTCATCTGGTCACATGACATCTATTGTTCATCTGGTCACATGACATCTATTGATCATCTGGTCACATGACATCTATTGATCATCTGGTCACATGACATCTATTGATCATCTGGTCACATGACATCTATTGTTCACCTGGTCACATGACATCTATTGATCATCTGGTCACATGACATCTATTGATCATCTGGTCACATGACATCTATTGATCATCTGGTCACATGACATCTATTGTTCATCTGGTCACATGACATATATTGTTCATCTGGTCACATGACATCTATTGATCATCTGGTCACATGACATCTATTGTTCATCTGGTCACATGACATCTATTGTTCATCTGGTCACATGACATCTATTGTTCATCTGGTCACATGACATCTATTGTTCATCTGGTCACATGACATCTATTGTTCATCTGGTCACATGACATCTATTGTTCATCTGGTCACATGACATCTATTGTTCATCTGGTCACATGACATCTATTGTTCATCTGGTCACATGACATCTATTGTTCATCTGGTCACATGACATCTATTGTTCATCTGGTCACATGACATCTATTGTTCATCTGGTCACATGACATCTATTGTTCATCTGGTCACATGACATCTATTGTTCATCTGGTCACATGACATCTATTGTTCATCTGGTCACATGACATCTATTGTTCATCTGGTCACATGACATCTATTGTTCATCTGGTCACATGACATCTATTGTTCATCTGGTCACATGACATCTATTGTTCATCTGGTCACATGACATCTATTGATCATCTGGTCACATGACATCTATTGTTCATGTGGTCACATGACATATATTGTTCATCTGGTCACGTGACATCTATTGTTCATCTGGTCACGTGACATATATTGTTCATCTGGTCACATGACATCTATTGATCATCTGGTCACATGACATCTATTGTTCATCTGGTCACATGACATCTATTGTTCATCTGGTCACATGACATCTATTGTTCTTCTGGTCACATGACATCTATTGTTCATCTGGTCACATGACATCTATTGTTCTTCTGGTCACATGACTTCTATTGTTCTTCTGGTCACATGACATCTATTGTTCATCTGGTCACATGACATCTATTGTTCACCTGGTCACATGACATCTATTGTTCATCTGGTCACATGACATCTATTGTTCACCTGGTCACATGACATCTATTGCTCACCTGGTCACATGACATCTATTGATCATCTGGTCACATGACATCTATTGTTCATCTGGTCACATGACATATATTGTTCACCTGGTCACATGACATCTATTGTTCATCTGGTCACATGACATCTATTGTTCATGTGGTCACATAACATCTATTGTTCATGTGGTCACATGACATCTATTGTTCATCTGGTCACATGACATCTATTGTTCACCTGGTCACATGACATCTATTGTTCACCTGGTCACATGACATCTATTGTTCATCTGGTCACATGACATCTATTGTTCATCAGGTCACATGACATCTATTGTTCATCTGGTCACATGACATCTATTGTTCACCTGGTCACATGACATCTATTGTTCACCTGGTCACATGACATCTATTGTTCATCTGGTCACATGACATCTATTGTTCACCTGGTCACATGACATCTATTGTTCACCTGGTCACATGACATCTATTGTTCATCTGGTCACATGACATCTATTGTTCACCTGGTCACATGACCTCTATTGTTCATCTGGTCACATGACCTCTATTGTTCATCTGGTCACATGACATCTATTGTTCATCTGGTCACATGACATCTATTGTTCATCTGGTCACATGACATCTATTGTTCATCTGGTCACATGACATCTATTGTTCATCTGGTCACATGACATCTATTGTTCACCTGGTCACATGACATCTATTGTTCATCTGGTCACATGACATCTATTGTTCATGTGGTCACATGACATCTATTGTTCATGTGGTCACATGACATCTATTGTTCATGTGGTCACATGACATCTATTGTTCATGTGGTCACATGACATCTATTGTTCATCTGGTCACATGACATCTATTGTTCATCTGGTCACATGACATCTATTGTTCACCTGGTCACATGACATCTATTGTTCATCTGGTCACATGACATCTATTGTTCACCTGGTCACATGACATCTATTGTTCACCTGGTCACATGACATCTATTGTTCATCTAGTCACATGACATCTATTGATCATCTGGTCACATGACATCTATTGTTCATCTGGTCACATGACATCTATTGTTCACCTGGTCACATGACTTCTATTGTTCATCTGGTCACATGACATCTATTGTTCACCTGGTCACATGACATCTATTGTTCATCTCGTCACATGACATCTATTGTTCATCTGGTCACATGACATCTATTGTTCTGTCCATCCTGGAGAGGGGTCCTCCTCTGTTCTCTCCTGAAGGGTTCTTACTTTTTTCCCCCCCATTAAGGATTTTTTCTATTTCTTGGTAGTTTTTCCTGATCCGATGTGAGGTCAAAGGTCAGGGATATGTACAGATTGAAGCACTCTGAGGATAATGTGTAATAATGGGCTATACAAAATGAATTGAATTGAAATTGAATTAAGTCCCCAAACCCAGCTTTCGCCGTCCTCTGATCAAAAGGCGGCCTCCCGCCGATGGCCAGGCGTTGGGACCCCCTGCAGCTTCTCTCCGGTCCGACCTCGGTCTCCAGCTCCTCGGCGGCTGCCTTCAGGAACGGGCGCTCTCCCTCGGGGAAGTAAGCGTGTCGATTCAGGAACGTGTCGCCCGGCACAAAGTGCCAGAGCTCCAGACTCTCAGACTCCGTGTACTCCATGGCGCCTGGCTCGCCCAGCCACAGGAGGCTTCTGGCGCCTGACTGGGCCATCACGGAAAGGCGAGAGAGAAAACGTGCGTAGATGTGAAATGCGAAAGATTTCTGCCAAGAAAACGACGACAAAAAACTAAAAGCCGTACGAAGCCTCCCAATGATCACAGGACACAGACGGAGGTATTATTTGAAATATATTTGACGTTATTGTTGCAGCACCAATTTCTGAACTATACATAAAAATAAATATAGACATTTATATAAATATATATAAATGTATAGATAAATATATATAATTTAAAAAATATATATATATATATATATATTGCATTTGGCAACCGTCTTTATGACATTTGAAAAGCCACCTGAAACTCTGAAGAAGTCAAACCCCCGGAGGTAAGTCGGTGTCTGTACCAGCGTGTGAATTATTTATTTTTTTGTCACGCAAAAACTCCCGAAGTCTGAAACGGATCATTTCTGAATGTTGATCTTTTGGATCTCGTCCACTCGGTTGCGGTGCAGCTGGAAGGCCGGAGCGACCCAGCGACCGCACGAACACCGATCGCCACACCAGCTGAACGAGCCCAGCTTAGCGCTACACTTAGGACACAGCATCTACACACACACACACACACACACACACACACACACACACACACACACACACACACACACACACACACACACACACACACACACACACACACACACACACACACACACACACACACACACACACACACACACACACACACACACACACACAGGCGAAGTACCATGAGCGCAGAGACAGCAGTGATTTGAGATCTGAGATCAGAAAGCCTCTCCAGTGAAGGCGATCAGAACCATCATGCATACTTGTGTACTTGGTTTCGTCCACAGAGCGTTCTCATATCAATGAAACAATTCTGGCTCCAAGTATTAGCGATCTAATACCAACTAATAACGGTCCCTCCGGAGGGTGCGTGTGCGTTACCTGTCCGTCCATCACTCCCAGTAGAGCCTCTCCCATCCACTGCACAGGTTCGATGAAGTAAGACGTGCACTGGACGTCTCCTGGACAACAACATGTTTCATGCAAGTCATTCATATGAATTATATATACATATAACTATAATATATAACTCTATATTTAGATATAAATATAGATCTAAATATATAAATAAGTATATACAGGATATAAATAAATATTTATATATAAATGTGTATATATAAATACGTATATACATATCTATATATATAAATAGAAATACATTTATAAATATCTATATATATATAAATAAATATCTATATAAATATATTTTTTTTTTTAAATATATATATATATATATAGCTAGCTCTGGTGAATGTGTTAGAGGAACATCACACCTGTGTTCTCACCCGTGTGTGTGTAGGACTTCACGTAACCAAAGGCTGGCGCTCCTTCTCCCACTGGGTGACTGAGAATACTGGAGCCACGGAACAGAGCACGTCTGCATAGGAGGAGGAGGGGTAAGAGGAGGAAGAGGAGGGGTAAGAGGAGGAGGAGGATTCAGAATGTCAGAGTTTTTCCCAAAGTGCTGCCAATCACTGAAATGATGAATTAATGCCCGACCAGATCTTTTTCTGAAATAAAGGCAGCATCTCTGCACTTAGCAACAGGTGTGATCCTGCTTCAGGAAGAACATGACGATGACGAGTAAAGCTTCCTCATTTAAAGTCTCGGGACATGAACTCGGAAGCATCGTGATCCTCGGCCGCCGTGTACACTCCTCCACCTTTCACCTGCACTTCCTGCAGCGATAGGACGCCTCGGAGGAGCTGGAGAGGGCGGGGTCGACGGCAACCAGCTCCCTGGGGACGTGCTTCAACTCTGCTCACACACACACACACAGGAAGAAAAGCAAGACGCCAATAATCAACAGAGTGCGTTGGCTACTCATCTGCCACGTTGTAATCAGATGACAGGACTTGCTCACCTGGGTACTTCTCTGTGATCTTGGTCAGCCGGTACTGTTTGTACAGAGGACTGGAGGTGTCCAGCTCACACTGCAGCGCCTCGTACATACACAGCTGCTCCTCAAAGCCAGGGTTCACCCTGGAACACAGCCGCCGTCAGTCACGTGACGAGGACTTCCATTCTGACCAAGGAGCCAGCAGGTACGTGAAGGATGCACAGAGAGTTAAAAACCAGGAACAACAAACACTACAGACACACTTTGAGGCCTTTTAGACAGTCAGGTCATCAAAGAGAGACTCAAGAAGCAGTGCAGGCGCACACACACACACACACACACACACACTTACTGTACGTCCGGTTTGATGGCCTTCAGCCTGTGGTACGCCTCAGTGAAGCCCAGCTGGTATCTCTTCATCAGATAAGCAGTAATGATGGTGGCACTGCGACTCCGACCGGCCTGACTGACACACACACACACACAGACACACACACACACACAGACACACAGACACACAGACACACACACACACACAGACACACAGACACACCTTGTATTGATGATGAATTGTAAATGAATAAAAGCCCTAGTTCATCTAAAAAGACACATATATATATATACGCACACATATACACTACCGTTCAAAAGTTTGGGATCACCCAGACAATTTTGTGTCTTCCATGAAAAATCACACTTTTATTTATCAAATGAATATAAAATATAGTCAAGACATTGACAAGGTTAGAAATAATGATTAATATTTGAAGTATTAATTTTGTTCTTCAAACTTCAAGCTCATAGGAAGGCCAGTTGTATAGCTTATATCACCAGCATAACTGTTTTCAGCTGTGCTAACATAATTGCACGGGTTTTCTAATCAGACATTAGTCTTCTAAGGCGATTAGCAAACACAATGTACCATCAGAACACTGGAGTGATGATGAAATGGGCCTCTATACACCTATGGAGATATTTCATTAGAAACCAGACGTTTCACCTAGAATAGTCATTTACCACATTAACAATGTAGAGAGGGTATTTATGATTAATGTTATCTTTATTGAAAAAACAGTGCTTTACTTTGAAAAATAAAGACATTTCTAAGTGACCCCAAACTTTTGAACGGTAGTGTATATATACATATATATATATATACACACACACATACTAGAGGCATCCGGTTGACCTCTGACCCCTCACCAATGAACAAGTGTAGCTCCGCCTTCCTCAACGGCCTCCCGAATAAACAGGAAGCAGTTGTCCATGTGACTCAAGAGGTCAGAGGTCGGCTCGTCCAGAACATTGACCCACTTCCTGCGGAAGCCCCCATCAGCAGGAACCAGCAGGGCGGGGTCCACAGAGTCCACGGACAGGATGTGAGAGACGGCCGCGTCGGACAGCGCCCGGCCGTCATCGAGGTCGGTCGCCGTGCCGACGTACAGACCCGGGTCCACCAGGAGCATGGCGGCTGAGAGAGGAGCAGGAATCACACACACACAGTGTATGTATGTGTACGTATACACACACAGACACACACAGTGTATGTATGTGTACGTATACACACACAGACACACACAGTGTATGTATGTGTACGTATACACACACAATCAGACACACACACAGTGTATGTATGTGTACGTATACACACACAATCAGACACACACACACACACAGTGTATGTATGTGTACGTATACACACACAATCAGACACACACACACAGTGTATGTATGTGTACGTATACACACACAATCAGACACACACATATATATGTATACTATGTGTGAATGTATACATACACGCACACACACATACATATATACACACACAGACATATGTATACTATGTGTGTATGAATTTGTACATATACACACACACACACATATATATATACAATAAACTAAACAGACATGTAAAAAGTATAAAAACAGGTCAATTTGAAAATAATGTTTAGGTTTTATTTACTGAATTAAATACTGCTACTTTACTTTTCGTCATCATTCATATTCTTATATTTCTTATCCATGCACATTTAAAATGCACAGCAGTCTATTTGTGTACACGTGATTCCGTGTTGGTATTATGGGATGTGCCGTTTGAAGTGGCGCGTTGCTGATGACGTGTCAGCCCTGTAAAGCTCAACGGGACCCACGTGACTCCTCGATGACGACCGCTAGCTAGCTAAGCTAGCTCACCTCGTTAGCCGGACAGTTGCTGTGGTTCCGGTTGCTCCTCGCCGCGCGCAACACGTGATGAACTAACTCAGAAACAACCGACTACAACAACACGGGAAACCGAGCTCGAAACAAAAGAAACAGCCGCGTGGTCACTGAGGCAGCGACGGCTCAGAAAGTTGAGTTTTGAAGCGTCTTCTGCTCACGCTGAGGTGTTTAGTTCGTCTTTTACACTGTCCGGGCGGAAACAAACATACGGACTCTTTAGTTCCGGAGTTACATCAAATTCAGAAAATCTGCTTTTTCTACCGAGTATGGTGTCTACAAATAAATAAATAGCGTCACACATGTCAAGTATTGTCATATATATATATATATATATATATATACACATACTAGAGGCATCCTGTTGACATGTTAACATTTATTCCAAGACTAACATATTAAGGACATCTTATTCATACAATTCAGTTTATTAATATTAATATATATAATATATATGTATATGACAGAGTGGGCTAGCAGGGGTGTGTCCCCAATCCCTTCTCTCACAATAGGAGCAGTGCCACTTTTCATGTTATAGGAAATGTAATCTGTTACAGTGCAGTATAGGCCTACATATCCCCTTTTAACCAGCATGTGGTGTCACTGGGATGTTTAATGTTCTGTTTACTGAAAACTAACTTCAGCATCACCAAAAAAACTAAATGTAGGTAGATGATAAAAAGTGAGACTGAGACTTAATAAAACATGATGACATGATGTATAGGAATGCTCTCTAGTGGAAGTCTGGCAGCTGCATTTTTAGACAACTCGAAGCCGAGAAATCATGTTATGGCCGAGGCATGCAAACAAGGAATAACAATAATACAGAAATTAAGTAATAAAAGCATAAATAAGTTGTAGACAATAAGCAAACGTCAGAAACAATTAAAATGCTTGTGATATTGATCAAGTAGAGAAAACTAAACTCCCTTTGTCACATGGAACTGAGGCCGAGCTGGTCCATGTGCTCACGGCCTCTCACAGAGACGTCCTGCTGCAGCAGCGCATCGTCTGCATAGCAACGCACCGACATATCGTACTATTTCAGAATGGGACGCAAACTGAGGATCAAGAGAAAATACAATCGGTCCTAGAATGGAGCCCTGAGGCTCAGACGATGCTTCAGACGCATTGTCTGTTTAATCCCGAACAAGCAGTGGAGGGACACGCCCGTGCTCTCGACCTCTCAATAACGGCGCTACGATCCACCGAGCTCGGGTCACAGAACTAAAGGAGCACATTTACAACGTGCTGTGAGCTGCCCACAGTCTGTACATGGTGGGGCGCTCATAACGTTTTATGAGCTGCTTCAATCTGACGCGGCTCATTGAGGAGGCGGGCCGACAGGTGCGCGGGGGCCAGTGGGTGTGTTGGTGTGTGCGGTGACTCGTTGGATCGTGGCTGTAGCCGACGTCAACAAGCTGATGTGCTCCAGATGTCAGACTTCTGTCTTCATTAAAGACCAAATATGTAGAATAGTGATCAGACATGTTCATCCACCCAATGTCATTCCTCCCTCCAGCCTCCAGCAGCTTTATATGAAGTTAGTTCTCAGTATTTACTTTATATTAGACGGCCTTTGAGATATTTGTTTCTGCCCTTCACAATATTCGTCACATTGTGTGTCAATGTTGACAGGAGCTCCTCTGCTCCTGTCCGTTCCTCCAGACTCCCTCCACGGTCAGACACTCTTCTAAACGTCCACACTCGGCCTTTAATGTGATGCTGAAAGCGAAGAATCAACCCAAAAGTCGTCAGTCTATCAGCGTCGGGAACACACCGGGGCAAAGGGCAGAACTGCCCCTAGGAAATATGATGTTGCCCCTGATGTCACCGGGAGAGGCAGACAACGCCCCGTAATTATGATCATGTAATCTGGTTTTGTTTGTGTTCTTTGTTGTGTGTCCTCCTGTCTGTGTTGCCTGAACTCACAAATCAATAAAAAACAAAGAAATACGTTATAATTGTTAAGAGTTGTTTAAGAAATGTAATAACAATGAATAACCACAAAGAAATAAGAACAAAATTGAATAGGATTGTCTGATTAATGTTTTCTGTTTGTTTTTTGTTAAAAAAATCTAAAAAAACACTTTGAATCTGTAACTACTGCCTACTAGTCTTATTATTGCCATTGTATGCCAATTGCTCATATAATGTATGAAATAAGTATATTTATTATTTAAGTTTAGTTTAATCTTATTTCAAAATTTTCTAAAATTGCCCCCAATTTATTTTTAAATGAAGTTCAATCAGTGGGGAAGAATTGAAAAAGAACATGGAGACGTTCCACTGCTTTCTATCCATATGAACCTCCGTGAAGGCTCTCTCCTCCTCTCCTCCTCTCCTCCTCCTCCTATCCTCATCCTCTCCCCCTCTCCTCATCCTCCTCTCCTCCTCTCCCCCTCTCCTCCTCCTCCTCCTCCTCCTCCTCCTCCTCTCCTCCTCCTCTCTCCTCCTCCCCCTCTCCTCATCCTCCTCTCCTCCTCTCCCCCTCTCCTCCTCCTCCTCCTCCTCTCCTCCTCTCTTACTCTCCTCCTCCCCCTCTCCTCATCCTCCTCTCCTCCTCCTCCTCCTCTCATCCTCTCCCCCTCTCCTCATCCTCCTCTCCTCCTCTCTTACTCTCCCCCTCCCCCTCTCCTCGTCCTCCTCCTCTCCCCCTCTCCTCCTCCTCCTCTCATCCTCTCCTCTCCTCCTCTCCTCCTCTCCTCCTATCTTACTCTCCCCCTCTCCTCCTCCTCCTCCTCCTCCTTTCCTCTCCTCTCCTCCTCTCCTCCTCTCCTCTCTCTCCTCCTCCTCTACCCCTCTCCTCCTCCTCCTCTCCTCCTCTCCCCCTCTCCTCCTCCTCCTCCTCTCCTCCTCTCCTCCGCTCACCACTAGACACTGTTTACGACCCGTGGATTGAACTGTTGAAACCAGAACGCTGAATAACTGTCAGAAGACCACATGACATCACTGAACACCTCATCCCTCCAGCTGGGAGTCACATCACATGTGGATGAAGCCACAGACCTCACAACAACAACAACAACAACAACACGACAACATTGGACTTTATGAAAATACTGTCCATTTCAAATAAAGTTCCTTTGTAATGAGTCCCACGCCGCTTCACTGTGTTGGAGTTCCTTTATTGCCAGTGTAGAACGTTTAAATACCGCCTGGCAGCTTTTAATGAGTCTGCGGGGGTGTGTGTGTGTGTGTGTGTGTGTGTGTGTGTGTGTGTGTGTGTGTGTGTGTGTGTGTGTGTGTGTGTGTGTGTGTGTGTGTGTGTGTGTGTGTGTGTGTGTGTGTGTGAGTGAGTGAGTGTGTGTGATGCTGATCCAAAGGGTCTCATATATATAAGACCCACACACACTCCAGCGAGTGAAGAAAGACGAGGAGCAGCTCGCCCAGCTGCTCTCTCTCTCTCTCTCTCTCTCTCTCTCTCTCTCTCTCTCTGCGCTCCGCTCACCGCCGCCGGGCTCAGACTCCAGCCGTGTGAAGACGATGATGATGAAGACGACGATGATGAAGACGATGGAAATGCCCGCGCTGCTTCTGCTGCTCGGCCTCGCTGTGACCTCCACTGCTGCTGCTGCACCAGGTAGGACCGGCCGGTGACTGCACCTGGCCCGGCGGGTCATCAGGGACATCAGAGCATGTGCATGACCCCAGGTCACGTGTTAGAGAGCACTGATAATAAAAACTCAAATCCGGATTCACAATGACTTGAAATGTCTCATATTGCACATATAATACTTTATAATGTAAAATAAAATCCCTAGTATGTCTTATAATATCTGGTACACGCCTACTATATGTCTATAATGCATCAAAGCCGAATGTTGACTACATCCATGACGTGTCTCACAGCCCACTTGTGATAGTTATTCAATGAAATTCAGTTTATTTTGTATCGCCCAACATCAAAAACTACAAATTATCCTCAGAGGGCTTTTACAATCTGACCTTTGACCTCACATCGGATCAGAAACAACTCTCAAGAAATAAAAAAAACCTTTGAGTCAAGAAGTCACAAGGACTAAAAAGAGAGTTAGTAATGTGCAATGGAGAGATGTGAATTTATCCATAAGGAGAGAGGAGAGGAGAGAGGAGCTCAGTGTATCCTAGACATCCATAAGGAGAGAGGAGAGGAGAGAGGAGCTCAGTGTATCCTAAGCGTCCATAAGGAGAGAGGAGAGGAGAGAGGAGCTCAGTGTATCCTAGACATCCATAAGGAGAGAGGAGAGGAGAGAGGTGCTCAGTGTATCCTAAACGTCCATAAGGAGAGAGGAGAGGAGAGAGGAGCTCAGTGTATCCTAAGCGTCCATAAGGAGAGAGGAGAGAGCTCAGTGTATCCTAAACGTCCATAAGGAGAGAGAGAGAGAGGAGCTCAGTGTATCCTAAGCATCCATAAGGAGAGAGGAGAGGGCTCAGTGTATCCTAGACATCCATAAGGAGAGAGGAGAGGAGAGGAGCTCAGTGTATCCTAAGCGTCCATAAGGAGAGAGAGAGAGAGAGGAGCTCAGTGTATCCTAAGCGTCCATAAGGAGAGAGGAGAGGAGAGAGGAGCTCAGTGTATCCTAAACGTCCATAAGGAGAGAGGAGAGAGGAGCTCAGTGTATCCTAGACATCCATAAGGAGAGAGGAGAGGAGAGAGGAGCTCAGTGTATCCTCAGCGTCCATAAGGAGAGAGGAGAGGAGCTCAGTGTATCCTCAGCGTCCATAAGGAGAGAGGAGAGAGGAGCTCAGTGTATCCTCAGCGTCCATAAGGAGAGAGGAGAGAGGAGCTCAGTGTATCCTCAGCGTGCCCCTCAGCCTCTCAGCCTGCAGCAGCATCTCTGGGTCTGGACCAGTACCACTTGATGGTCCCTGAAGTTCTGGTGTCCTTCAGGCAGCTGCGTGGGCCGCTGTGGCGAGGTCTTCTCCAGAGGTCGTCAGTGTTCCTGTGACTTCAGCTGTGAGCAGCACAACGAGTGCTGCCTGGACTTCCAGCCCACCTGCACCGCTGGTACGACGCCCACGCTGCATGGATGCTACACCGTCAACCAATCAGGCTGCTGGGCTCCAGAGCGTACTGTTGAGGTTCATGCGGCGCTGTTTAGCCTCTTCAGATAACTGTTTTGGTTTCTATTGATCTTTAGTGTCTTTCAGCTCCCGGTGTTGGTGGAGCTCTTTAGCTTTTTTAGCTTCCTGTTTTGGTTTCTACGGAGCGTTCAGCCTCTTTGAACTTGTTTCCAGTTCTGCCCCTAGTGGCCAAAATCGACTGATGCAGCTTTAACTTTAAGAGAGTTGGAACGAGTTGCTGATGCGCTGATGTTCTATTGTCGATGTTCTATTGTTTTGTTGTTCTATTCTATTGTTCTGTTGTTCTATTCTATTGCTCTGATGTTCTGTTGTTCTATTGTTCTGATGTTCTATTCTATTGTTCTGATGTTCTATTCTATTGTTCTGATGTTCTGTTCTTCTATTCTATTGTTCTGATGTTCTATTCTATTGTTCTGATGTTCTGTTGTTCTGATGTTCTATTCTATTGTTCTGTTGTTCTATTCTATTGCTCTGATGTTCTGTTGTTCTATTCTATTGTTCTGATGTTCTATTCTATTGTTCTGATGTTCTGTTGTTCTATTCTATTGTTCTGATGTTCTGTTGTTCTGATGTTCTATTCTATTGTTCTGTTGTTCTATTCTATTGCTCTGATGTTCTGTTGTTCTATTCTATTGTTCTGATGTTCTATTCTATTGTTCTGATGTTCTGTTGTTCTATTCTATTGTTCTGATGTTCTATTGTTCTGATGTTCTGTTGTTCTGATGTTCTATTCTATTGTTCTGTTGTTCTATTCTATTGTTCTGATGTTCTATTGTTCTGATGTTCTATTGTCGATGTTCTATTGTTCTGTTGTTCTGATGTTCTGATGTTCTGATGTTCTCAGCCCAGTCCTGTCGGGGCCGCTGTGGTGAGGCGTTCAGGCGCGGTCGGCTGTGCGAGTGCGATCCTCAGTGCATCCAGTTCAACACCTGTTGCCATGACCACCAGCAGCACTGTGGTAATGGCCGACAGCCGCAGGCCAACACGTTGTTCGTTTGAAGGCTTGAAGGAGCTCTGAGGGGCGTGGCCTGTCTTCAGGGCTCCCCTTGTGTCTCTCACAGATGCCGGTGCTCCCCACAGCAGGCCGCTCCATGCGGCGAGGCCGGCAGCGTCAGTTCAGCCATCGAGAACACGACATCATCAATGAAGTGATCGAATACAGTAACTCGCTCATCCTGAGGCCATTAGAAGAAGACGGAACATGTGTCTGTTAGAAAGAGAGAACCTCCTGATATGTATTGTAGAGGGAAGCCGTCCTCTTCTCAAACGGGTCGCCGGGTCACGCCACTGACTGTTCCTCGTGTTTTCAGGACTTCTGGAACCAGGAAGCAGGAGAATGTTCACCAGCGCCAGCGAGGAATGGTTCTCAGGTCGAAGTTGTTCCTACCGAACACATCATCAAATACACAAACAATACACACATCGTCTGTGCCATCTGGAACCGAAAATGGTTCTTCAGAGAGATGCCATAGAAGAACCATTTCTGGTTCCACAAAGAACCTTTCAAACAAGGGTTCTTTAAATAAACATTTTCCCTGAAGAGTTCTTCAAAGAACCTTTACAAATGGTTCTTTAAAGCACCATTTCTGGTTCCACCAAGAACCTTTTCAAACCAGGGTTCTTCGAAGAACCATTTCCTTCGAGAGTTCTTCAAAGAACCTATAAAGGAGTCTCAAAGAACCTTCAAAAAATGGTTCTTTAACGCACCATTTCTGGTTCCACACAGAACCTTTCAAACCAGGGTTCTTTGAAGAACCATTTCCTTAAATATTTCTTCAAAGAACCTATAAAGGTGCCTCAAATGTAAAAAAAAAAGGTTCTTCAGTTGGTGATGGTTCTTCGTAGAACCACAAAGCCTTTTAAAGAACCCTTTAAGAACCTTGATGTGTGTGTGCACGACTCGTGCTGCAGACATGTGAAGATGCTGATGATGAAGACTGGAGGACAGTCGGAGTCCGTGGGAGTTTTTAATAAATTAGCGACGTACTGCAGGCTCTGCTCAGTTGTGAACTCTGACTGGACTGTAGAGAAGAAGTGGGCGGAGTCAAGTCACCCATTGGTTCCTTGAAGGCTCCAGTCACTTTTCGATGTCACTCTTTTCTACAGTAAATATGAAGCTATGCCGTTAGCCTAGCTCAGCAGAGGCTAAATCGTGGAAACAGCTGCTCAACGTTGATGAAGCCAGGAGCCAATCAGATCTCACACTCACACACAGACACACACACACACACACACAGTTTGAATATTACATAGTAATTGTCCTCGTCTCCTGCAGGCTGGAGACGCGTCCCGGTGGGCGCTCTGCCGGTGTCCGTCCCCGTCTCTCACGGCAGAGTTCCGGTGTCGGCGGACGGGCTTCTCCTTCTCCTCTCTGCCCGGCCACAGGGCTCCGTCTCTGGGCATCGGGGGTCCCGTCAGTCCCTCTGGCCATGGAGCAGTTTATGGTGAACATTCAACAGAATGACACAGACGTCATTTTTTAACTTCCTTGGGAATATGATATATATATATTTTTTTATGGATTGTGAGGAATTTTTTATTTTATGTTTTTTTTTTATTACAATTTGTTTAGAAATAACTTGTATCTTTGATACCTTTCCCAAAGGTATTATTTTGTGTGTGTGTGTGTGTGTGTTTTTTGTTTCCAGTCACTAAGCAGACCCAGCACCCTGCAGGACGTGGCCCAGGCCTTGGGTCAGATGGAAGGAGGTAGGACAACTGGTAGTGTGTGTGTGTGTGTGTGTGTGTGTGTGTGTGTGTGTGTGTGTGTGTGTGTGTGTGTGTGTGTCTGTGTGTGTGTGTGTCTGTGTCTGTCTGTGTGTGCCCAGGTCCGGGGCTCGGTCCTCAGTGGGATGATGGGAGGAGCTTTGTGTGTGTATGTGTGTGTGTCTTTGTGTGTGTCTTTGTGTGTGTCTGTGTGTGTGTCTGTGTGTGCGTGGTTATGTATGTATGTGTATGTGTGTGTGTGTGTAGGACTCGTTGCTGGTGCCAGCCTGTGCAGTGACTCCCCCCCGATGGACTGACTGCTCTCAGCAACGGGACCATTCAGACACACAGGATACACACACAGGACACACACACAGGACACACAACACACACAGGACACACACACACAGGACACACACAGGACACACACACACAGGACACACACACAGGACACACACACACAGGACACACACACACAGGACACACACACACACACACAGGACACACACAGGACACACACACACACACAGGACACACACAGGACACACACAGGACACACACACAGGACACACACACACACACACACAGGACACACACAGGACACACAGATGTGTGTGTCCTGTGTGTGTGTCCTGTGTGTGTGTGTGTGTGTGTGTGTCCTGTGTCCTGTGTGTGTGTGTCCTGTGTGTGTGTCCTGTGTGTGTGTCCCTTTAAGAGAGTTGGAACGAGTTGCTGATGCGCTGATGTTCTATTGTCGATGTTCTATTGTTTTGTTGTTCTATTCTATTGTTCTGTTGTTCTATTCTATTGCTCTGATGTTCTGTTGTTCTATTCTATTGTTCTGATGTTCTATTCTATTGTTCTGATGTTCTGTTGTTCTATTCTATTGTTCTGATGTTCTGTTGTTCTGATGTTCTATTCTATTGTTCTGTTCTATTCTATTGCTCTGATGTTCTGTTGTTCTATTCTATTCTGATGTTCTATTCTATTGTTCTGATGTTCTGTTGTTCTATTCTATTGTTCTGATGTTCTATTGTTCTGTTGTTCTGATGTTCTATTCTATTGTTCTGTTGTTCTATTCTATTGTTCTGATGTTCTATTGTTCTGATGTTCTATTGTCGATGTTCTATTGTTCTGTTGTTCTGATGTTCTATTGTTCTGTTGTTCTGATGTTCTATTCTATTGTTCTGTTGTTCTATTCTATTGTTCTGATGTTCTATTGTTCTGATGTTCTATTGTCGATGTTCTATTGTTCTGTTGTTCTGATGTTCTGATGTTCTGATGTTCTCAGCCCAGTCCTGTCGGGGCCGCTGTGGTGAGGCGTTCAGGCGCGGTCGGCTGTGCGAGTGCGATCCTCAGTGCATCCAGTTCAACACCTGTTGCCATGACCACCAGCAGCACTGTGGTAATGGCCGACAGCCGCAGGCCAACACGTTGTTCGTTTGAAGGCTTGAAGGAGCTCTGAGGGGCGTGGCCTGTCTTCAGGGCTCCCCTTGTGTCTCTCACAGATGCCGGTGCTCCCCACAGCAGGCCGCTCCATGCGGCGAGGCCGGCAGCGTCAGGTCAGCCATCGAGAACACGACATCATCAATGAAGTGATCGAATACAGTAACTCGCTCATCCTGAGGCCATTAGAAGAAGACGGAACATGTGTCTGTTAGAAAGAGAGAACCTCCTGATATGTATTGTAGAGGGAAGCCGTCCTCTTCTCAAACGGGTCGCCGGGTCACGCCACTGACTGTTCCTCGTGTTTTCAGGACTTCTGGGACCAGGAAGCAGGAGAATGTTCACCAGCGCCAGCGAGGAATGGTTCTCAGGTCGAAGTTGTTCCTACCGAACACATCATCAAATACACAAACAATACACACATCGTCTGTGCCATCTGGAACCGAAAATGGTTCTTCAGAGAGATGCCATATTAGAACCATTTCTGGTTCCACAAAGAACCTTTCAAACAAGGGTTCTTTAAATAAACATTTTCCCTGAAGAGTTCTTCAAAGAACCTTTACAAATGGTTCTTTAAAGCACCATTTCTGGTTCCACCAAGAACCTTTTCAAACCAGGGTTCTTCGAAGAACCATTTCCTTCGAGAGTTCTTCAAAGAACCTATAAAGGAGTCTCAAAGAACCTTCAAAAAATGGTTCTTTAACGCACCATTTCTGGTTCCACACAGAACCTTTCAAACCAGGGTTCTTTGAAGAACCATTTCCTTAAATATTTCTTCAAAGAACCTATAAAGGTGCCTCAAATGTAAAAAAAAAGGTTCTTCAGTTGGTGATGGTTCTTCGTAGAACCACAAAGCCTTTTAAAGAACCCTTTAAGAACCTTGATGTGTGTGTGTGCACGACTCGTGCTGCAGACATGTGAAGATGCTGATGATGAAGACTGGAGGACAGTCGGAGTCCGTGGGAGTTTTTAATAAATTAGCGACGTACTGCAGGCTCTGCTCAGTTGTGAACTCTGACTGGACTGTAGAGAAGAAGTGGGCGGAATCAAGTCACCCATTGGTTCCTTGAAGGCTCCAGTCACTTTTCGATGTCACTCTTTTCTACAGTAAATATGAAGCTATGCCGTTAGCCTAGCTCAGCAGAGGCTAAATCGTGGAAACAGCTGCTCAACGTTGATGAAGCCAGGAGCCAATCAGATCTCACACACTCACACACACACAGACACACACACACACACACACAGTTTGAATATTACATAGTAATTGTCCTCGTCTCCTGCAGGCTGGAGACGCGTCCCGGTGGGCGCTCTGCCGGTGTCCGTCCCCGTCTCTCACGGCAGAGTTCCGGTGTCGGCGGGACGGGGCTTCTCCTTCTCCTCTCTGCCCGGCCACAGGGCTCCGTCTCTGGGCATCGGGGGTCCCGTCAGTCCCTCTGGCCATGGAGCAGTTTATGGTGAACATTCAACAGAATGACACAGACATCATTTTTTAACTTCCTTGGGAATATGATATATATATATTTTTTTATGGATTGTGAGGAATTTTTTATTTTATGTTTTTTTTTAATTACAATTTGTTTAGAAATAACTTGTATCTTTGATACCTTTCCCAAAGGTATTATTTTGTGTGTGTGTGTGTGTGTGTTTTGTTTCCAGTCACTAAGCCCAGACCCAGCACCCTGCAGGACGTGGCCCAGGCCTTGGGTCAGATGGAAGGAGGTAGGACAACTGGTAGTGTGTGTGTGTGTGTGTGTGTGTGTGTGTGTCTGTGTGTGTGTGTGTGTGTGTGTGTGTGTGTGTCTGTGTGTGCCCAGGTCCGGGGCTCGGTCCTCAGTGGGATGATGGGAGGAGCTTTGTGTGTGTATGTGTGTGTGTCTTTGTGTGTGTCCTGTGTGTGTGTGTGTGTGTTTGTGTCCTGTGTGTGTGTGTGTGTGTCCTATGTGTGTGTGTGTGTGTGTCCTGTGTGTGTGTGTGTGTGTGTGTGTCCTGTGTGTGTGTGTGTGTGTGTCCTGTGTGTGTGTGTGTGTCCTGTGTGTGTGTGTGTGTGTGTGTGTGTGTCCTGTGTGTGTGTGTGTGTGTGTGTGTGTGTGTGTGTGTGTTCCTGGTGGACGCCGCCGGTCGCTCAGTCGCCCTCGCAGCATCGCGGCCGCGCTGGGCGTCCCCTCCCCCATCGACACCGTCTTCACGCGCGCACCTCCGTCATCAAGGTGGAGGCCGGCGCAGCTCGACCGCTCGGCCGCGACACCGTGGTCCTAACGCGTTCGTCCTGGCGCCGCCGGCCACCGGCAGCAGAGCGGAGACGGTGCACTTCTTCAGGACCGGTGAGGACCCGGAGCCCAGAGGACCGCCAACGAGCCACAACGAGCTCGCAGCATCGCCGGGCCCCGTTTCAGGGTTCAGAACGGCCACCTGGCAGAAAGAAGAGTGCGGCTGCATGAATAAAGGTCACCTCAAGGTCAACCAGCACCTAGGCGACCTGCGTTCAGGTCGCAGTTGGTCGGTTCTCCTCGGCACCTTTTCCTTGAGAGATGTTCCTGATCCAATGTGAGGTCAAAGGTCAGGGATGTCGTATGTGTACAGGTGTTAAAGCCCTCTGAGCAGGATTCGTAATCTGTCATATCGGGCTAAACAAAATGAACTGAATTGAATTGCGTTCAGAGAAAGCTGGGAGTTGGTAAGTGGACCTTTGAGTTGAGATGACTTCCAGACTCACACCCGGTCCACAAGTTCCTGACCCAAAAACGGTCTGTTGTGTTGTGGAGCTCCCAGTCTGAGAGGAGCTCATCATCTCGCTCTCGAGATGGAGAAAGAGCTCGGCGCAGTAGTTTGGGTGGCGTCCCTCTCCTCATCCCTGTTGTCCTCTAGGACAGGGGTCCCCAAACCCCGGGCCGCGGCCCGGTACCGGTCCGCGGCTTGGTTGGAACCGGGCCGCGGAAAAAAAGTGAATAAATAAAGATTTTTTTTTTTTTTTTTTAATCAGTCGGAAAAATATTTTATTTTGAAAAAGGACCGGATCCACCCGTGTGTACGTCTGGGCCGCGTTCAGAAGTCTTAAAGTTCGGGTTTATCGCTGCAGGCGAGTCTCACGCGCCGAACCCTCTGCTGGCGGCACATTTCAGTGACAAAGAATCTTCAAACAGATTCAACCTGCTCAATGAATTCTGTCACTTCAGGGAAATGACAACTGTTTTCAAGTTGGCCGATAAAGTCGCTGCTGTGTGGGCGAGTGAACAGCGGAACATTCTACATGTTTCAGACGTTGACCGGGTGGAAGAGGCTTTTAAAAGAGTTTGAGCGGTACTCCAACCACAAAAGACCCGGCTGCAAAAGAATAGACCTGCAACCCATTTGTAAACAAACCCACCCGGTGAATCGAGCCCGTCCGAGCTAGAAGAACATGTGTTGGAGATGCAAATGACGGTGGCCTTAAGGGACATTTCACACAACAACTCTGCCGGTGTTCTAATGACAGCGACCAGAACTCGGTGAGGAGCAGCGGACCAAACACACGTCTGAGTCGCCGTCTCCATCAGCGGCTCGTTGCAGGTAAACAAGCGCACGGCTCACACTCATTCGGCGTAATGATGAGTTGTAGTTTTGGCACTTTATGCCCTTCGTATAATTGTATGACGTCATATTTATTACGTCATTTATATTGCCGGTCCGTGAAAATTATTTCTGACACGGAACCGGTCCGTGGCTCAAAAAAGGTTGGGGACCGCTGCTCTAGGAGACACCATGCAGCGCTTCACCTTCCCCCAGGCAGCACTCCGTCCTGCAGCGACACCCCCCGGAGCTCCTCGAGGACGCGCCTCGCTCGCCAGGCCGGTGAGTAGAGCCCCGAGTGGGACTGTCCCTTTAAGACGGCTCGGGGAACTCGATGACAACGTCCCAGCTGAGGTTGTGGAATAAACCAAGAAGGGGTTCACGTCACTGAATGTACTTTTAATGCTGCGGGTTTTATGCCCCATAAGTTCTCCTCGGTGGAGAGATCAACATCAAAGTGTCTCTGGCGGGGTTCCCCACCCCGGTGACGGCGGCCCTGACCCTGCCGCGTCCTCAGAGACCCCTACGTCTTCTCTGGCCGTGAGCACACCCCCCCCCCCCCCCAGTGGACTTGAAGTAGCCATGTTTCTCTTTCCTGTGTGACGATGTCGTCCGTCTTCCGGCAGCTCTCTTCTTCAGCGTCCAGATGTCAGGTGACCTTCCAGCGGTGGCCGAGCCGCCCCCTCTGGCGGCCCTCGTCGCCATGGCGACCAACGCGGCTCACCTGCCGGCCAACTCCCTCAGTGTGGCTGCGCTGTCCTTAGAGACATTATATACTCAGTAAATACCTCTACTCGGCAATAAGCAACTATTTAATATGTTTATCTATTGTATTCAAACCTGGTTATTAATTCATGTTCATGTGGGATCATCTAAACCTCTCGACATGGAGGAAATGACCTCTGCTGGACGTTGCGGTAGAATTGAATCATTTTGAAGGTTTTCCAAAAATAATAAACGCCCAATAATATAAAAGCTAACAAGCACACAGATATGAGGCCGCATGCTGCTCACTGAGAATGAAACACACTCACCACCGCGACTCAAAGCTTTATTATTAAAACAAGCCTATCAACGGCTCAAAGGTTGCCCAACATGAAGATACTAACAGAAGTACAACTCTCTCACGGATAAATGTGAAACAGAATAAACGACTAAAAACTCCAACAATGTATCCGGAGAACAATAAAGTGGGGCAGTAAGCGTCGTCTCTCATCTCCCTTTTTGGACGAGACGGCCGGGTTTCCACTGGTGACATCAGGCGAAGCCCCCTCTGCCCATGGCTCCTCCCCTTCCTCCCCGAAAGGAAGTGCCTGAAAGCACAAAGTGATAAAGCATGAATGAGTCGTCGTCCTCCTGTCCACGTTCTCTATGCTCTTCAATAAACGGCTTCATCATGACACTCGAGTGACTGTTTATTCACATATATTTATGTATTCACAGTCATCTTAACTACCGCACTACCAATCCGGTCCTCCGGGGCTTAAAAAAAAAAAGTCATTTTCCCACCTCTGCGGCTGAGCAGCGTGCGGGCCTCGCCCCGCCCCCCTCTGCCCCCCCTGGAGGTTCCTCTGGTGGGCGGGATGCTCGTCAGACCGGGCGCGCCGCGCCGCTGAGTGGCGCCGCCGCCGTCTACGGATGAAGAATAGATTCAAGACGGTCAGTGACGGAACGCCAGCTCCTGGAGGACACCGAGGACACCGAGGTCGCTCACGAGGACAAAGAGATGGAGACAAACCACAAACATCAGAGGTGCCGCTTCGCCATCTGCAAAGAGTTGCTGTGAAAACTGAATCAGATGTTAATCAGGGTTCTGACATGTTGACCGATGGATTTCCAGGACTTTTCACCAAATGTCCAGGACCAAACTGAAATCTCGGTATAAACATGAAAAATTTAGAAAATGTTGCGTATCGAGAACGTACGCCGGCTTACATTTTAATTATTTCAAACTCGGCATAAATGAACATATGATTATAACAAATTTCCATGACTTTTCTCAAACCTTTATGATTTCAAGTTTTTTCCAGGACTTTTCCAGGCCTGGAAATGACCATTTTTAAATTTCATGACTTTTCCAGGTTTTCCATGACCGTAGGAACCCTGGTTAATGTCGTAAATGAAGGTCCATTTAGAGTGAAATAAGAAGAGACGGCTGGGTATGCTTTAGGGTGTTGATCGTTGTTAATCCCGAGTGACGCCTCAGTGGATGTGAATTACAGATTACTATGAACCAAGATGGCGTTATCTATGCCAACGGTATTCGCTCCTCCACAGCTCCGCCCTCCCGTCCACAGGTGGGGGGGCGCTGGGGTCTGTGAAAAAAACCTCAGGAGCATCCCGGTGAACACATTGCTGTGGTCTCCATGTTTCTGCCTCTGGACGTAATAAACATTAGTCTGGAGTATTCCCGGTGTCTCGAGGCCTCGAGTCAGGATTCTTCGTCGTGCTGAGAACCAGACACAGAATATCTGCTGCAGCAACGTTTCATGGGTCGGTTTACTGACCGGGGTCCTGGCTGGTGGACGCCAGTGATGAGTCGTCACTCTGCTGCCCCGTCGACTCCGTGTCTGCGTGGCTCTCCAAAGAGGATTCAACACCAGGACTGGAACACACACACACACACACACACACAACTCACACACAAATACTCCAACAAGGGAAAAGGAACAAATACAATCTGGTGATCTCCTGTTGACTTAAGAACAGGTGAAAACAAAGGTTTTACCAGGATAATCTAAAATAAAAATAATATCTGTGAAACTGGTGAAACTAAAAGGTTTCTTTTATTTGTTGTTGTCATAATAATGTTGGCCACAAGGGGCTGAAGCGCACCATGATCCCATCTTCTAAAAAACAAAAGCTTTCGTGTTTTACTCGACGACAGAAATGCCCCAAAACATGAGGTCACATGACGCACGTTGAATATGTATGGAGTGATTCAAACTCACAAATGCTTGGAAGCACTCTTATATAACAAATATGTTTTTTTCCTTTTAACTTTAAACAAGAAATGTAGAAAGTTTAAGGTGGAAATATTATTTTTTTCCAAATCAAACAATAATAAAATAATTCAGACCAGAATGAATCAGCAGGTTTTTCCCCGCACTGGCCCTCAAGGCTTCCGTAGTTTACAGCTGAATGGTACAAACTCTTTACACCACCATTACATCATAGTCATCTCACTCAAAGCTCGTGGTCACATGACCTGCTCCTCCCTCTTTGACGTCTGAAATACATTTCCCAGAGTCCCTTTGGTGTCTTTAAAAGACAAAGTCTGATGCTCACCCGTCTCCCTCGTGCTCCATGAAGACTTCATCTCCATCATCCGCAGCAGAAGCCATCCCGGTGGAGGTGGTTACCATGGGAACAGACTGGGACGCCATGTTGTCGCCACTGTCCGAGGGCAGGGACTCCGTGAACACCGTCACTGACGGAGAGGCGCGGTGAAGCACGTTGAGTTTCAAGGCCAAACACATCGAACCGTCCTGATGTTCACATCGAGAGAGTGTGTGTGTGTGTGTGTGTGTGTGTGTGTGTGTGCGTGTCTCACCTGGTGCCGCCACCTGTAACGGTGTGGTAGGGACACTCCGTCCTCCTCCGTCTTCATCGTGAGCGGCCAGGAACAGAGGCGACTCGTACATCCCCAGACCTTCACACAGCAGAGTGAGACGGACAGGACCACGTGGTAAAGAGAGACCGAGACCAGGTCAAGTGTGTGTGTGTGTGTGTGTAGTACCTCCTTGAGAGGCCAGCTGGCCCAGGTCAGAGTGTGAGGCTGATGTCTGAGGCATCAGGTCCTCTGGCGGTCCAAACCTGAACCTGGTGGACAGACCGGCCACCTGAGGAGAACTGAGGAGGAGACGGACAAAAAGTCATCCCAACGGTTTAAGTTTGTTTCTATAAAGATGAAAACAGTGGACGACCTCCAGGAGTGAGTGAAGACAACGTTCACGTGTCTTTAACTTGCATTCTCTCTCCTGGCCACCAGGGGGCGACTCCTCTGGATGTATAGAAGTCTATGCTTCATGTTAAAGCTGCATTCTCTCTCCTTACCACCAGGGGGCTCCTCTGGATGTATAGAAGTCTATGCTTCATTGTTAAAGCTGCTTTCTCTCCTGACCACCAGGGGGCGACTCCTCTGGTTGTATAGAAGTCTATATAGTGACTCTACTTCTCTCGATGTATTCCCTCAGTAAACATTGTAAACATGAGTTTATGTCTCAGTCTCTAGTTTCTAGTCTTCTTCTATACAGCATGATGTCATCATTTATACTTTATGACCCATTAGAATAAAGCAGCTCTGCTTGAGGGGCTACAAGGTGACACCAGGCACTGTCCGTGTTTTTGACAACTTTCACGTCGTGTTTCTCCCTCATGGAAGTTATCTGTAGAATTGTGGCATAAAAACCTCTTATTCAGTATTTGGGCTTAGCTCCGCCCCCTCGCTTCATAAACGCTTGTATACAGTTCATGCGTAAGCCGTCTGCTTTCCACCCGAGTTAGACGGATTGACTTTATTAAAAACAAAACTGAGAATGATCATTTATAACGATGCAACATGGTTAAATACAACAATTGGGTGAAATCTTAAAATACTGCATGAGGTTCATCTTTAAAAGCAAGAAGCTCCTTCTGGATTTGGTCCATATTCATGATATTTCAACGAATTAAATATTCCAGGTGTGTATTATTTGTGTGTGTGTGTGTAGATCTTACTGTATAGCCTCAGCAAAGCCATCGGTGCGGTGAGGGACCACCAGAGTGGGAGTACTGGGAACCATCCTGTCGTCATCATCAAAGAAATGTTGCTGCAACACACACACACAATAAAATCTCACTGCAGATCTACTGCAGCACACACACCACAGGACCCGGTGTGGGATCAACAATGCATGTAATTAAACACGCGTGTCCGACGCTCCGTCTCTTACCATGCTGCCGATTCCAGGGGTCAGCTGAGGGCCGCGTCCCACCGACGGTCTGCGCAGCTGAGAGGATTGTCTCTGATGGACACACACACGCACGCACACACACACACACACACGTCAGAGAGCTCGTCACATTATTCAAGAAATCCTCTTGCAGGATATTTTCCAGGCAGGGATCCAGAGACAAACGCTCCACGGCTTTGATTCCAGCCGTGGAGCGTTTGGTTGTTCCGACGAGTCGAGATGAAACGGGGAGAACACTCATCCGACCATCCGACACGTTTCCTGTCACGCTGAGTGAGCACATATTTAACAATATACACTAAACAAATACAGGATCTTGTGTTTTTATTTTAAAATCCAATCGTCCCACTATAAAACGAAATATGAGGTATAATTACGAAACCAGCATCGCGACATCATTGTGTGAAGCTCTGCGTCGCACCAAACTCTAAGCCCCGCCCACTTTTAAGAGGCCCGATCCCTCAAACTGCGTCCCACTAGAACGTTGGACGATGTCCCTGAACAGAAGATAATGATCGTCCCGAGTCGGCCGTTACTCTTCAGATTGGACCCGGTTGTGTATCTTGTGTGTACCTGAGTGTGCGGGGGTCCCAACTCCGGAGCCGGCGGTTGGATGTAGAGCCGCGGTGGGAGGGGATGCGGGGGCCTACGCGGGTGGGGGAGGCGGGGCGTGAGGGAGGAGGAGGAGGAGGGGGAGGAGTGGGAGGGTGCAGAGGGGGTCGGGGAGAAGTGCACGTGGTCTCTGGGGGCGTCGGACTCGGACGTGGGGCCGCTGCAGACCTCGCCTGGGGGGAGAAGAGGGATTCACGTTGGCGCGTTTAAAAAAGGAGGCGGAGCTAAATTTCAAAAAGGAGGAGGAGCTACACGAGCCGAGAGGCCGACAGGAAGAGCTCACCGCTGTGCGACGCGTCGGAGGACGCTCCGCACGCGGTCTCCTCGGGGTTGGACGGCTCACGCGCCCTTCCCTCTTCTTCGGCCCTCTGTCTCTCCTCATCTCCTTCCATCATCGCGCAGTCGCCAGCATCATCCTCGTCTTCATCGCCATCCTCCACCTCCTCCTTGTACTGAGAGATACAGAAAGAGAGGTTATCAACTCCACACAATGGATCGAGGCTAAAAAACTATTTAAAATGCATTAATAAGCAGAACAGCACCCCGTCGTCATCGTCATCATCATCGTCTTCTTCTTCCTCCTCCTCCTCATCTTCCTCTCCATCGTCATCCTCTGGCTGCTCCTCCCCCTCTTTGCTCTCGTGGCTCTCGCTGTCCGTGTCGATCACGATGACGTCCAGAACGACGGCGCCGGAGGCGGAGTCCTGAGAGGACATCAGCTCAGAGGGGACGGACTGGGACACGCCCCCTTCCTCCACATCCTCGTCCTCTTCGGCGAGCGCGGGGAAACAATCCTCGGGAAGTTCCTGCAGCCCAAACCCGTTTCTGAGAATCTTAAACCACTGCGGGGGATCCCTCGTCATTACAATCTGATCCACATCAACACATCGGTCTCTTCTTACATCTGAGAGCGCTGCACCGTAACCATGGTGACCAACGGCTCAGATTGTTATTATAAGAGTCACAACATCACGTAAAGAAGCCTTCAGAGCACTGGTTCTCAACTGGTGGGTCGCCGGCTTTTGTCTGGGCAAATACAAATTAGAATTATTATTATTTCTATTTTTCCATCCTGTGATTTTATTTTGAAGGGACTTTTTAATGCAGCGTGTCGTTTTTTAGTCGGCTCGTCCCTCCATGTTTTCAGCAGCGTGGGCCAGGTTGGATCAAACCATCCTGATACGAGGGGGGGGGGGGGAGACTCTGGGTTGCTAGGATAATTTGTGCGCGTGGGTTCGGGCTCACCTGCTCTCCCATTAGCTGCAAGTCAAGTGTCCTTGAGGCAGGCAATTGCCCTCCAGTTGCGCTGCTCTTCACCACCGCCTGCTCCTTAATAACTAAGGATGGGTTAAATGCAGAGAACTAATTTCCCCTTGGGGATTAATAAAAGTGTATATTTTTTTTATATTTAAACGTCCTACTGAATATAACTTTCATCTTCTCCCGTTATGAATTCCTCCAGCCTCTGGTCTGCCAGTGTTACGTCAGGTTGAATTCAGTGCTGCTTCATTTTCTGTAAAGCTCAATGTTTTTCAGTATTTACCCACTGATGAGGTCATCAAAGAAAAGTTAAGTTTGTAAATATGAATCCTTTTGAATTGCAATCTTTAATCAATTTATTTTGAATTTGTGGAAAAGCTGCTCCTCAAGACTTTAGTAAATTGTGGTCAGATTCAGTGAGAGTGTTTCCTCAGTTAAAGTTACGTTGAGTCTTTTATTACAGTTTTTCTCCATTGCTTTGGCTCAATTCTTGAAATAGAAATGACATTCTCAAAACAACTCGTGCAAACCTCCCTGTTCACAACAGATTTGAATTTCTCATTCCTTTAATCAAATTGCAATTGTTTTAGAAACTGCTTGCAAATGACAAGTACAATTGCCTACAGCTTGCACACATTTCAAATGATTTAGCACATATGTGCAAACGGTTCGGTACAATTGCCTTCAGTTAGCCCACTTACCAATTGAATACATCTTGCTAGTCTAAACTGACTGTTGCTTCTCAGTCAAGTGGTTGTTCTCTGCAAAACATCTTGGCATACTTTCCTTGTGTACATCATCACCTGCACAATAGTTCACTCCACTGTCAAAATCGTTCAGGCACATAATACCATGAAAAATATCATGGTATATATACTGTAATATGGATCTCTTGGATCATCGGTTTCATTTTCAGGTGCAACTAGAACTTTACTCATCAAGGGGTATTTTCTCACATCCGATCACCAATCACAGTCATTTTAGTTAGCTGACAGGTGCTATCCAGGAGTATAAATGCTTCCATCAAATATCTAGGGCTTGACAAAGTTCAGTACAGTTTACAGTATGAACATGGAAGCACCTGGCCAGGTAAACGAACAAGGGCAACTGCCTGTTCGAGGAAGAGGAGGAAGAAGAAGAGGAGCAAAGGTGCGTGGTGGTGGAGGGTGTATGAGCATCGGGCTCTGAACCAGAGGTGCCTTCTTCAGGCAATGGATGCTGCTTGTGCCGATGTCACGGCAGATGGTTGGGTCATGCACGGCGATTCTTCCCCCGTTGCATCGCAAGGGAGAACATCAGATGCCATGTTGACGAAAATCTGTGGCCAGACAGACGTGAGGATGAGCAGGAGAGTGAGGATGAACTCCAGCTTTGCTTTACTTTCCTACTGTATGTTTTGTTACAGTAGTGTAGGCTATACTTAATTTTATTTTTGATGTGCTTTTTGTTTGACACTATTTTTTGCTGTACACATTTTCTGTTTCTGTTTTGCAATTACTGTAACAATTTCCATGGCAGTATAAGTGCAATACAGTATGTGATGTGAAACCTTGTTGGCTCCTCTTGAATGAATCTTTTTTCTGTTTGATACACATAGTATTCTGGAAAGACAACATCTCCTACAGTAACCATTCAGTGTCAAAGGACTAAGCCAAGATTGAATTGTGCACATGAGAGATATTTCTATGGTCCACTGCCATACTGACAAAACAGCTAAACATTTTGACCTGCAGTGTTTAAACAATGACGAAGGGACTTTTCATTTTGGGGGCACTGACTATTTGTATGAGAAAAGGAATGAGTTTTGACTGATGAGTTGTCTGTTTTGGGAGAGATATGACCTTTTGCAGGTGTGCCATAGTGTTTTGCTAAACCATCTAGGTTATTTTGGCAAATGTATTTAAAGCTTTGAGAATGTCCTTTTTTTCAAGAGAGAGATGAGCCACAGCAATCGAGAAGGAAGTTTTCATTTTGGGGGCACTGACTATTTTTATGAGAAAATGATTTGGGTTTGAAGCTTGAGTTAACTGTTTTGGGTGAGATATGACCTTTTGAAGGGGATCTATGTAGTTGTGCTGAACTATATAGGCTATTTTACCAAATGCACTAAGAGCTTTGAGAATGTAATTTCTGTTTCAAGAATTGAGCCAAAGCAATGGAGAAAAACTGTAATACTACTTCTTAGATGTTGGACTTTTTTGTTTGTGCATAAAAGTTGTTGAGTGTGTTTAAAAATGGCTGAAGATGCTTAATTGTTTTGCATGTTGTAATACGACGTGTACTGAAAATGCACTTTTAGTTTAATTAAAATGCAGCTTTTATAGAAATAGTTGATCTCTAGCACCAGCTGGTCGTTTCATTAATTACATTTGAGAAGTTGAGAATGTTCCATGTGGGTCCCGGATCAGACCGGCTGAGAACCACTGCTCTGGAGGAAGGAAGCGGTTCTTCTGGCGACTGACCTGACTGTCGTCCGGCGAGTCCTGTGGTTCCTCCCTCAGCTCCCGCTCAACATCCTCATCGCCCTCCATCTGAGACGCAACACAGAACACGGACGGACCGGACGGAGAGTTCATCGTGAATGAAATGGAAGACGCACGCAAAGTAAACAGAAGCCGGTTCATCAGCTTGAATCGTTCTTCCTGAGACGACGTGTCTGAACGTTTGTGATACACAACGTCGACTTGAGCTTTAAGCAGGGTTCGGACATATGTTGACCGATGGAATTCCAGGACTTTAAACCAGATTCCCATGACCAAACTGAAATCTCGGTGTGTACATGAAAACCTTTTGAAAATGTAGAATTCAAACAATGAGAATTACAAAGCATACAATATACCTTAAATGAAACAAATGAATGAGAGACAATAGTTTGATTAAAAGAATAAACATTTCGTAGAAACACTTTTATTCTTTTAATCGAACTATTATCCTTTATGTGCAAATCCATCTGTTTGGACTCGGCGTACTCCGGTTTATAATTTGAGTGTCTTCCTTTCAAAAACACGTGATTATAACAAATTTCCATGACTTTTCCAAAACGTTTGTGATTTAAGTATTTTCCATGACTTTTCCAGGCCTGGATATTATCATTTTAAAATTCCATGACTTTCCCCGGTTTTCCATGACCGTACGAACCGCGTTGAAGAGGTTGAGCATCAGATGTCTCGGGACAGTCCGGATGCTTTAAGGTTCATCTACCGTCGCTGTGGACGGATTTTAGACAATTACAAAGATCATCTCATCAGTTATTATCCGAGCGCATGGGCTGCTGGTCTACCGCTGTTCAACTGGTCCGTTTGTTTGTGTTGTTGTTGTTCTCTGTGACGTGTGTGTGTGTGAGCGTCTACCTGCAGCGATATCGTTGGTTTCAGTCGTAGCTTTTTGGTGGTCGGTGGCACTTGAGAACTCTCTGGTCTGGAACTCTTCTCCTCCAAGTCCACTTCCTCTCTCATGCGCTTTGAACCAACTACACACACACACACACACACACACACATCAGTACAAGCATATAAACACTTCTGTGGGTGTTAGTAGTGTGTGGTGGTAGTGGTGATGGTAGTGGGTGGTGGTGGTTGTGGTAGTGGGTGGTGTGAGTGGGTGGTGGTGGTGTTAGTGGGTGGTCGTTGTGGTAGTGTTAATAGTGTGTGGTGGTAGTGGTGGTGTTAGTTGTTGGAGTGGGTGGTGGTGTTAGTGGGTGGTGGTGGTTGTGGGTGGTGTGGTGTTAGTGGGTGGTTGTGGAAGTGGGTGGTTGTGGAAGTGGGTGGTGGTGTTAGTGGGTGGTGTGGTGTTAGTGGGTGGTGGTGTTAGTGGGTGGTGTGGTGTTAGTGGTGTTAGTGGGTGGTGTGGTGTTAGTGGGTGGTGTGGTGTTAGTGGGTGGTGGTGGTTGTGGTAGTGGTGTTAGTGGGTGGTGTGGTGTTAGTGGGTGGTGTGGTGTTAGTGGGTGGTGTTAGTGGGTGGTGTTAGTGGGTGGTGGTGGTTGTGGTGGTGGTGGTGGTAGTGGGTGGTGTTAGTGGGTGGTGTTAGTGGGTGGTGGTGGTTGTGGGTGATGTGGTGTTAGTGGGTGGTGTTAGTGGGTGGTGGTGGTTGTGGGTGGTGTTAGTGGGTGGTGGTGTTAGTGGGTGGTGGTGTTAGTGGGTGGTGTGGTTAGTGGGTGGTGGTGGTTGTGGGTGGTGTTAGTGGGTGGTGGTGGTTGTGGTAGTGGGTGGTGTTAGTGGGTGGTGGTGTTAGTGGGTGGTGGTGTTAGTGGGTGGTGGTTGTGGTAGTGGGTGGTGTTAGTGGGTGGTGGTTGTGGTAGTGGGTGGTGGTTGTGGTAGTGGGTGGTGTTAGTGGGTAGTGGTGGTAGTGGGTGGTGTTAGTGGGTGGTGTGGTGTTAGTGTGTGGTGTTAGTGGGTAGTGGTGGTAGTGGGTGGTGTTAGTGGGTGGTGTGGTGTTAGTGTGTGGTGGTAGTGGTGATGGGTGGTGGTGGTTGTGGTAGTGGGTGGTGGTGGTGTAAGTGTGGTGGTGGTGTAAGAGGGTGTCCCTCTCACCTGTTCCGCTCAGGGACGACGACGTGGACGGCCGCTCCGCTTCCATGGCCGCGTCCTGATTGGCCGCCTGCTGCTGAGTGGGCTGGACAAAGGCCGTGACCTGGGAGCTGGTTGGCTGATTCATTGACACGGTCACCAGCCCGGAGCAGGTGGAGTGGACGGAGGTCCCTGAACTCATCGGCGCTGCAGGATGAACCATCGAGTTACCCTCCAACACCAGCTACACCCGACCATCAACCCCCCCCCTCTCTCTCTCTCTCTCACCCTCTTGGCTGTCACTCTGCGTGGTCGGCATCACGGTGGCGGTGGGTGTCGGGACGGGGACGGTTGCCTCGGTAACCATTGGCCGGATGCTGGCCCGGGGCGTGGCCTTGCTCCCGGGGGAGGGGCTGGGCTTGCCGCTGGGCGACGGCGTGCTCGTGGTGGGGCGGATGTTGGCCGTGGGCGGGTCAGACATGCTGGAGCTGACGGAGGAAACGTTCGTCAAAGACATCGTTTAAAACGTCTCCGCTTCGCCACGAGAAGAGCTCCTGGTTACCTGGCTCTGTCCTGGGAGGGACTCTTCAGAGAGACCTGCCTCTGGTCTGCACACCTGGTCTGATCGCCCCCCTGAGGACAGGAACAGGTGCAACACGGAGGCCACGAGGGTCAAGACAGAGTCGTCACATTTAAGACATACAATCTAAAGTCTTGGGGAATAAAACCAGAAAGAAATTTGCATTTTTAAAGAAAACTGACATTTTGTTCCTATTTATTATTATAAGAACAAAGTAGTAATACTGAGGAAAAAAAGCCATCACATTTTAAGATGCCTCAATATTAAAATGCCGTAAATATATTATGATTGATAACAAGTGAGTCCTCACACTCAGACGTGTTTGGATTGAAGGATCAGAAACTGAATTCCTCTCACGCAACCAAACATCTGCTCCCTCTCCGATAGACCCCCGTATCCCAGACCCCCGTATCCCAGACCCCCGTGTCCCAGACCTCCGTATCCCAGACCTCCGTATCCCAGACCCCCGTGTCCCAGACCCCCGTATCCCAGACCCCTGTGTCCCAGACCCCCGTATCCCAGACCCCTGTGTCCCAGACCCCCGTATCCCAGACCCCCGTATGCCAGACCTCCGTATCCCAGACCCCCGTATCCCAGACCCCCGTATGCCAGACCCCCGTATCCCAGACCCCCGTGTCCCAGACCTCCGTGTCCCAGACCCCCGTGTCCCAGACCCCGTGTCCCAGACCCCCGTATGCCAGACCCCCGTATCCCAGACCCCCGTATGCCAGACCCCCGTATCCCAGACCCCCGTATGCCAGACCCCCGTATCCCAGACCCCCGTGTCCCAGACCCCGTATGCCAGACCCCGTATCCCAGACCCGTATGCAGACCCCGTATCCCAGACCCCGTGTCCCAGACCCCGTATCCCAGACCCCAGATGCCAGACCCCCGTATCCCAGACCCCCGTGTCCCAGACCCCCGTATGACAGACCTCCGTATCCCAGACCCCCGTATCCCAGACCCCCGTATCCCAGACCCCGTGTCCCAGACCCCGTGTCCCAGACCCCCGTATCCCAGACCCCGTATCCCAGACCCCGTATACCCAGACCCCGTGTCCCAGACCCCGTGTCCCAGACCCCGTATCCCAGACCCCGTATCCCAGACCCCGTGTCCCAGACCCCCGTGTCCCAGACCTCCGTATCCCAGACCCCTGTGTCCCAGACCCCCGTATCCCAGACCTCCGTATCCCAGACCCCCGTATCCCAGACCCCGAGACCCCCATATGCCAGACTCCCAGAGCCCCGCGCCCCGTACCTTGGCCCCGCCCTGGTCTTGCGGCTCCTCCCGGGGCTCCGGGTGGGCGTGGCTCTCCCTCAGCTCCCTCAGCTCCCGGTCCAGGCGGAGCAGCCGCCCCTCGTACTGAGACTTGAGGGCGTTCATCCGGCCCTCCTGCTCCTCTCTGCTCTGCTTGGCCTCCGCCACCTCCTGACTCAGACGCTCCTTGGCACCTAGCGAGGTAAAGAAAACTAAACTCGAGTCCCTCGGGGGCCGACGCCGCTTCCGTGCTCGGCCGCACTTTGCCGGCACGCCTCCCTCCGCCTCCGGGCGCTCACCGTTCAGCTGGTTGATCTTAGTCTTGGCTCCCATGAAGACCTTCTTCGTCTTCTCCTCTTTCTCGGCGATCTGCTTCCGGAGCTGCTCCTCGGTGGTCTTGCTGTCCGACAGCTGCAGGGGGACAACACGGAGACCTCAGACCACAGCCGGCTCGTCGCTCTTTACTCTTAAAGGGCCACGGCATCGGGAGTAAGTAAGTAACTAAGAGTAAGGAAGTAACTAAGAGTAAGTAAGAGAGTAAGTAAGTAACTAAGAGTAAGTAAGTAACTAAGAGTAAGTAAGAGAGTAAGTAAGTAACTAAGAGTAAGTAAGAGAGTAAGTAAGTAACTAAGAGTAAGGAAGTAAGTAACTAAGAGTAAGTAAGAGAGTAAGAAAGAAAGAGGAAGTAAGAGTAAGACATTAAGTAAGTACATAAGTAAGTAATAGAGTAAGAAGGTAAGTAAGTTAGAAAGTAATTAAGTAAATAAGTAAGAGAGTAAGAAGGTAAGTAAGTTAGAAAGTAATTAAGTAAATAAGAAAGAAGGAAAGTAAGTTAGAAAGTAATTAAGTAAGTAAGAGAGTAAGAAGGTAAGTAAGTAATAAAGTAAATAAGTAAGTAAGAAAGAAGGAAAGTAAGTTAGAAAGTAATTAAGTAAATAAGTAAGTAAGAGAGTAAGAAGGTAAGTAAGTTAGAAAGTAATTAAGTAAATAAGTAAGTAAGAGAGTAAGAAGGTAAGTAAGTTAGAAAGTAATTAAGTAAATAAGTAAGTAAGTTAGAAAGTAATTAAGTAAATAAGTAAGTAAGTAAGTAAGAGAGTAAGAAGGTAAGTAAGTTAGAAAGTAAGAAAGTAAGTAAGAAAGAAAGAGTAAGTAAGAGTAAGACATTAAGTAAGTAAATAAGTAAGTAAGTAATAGAGTAAGACAGTAAGAAGGTAAGTAAGTTAGAAAGTAATTAAGTAAGACAGTAAAAAGTAAGTAAGTAAATACATGAATAAATGAGTATGTGGAAGCACCTCTTGTCTGAGTTGTGCCAGCTCCTCGTGGAGCGCTGGATTGACGTCTCCGGCAGCGTTGGCGTCCCCTGACTGGGAGCTCTGGCTCCGATTGGCCGACGTGGCGTCGCCGGCCCGCTTGGCCTCCGTCAGCTGCTCCTGCAGACGCTTGACCTCCGCCTCGCGTTCGCCCAGCAGCTGACAGGGGCAACGCAGTGTGAGTGACGGGTTGGGGAAGAGAGACGGCGTGACGCGGGCCGTCGGAGGTGAACCGATTCATCGACACGTAGCCAGGAGCCACCGCTCAGAAACATACGCCCACCTTCTGCTGGCCCTCCAGGTGTCCCTGAAGCTCCGTCACCTGAGGGAGCAGACACAAAGGTTATGAGTTTAAATATCGCCCAAAACAAGAGACACATAAGGTAAAGAGACCGGGCTAATGTACACCACCAGGTTAATGTACACCACCAGGTTAATGTACACCACCGGTCTAAAGTTTTAAAACACCCCTGTTTTTCCAGTTATTTAAATGTAAGCCGTTCAAGTGAATAACCTGAAATGGTCCGAAGGTCAGCGGCAGACTGCCAGAGGTCACAAAGAAGTTTAGGTCTCCAAAAACTGAAAAATTATGGACATTTCAAAGTTATATAGAAAGGTATTTTTCAGGGAGCAAGTAAGTAAAACTCCTCCAGGTGTCTCCACTTGAGTTGATTACTGTGTGTCTGAAGCCGTGTGGCAGCACGCTGTTACTACACCCTCTGAAGCTTCATGAGGACCGCAGTGTGCTGCAGGAAGTCATATGTTACTCTTATAATGGCAAGAAAAAGGCAATGAACAAAGGAAGACAGTATAACCCTTCAAAGTGAAGGACTTTCCTTTAGAGGAATTAAGGTGCTCTAAAACTTTGGACCGGTCATGTATATTATGATTATGTGAAGTTAAATACAATAGCATGTAGTGCAAGAGTCAATGTAACATATTAAAATCACAACAATAAATATGGACCTTAACGGCCGTATTTTACATCCCACGGTGAGTATGAGAGAAGAATACGTGTAAATAGGTGAATATTTTAGCGAAGATGCTCTCACCTTGCTCTCTGATTGGCTCAGAGCCGTCTTGAGGTTGCCCACTTCCTGGTTGTGGCTCTGCTGACTGCTCTGCTGGGTCTTCTGGAGCTGCTGGAGGCCGTCTTTAGCCTGCTGGATCTGGTTGAGACGGGCCTGGGATATAGACTGGGCCGACTTCAGCTGGTTGTGTACCTTTAAACCAGAACGGGGTTCGGGGTGAGCAGGTTGAGAGGGTCTGATGAGCAGCGCGTTGGGTCCTGGTTCTGCTCTCACCTGCAGGCTGTGAGTCTTGGCTTGCTGAAGCTCCTTCTGACTTTGTGTCAGCTGGTTCTGGTTCTGTTGCAGTTGAGTCTGGATCTGGGACAACTGGGACTGGACCTGTAGAAGCAATGATGGGACAATGACATAATGGCTGATGTATAGTCCTCACTAAACGAGTCAACGTACAGACTTATGGTGCGTTCACACCGGACCCGGCGAAAAAATTCTCGACGCGTCTGACGCAGCAGTCTCGACACGCGTCGGAAAAAGTGTGTTCACACCAGACGCGTCGGGGGCGGAGTAATACATGAGTCGAGGAACGACAGGACCGCAGAGTACTTCCACTTTAGTGGACTGAGCTGCACTCCCACTGCGCTTCTCTCTCTCTCTTCTTCTCTCTTTGATACGTGTCTCTGAGACTTTTCCACCTCCGGCGGCAGATCTCCTCTGCCATGAAACACATATGCCGGCGGTTGGTTCATAGTAAAGTTCAACAAATAGCGAGAATAAAAGCAAATACATACATTCAAAACTTACCAAGTAGTCCCACGGCTTCTCCGACCTTGTTCCACGCTTTATCTTTATAGCTCCGGTTTCGGTAAGCATAAAGAGTTGTATCGTAAAGTTCGAGGTGCCCACAGACGGCGACAATAATCTTTTCCTCCATTTTTTCAACCGGCAGGACGATGACGAGCGGAGCTGCTCAACGCTGATTGGCTGACGCAACTATGACTCACGCGTTTTTGCTGCCGGAGTTGGGAAATTTCAACTCGCGCGTCAACGAGCTGCGTCTGTTCGCTGTGTTCGCTCAGTTCGCCCCGCGACAAACCCTCTGTTCTGCTGCTTCAAACGCGTCTGACGCGCTGCTCGCTGGGAAATACGCAGCTTCTACGCAGTTTTGCATTGACTTTGCATGTAATCTCGACGCGCGTCGAAATTTCGACGCGTCCGGTGTGAACACACCATAAGACAGAGTTCAATACCTGCGTCAGCTGGTTCTGTTTCTGCGTCAGCTGGTTCTGGACCTCCTGGATCTTGTCCTTGCTCTGCTGGGTTTCCTTCTTGGCCTCCTCCAGCTCCTGCTGCGTCTTCTGGGCCTGGTTCAGGGGGGAAACCATTAAAAAAAAATACAACCCTGACACTTTGACAGTTAAACCAAGTGTGTGTGTATTTGTTGTATTCTAGTCTATCAGATCCTCAGTATGTGGCCGTGTCTCGTCTTAGAATCTGTTTTTTGGATCTTTTTCTAATTATGTTAAGAGCACATTCCTAAAGTCTCTTTAGACTGAACCAGATGCTCCACAGCGAAGAAATTAAACACCATCATCTCTGTTCGTCTGTCAACGACCAATGAGACGTTCAGAATCGTCACGAGAGTCACAGCGAGGCTTCTGATTGGCCCTCGGGAGTTGCAGGTGTTTTTCTGTTTCACCAGAAGAACAAATTCAAACAGCCAATCAGACCATGAGGTCTTATCTATGACATCATCAGCATTACAAGCTCCGACAATGGTATGACATGGTGTGCACATCCTGTCTTCTGAGTACACAGTAGGAGGAGCCAGAGCCTTCAGGTATCAAGCTCCTCCTCTTTTATTGAACCAGCTCCACCTTCAGTCCTGGAGGAGACTCCGCCCCCTCATGGAGACTGAAGACTTTCCTCTTGATGGTCTGATAGTTACACCTGAACCAGGTTCACCTGGAGAGACCTAGAGACGCTGCTAGAGGCTGAGAGGCTGAGGGGGACGAGAGGATACACTGAGCTCCTCTCTCCTCTCTCCTTATGGACGCTTAGGATACACTGAGCTCCTCTCTCCTCTCTCCTTATGGACGCTTAGGATACACTGAGCTCCTCTCTCCTCTCTCCTTATGGACACTTAGGATACACTGTGCTCCTCTCTCTCTCCTTATGGACGCTTAGGATACACTGAGCTCCTCTCCTCCCCTTATGGACGCTTAGGATACACTGAGCACCTCTCTCCTCTCTCCTTATGGACGCTTAGAATACACTGAGCACCTCTCTCCTCTCCTTTCTCCTTATGGACGCTTAGGATACACTGAGCACCTCTCTCCTCTCCTCTCTCCTTATGGACGCTTAGGATACACTGAGCTCCTCTCTCCTCTCCTCTCTCCTTATGGATGTTTAGGATACACTGAGCACCTCTCCTCTCCTTTCTCCTTATGGACGCTTAGGATACACTGAGCTCCTCTCTCCTCTCCTCTCTCCTTATGGACGCTTAGGATACACTGAGCTCCTCTCCTCTCTCCTTATGGACGCTTAGGATACACTGAGCTCCTCTCTCCTCTCTCCTTATGGACATTTAGGATACACTGAGCTCCTCTCTCCTTATGGACGCTTAGGATACACTGAGCTCCTCTCCTCTCTCCTCATGGACGTTTAGGATACACTGAGCTCCTCTCTCCTCTCCTCTCTCCTTATGGACGTTTAGGATACACTGAGCTCCTCTCTCCTCTCCTCTCTCCTTATGGACGTTTAGGATACACTGAGCTCCTCTCTCCTCTCTCCTTATGGACGTTAGGATACACTGAGCTCCTCTCTCCTCTTTCCTTATGGACGTTTAGGATACACTGAGCTCCTCTCTCCTCTCCTCTTTCCTTATGGACGTTTAGGATACACTGAGCACCTCTCTCCTCTCCTCTCTCCTCATGGCTCCTGCCTGGTGCTCCATCGCTCCACGTTGAAGGATCTAAAGCGTCTTCCCGCTCACCTCCTCCAGCTTTTTGCGCGCCTCCTCCTTCAGAGCGCCGAGCTCCTCTACGGTCTTCTTGAGCTCCTCCTGGGCTTTAGTCACGTCCTGCTGCACCTCCTGGCTCGGTGCCGCCTCGCTTCCTGCTTTAGCGGCCGTGTCCTGAACCAGCTAGAGCACAAACAGACACATCCTTCATTATCTCAGTGTTTCACCCTCACTGAGCTCGTAGGAACGCGTTGGAGGCGGTCCCACCTTGTCGTGCTGGGCTTTGAGCTCGTCGTACTGAGTCTTGTAGCGCCGTCCGATCTTCTTGACCTGGGTGATGGTCTTGTTCTTCTCCAGAATGTCCTTGTTTTTGGTCTCCATGTCCTTCTTCAGAGTGTCTCTCTCCGAGCTCAGACGGGCCACCGAGTCTCTGAAGCCCTGCAGCTGGGACTGAGCCGAGTTGCTGCTGACGCTGGTTCTGATGGACACACACACACACAATATGAGACCTACACTAACACGCTGCATCAGGGTCATTCAAATATGGTAAATAACGAGGATTATTTAATAATGAATTTTAAATGAATATCGCAGTGCTCAATGGTAAGTTGTAGTTCCTTAAAACAAAAAAAAACGTTCTTTCCTCGTATATTTTTAGAATACTCTTTTTTTAATAAACCCTTTTTATTGACAAATCTGTTGTTTTGGTTTTAGTCGACTTATTACGATTTATCCCCAACATTTTTAATATTATTGAGCACATCTGCGGCAAAGAAAGGTTTTAAGTTGTGCGATTTGTTGTGTAGAAATTCCGTTTTCCAAGTGTGTGCATGCGTGTATGTATGTTTGTGTGTGTGTATATATATATATATATAGGTGCGTGTGTGTGCATGTGTGCGTGTCTGCATGTGTATGCGTGTGTGTGCGTGTGTATATGTCTGTGTGTATGTGCGTGTGTGTGCGTGTGTGTATGTCTGTGTGTATGTGCGTGTGTGTGCGTGTGTATATGTCTGTGTGTATGTGCGTGTGTGTGTGTGCGTGTGTGTATGTCTGTGTGTATGTGCGTGTGTGTGCGTGCGTGTCTACCTGGCCAGCTCCGCCTTCAGCCGGCCCGTCTCCTCAGCGAGTTGTGTGATGCGTCTCTGCTGAGCTTCTCTCTCGCTGGAGAGTTTCTGTCGCTCCTCCACATCGCCATCTTTCTGCTGGCTGACCAGTTGCTACGGCGACACAGAGAGAAGAGTTAAAGACTAAAGGAGAACAGAGGGAAGAGTTAAAGACTAAAGGAGACCAGAGGGAAGAGTTAAAGACTAAAGGAGACCAGAGACATGAGTTAAAGACTAAAGGAGACCAGAGGGAAGAGTTAAAGACTAAAGGAGACCAGAGGGAAGAGTTAAAGACTAAAGGAGACCAGAGGGAAGAGTTAAAGACTAAAGGAGACCAGAGAGAAGAGTTAAAGACTAAAGGAGACCAGAGACATGAGTTAAAGACTAAAGGAGACAGAGAGAAGAGTTAAATACTAAAGGAGACCAGAGACATGAGGTAAAGACTAAAGGAGACCAGAGAGAAGAGTTAAAGACTAAAGGAGACCAGAGAGAAGAGTTAAAGACTAAAGGAGACCAGAGGGAAGAGTTAAAGACTAAAGGAGACCAGAGAGAAGAGTTAAATACTAAAGGAGACCAGAGACATGAGTTAAAGACTAAAGGAGACCAGAGACATGAGTTAAAGACTAAAGGAGACCAGAGAGAAGAGTTAAAGACTAAAGGAGACCAGAGAGAAGAGTTAAAGACTAAAGGAGACCAGAGAGAAGAGTTAAAGACTAAAGGAGACCAGAGAGAAGTTAAAGATTAAAGGAGACCAGAGGGAAGAGTTAAAGACTAAAGGAGACCAGAGAGAAGAGTTAAAGACTAAAGGAGACCAGAGAGAAGAGTTAAAGACTAAAGGAGACCAGAGACATGAGTTAAAGACTAAAGGAGACCAGAGACATGAGTTAAAGACTAAAGGAGACCAGAGTAGAAGAGTTAAAGACTAAAGGAGACCAGAGAGAAGAGTTAAAGACTAAAGGAGACCAGAGAGAAGAGTTAAAGACTAAAGGAGACCAGAGTAGAAGAGTTAAAGACTAAAGGAGACCAGAGAGAAGAGTTAAATACTAAAGGAGACCAGAGAGAAGAGTTAAAGACTAAAGGAGACCAGAGAGAAGAGCTAAAGACTAAAGGAGACCAGAGACATGAGTGAAAGACTAAAGGAGACCAGAGAGAAGAGTTAAAGACTAAAGGAGACCAGAGAGAAGAGTTAAAGACTAAAGGAGACCAGAGTAGAAGAGTTAAAGACTAAAGGAGACCAGAGAGAAGAGTTAAAGACTAAAGGAGACCAGAGTAGAAGAGTTAAAGACTAAAGGAGACCAGAGAGAAGAGTTAAATACTAAAGGAGACCAGAGAGAAGAGTTAAAGACTAAAGGAGACCAGAGAGAAGAGTTAAAGACTAAAGGAGACCAGAGAGAAGAGTTAAAGACTAAAGGAGACCAGAGAGAAGAGTTAAAGACTAAAGGAGACCAGAGTAGAAGGAAGACCTGGACAACGAGGAGACGATGACGATTAATTAAAAAAACTAAATAAACAGCTCAGTGCCAAAACATTGTGTTCAGGAAGATATTATGGGCTAAAAAAATAAAAACGTGATATTGTAACTGCTGCAACATCCACTCTAACTTCAGAGCCGGTGGCTAATATTCTTTTAGAAAACCCACACATCTACAAGAACACCCCAGAAGAGCCCCCCCCCCCCCCTCCTCCGTTACCTGTGCTCTGGCCTTCCAGCGCTTCAGGTCCTCCTCCAGTATCCTCTTGTCCGCCTGCATGGAGCCGTTCTTCTCCGACAGCATGGACAGGGAGTGATGCAGTGGGCTGATGTCCGACTGCAGCTTGGCGACCTGAAATAGACGGAGAAGATGCGGTGAGCTTCGCCCGAGACGGAGAGCGGCTCGTTTCAGCCGGCGGTGCGATGTCGAAAAAGTGGCGGCAGAAAAGAGAATCTCTCTCCAGATGAACGCCCTCCTCTACGGACACCAAGTTTTTTTTTTTTATGTAAAATGTTTTATCGATTTGAAAAAAAGCCTTTTTTCTATTTTAGGGTGCGCGGTCCCTTTAACCCTTGTGTTGCCTTCGGGTCATTTTGACCCGAATCAATATTACACCCTCCCCCCGCCTTTGGGTCATTTTGACCCGATTCAATGTTTCACCCTCCTGTTACCTTTATATTTACTAACATATTTTACCCTTTGGGTTCAATTTGACGCCAGCAATTAAAACCTCCAGAAAATTATTAGAATTAATATTGTTTTCCAAGTTTAAGTGTGAGGTACTTTATGTTTGTTTGTTGACTACCGAAAGAACACCGACATTAAACATTGAATGGGGTCAAATTAATCCGAAGGCGGGGGGAGGGTGTAATATTGATTCGGGTCAAAATGACCCGAAGGCAACACAAGGGTTAAGAGGAGCGGGCCGAACGCCTCTCACCTTAGCCTGGGCTTGCTGGAGCTCCTGTTGCAGTTTATCTCGGTCCATCTTCAGGATCCGGGTGCTCTCCTGCAGAGTGCTGATGATCTCCATCTTCTTGAGCTGCTCCTCCTGCTGGGCCAGAGTCTTGGCTGTCTCCTGAGCCGAGAAGGAAGGATGGCGACCACACACACACGGATTATAATAAACACTTCTGTCGGGTCACATTTGCCCTTTTTAGCCTCAAGTTGGCCAGACGCGATGCTCGCCAAAGAGCACGCAGTAAGTATTTGCTGAAAGCCTTCACGACATGTTTCAGATCCTCGCCGCTCAGCCTTTACCCCTGTCGCCTCGTTTCCTAGTTCCTACGTTTTCCTCGCTTCCTACCTGCATCTTCTCCCTCTCGGCGTTCAGGGCTTCCTGAAGCTCCTTCAGCTCTCGGTCTTGATGCTCCACTCGCTGTTTGTAGCGAGACGCCTCTCCGTCCGACGCCTCGCACTGAGCCAGGGCGATCTCCTTATCGCGCCGCACAAACCTACAGCACACACACACAAATCCCGAGGAGTTCACGCTGATTGAAGTGATCAATGGAAACTTGTAGGACGGGTTTACACTGCGACTCCAATGTAGCAGCAGAAAGTAGTTATGAATTTACTTTTTATCCAAAAGATGCCCCCCCCCCTCGGCGCTGCTGTTACCTGAGGATCTCCAGTATCTGCTCGGTGGTCTTCCCCTCCTCACTGAAGGACAGGTCCGGCTGCTGCTGCTGCTGGCGCCCCCTGGTGGCCATGTCATCCATCTGCTGGTGCAGCAGAGTGTTCTGCTTGCCCAGCTCCGCACAGCGGCGCGTCTTATTGGTCAGATCCTCCTGAAAGGGAGAGAGTGACCAATCAGATCCATTCCGCTGCTATTGGGGGGGGGGGGTGTCCTCGACCTAAACACACGTGATCCCACCTTCAGCGTCCTCTCCGCCGCGTTCAGGGCCGCGGTTCTCTCCTGCAGGAGGCCCAAGGTCTTGCTCAGCTGCTCCTCCAGCTCCCTCCTCCGCGCCGCGTCCTGCTGGGATCTCTTCTTCAGCTCCTGCAGCGCCTCCACGTCCGCGGCGTGAAGCATGAGCTCACGCTCGTACTTGGCCTGAGCCTCTCCAGCCAGCTTCGTCTGCGAGGAGGAGGAGGAGGAGGACAACGGCTTTAAGACTTGTGTTGAGTCAAGATGTACAAGCTAACTGGCTGTGACTGAGGTTATTAACCAATATACAGGACTGTCTCAGAAAATTAGAATATTGTGATAAAGTTCTTTATTTTCTGTAATGCAATTAAAAAAACAAAAATGTCATGCATTCTGGATTCATTACAAATCAACTGAAATATTGCAAGCCTTTTATTCTTTTAATATTGCTGATTATGGCTTACAGCTTAAGAAAACTCTAAAATCCTATCTCATAAAATTTTAATATTTCCTCAGACCAAGTAAAAAAAGATTTATAACAGCTGAGTGTTTGTCAAGGCTCAGAAACCCTTGCAGGTGTTTGAGTTAATTAGACAATTCAAGTGATTTGTTTAATACCCTACTAGTATACTTTTTCATGATATTCTAATATTTAGAGATAGGATATTTGAGTTTTCTTAAGCTGTAAGCCATAATCAGCAATATTAAAAGAATAAAAGGCTTGCAATATTTCAGTTGATTTGTAATGAATCCAGAATGCATGACATTTTAATTGCATTACAGAAAATAAAGAACTTCATCACAATATTCTAATTTTCTGAGACAGTCCTGTATATATATGTATGCGAGTGAGTGAGTGAGTGAGTGTGTGGAGTGTGTGTGTGTGTTTACCTGCAACAGGCTGTCCTGTATGGCCTTCTGCTCCAGGGTGACAGCAGCTGTTGATCTCTCCAGCGCTTCCTGCTGCTCCGTCTGGCTCAGCTTCAGACTGCGCTGCAGCTCACACACCTGGAGCAGGTAACGAGGGTCAGGAGACACTGAGGCTCTGACCTCTCTACCGGCGCCGTTTCAATGAATCTATATAAATATATCTATATAGATATATCTATACATCTCTCTCTATATATATATATATATTATTTTTTAAAGTATGTATATATATATAAATAAAATATGTTGTATATATATATATAAAAAAACATATATATATTTAGATATCATATTTGTATATATAATATTGTATATATAATATTGTATACATATATAATATTGTATATATATACACACATATATATATATTATATATATGTATGTATATATACACACATATATATATACACACAAATATATGTGTATATATATACATATATATATATAGACACATACATGTGTGTATATATAAATACATATTTATATATATACATACACATATATACACACACATATATATATATATATACACACACATATACATATACACATATATAGATATAAATAAAACATCAAACAATATATCAGAGAATAGTCTTCTTTGCTCTATATTTCTTTTCCTAAATTGTGACCAATACAAATACTTTTTTAAATTCACGAGCCATCTGGTTGCCACACATTACAAACGTCCATCGCATCGTCATCACCTGTTTTTCTACGGCCTCCACGGCCTTCCTCCTCTCCTCTCTCTCCTGCTGCCTCATTTTCTCCCCCTCCAGAATCCTCTTGTCCAGCTGATTCTGCACCTCCTCGGACTCCTTCAGCCGGACCTCCAGAGGGCAGTGGGACTAACAGGGAGGAGGAGGAGGGGTCAGTGTGCACGCGTCGGCAGAATAGAAACAGAAAACAGAAGAACGAGCCACACCTCCTTCTCCTTCTTCAGACTGTCCTCCAGCGTCAGCACCACGGCCCGGTACTGCTCCACGGAGGCGTTGGCGTTCTTCAGCTGCTCCGCCAGTTCCGCCTTCTGCTCCTCGGCGGTACGCAGGAGGCCATTCACCTCCGCCAGCTCCTGCTCCGATTGGCCGAGCTGCTGGGAAGCCGCCGGCACCGGAGAGCGCACTGAAGGACCGACCACAAACAAAAGAGCCGTGAACACTCAGAGTATTCACACCGCTCCGATTCACTGACCACAAACACGGTGTCTGCCCTCCAGACCTCGGAGTGGTGCTCGGAGGGCCGCGGCTCTGGAAGCCGGGGTGGTGGTGGTGGTGGCCTCGGAGGATGAAGCGAAAGCCAGCTGAGCCTTCAGCGCCGCCACCTGCTGCTCAGCACCGTGCAGCAGCTCCCTGGTCTTCTGCTGCAAGGTGTTCTGGGTCTCCAGCTGTTTCTTGGCTTCCAGCAGCTGGGCCTGGAGGAGGAGGAGGAGGCGACAAGTCAGGATGACTCGCCGTGACCAACAGCGGCGTGTTGGAGACGCGACGCAAGAGATTGAAATCAGCCGTTTTTCTTCAATAATGTCTATTTTAAAAGGTTTAATTCATGTGTTGACCGGATTTCATCCTTTACTCAACTGTTGCTCTTTGGTTTTAAGGCTGAAAGAAACAATTTGTTCTCCTTGTACAAAACAACATATTTTTGTATAGAGGACTTACTAAAAACTACTCGGTCATATAGATCCTTTTAAGACACGTGGCTGGACGCGATGGAGTTACTCTCCGGGCATTTCACAGCAGCCCACTGCTCCTCAGATACTGAGGGGGGGTTGAATGGGGGGCGGCTCGGTGGTGAGCAGGGCCGTCCTTCAGTCAGGGGACTGAGGCGGTTCGATCCCCGGCTCCTCTAACCTGGGTCCATGTGTCCTTGGGCAAGACACCTAACCCCAGAATGTCTCCCAAGTAGGCTGCGCCTTCAGTCTGTGAATGTTAGTTCGTCCTGATGTACAGGTGAAACTGTAGCTCCTTCCATCAGTTTGTGAATGTTAGTTACATTTTATTTTTTACAGTATATTTAGTTTTGTGACAGGAGATTAAATGCTAATGATTGTAATTTTGTACTTTCTTTGTACCTTTTGTACTTTTAATCATTAGTTATATATATATATATATATATATACAGGCAAGTGCACAGACATTTTGGGGGGCAGGTGCTAAAAAAAAAAAAGAAGGGCACCCAATGCCAAAAAAAAATTCTGACAGAGTTGAAGCATAAGCATCAATACAATGATGATGCTGTCCTCGACCTGCGTTTCCTCTGGCAGCATCAGACCACTAGCTTACATTTTCTTTATGAATAAAGATGAATTATTATATAGCAACAACAGTACAAGCGTTCTGATTGGCTAATGGGTCTTCATGCCAGCCACATATTGCCCTCCTCGCTGGTCTGATACGGATCCGTATTGCCCTCTTACGTCATTTTCAAAATGAGTGATATTGATAGACATCAACAGCCAAGCGCAGTGGTCCTCAAACTAAGGCCCGCGGGCCGAATACGGCCCGCCTCCACATTTGGCCCGGCCCTCTGAACAAGAGAGGCATTAGGATTATTTTTTCAGTCTGGCCACGCAAATCCTAGACTAGCCCGTTAAATAGAATGGAATAAGAACTCTATCTCTCTCTCTCTTTTTTCTCTCTCTCCTCGCTCTCCCTCTCTCTACTCTAACATAACTAATGTCAGTAAACAGCTGGACGAGGCTTTGAAATCACGGTTTTCGTGAGTTTTTGTTTATTTTTATTTTTAGGAAACGTCGGACCAGTTGTGACGTCATGTTTTCAGCAGCGCTAATGTTGTGGTTGATTTATCACAAAACAACGTCAGGGGACAAACGCCGTCATGACCTGTGTGTCTGGTGCTGCGGGTCAGAGGAGAAGGAGGTGCACCCGTTTGGTGGCGCGAGGAGCGCGGCGGGGAGAGGGAGGAGGGAGGCTTGTGAGCGCCGCGGAGCATGTCGGGGCGAAATTCTCACAACTCAAATAAATGCCCCGTCGGATATTAAAACACATTTGGGGGGAATTGATGACAGAGAGAGTAACTTGTATTCTTAAATACTGATGAATGTAAAAAAGTGGGCTCCAGCAAAAAGGGCACTTTACTCATCCAGGGCAAAAGGGCTGGAGCTTCAGCACCACTAGGGCTCTATCTGTGCACGTGCCTGTATATATATATATATTCCACGTACGTCCATGGTGCGCCCGAGGGCGTGTCTCTGTGCCACTTCCTGGTCCAGCCTGGTCTTCATCGAAGACACTTCCGCCTCCAGGTGCTCGATCTTGTCGTCCAGCCGCTGGTGAGTCTGAGTCTCCGTCCGCTCCATCGTCAGCTAGACCAGAGAGGAAGAGGAAGCTGGGTTCAGATGGCGAGGTTCACAGCACAGAGCGGTACAACGGACAAAAGCCGAACCAGAGGGAGTCAGGGTTCACATGTTGACCAGTGGGTGTCCAGGACTTTAAACCAAATGTCCACGACAAAACATTGTTTTAAATCTGAGTGTAACATGAAAAAATGAGAAAATGTTGTATTTAAACTAACAAAGAGAACTCCAGAGCATACAGCAGGCCTATTCAACTAGCGGCCCGTTTGAGTTTAACTACGGCCCGCAAGACTGCCTGCAAATCAGTATAGCTTGGTAAGAAAAAATAAAACTGACGGACACGCCTCTTTTATACATTGAGACATTTAACCCAGAGCCATTGAGTTTCACTGTTGCCTCAACCAAACCTGTATGGTTACATCTTTATGTTACGCACCGTGTTGATTGCCGTTGTTACACCCCTACTGGTTTTCAGACCTACTGGTTTCCCTGCGCGTGCGTTGTGTTCTCTTAACATCTGCAGCGGGGCTCTGTCTCGCTCACCAGATTCGTCACACATTCACAAACATATTGCTGGAGATCTTTAAGCCACCGTTCATATCCATGTCGGCGGTTACGATTGTATAAGTGAGCAGAGCATCACAGCCACGGATGAAGAAATACATTTTCGAAAAAATAAAAATAAAAAGATCGCCCGACCTGGTTTCGATCCCTTTCACGCAAAAGGAGTCTGCACTCAAAGACATGCAGTCTGTGCGCTGCGCCACCAGATATTAGTGTCATTCCAAGTAATTTATATATTGATGCATTAAGTCACATTTCTTATGTTTTCATGGGAACAGTTTGGTTGAAGGGATCTGAAACAACTGGTTGCCTTGAGCGGATATTTACACTTTGAAACATGTTCATAGTGATGCTTGTTCGCAACACTTTTGCCACACAATACCGACGCATTTTCGTGTGTGACTGTTTACCTGTGGAAATATACATTACTGTTTTTCATTTTTAGCCATTATTTTATCAATATTCTGTGCGGCCCTCACACCCCCCGTGATTTTCTTATTCGGCCCACTTGCTGCTGAAGTTGAATAGCCCTGGCATACAGTATAAAACCGTAAATGAATAAGAGACAATAGTTTGCATACCTGTAAACTCATGAGGGGTTAAAAGGTGACAACAGAATATAATAGATGTATATCTATCTATATATATGGGGGGGGGGGTTCTGTGAGATTCACATCCAGAATTCCTGCTGGAAGTCACTTCTATTTAGACTCTGGTTCGGCGCTCCGTGACGTCACTAGCGAGGTCACAGCACAGAACCAGAGTACATACATGTCATGTGACAATGTTTCCATGGTGACGGACAAGGTCACGGAGATCGAAGGCGCTGACAAGAAGTGACTTCCACCAGGAAACCTGTTTATATCAGGGACGTGCAGGTATGAGTTTAATTTAAAGAATAAACATTCAAGTCTTTTCAGTGAAGGTGCGTTCACTTTCAGCGCGGAAGAATATGCGCTGTGAGTATAAAAGAGCGTCTGCCGGCTCATATTTTGAGCATCATTCTTTTAAAAGTATATTAATTATTTCAAACTCAGCGTAAATACATGAATATGAATATAAGAAATTTACATTTACGTTTGTTTTCTGCCCAGGACTCGATAACTATAAAAAAAATTACATGAATTTTCCAGGTTTTCTGTGACCGTACGAACCCTGGGGAATCCATTCCACTGCCAACTGTTCACACACACACACACACACACACACACACACACACACACACACACACACACACACACACACACACACACACACACACACACACGCACACACACACACACACACACACACACACACACACACACACACACACACACACACACACACACACACACACACACACACACACACACACACACACACACACACACACACACACACACACCTGGATGGACTTGAGGTTGACGAGCAGCAGGTTCTGGTTCCGCTGCTCGGACAGCACGGCCTCCTTCTCTCGCCCGAGTCGACTCTCTGCTCGTCTCAACAGGTCTCTCTCTTTGGTCAAGTTCTCCACGCGCACCTGCAGACGCAGAGAAGGGGGGGGCATCACTCTGGGGGGGTTCACACCAAACAGGTTCACCTTTGCAGTCAGACTCTCCGACTCCCTCTTCAACGCCTCATGTCCGAGAACTGTCCTCATCTCCTAATGTTTAACAAGTTGGTGTCTATGTGCAGGGTTCAAGTGGATCCATATTTCCTGCAGAGCAACGTCGGATCCGCCGATTGGGATTTTTGTTTAATTCTAGTTTCTCTTTTATTTGAGAAAATATAATTTTAAAATATAATTCGAGAGGCAGTTGTTCTCAAATGGGGGTACCTGTGCCCCTGGGGGTACGTGGAGGTACTCCAGTGAGATTTTTCAAAAATATATGTAAAATTAGTAGCCATGAAAAAAAATCCTTTAGAAAGAGTTATTTAATTAATATTCAATTAAACATAAATGCAAGTTCCGAAACTTAATTTAGTATATTCTAAATCAGACACTGATGGTCCAGCGCTGTGTATTCCATATTTCTTTCAACCGCTGGTTGGGTACTTGGCTGTAGACGTATTTCACACGGAGCGACATCACCGACAAAAGGATGAAAGAAAGACGAACTATCGGCCGATTAGAGAACGTCAACGACGCTTCATCCATCTAAAACGAGGCATTTATTTATCTATTTACTGATTTATCTACTTACAAGATGGAATAGGGAACGAACTACAAGTTCTTCCTCTGAATAAGTCGGTAAATTTGTTTCTAGTTACATTTTGTAAATAAAGTTGTGTGTTGGTATGACCTGCTGTGCGATACCCGAGACTGAGGGCCTGTGCCCTTGAGACCATTTAGCTCCTCCTCCTCCTCCTCCTCACCTCCTCCAGCGCCAGCTTCTCATTGGCCTGTCTCAGGTCCTGGCTCATCGTGTGGATGATGTGCTCGTGCCGTTGGGTGGTGGCGGCCATCTTCTGGTTGCGGTCCTGCAGGGCGGAGATCTCCCTGCGGTAGGCCGACACCGTCTCCTGGAGCATCTCGTACCTACACACACACACACACACATAGAGCGCGTTAAAGCCCAAAACAGATCTCCACGAGCTGAACCATGAGGTGTGAGTGGGGGGGTGGGGGCAAACCTCTTGCTGCTGAACTCCAGCTGCGAGGTGAGCCTGGCGTGGCTGGAGCGCAGCTCCGTCAGCTGCCTCTGCAGCCGGTCGTTGGCGTCGTTCAGCATGCGGTCGTTCTCCGCCTTCTCCTTCTTGTAGAGCGTGAAGGCGTCGCTCAGCTGGGAGACAAGACGCGGACGGTCAGAGCGCGTCTCTCTTCTCCATCTTCTCCACCCTCGTGTGCAGACGGAGGCGTCGGTACCTGTTTCAGCGCCGCCCTGGCCTGAGTGTTCTGTGCCGACTCGGCGGCGGCTCTCTGGGGGGTGGAGCGGGGGGGCGGCACCGTCGGCGGTTTAACGGGTGAAGGGTGGGAGGGAGAGTCAGAACCTGCTGACGCACACGAGCACTTTGGGCTATAAACACTGAATGAAAGGCAACAACCAATCCAGAACATAAATTTAAAAAAAAAGATTATTAGAATAGTCGACAACGAATTTCATTATCGAGTCGCAGAGATGTTTCATGTTTTCATGAAAAGAGAAAGTTGAGCGGAGGTAGAGAAAAGAGCACGATGCTGCTCTGCGAGAGCCAATCAGCATTGAGACGCGGTGAATTCTTCCGCGGTGGACGGCGGGAAATAATAACCGTTTCTACGGAGCAAAGCAACGGAGATAAGCCCCGCCCCCTCTCAGGAGAGAATGCACCACAAATAGTCGGGCGAGTAAAGCGTCGTCACTTCTGTTTTTGAATAAAGGGTTGGAAACTAATGTCTAAAAAAATAATAACAAATCAGATTAAATCGATTATTAAAGTAATTGTTAGCTGCAGGATGTAACGAATCCCCGTGAGGCCAACGTGTGTGTGTGTGTGTGTGTGGTGCTCACCCTGAGGCGGCAGGCTGAAGCCGGTGCTCTGCGTCAGCAGGGCCTTGTACATGTCCCTCTGCCGGGCGCTGGAGTCGGCCAGCTGCTTCTGCTGGTTCCTCTGCTCCCGCAGCTGCTCCGCCTCCTTCTGCAGCGCGGCCACGCCGGCCTCCAGCTCCGACACGCTGAGGAGACACACACACACACACACACGTTCACGTCGCTGCCACGCCACGGGGAAATGCACCTGGGCGCGAACGCACACGGCTTCTAGAAGTTTGTTCCCCGGTGGGGAAACTTGTGTGTGCTCGTTTACTTTGATGGACTATTTCAAACCGCCGTGGACGGCCGACTCAAGTCTTAGCTGGATGTGAAGGACGCCGTCATCAACGGGTTCAGTCGTTATAAGTTATGCCCGGAAGAGATTTTGAGCGACGGGAAAATACATTTTCATTTTTCTGAGGCGCTCGCATCTAGAACATTCTTAAGGTGCGTTCACACCAAAAGCGTCGCGATTTGTTGCGTCGCCCAAAACGCATGCGTTTACTCGCTCGACCATTTGCCGTCTTCACGCCATAAGCTTCCAGACGCTCCGCGAGGGGCGGGGCTTAACTCCGTGTCTCGTCTCCGTAAAGACCGCTATCATCTCCTTCATCCACCAGAATCACTAACCACTAGTTCTGCCTCATACTTGTTGTGGACATCACACACACGTCTGAACATCCAACGCCCTCGTGTTTGGTTCATAACATTGATATATATATATATTTATACATGACATCACCTGTAGAATCACTCAGCTCGGTCACTTTCACCGATGAAGTTACTGTCACGTCTGAAAGACTTCCAGCGCTACGAGAGCGGAACATCTAAACGCTGTTATTGTGTTCATAACATTATAATATATGTTATTGTGTTCATAACATTATAATAAATGTTTTTGTGTTCATAACATTATAATATATATGTTAGTGTTCATAACATTATAGTATATCAGGGTTTTTCCTGGGTCAAAATGGGTCTTCGGTACACGTCGGGCTGTTGAGTAAGTTATCAGCAGCTGGCCGCTCTGTCCATACGTGCACCTCACAGTTGCGTATTGATAAGACACGCTTATCAACTCCAGTGTTTCCCCTACCATTATAACAGGGTGAAATCTCCACCCGCCACCCTATAAATTTCCTCGTCGTCGTCCCCCCCCCCCCGTCAACACTTCTCGGCTCGCGCGCATCACGGCAAAGCTTCGATACTGGCGCACTTTTTGAGTTCTGCGAAAGATTTTGACCTGTTCATGACCTTTGACCCGATCGATCCCAAAATCTAATCAACTGGTCCCCGGATAATAAACAATCATCCCACCAAATTTCATGCGATTCGGTTCAATACTTTTTGAGTTTTGCGAATAACACGCATACAAATAAATAAATAAAATAATAAATAAATAAATAAATAAATACACGGCGATCAAAACATAACCTTCCGGCATTTTCAATGCGAAGGTAATGAAGCTTAGGGCACCAACATGGCTAGCGGCACTAGTCCCGCCCCCCTGAAGCTGTAAACCTAGGAGAGACACTCAACTCGATTACTATTGATCAAAACAGAACGAGGGTTCGGCTGTAGCCGACTTGAAACATACTATTGAGAACATATTCGCTGACATGCACGTGATGAACACTGTTTTTGTTTTTTTCCATCGCAGACTTTTTTTTTTCCTTAGGCGCTTGGGATTTGTCATAGACGTTCGGGAAAACAGCTTAGGCGCGCGCCCAAATTTTCTCTATGCAGGAAAAACCCTGTATATATGTTATTGTGTTCATAACATTATAGTATATATGTTATTGTGTTCATAACATTATAGTATATATGTTATTGTGTTCATAACATTATAATATATAATAAATGTTATTGTGTTCATAACATTATAGTATATATGTTATTGTGTTCATAACATTATAGTATATATGTTATTGTGTTCATAACATTATAGTGTATATGTTTATCTGTTCATGACATTATAATATATAATAAATGTTATTGTGTTCATAACATTATAATTAGGGCTGTGAAACGATTAAAATTTTTAATCGGGTTAATCACAGGTTTTTGTGGATTAATCATGATTAATCACATATTACCGATATTCTCGGTATATTTTGTGAGAACATAGAGATTTATGACAAGAGACGGATATATACATTCATACATTCTTCTATACAATGGTGCTGCAACTCAGCAGTTATTTAGCAGTTTTCTTCCATATGGAACATAAATACATCTTCATCCTAAACAGAATGTTTAACCCTCCTGTTACCTTTGGGGTCAATTTGACCCCATTCAATGTTTAATGTCGGTGTTCTTTGGGGTCAATTTGACCCCAGGCTGTTTTTCACTGTGTCAAACATATAAGAAATATCAACTTTTTTATATATTTAAAGGGCTATTTAGGTAGTCAACAAACAAACATAAAGTACCTCACACTTAAACTTGGGAAACAATATTAATTCTAATAATTTTCTGGAGGTTTTAATTGCTGGGGTCAAATTGACCCCGAGGATAAAACATGTGAGTAAATGTAAAGGTAACAGGAGGGTTAAACAGAGCATTTTTCTCTTGTTTGTCAACCATTAACTCCACCATGATACAATCTAAAGGCCTCTAGTCTTCCTCTAGCAGCTGCTGAGGCAAACTGACTGTGTGGGTTTTCTTCATGAACTGGGCCGTGATGAAAGGGACGGCGGGGACACCGCTGCAAAGCTGAAACCTCACCGGCCCGGACAGGTGGACAGATTGACAAGTGACTTTTTTTGCTCGGTCCCGATGGCGCACGGAGCTCTGTGGCGCGCCAGACGGAGATCGATAAGTGTTCGCAACGAAGAGACAGAAATGACATGCTGCTGTGGAGATACGATCAACAACAGACGTTTAGTTTAATAAAGAACAAAGGCGTGCTATAGAGAACATGTCAGGCGGGTCAATCTCTTTAATGTCATGCGATCTGCAACACTACGCGCGATCGACTGGCAGGTCGCGATCGACGTGTTGAGACCCTGATCTACAGGAAGTAAAAGTCGTAACAAGGTTTCCGGAGGTGAACCTGCGGAAGGATCATTACCGATGAACAGACCGTCTGCATGAGAGCGGACAGAGTTCAGATTGAAGTGGTGGATTGGAAGCTCATTTTGCAAGTGACTTTTTTTTCGTCCCGACGACCAACAACAGACGGATTGGAAGCTCATTCTGCGCATGCGTTAAATGCGTAAATAAATAAAAAACTAGTTAAACCTGAAATTGAATTAACTGACTTAACGCGTTATTTTTCACAGCACTAATTATAATAAATGTTATTGTGTTCATAACATTATAATATATATGTTATTGTGATCATAACATTATAGTATATATGTTATTGTGTTCATAACATTATAGTATATATGTTATTGTGTTCATAATATATATGTTTATCTGTTCATGACATTATAATATATAATAAATGTTATTGTGTTCATAACATTATAATATATAATATATGTTATTGTGTTCATAACATTATAATATATGTAATTGTGTTTATAACATATAATATATGTTATTGTGTTCATAACATTATAATATATAATATATGTTATTGTGTTCATAACATTATAATATATAATATATGTTATTGTGTTCATAACATTATGATATATAATATATGTTATTGTGTTTATAACATTATAATATATGTTATTGTGTTCATAACATTATGATATATAATATATGTTATTGTGTTTATAACATTATAATATATAATATAGTGTTCATAACATTATGATATATAATAAATGTTATTGTGTTCATAACATTATAATATATGTTATTGTGTTTATAACATTATAATATATAATATATATTATTGTGTTCATAACATTATAATATATGTTATTGTGTTTATAACATTATAATTAGTGCTGTGAAAAATAAAGCGTTAACTCAGTTAATTCAATTACAGGTTTAACTAGTTTTTTTTTTTTTACGCATTTAACGCATGCGCAGAATGAGCTTCCAATCCGACTGTTGTTGGTCGTCGACGAAAAAAAGTCACTTGCAAAATGAGCTTCCAATCCACCACTTCATCTGAACTCTGTCCGCTCATGCAGACGGTCTGTTCATCGGTAATGATCCTTCCGCAGGTTCACCGGTTACGACTTACTACTTCCTGTAGATCAGGGATGAAAACATCGCGCGCTGACCTGCCAGTCGATCATCGCGCGGTGTCGGTAGATCGCATGACATTAAAAAGATTGGCCCCTTCTGACATGTCCGACCGACTTTTTTACTTTACTTTTATCAGGGTCTCAACTCAACACTCCGCGACGCCTGCCAGCCAGTCGGCGAGTGTCGGTAGAGATCGCATGACATTAAAGATTGGCCCGCCCCCTGACATGTTCTCTAGAGCACGTCTTTGTTCTTTTATTAAACTAAACGTCTGTTGTAGGGCTGCAACTAACGATTATTTTGATAATCGATTAATCTGTTGATTATTTTATCGATTAATCGATTAATCGGATAAAAAAACAAAAACACTGTAATTTTCAACCCTTTATTCAAAACAGGGTCCGTACGGTCATGGAAAACCTGGAAAAGTCATTGAATTTTTAAATGGCTATTAGCAGGCCTAGAAAAGTAATTGAAAAAAATAAAATCCCAAAATATTTGGAAAAGTAATGCAAATTTGTTTTATTCAAATGTTAATTTACACGGTATATATACGGTATGCTTTGGAATTCTCATTGTTATTTTAAATACTACATCTTCTCACTTGTTCATGTCTACACAGAGTTTTCATTAAATGTTTAATCATGGAAATTTGGTTTAAAGTCATGGAAAGGTCCTGGAGACCCACTGGTCAGCATGAACCCTGTTCACTGGTCATGTGGATGAACCCGTCACAAACAGACTGACAGCGGTTTACTCTACTAATTCGGTGAGGGGGCGTGGCTTATCTCATTTGCCTTTCTCCGTGGAAAAATATTTTCAGCCATCCGCCACAGAATAAAAAAACATGTTCTCTACGTTATACTCTTGTGGAAATGCCACACACGTCGTGACATGTAGCGCCCTGGTGTCTGGGTTCATAACGTCACCCGGAGGCGCACTCAGCTCCGTGAATGTCTCAGACTACGTGAAGGACTTCCGCATCCAGCGCCACGTGAGCAGCAGCAGCCAATTACATTCATCAACAGCGGAGCAGCTCAGCGCTGATTGGCTCTCACAACGCAGCGTTCCGTCTCTCCCTCCACTCTGGTTTCTCCTGCGCCGCTCTGCGCTCAAATCTACTTTGTTTATACTCCGTGATTTATTGAGAGCCGTAATAATCGCGCGACACAACGAATCGACAATGAAATTCGTTGCCAACTATTTTAATAATAGATTTTTATCGATTCGTTGTTGCAGCCCTAGTCTGTTGTTGATCGTATCTCCACAGCAGCATGTCATTTCTGTCTCTTCGCGTTGCGTTAACACTTATCGATCTCCGTCTGGCGCGCCACAGAGCTCCGTGCGCGCATCGGGACCGAGCAAAAAAAAAGTCACTTGTCAATCTGTCCACCTTTAGATTGTATCATGGTGGAGTTAATGGTTGACAAACAAGAGAAAAATGTTCTGTTTAACCCTCCTGTTACCTTTACTTTACTAACATATTTTACCCTCGGGGTCAATTTGACCCCAGCAATTAAAACCTCCAGAAAATTATTAGAATTAATATTGCTTCCCAAGTTTAAGTGTGAGGTACTTTATGTTTGTTTGTTGACTACCTAAATAGCCCTTTAAATAAATAAAAAAGTTGATATTTCTGATATGTTTGACACAGTGAAAAACAGCCTGGGGTCAAAATGACCCCAAAGAACACCGACATTAAACATTGAATGGGGTCAAATTGACCCGAAAGGTAACAGGAGGGTTAAACATTCTGTTTAGGATGAAGATGTATTAATGTTCCATATGGAAGAAAACTGCTAAATAACTGCTGAGTTGCAGCACCATTGTATAGAAGAATGTATGAATGTATATATCCGTCTCTTGTCATAAATCTCTATGTTCTCACAAAATATACCGAGAATATCGGTAATATGTGATTAATCATGATTAATCCACAAAAACCTGTGATTAACCCGATTAAAAATTTTAATCGTTTCACAGCCCTAATTATAATATATAATATATGTTATTGTGTTTATAACATTATAATATATGTTATTGTGTTATTGCGCCGCTTCTGGTGTGAACGCACCTTTAGAGGCTCTGATCTAGAGACGCTGCTCCTTAGAACAGTAAAAGGAGATCAGAGGTCATCTCCCACGCTCTCTCCGTGTAGCTACGAGCTCGTGGCGCTCGTGTCAGGTGGAATTAGGAACTCTGATAAAGTCTTCAACGTTGTTTGTGCGTCGAGTCGGTTCATTACCACGCCGCCGTCCTCTGGCTCTGCTGCCGCTCCTTCTCCTCCTCCAGCTCCCTCAGCCGCCTCAGCAGGCTCTGGTTCTGCCTCTGCAGCTCCTCCACGCTGCGGAAAGACAGCTGGCGCGGACTGATGACCTCAGAGGTGCTGGAGATGCTGGCGGAGCTGCCGTCCTCCCTGGTCACCTGGTTGCCTCTGGCTTCCTCCAGCTGCACCAGGAGGGTGCACACCTAGAGACACATTCAGGACTCAAGCAGTCAGCAGGGATCCTCTCATTCTATACGTTCAGAACATATCAATCTACAGGATTCATTATAGTTTTACCAAAATAAATCAGAACTACAGAAGCCTGAGAAGGAGGTTGGTGGCTTTTCTTTTGTGAAAAAAGCTTTTGCAGGTACTTCTATTATTTATTCATCAAGCATTTGTTGTTGTTGTACTCCTTCCGGCCACAAGAGGGCGAAGTGCAAACTGTATTGTATGTATTTAATCTGTCGGAATATACGAATCAGTGAGGTCAAAGGTCAGGGATGTCGTATGTGAACAGATTGTAAAGCCCTCTGAGGCCCTCTGAGTGGACGTGTCCTCCATGTGTCTCTCTGTCCTCAGCTTGTCTCTCTCCATGTGTGTGTGTGTGTGTGTGTGTGTGTGTGTGTACCTGTTTGGACGTGTCCTCCATGTGTCTCTCTGTCCTCAGCTTGTCTCTCTCCATGCCGTCACAGCGCTGCTTGGCCTCCTCTCTCTCTCTCTGCAGGCTGTAGATCTCCTGCAGACACAAGGTGAAGCCGTCACCACGCGGTTGCCAGGCGACCGGGCGATGGCGGCCAGAGGAACGGTGTGCGGCGGCAGCGGCGGACCGTGCGGGCCTGCTCCAGCTTGTTGCACAGCGAGGCCATGGACCTCTGCATGCTCTCGTACTCCTCCCTCTGGCGCCGGAGCACCGGGGCCTTGGCCTCCACCTCCAGGACGATCTCGTCCAGGACGCGGTTCGCGCACTGGCTCTCCTGCCGCTGCAGCTGCAGCTGCTTCTGGCACTCGGCGTAGGCGTTGTACAGCTGGAGGGCATCAAGGAGAGGCGAGACAACCGAGGGAGGGGACACAGACAATAGACGCTTTAGGGCACGATCGCACCAGACGCCACTTTTAAAAGCGCAGCCGCACCAAAAACGCCGTGGCAAAAACACGCCGGGCAAAACAGCGCGACTCGCCTGTGGAGAGCAACCAACCGTTGATTTGGGGTTCAAGATATTTAAAAAAAGTAAGGAAAGAGAACGGCGAATACCACCATCTGTTCCATGAGTTGTGTCTCGATGGCGAGGCTTTCAGTTGCACTTCCGACCGAGCGGGAGTCAGTTTGAGTAGTGTTTAGATTTAGGATTATAAAGCTCTTCGTAATTAAATACCGCGAATATGAGGTTCTCGTTGGGAAAACAGGAAGGAAAGCCTCCTGCTTGATCCTATTGGCTGCCTTGACCGAGTGTGACATTGATGAGCGGTACGCGCCTTCGCGCTTAAAGTTGAGAATATTTTAACTTTTAACCGCACCTGAAAAACACAAGAAAACCGCGCCGCGCGGCGTTTAAAAGGCGCGTCTGAAAGGCGCCGTACCGTAGGGAATCAACGGTGTTGCTCGCGGCGCGTTTTAGAGAGGCGCGTCTGATGTGATCGAGCCCTTACTGTGTATTCTACTCTGCTCTTTATTGACATGTTTTGGCCCCTGTTGTTGTTGTTGACAAATGGTTTTAATTGACTCCTGTACTGCACTTTGTCACACTGTCTGTGATAAGTGCAAAATAAATAAACTACTTACTTATCTATGTTTTAGCACTACAAGTACAAATCGCATGAAGCTCAAACTAAGTAGAGACGGATTTGCTTCTTGATGGACGACCAATATAAAATCTACTTTGTCTAACGCTCTCACAGCAGGAGGCGGGGCTCACACACATGGCGACCAATGGGTGGACAGGACTTTAAACCACATTTCCATCCCAGGTGCAGATGGGAAAAAGTGAGAAGATGTCGTCTTTAAACTAACAATAAGAAATCCAAAGCATACAGGATATACACGGTGGACATTTACATATGAATATAAACATTTTCATTACTTTTTCTAAAACTTTTTTGGATTTCTGTTTTTCTGAGTGACTTTTCCAGGCCTGGAAATAACCATTTTTAAATTCCAGGACTTTTCCAGCTATTCCATGACCGTCCATGAGTAGGAACCAATGAATGAATGCGTCTTAAAATGTGCTAATGTTAATTACAAATTAATTTGGTTGTGGTTGCTAACCATGTTTCTACATTAAGAACTACAATCGGCTTTGATGCATCAGCTGTTCTTTCATTTGAGAAGGTTAACCCTTTAAATGCCAGTTTGTTCCATATTTATCAATCTGAATACTTTATTGGTTATTATGCCGACATTTCAGAAACTTTTCCGTGTCACGGAGCCCCGGGGGGCGTCCATTCAAACTCACTTCAAAGAACTTCATGCCGGGCTTGACGATGGCAGCGATGGCCGCCGCCGACGGACACATGGAGTCCAGCTCCTCCTCGGTCAGAGAGGGCGCACCTGGAGCCGAACACACGCACACGTAACGCACATGTGTACACACACACAACACTGTGCAAGTCAGACACTAAATGTGTGTGTTCTTACAGCAGTGTTTGCCGGAAGCTTTCAACATGCTGTTTTCCAGCTCCGTCTCCATTTTCACGATCTTCTCTTGAAGCTCCGCCTCCAGCCGCGTCTTTAGCTCCGCCCCGTCCGACAGCTTCTTTTCCAGAGTCTTATTGGCTGCAAGGAAAGGACGGCGGCATCGGTCACACGTAGAAACGGGGCTCGCAGTACCTCATCTACGCTGTTTAATACATCGGGATCTCACGATCACGACTATCTCGGCCACACGGCTAACAATGGGGGGGGGTCAGAGACAATGAGGTGTTTTGAAAGACGAGTAAAAGCCGGTGCGATACCTTCCCCGGTGTCTTTAACCAGCTTGCTAAGCTCCTCCACGGCTCTGCTCAGCTCTTGATTCTTCATCTCCGTGTCGGTTGCTGCCCCCTACAGGCAGAACACAGACATTACATGGAGGGAACGACGTGGCGGCACAGTTTCAGAGCCTAATGCCTTTCTTTTTCTTTTTTTTCTAAATTAAAGAGAATATATTGATCCCAGGTGGCCTGCTGGCGTCTCACCTTGTAGAGGGAACACAGCTTGACGTTGGCGTTCAGCTCGTTGCGGTATTTCTCCTCCATGGCGCTCTGCTCGTCTTTAGCCTGGAGAGACAGAGGCACCATATCGACGATCAATAACACCACACGCATGGATCCGCTGCCCGACAAGCCGGACTTTAAATGTCTTCTTCTTTTGTCTTGGACAGAAATGTGAGCCCATCATTATCGAGGTGTCTGTGGTTAGTTCACATGTCTTTAACACCGACAATACATCTATTAGTGAACATTAGCTCATTAATAGTTGCATTTATGAGCTGTTATCAAACAACAACAAAGACTGAAGGTCACGTCTAATATGTATTCATCAGCCTCTGTTAAATAAAATAGGTTTTAATTTTTTTTTTTTTTACAGTTTGCCTGATTTTGGGGGGGGGGCATTTTAAATGTCAGCGACCGCTCATGTGGCCTTGTGTGCAGATTAATTTTTTTCATGCAGCTAATTAATTGTTTGCATTTAAATAAACACTCGTCTCCTGGTTATTCTTTATCTCTGCTTTGGAAGGACATGAGACCATAAGCATATTTGCTCTCCCTCTCATGTGCGTGTCAAAGCGATTCCTGTGGATTCAGACGAGTTCCTGCTCTGGGAACCGCGTCGGTGTCTCCGGCCGGGCGAGGGACGTCGACCCTGGAGACTCGTCTCTCGCGAGGCAGAAGCTTCTGCTCCAGCCTCCTCGGCCGTCGTCACTACCTGCTTCAGTTTGCTGTTCAGGTCCTCGGCTCTCCGGTTCTGGCTCTCGCCGGTTTGCTTCAGAGACGCCAGCTGTCCTTCCAGCCTGGCCACCTGTCAAAGAGAACACATCAGCGCTGAGGGCAGGACGCCTCCTGATGTCGTTATCGGGGTTCACATGCTGACCAATGGGTGTCCGGGACTTTAAACCAAAAGTCCGTGACCAAACATTGTTTAAAATCCCGGTGTAAACATGAAAAAGTGAGATAATGTCGTATTTAAACTAACAATGAGAATTCCAGAGCATACAGTATAAAACCGTAAATGACTCAAATGAATGAGAGATAATAGTTTAGATTAAAAGAATATACATTCATGTCTTTTCAGTTAAGGTGCGTTCACTTGCAGCGCGGAAACATGCGTGCTGTGAGTATGAAAGAGCGTATGCCGACTTACATTTTGAGCGTCATCCTTTAAAAATTATATTAACTATTTAAAAATCAGCGTAAATGAATTTATGAATATAACACATGTTCATGATTGTTAGGACTTTTTCAAGACCTGGAAATAACCATTTACAGATTCCAGGACGTTTCCAGGTTTTCCATGAGCGTAGAACCCTGCTTATTTATAATGAGACATTCCAGTGACACCCGACCGGAACAAACAACTGTTGTGGTTGTTGTGGTTAACTTCTCGGATGTTTTCTTCTTGGGAGTAGATCTTAAACCACAGCTCTGTGTCTTATTCCACTTGTTCTGGTGTCATGGCCGATGATCACCAGTAGGGAAACCAGTGGCACATGCCAGTATACTGTGTGTGCGTGTGTGTGTGTGTGTGTGTGTGTGTTACCTGCTCCTTGCTGTTCTTCTGGACCCCCTGCAGCTCCAGGATCTCGGTCCCTTTCTCCCTGGTGGTGGTCAACAGCTCTTCAGTTTTGGTCTTCAGTTCCGCGGTCAGCCACTCCATCTTCTTCTCGTGCAGCTCCTTCTCCTGCTCCATGCGCGTCTCCCGGTGCTACGACCAGCACAGAGAGAAAACCAGGTGACCACAGGGTTCATCCACATGACCAATGAACAGGTTCATCACATGACCAATGAACAGGTTCATCCCCATGACCAATGAACAGGTTCATCCACATAACCAATGAACAGGTTCATCCTCATGACCAATGAACAGGTTCATCCACATGACCAATGAACAGGTTCATCCCCATGACCAATGAACAGGTTCATCCACATGACCAATGAACTGGTTCATCCTCATGACCAATGAACAGGTTCATCCTCATGACCAATGAACAGGTTCATCCACATGACCAATGAACAGGTTCATCCACATGACCAATGAACAGGTTCATCCTCATGACCAATGAACAGGTTCATCCTCATGACCAATGAACAGGTTCATCCACATGACCAATGAACAGGTTCATCCACATGACCAATGAACAGGTTCATCCACATGACCAATGAACAGGTTCATCCTCATGACCAATGAACAGGTTCATCCTCATGACCAATGAACAGGTTCATCCATGACCAATGAACAGGTTCATCCACATGACCAATGAACAGGTTCATCCACATGACCAATGAACAGGTTCATCCACATGACCAATGAACAGGTTCATCCACATGACCAATGAACAGGTTCATCCTCATGACCAATGAACAGGTTCATCCTCATGACCAATGAACAGGTTCATCCACATGACCAATGAACAGGTTCATCCTCATGACCAATGAACAGGTTCATCCACATGACCAATGAACAGGTTCATCACATGACCAATGAACAGGTTCATCCTCATGACCAATGAACAGGTTCATCCACATGACCAATGAACAGGTTCATCCACATGACCAATGAACAGGTTCATCCACATGACCAATGAACAGGTTCATCCTCATGACCAATGAACAGGTTCATCCACATGACCAATGAACAGGTTCATCCTCATGACCAATGAACAGGTTCATCCTCATGACCAATGAACAGGTTCATCCCCATGACCAATGAACAGGTTCATCCCCATGACCAATGAACAGGTTCATCCCCATGACCAATGAACAGGTTCATCCACATGACCAATGAACAGGTTCATCCATGACCAATGAACAGGTTCATCCTCATGACCAATGAACAGGTTCATCCACATGACCAATGAACAGGTTCATCCACATGACCAATGAACAGGTTCATCCACATGACCAATGAACAGGTTCATCCTCATGACCAATGAACAGGTTCATCCACATGACCAATGAACAGGTTCATCCTCATGACCAATGAACAGGTTCATCCACATGACCAATGAACAGGTTCATCCACATGACCAATGAACAGGTTCATCCACATGACCAATGAACAGGTTCATCCACATGACCAATGAACAGGTTCATCCACATGACCAATGAACAGGTTCATCCACATGACCAATGAACAGGTTCATCCCCATGACCAATGAACAGGTTCATCCACATGACCAATGAACAGGTTCATCCACATGGTGACCAATGAACAGGGTTCATAGACATGGTGACTGTATGAACCCTGATACCAGCTTGTTGAGGTTGAGGGGTGACAATATTCTAAATATAGAGGACACTGACTAGAGGAGTATCTCATAAAACACTTTAACTGACTTGCTGGTGACATTTCTGGGGCTGCAAATAACGAGTATTTTAATAATCAATTAACATGTCGATTATTTTTCGATTCATTGATGAATCGGATAAAAAAATTATTTCCAAACCTTTATTCAAAAACGGAACTGACAATGTTTTAATCGCATGAGTTTACTCGTCCGAACTTCTTCTTTTTTGAACACTCAAACATCTCCGTGACTTATTGAGAGGCGGAATAATCGCATGAGTTTACTCGTCCGAACTTCTTCTTTTTTGAACACTCAAACATCTCCGTGACTTATTGAGAGGCGGAATAATCGCATGACAACGAATCGATAATGAAATGCGTTGCCAACTATTCTAATAAACGATTTGTATTGATTTTATCGAGTCGCTGTTGCAGCCCTAGACATTTCCCATATGTAAATGCTAATGTTATATCTTGGAGCCGACCCCTAGTGGTGATTGGACTGCACTGCAGCGTGAGCTCCACAGTCTCCGTGAGTTCGGTGCGTACCTGCACAGAAGCCACAGAGGACTGGATGCCGTCCAGTTGGAGCTGCAGCTCCGTCTTCACTTTGCTGGTCTCGGCCAGCTTCTCATTCAGACCCATCACAGTCGCTGGAAAACACACACAATTCACAAACTTCAACAACAACAAAAATATTTGAACTCCTACTCCAGATCGAGGGTCTGAGGACAATCAGGATAATTTGTAATATTAGGCTGTATAAAGAAAACGGACTTGACGTGAAAACACAAGAATAACTGGTGCCAGTCTAACCAAATGTCGAAAAACAAAAGATGTGTGATGTGTGTGTGTTAATAATAATATTATAATATAATATTATATAATATATCTTACCAGTGAGGTTTTCCGCCTCCTGCGTTTTCTTCTCCAGGAGCCTCGCCAGCTCTCTCTTCTCTGCCTCGATCTCATACTTGGCCTTGGTTTGCTGCACACACACACACACACATACTTTCAAATCAGTCTGGATACTTATCTCTTAAGATATATATATATAAATATACATAAATAAAAATTAGGGCTGCACCGATCTGATCGGCGCCGATCCATATCGGCCGATATTCCCATTATCGGTTTTGATCGGCGTTCTTAAAACGGCCGATCAGATGACATAAAATCTGCGAGAAAAACTATCAGAGACGTTTCAATCGCAACGGAGACGATGCGCCGGGCGAGGGCCACAGAGTGAGAGGTCAGAGGGGATCCTCACCACCGAGCGGCATCCCCGTCCCCGGAGTTGAATCTCTGGGTCGACTCAGCCGACTCTCACATGTCTGCCCCTACAGACTGATGCTCACGGTAAATGCATTCCATCGGGAGCGCGCGAGGGTTTTGATAACGTTAGCGGAAGAATTCACGTAACACAACATCCGGTTTTGCAAAGTTAGCGGAAAGAACCACGTGAATCAACATCCAATTTTCAAAATAAGATGTCGACAAATCATACACAAGTAAACAATGAACTGATTTTGTATCTTTATAGATCGTTTGAGATTTAGCTTAAATTATGCTAACATTAAAACATTTGTCCTGTACCAAGGAAGAGTTTATAAAAATAAGTCTGACTTTTGTATGTTAAGAAAAGTCCTGTATTTAGATTTCCCCAAAAGTTCCAGGAAATGAATAATGCAGATGTGTTCCAGACATATCTGAAATCCCCTACAATAGCAATCAAACAATTGTAATGTATCAATTAGGACATTTTTCAAAGTAAAAGTCCTAAATGGTTCAAGACATGTCATTTTTTAAATGTTTGAGGCGCTCTACATATGTTTTCCCTCAGAGTCCCAGGCAACGACTGATTCAGATGTGTTCAGGATGTCCCTGACTTCCCCTAGCCTGGCAATCAAACATATTTACTGTCGCAATTAAGAGATTTTTCAAATTAAAAGTCCTAAATGTTTAAAGAAATCGGTGATTTCTTTAATGTTTGAGATGCTTTATATATGTATTTCCTCATAGTCCTAGGCAATAATGCTCCACAATAAATAGAATGCTTCAATCGACACCGTGATCGGTGATCGGTATTATCGGATCGGCAGGTACTGATTTCAGTGAACGGTGATCGGCACCAAAAAACCTGATCGGTGCATCTCTAATAAAAATACATGTAATAAAAAAAAAATTCATAAATTAAAAGAAATATATATATATCTTAGGATATATATATATATATATATTAAAAATACATGTAAATAAAAACATTATTAATAAATTAAAATATATATATATATATAAATAAAAATTGTTATATTATTTAATCTCTGATATCAAAAATTAAACCGAATTAATACATTTGCTTGAATTCTTTCCAAATGTAAGCAGCAGCCGTTTCTCTCCCGGGGATGGGCATGCCTACCTGCTGTGGTGGTTTGTCTTCAGGGGTCTCTCCCTCGATTCCCTTCAGGGCGCTCAGCTCTTCGTCTGCACGGAAGAGAAGAAGACACCGCTCACACCGGGGATCATGGAGGCAGGAAGATGAGTCAATTCACCAAAACAAAATGAAACGTGTCTGAGGACTCACTGAGCTTCCTATTGTCCTCCTTGAGCGTCTGCACGTCCCTGGTGGCAGACAGGATCTGTTCCTGACTCTCCGCCAGCCTCTTGTCAATGTCAAAGTACTGCTGCTCTGTAGGGACGGAGGACATTCAAGAGCATGAGTACACACGAGTACACACATCATACAACAGAGGACCTGTAGCACACAGGCGACAGCAGTTTTATTCTAGGTCTCGTCTGTTAAAGACTGCAGTTAGACAACAGGTTAATTATTGTAAAATATATATTCGGCTGGGTTGCTGTTCAGTGACATTAATAACACGCATGTTAATGGTAATGTTCAGTTTCCCTCGGGTGACAGTGAATATCTCAACAAAACAGACCCTGTTCCGTCATTTCTTTAAATAAAACGTCAAGTTTAAGAGCCGGCGGTGTCACATCTATTGTCTCCCGCCAAAGTTAGCATTAAAGTGACATCGTAGCGAACGTTAGCGGCAGTTTGTAAGCAATGTGGAAGAATAAAATGTACTGCGTTTAGTATGTTTGTTATCCGGGTGTACTAGATGACAGCTTCACGGTGTAATAAAGTTTAAATGGAGGTCTCCATCACGTCTCACGTGCTGGTCGGCTACGCGCCGCGCACCTACCGCTGTCCGCTTTGAACCGCTCGTGCTGCGTCCGGAGCTCCTCGTTAGCATTTTGCAGCTCCGTTACAAACTTCTCGAGCTTGTTCTGGGCGCCTTTCGGGAGTTTATTCAACTCTGTCCGCTCCAGGACTTGAAGCAGGACGGCCGCCATCTCCCCCTGACGCTACACCCCCTGGAAAATAGCAGTAAATGGACCCCAAACTCTGGTAAAGTACAGACGTTGGAAGTGTCCACAAACCCGCTGCGCTGAACGAGCCGAGGAAGTGTCACACTGCGCATGCTCAAAAGCCGGATATGGACTCGGAACTTTCAAAATAAAGCAACTATTAAAAACCAGTGGTGCGTGTGCCATGACGGATTTGATATTTCGTGTATTTCTCTGTAATACACGATTCATAATGTATTGCATTTTTTTTTTAACTGGCAGCTGTCACACGGGAAGCCATATACACACATATGACGTCACCGCGCCAGTGTCATTCCAACACAGACAGAAACGTCACAGACGTCACAAATATGATTCCTTGTATAATTGTTCATTGCTGTAATTTGAACAGTTCAAAAGCTTTTATTCTCAGTTCAGTGAGTTAGTTAAAGTTTACTGAAAGTGTTTTCCAAACAAAATAAAACATAACACTGTTCCGTTAGTCGTTTTGGCTTTTCGTTGTGTAACTTGACCACCGACACACACATGCGACGAAGCTGTGCGCCGGAAATACGTCACAGCCCAACGCACGTTGGTACATGGAGTTTTTCTTCTCTGCTGACGAACCGCTGCGAGCTGTCAGGACTGGCATCAGGTCGCCTCCTGCTTCATACCTGCTGCCTTCAGGTGCTCCACACGAGGTACCGTCACTCTGACCACACCACGTGACCTAAATGTAGTCAGCTAACATCGGTTTTCCCGACGTTCAGTTGAAGTTGTACGTGGTGTAAACACTTTGGAGTTGGAGTTGTTGTGTGTGCAGATAACGCTAAAAGTAAAGCCTCCTCTTGTTCAGCCGTGTTATTCTTCCACGTCTCCCTTCCTCGATGCAGAGCTTCAGCTAGAGGTCCACACGACCCTCCATCAGCCTCCACCAGCCTCCACCCGGCAGGATGGGGCGCAGCTACATAGTGGAGGAGGCCGTGGAGGGATATCTGACGAGACAGTGTGAACAACAAGCAGGTCCAGTCACAGGCCTGCTGATTGGACAGGTACGGTGGTCCACACACAACTCTGTTGTTGTTGTTGTTGTTGTTGAGTAAAGCATCAAACCAGCTGTAACAATTTGCAAATGTCAGAGGAGGATCCCTCTCCAGGGTGGACAGGAGATGTCACGTGACCAGATGAACAATAGATGTCATGTGACCAGATGAACAATAGATGTCACGTGACCAGATGAACAATAGATGTCATGTGACCAGATGAACAACAGATGTCACGTGACCAGATGAACAATAGATGTCACGTGACCAGATGAACAATAGATGTCATGTGACCAGGTGAACAATAGATGTCATGTGACCAGATGAACAATAGATGTCATGTGACCAGATGAACAATAGATGTCATGTGACCAGATGAATAATAGATGTCATGTGACCAGATGAACAATAGAAGTCATGTGACCAGGTGAACAATAGATGTCATGTGACCAGATGAACAATAGATGTCATGTGACCAGATGAACAATAGATGTCATGTGACCAGATGAATAATAGATGTCATGTGACCAGATGAACAATAGATGTCATGTGACCAGGTGAACAATAGATGTCATGTGACCAGATGAACAATAGATGTCATGTGACCACATGAACAATAGATGTCATGTGACCAGATGAACAATAGATGTCATGTGACCACATGAACAATAGATGTCATGAGACCAGATGAACAATAGATGTCATGTGACCAGATGAACAATAGATGTCATGAGACCAGGTGAACAATAGATGTCATGTGACCACATGAACAATAGATATCATGTGACCAGATAAACAATAGATGTCATGTGACCAGATGAACAATAGATGTCATGTGACCAGATGAACAATAGATGTCATGTGACCAGATGAACAATAGATGTCATGAGACCAGGTGAACAATAGATGTCATGTGACCACATGAACAATAGATATCATGTGACCAGATAAACAATAGATGTCATGTGACCAGATGAACAATAGATGTCATGTGACCACATGAACAATAGATGTCATGAGACCAGATGAACAATAGATGTCATGTGACCAGATGAACAATAGATGTCATGTGACCAGATGAACAATAGATGTCATGTGACCAGATGAACAATAGATGTCATGAGACCAGGTGAACAATAGATGTCATGTGACCACATGAACAATAGATATCATGTGACCAGATAAACAATAGATGTCATGTGACCAGATGAACAATAGATGTCATGTGACCACATGAACAATAGATGTCATGTGACCAGATGAACAATATATGTCATGAGACCAGGTGAACAATAGATGTCATGTGACCACATGAACAATAGATGTCATGTGACCAGATGAACAATAGATGTCATGTGACCAGATGAACAATAGATGTCATGTGACCAGATGAACAATAGATGTCATGTGACCAGATGAACAATAGATGTCATGTGACCAGATGAACAATAGATGTCATGAGACCAGATAAACAGAGTAGAGCGTCGGTGTCTCCTAACGGAGGATTTGCTGTAGGTGTGTGAGCGGTGACACGTTACCATCGTCGACTAAAACGTTTCAGAGCTCAACCCAGAGGGAGTTTGTCGTCATGGCAACCCGGACGCCCCAGAGGGAGGAGCCTCCCGCAGCCGCCGCAGACTCTCCGGATAAGGAGTGGGTGACGGAGCACGCTCGACAGGTGAGAGGAGGCGGGGCTCCGTCCCGACGCACGCTTTGTGTGTTGAAACGTCTTTTTGAAGTCGCTGGAGACTCCGGCTCAGTCAGGATGTTCTCGCAGAATCAAACTATACGAGGGAGGGTTGACCTGGCTTCTGTCGGCAGGTGTCCCGGATGCTGCCCGGCGGCCTGTCTGTGTTGGGAGTCTTTATCGTCACCGACGTCGACGCCAAGGACACGCTCACCACACTCCGACAGGTGGGATTCACACACACACACACACACTGCACATGATGTGCACACACACTGACAGCTGCATGTTTTACATTGGACACAAAAGGGGCAGGAGGAGTAAATTAAAATCAGCTGACAGACTCCAGCTTTGCTTCTAATAGAAGCACAAGTGAACAGACTTAGAAATAAAGAGATTAAAAATCATCAAATGTGAATAAACTCTGATCTTAAAGGGAAACTTTGCACCCTGTTCTGCCAAGTTGTGATGAGGGACTTCGGCACTGCTGCATATCGAACTAGAACGGGCACTCGGTAGAGCGCATACATTCGCATATCACAAGATTGGGCATTGAATTATGAACATTTTGGCATTAGTTGCATGCCAATTGGATAAGAACTTACTCCATCTATGGTAAAAATAAGATTTTGACCTTTTCATGACCTTGACCTTTGACCCGATTGATCCCAAAATTGTATCAAATAGTCCCCGGATAATAACCAATCATCCCACTAAATGTCATACGATTCGGTTTAATACTTTTTGAGTTATGCGAGTAACACGCATACAAATATATAAATACACGGCGATCAAAACATTACCTTTCGCATTTTCAATGCGAAGGTAATCAAGCGCTTCCTAAACTCGTAGCCAGCCAGCAGGGGGCAATGGAGAGGTTTCCTTCACCCAGGGGTTTACGGTCAGGGAGAACCTGGAAAAGTCATGGAATTTGTAAAATGTTCATTGGTCATGTGGATGAACCTGTTCATTGGTCATGAGGATGAACCTGTTCGTTGGTCATGTGGATGAACCCTGTTCGTTGGTCATGTGGATGAACCTGTTCACTGGTCATGTGGATGAACCTGTTTATTGGTCATGTGGATGAACCTGTTCATTGGTCATGAGGATGAACCTGTTCACTGGTCATGTGGATGAACCTGTTTATTGGTCATGTGGATGAACCTGTTCATTGGTCATGTGGATGAACCTGTTCATTGGTCATGTGGATGAACCTGTTCACTGGTCATGTGGATGAACCTGTTCATTGGTCATGTGGATGAACCTGTTCACTGGTCATGTGGATGAACCTGTTCATTGGTCATGAGGATGAACCTGTTCATTGGTCATGTGGATGAACCCTGTTCACTGGTCATGTGGATGAACCTGTTCATTGGTCATGTGGATGAACCTGTTCATTGGTCATGAGGATGAACCTGTTCATTGGTCATGTGGATGAACCTGTTCATTGGTCATGAGGATGAACCTGTTCATTGGTCATGTGGATGAACCCTGTTCACTGGTCATGTGGATGAACCTGTTCATTGGTCATGTGATGAACCTGTTCATTGGTCATGTGGATGAACCTGTTCATTGGTCATGTGGATGAACCCTGTTCATTGGTCATGTGGATGAACCCTGTTCACTGGTCATGTGGATGAACCTGTTCATTGGTCATGTGGATGAACCTGTTCATTGGTCATGTGGATGAACCTGTTCATTGGTCATGAGGATGAACCTGTTCATTGGTCGTGTGGATGAACCTGTTCATTGGTCATGTAGATGAACCCTGTTCATTGGTCATGAGGATGACCCTGTTCATTGGTCATGAGGATGAACCTGTTCATTGGTCATGTGGATGAACCTGTTCATTGGTCATGTGGATGAACCTGTTCATTGGTCATGTGGATGAACCTGTTCATTGGTCATGTGGATGAACCCTGTTCATTGGTCATGTGGATGAACCTGTTCATTGGTCGTGTGGATGAACCTGTTCATTGGTCATGTAGATGAACCCTGTTCATTGGTCATGTGGATGAACCTGTTCACCTGTTGGGAAGCTGTCAGCCTGTGAAAGGTCATAGATGCTCTCCAGAGTAGAAGAGTAATATCTTGTGTTTTACTTATTTTAGTTTGAAATGCACTTCAGTTGAAGAAGAAATGGGTTTTGAGTCCTAATTTGATGGAAAGAGTTGCACATCAGCAGAGATGCATTCAAGTTAAAGCTCTATTTATTTAAAAGTGAATACAATGAGTCATGTTGATGTCCTCTTCCTCTTCCTCGTGTGCAGCTCGTCTTCGCCGTGGAGAAGCTGATCTCCTCCGAGCGTCTGTGGAGCCTCGCGGACGACGACGTCGCCGACTGCGTCGCGCTGCACGTCAACCCCAAAACCAGGAAGTATCCTTTTCTTTAGCCGGGGGGCCGTCCCGTAGGATCAGACGCCTCGCGGGGACGTTCCTCAACCCGCTCGCCTCAGAACCTTCTGCAGAACCTTCGACATCAAAGACCCCAAGGTCCGTGTCCGCCTGTCACGTCTCGCAAACGCCACGCCGGCTTCCCGAAGTCCTGAAGGTCTCAGACCCGCGTTGTGCTCCCTCCCCCCCGACGCAGAGCGTGGCCAAGCCCGCCGACTGGCGGTACCAGGCGGGCGTGAGCTCCTCCTGGAGCTCGGTGTCCTGCAGCCTGAGCGTGGACCTGTTGGTGCCGCTGCCCGACGACAGCACCGGCCTGGAGGCCATGGATACATGTCTAAAGGTGCCTTCACACCAAAAGCAAAACTATTTTTCACGTCGCCCAAAACGCGTGAGTTTACTCGCTCGACCGTTCGCCGTGTTCTCACCATAAGCGTCGAGACGCTCCGCGAGGGCTTATCTCCGTGTCTCGTCTCCGTAAAGACCGTTATCATCTCCTTCATCCACCAGAATATCTCACCACTAGTTCTGCTTTATACTTGTTGTGGACGTCCCACACACTAACGCCCTCGTGTTTGGGTTCATGACATTAATATATATATATATACAGTATATATATATATATATTACATGACATCACCTGTAGGCTCACTCAGCTCGGTCACTTTCACGATGAAGTTACTGTTACGCTTGAAAGACTTCCGCTTCCAGCTACGAGAGAGAACTCAAGAGCTGATTGGCCCGAGTTGCGAGATGACGCCTCCAAAGTTGAATTTCAACTCGGGGCGAAAATTGCGCCGCTGAAGACGCGTCGCCCACATCGCGTCGCCCGGGAAAATATCGCATCTATCGCAGCCACACGCGTCTGTACATTGACTTCTCATGGGATTCGGTCGCGCGAAAAAATAGTTTCGCTTTTGGTGTGAACGCAGCTTTAAGGTTAGAGCCAGAGAGCACACACACACAGTCACGCAAAACACGTGAATGAATCCTTTCAGGAACTACAGTGGGAACTGCTCTTCGTTTCAGGAGGGACTCAGAGTGTGGGCGCGCCAGCTGGAAGGCGGAGTTTGCCTCCTCAACGGCAGGAAGCTGGCGGAGGACTGTGAGCTCGCAGGAGGACAGGTTGTAAACATCAAGGAGTTCCATCTTTATATCTGTGCTCGCTTTGGACGCCTTGCTCGAGGGCACTGTGGCAGCAATGCTGCCAACAGGAGCTCAGAGAGGTGTAGATCCCTCCTGTAGGGCCAGGAGGTTCCCAGATGTTTGACTTTTCAAAATGAAAGCTATTTGCATATTCATAGATTTGGTATTTTTCCCTATAGAGTATTTAAAATACTTTAAAACTAAACATCTGGCAGTGATTCTGAGATGTTGATGAATACCTGACCACCACCTCACAACATCAGGAACTATGTCCAAAACATAAAGAACTGCATCATGACGGGGACTGTCTGTTGTTGTCTCTCCGTAGAAGAGGAACGTGAGACAGGCGTACACGGCTCAGCTGCTCGTCACGCCGGTAAGACACACGAGAACACAGGAGAACACAGGAGAACACACGGGAACACAGGAGAACACACAGGAGAACACAGGAGAACACACGGGAACACAGGAGAACACACGAGAACACAGGAGAACACAGGAGAACACACAAGAACACAGGAGAACACACAGGAGAACACAGGAGAACACAGGAGAACACACGAGAACACAGGAGAACACACGGGAACACAGGAGAACACACGAGAACACAGGAGAACACAGGAGAACACAGGAGAACACAGGAGAACACACGAGAACACAGGAGAACACACGAGAACACAGGAGAACACAGGAGAACACACGAGAACACAGGAGAACACAGGAGAACACACGGGAACACAGGAGAACACACGAGAACACAGGAGAACACAGGAGAACACACGAGAACACAGGAGAACACAGGAGAACACAGGAGAACACAGGAGAACACAGGAGAACACAGGAGAACACGAGAACACAGGAGAACACAGGAGAACACAGGAGAATACAGGAGAACACAGGAGAACACAGGAGAACACAGGAGAACACAGGAGAACACACGAGAACACAGGAGAACACAGGAGAACACAGGAGAACACACGAGAACACAGGAGAACACACGGGAACACAGGAGAACACAGGAGAACACACGAGAACACACGAGAACACAGGAGAACACAGGAGACACAGGAACACAGGAGAACACAGGAGAACACACGAGAACACAGGAGAACACAGGAGAACACACGAGAACACAGGAGAACACACGGGAACACAGGAGAACACAGGAGAACACAGGAGAACACAGGAGAACACAGGAGAACCCAGACAGGAGAACCCAGACAGGAGAACACAGACAGGAGAACACACAGGAGAACACAGGAGAACACAGGAGAACACAGGAGAACACAGGAGAACACACAGGAGAACACAGGAGAACACAGGAGAACACAGGAGAACCGACAGGAGAACCCAGACAGGAGAACACAGGAGAACACAGACAGGAGAACACAGACAGGAGAACACACAGGAGAACACAGGAGAACACACAGGAGAACACAGGAGAACACAGGAGAACACACGGGAACACAAACACAGGAGAACACACAGGAGAACACACGGGAACACAGGAGAACACACGGGAACACAGGAGAACACACAGGAGAACACAGGAGAACACAGGAGAACACAGGAGAACACACGAGAACACAGGAGAACACACAGGAGAACACAGGAGAACACAGGAGAACACAGGGGAACACACGGGAACACAGGAGAACACAGGAGAACACAGGAGAACACACGGGAACACAGGAGAACACACAGGAGAACACAGGAGAACACACGAGAACACAGGAGAACACAGGAGAACACAGGAGAACACACGAGAACACAGGAGAACACACGGGAACACAGGAGAACACAGGAGAACACACGAGAACACAGGAGAACACAGGAGAACACAGGAGAACACACGGGAACACAGGAGAACACACGAGAACACAGGAGAACACAGGAGAACACACGAGAACACAGGAGAACACAGGAGAACACAGGAGAACACAGGAGAACACAGGAGAACACAGGGAACACACGGAACACAGGAGAACACAGGAGAACACAGGAGAACACAGGAGAACACACGGAACACAGGAGAACACAGGAGAACACACAGGAGACACAGAGAACAGGAGAACACAGGAGAACACAGGAGAACACAGGAGAACACAGGAGAACACACAGGAGAACACACGGGAACACAGGAGAACACAGGAGAACACAGGAGAACACAGGAGAACACACGAGAACACAGGAGAACACACGGGAACACAGGAGAACACAGGAACACAGGAGAACACAGGAGAACACAGGAGAACACAGGAGAACACACGGGAACACAGGAGAACACACAGGAACACAGGAGAACACACGAGAACACAGGAGAACACACGAGAACACAGGAGAACACACGAGAACACAGGAGAACACAGGAGAACACACAGGGGAACACAGGAGAACACAGGAGAACACAGGGGAACACAGGAGAACACAGGAGAACACACGGGAACACAGGAGAACACAGGAACACACGAGAACACAGGAGAACACACAGGAACACAGGAGAACACACGAGAACACAGGAGAACAGAGGAGATACAGGAGAACACAGGAACACACGAGAACACAGGAACACAGGAGAACACAGGAGAACACACGAGAACACAGGAGAACACAGGAGAACACAGGAGAACACACGGGAACACAGGAGAACACACAGGAGAACACAGGAGAACACACGGGAACACAGGAGAACACAGGAGAACACACGGGAACACAGGAGAACACAGGAGAACACAGGAGAACACAGGAGAACACACAGGAGAACACACGAGAACACAGGAGAACACAGGAGAACACAGGAGAACACACGAGAACACAGGAGAACACACGAGAACACAGGAGAACACACGAGAACACAGGAGAACACAGGAGAACACAGGAGAACACAGGAGAACACAGGAGAACACAGGAGAACACAGGAGAACACACGGGAACACAGGAGAACACAGGAGAACACAGGAGAACACAGGAGAACACACAGGAGAACACAGGAGAACACAGGAGAACACACAGGAGAACACACAGGAGAACACAGGAGAACACAGGAGAACACAGGAGAACACACGAGAACACAGGAGAACACAGGAGAACACACAGGAGAACACAGGAGAACACAGGAGAACACAGGAGAACACACGAGAACACAGGAGAACACACGAGAACACAGGAGAACACAGGAGAACACAGGAGAACACAGGAGAACACACAGGAACACAGGAGAACACAGGAGAACACAGGAGAACACACGGAGAACACAGGAGAACACACGGGAACACACGGGAACACAGGAGAACACAGGAGAACACACAGGAGAACACAGGAGAACACACAGGAGAACACAGGAGAACACAGGAACACAGGAGAACACACGGGAACACAGGAGAACACGAGAACACACGGGAACACAGGAGAACACAGGAGAACCGACAGGAGAACCCAGACAGGAGAACACAGGAGAACACAGGAGAACACAGGAGAACACAAGAACACAGGAGAACACACGAGAACACAGGAGAACACACGAGAACACAGGAGAACACACGAGAACACAGGAGAACACACGGGAACACAGGAGAACACACAGGAGAACACAGGAGAACACACAGGAGAACACAGGAGAACACAGGAGAACACACGGGAACACAGGAGAACACACGGAGACACAGAGAACACAGGAACACAGGAGACACAGGAACACAGGAGAACACAGGAAACACAGAACACAGAACACAGGAGAACACAGGAGAACACAGACAGGAGAACACAGAACACAGGAGACACAGAGAACACAGGAGAACACAGGAGAACACAGGAGAACACAGGAGACACAGAGAACACAGGAGAACACAGGAGAACACACGAACACAGGAGAACACAGGAGAACACAGGAGAACACACAGAGAACACAGGAGAACACAGGAGAACACAGACAGGAGAACACAGGAGAACACACAGAACACAGGAGAACACACGAGAACACAGGAGAACACACGAGAACACAGGAGAACACAGGAGAACACACGAGAACACACGAGAACACAGGAGAACACACGAGAACACACGAGAACACAGGAGAACACACACGAGAACACAGGAGAACACACGGGAACACAGGAGAACACACAGGAGAACACAGGAGAACACAGGAGAACACAGGAGAACACAGGAGAACACAGGAGAACACAGGAGAACACACGAGAACACAGGAGAACACACGGGAACACACAGGAGAACACAGGAGAACACACAGGAGAACACAGGAGAACACACGAGAACACAGGAGAACACACAGGAGAACACACGGGAACACAGGAGAACACACGAGAACACAGGAGAACACAGGAGAACACACGAGAACACAGGAGAACACACAGGAACACAGGAGAACACAGGAGAACACACGAGAACACAGGAGAACACAGGAGAACACAGGAGAACACAGGAGAACACAGGAGAACACAGGAGAACACAGGAACACAGGAGAACACAGGAGAACACACGAGAACACAGGAGAACACAGGAGAACACACGGGAACACAGGAGAACACACGAGAACACAGGAGAACACACGGGAACACAGGAGAACACACAGGAGAACACAGGAGAACACAGGAGAACACAGGAGAACACAGGAGAACACACAGGAACACAGGAGAACACAGGAGAACACAGGAGAACACACGAGAACACAGGAGAACACAGGAGAACACACAGGAGAACACAGGAGAACACACGGGAACACACGAGAACACAGGAGAACACAGGAGAACACACGGGAACACACGAGAACACAGGAGAACACAGGAGAACACACAGGAGAACACAGGAGAACACAGGAGAACACACGGGAACACAGGAGAACACAGGAGAACACACGGGAACACAGGAGAACACAGGAGAACACACAGGAGAACACAGGAGAACACAGGAGAACACAGACAGGAGAACACAGACAGGAGAACCGACAGGAGAACCCAGACAGGAGAACACAGGAGAACACAGACAGGAGAACACAGGAGAACACACGAGAACACAGGAGAACACAGGAGAACACACGGGAACACAGGAGAACACAGGAGAACACAGGAGAACACACGAGAACACAGGAGAACACACGGGAACACAGGAGAACACAGGAGAACACACGGGAACACAGGAGAACACAGGAGAACACACGGGAACACAGGAGAACACAGGAGAACACAGGAGAACACAGGAACACAGGAGAACACAGGAGAACACAGGAGAACACAGGAGAACACACAGGAGAACACAGGAGAACACAGGAGAACACAGGAGAACACACAGGAGAACACAGGAGAACACACGGGAACACAGGAGAACACAGGAGAACACAGGAGAACACACGAGAACACAGGAGAACACAGGAGAACACAGGAGAACACAGGAGAACACAGGAGAACACAGGAGAACACAGGAGAACACACGGGAACACAGGAGAACACACGGGAACACAGGAGAACACACGAGAACACAGGAGAACACACGGGAACACAGGAGAACACAGGAGAACACAGGAGAACACAGGAGAACACACAGGAGAACACAGGAGAACACACGGGAACACAGGAGAACACAGGAGAACACAGGAGAACACAGGAGAACACAGGAGAACACAGGAGAACACAGGAGAACACAGGAGAACACACAGGAGAACACAGGAGAACACACAGGAGAACACAGGAGAACACAGGAGAACACACAGGAGAACACAGGAGAACACAGGAGAACACAGGAGAACACACGAGAACACAGGAGAACACAGGAGAACACAGGAGAACACACAGGAGAACACAGGAGAACACACAGGAGAACACAGGAGAACACACAGGAGAACACAGGAGAACACACGGGAACACAGGAGAACACAGGAGAACACACAGGAGAACACACGGGAACACAGGAGAACACAGGAGAACACAGGAGAACACAGGAGAACACACAGGAGAACACAGGAGAACACACGGGAACACAGGAGAACACACAGGAGAACACAGGAGAACACACGGAACACAGGAGAACACACGAGAACACAGGAGAACACACAGGAGAACACAGGAGAACACACGGGAACACAGGAGAACACAGGAGAACACACGAGAACACAGGAGAACACAGGAGAACACAGGAGAACACAGGAACACAGGAGAACACAGGAGAACACAGGAGAACACACGGGAACACAGGAGAACACACAGGAGAACACACGAGAACACAGGAGAACACACAGGAGAACACAGGAGAACACACGGGAACACAGGAGAACACACAGGAGAACACACGGGAACACAGGAGAACACACAGGAGAACACACAGGAGAACACAGGAGAACACAGGAGAACACAGGAGAACACAGGAGAACACAGGAGAACACACAGGAGAACACAGGAGAACACACGGGAACACAGGAGAACACACGGGAACACAGGAGAACACACGAGAACACAGGAGAACACACAGAGAACACAGGAGAACACAGGAGAACACACAGGAGAACACACGGGAACACAGGAGAACACAGGAGAACACAGGAGAACACAGGAGAACACAGGAGAACACAGGAGAACACAGGAGAACACACGGGAACACAGGAGAACACACGGGAACACAGGAGAACACACAGGAGAACACAGGAGAACACACGGGAACACAGGAGAACACAGGAGAACACAGGAGAACACACGGGAACACAGGAGAACACAGGAGAACACAGGAGAACACAGGAGAACACAGGAGAACACAGGAGAACACAGGAGAACACACGAGAACACAGGAGAACACACACGAGAACACAGGAGAACACACAGGAGAACACAGGAGAACACAGGAGAACACAGGAGAACACACGAGAACACAGGAGAACACAGGAGAACACAGGAGAACACACGGGAACACACAGGAGAACACACGGGAACACAGGAGAACACAGGAGAACACAGGAGAACACAGGAGAACACACGGGAACACAGGAGAACACAGGAGAACACAGGAGAACACAGGAGAACACACGGGAACACAGGAGAACACACAGGAGAACACAGGAGAACACACAGGAGAACACAGGAGAACACACGGGAACACAGGAGAACCGACAGGAGAACCCAGACAGGAGAACACAGGAGAACACAGACAGGAGAACACAGGAGAACACACGAGAACACAGAACACACAGGAGAACACAGGAGAACACACGAGAACACACGAGAACACACGAGAACACACGAGAACACAGGAGAACACAGGAGAACACAGGAGAACACAGGAGAACACAGGAAACACAGGAGAACACAGGAGAAAACACAGGAGAACACAGGAGAACACAGGAGAACACAGGAGAACACAGGAGACACACGGAGAACACAGGAGAACACAGGAGAACACAGGGGAACACAGGAGAACACAGGAGAACACACAGGAGAACACAGGAGAACACACAGGAGAACACACGGGAACACAGGAGAACACAGACAGGAGAACACAGGAGAACACAGGAGAACACACAGGAGAACACAGGAGAACACAGGAGAACACAGGAGAACACAGGGGAACACAGGAGAACACACAGGAGAACACAGACAGGAGAACAGACAGGAGAACACAGGAGAACACAGGAACACAGAGAACACAGGAGAACACACAGGAGAACACAGGAGAACACAGGAGAACACAGGAGAACACAGGGGAACACACAGGAGAACACAGGAGGACACAGGAGACACAGGAGAACACACGGAGAACACAGGAGAACACAGGAGAACACAGGAGAACACAGGAGAACACAGGAGACACAGGACACAGGAGAACACACGAGAACCGACAGGAGAACCCAGACAGGAGAACACAGGAGAACACAGACAGGAGAACACAGACAGGAGAACACAGGAGAACCCAGACAGGAGAACACAGACAGGAGAACAGACAGGAGAACACAGACAGGAGAACCCAGACAGGAGAACACAGGAGAACACAGACAGGAGAACACAGACAGGAGAACAGACAGGAGAACCCAGACAGGAGAACACAGACAGGAGAACACAGACAGGAGAACACAGGAGAACACAGGAGAACCGACAGGAGAACCCAGACAGGAGAACACAGGAGAACACAGACAGGAGAACACAGGAGAACACAGGAGAACACACAGGAGAACACACGAGAACACAGGAGAACACACGGGAACACAGGAGAACACAGGAGAACACGGGAACACAGGAGAACACAGGAGAACACAGGAGAACACAGGAGAACACAGGAGAACACACAGGAGAACACAGGAGAACACACGAGAACACACGAGAACACAGGAGAACACACGGGAACACAGGAGAACACAGAGAACACACAGGAGAACACACGGAACACAGGAGAACACAGGAGAACACAGACAGGAGAACACACAGGAGAACCGACAGGAGAACCCAGACAGGAGAACACAGGAGAACACAGGAGAACACAGGAACACAGGAAAACACACGGGAACACAGGGGAACACAGAACACAGGAGAACACACAGAACACAGGAGAACACAGGGGAACACACGAGAACACAGGAGAACACAGGGAGAACACACGAGAACACAGGAGAACACACAGGAGAACACACGGGAACACAGGAGAACACACAGGAGAACACACGGGAGAACACACGAGAACACACGGGAGAACACACAGGAGAACACAGGAGAACACAGGAGAACACACGGGAGAACACACGAGAACACGGGAGAACACAGGAGAACACAGGAGAACACACGGGAGAACACACAGGAGAACACACGAGAACACAGGAGAACACACAAGAACACAGGAGAACACACAAGAACACAGGCTTCCTGTGTGTGACGGGATGATGACTTCCTGTGTGTGACGGGATGATGACTTCCTGTGTGTGACGGGATGATGACTTCCTGTGTGTGACGGGATGATGACTTCCTGTGTGTGACGGGATGATGACTTCCTGTGTGACGGGATGATGACTTCCTGTGTGACGGGATGATGACTTCCTGTGTGTGACGGATGATGACTTCCTGTGTGTGACGGGATGATGACTTCCTGTGTGACGGGATGATGACTTCCTGTGTGTGACGGGATGATGACTTCCTGTGTGTGACGGGATGATGACTTCCTGTGTGTGACGGATGATGACTTCCTGTGTGACGGGATGATGACTTCCTGTGTGTGACGGATGATGACTTCCTGTGTGTGACGGGATGATGACTTCCTGTGTGTGACGGGGTGATGACTTCCTGTGTGTGACGGGATGATGACTTCCTGTGTGACGGATGATGACTTCCTGTGTGTGACGGGATGATGACTTCCTGTGTGTGACGGGATGATGACTTCCTGTGTGTGACGGGATGATGACTTCCTGTGTGTGACGGGATGATGACTTCCTGTGTGTGACGGATGATGACTTCCTGTGTGTGACGGGATGATGACTTCCTGTGTGTGACGGATGATGACTTCCTGTGTGACGGGATGATGACTTCCTGTGTGACAGGATGATGACTTCCTGTGTGTGACGGATGATGACTTCCTGTGTGACGGATGATGACTTCCTGTGTGTGACGGGATGATGACTTCCTGTGTGTGACGGGATGATGACTTCCTGTGTGTGACGGGATGATTCAATTCAATTCAATTCAATTCAATTCAGTTTATTTGTATAGCCCAATTTCACAAATTACAAATTTGTCTCGGAGTGCTTTACAATCTGTACACATAGACATCCCTGCCCCAAAACCTCACATCGGACCAGGAAAAACTCCCAAATAACCAGGGGGAAACAAGGGAAGAAACCTGGAGGAGAGCAACAGAGGAGGACTCCTCTCCTAGGATGGACAGATGCAATAGATGTAATGTGTACAGAAGGACAGATTTAGAGTTAAAATACATTCAATGAATATGACAGAGTGTATGAATAGTTCATAGTAGGCATATTCCACGATGGAGACCTCCACGATCCATCAGGCAGATGGCGGTGGGGAGGACAGTGGCGTAGTCATGAGCAGGAATTCCACGACCCAGACGATCCATCAGGCAGATAGGATCTATGCCGTCTCATAGGGTCCGATGACCCCATGAGACGAAGTCAAAAGGACTTCCAGGAGAAAGCAGAGTTAGTAGCGTGTGATTGAGAGATGAAAATTCATCCTTAAGGAGAAAAGAGGAGATAGGTACTCAGTGCATCCTAAACGTCCCCCGGCAGCTATAAGCCTATAGCAGCATATCAAGGGGCTGGACCAGGGCAAACCTGATTCAGCCCTAACTATAAGCTCTGTCAAAGAGGAAGGTCTTAAGTCTACTCTTAAACGAGGTGACTGTGTCTGCCTCCCGTCACACACACTTCCTGTGTGTGACGGGGTGATGACTTCCTGTGTGTGACGGGGTGATGACTTCCTGTGTGTGACGGGGTGATGACTTCCTGTGTGACGATGATGACTTCCTGTGTGACGGATGATGACTTCCTGTGTGACGGATGATGACTTCTGTGTGACGGGTGATGACTTCCTGTGTGACGGGGTGATGACTTCCTGTGTGTGACGGGGTGATGACTTCCTGTGTGTGACGGGGTGATGACTTCCTGTGTGTGACGGGATGATGACTTCCTGTGTGACGGGGTGATGACTTCCTGTGTGTGACGGGATGATGACTTCCTGTGTGTGACGGGATGATGACTTCCTGTGTGTGACGGGATGATGACTTCCTGTGTGTGACGGGGTGATGACTTCCTGTGTGACGGGATGATGACTTCCTGTGTGTGACGGGATGATGACTTCCTGTGTGTGACGGATGATGACTTCCTGTGTGTGACGGGATGATGACTTCCTGTGTGTGACGGGATGATGACTTCCTGTGTGTGACGGGATGATGACTTCCTGTGTGTGACGGGATGATGACTTCCTGTGTGTGGATGATGACTTCCTGTGTGTGACGGATGATGACTTCCTGTGTGTGACGGGATGATGACTTCCTGTGTGTGACGGGATGATGACTTCCTGTGTGTGACGGGATGATGACTTCCTGTGTGTGACGGGATGATGACTTCCTGTGTGTGACGGGATGATGACTTCCTGTGTGTGACAGGATGATGACTTCCTGTGTGTGACGGGATGATGACTTCCTGTGTGTGACGGGATGATGACTTCCTGTGTGTGACGGGATGACTTCCTGTGTGACAGGATGATGACTTCCTGTGTGTGACGGGATGATGACTTCCTGTGTGTGACGGGATGATGACTTCCTGTGTGTGACGGGATGATGACTTCCTGTGTGTGACGGGATGATGACTTCCTGTGTGTGACGGGGTGATGACTTCCTGTGTGTGACGGGGTGATGACTTCCTGTGTGTGACAGGATGAGCGGAGGTCCCCAGACGCGGTCCGGCGGTGTGGCGGCGGCCTTCGGCTCCGGGGGGCCGTCCACAGCAGAGCGTACCTGCACAGCAACAAACCCAAAGCCAAGCTGGCCGAGAAGGTGATCGTCACCTGGAGACGACGTCCAATCAAAATCCAGAAGCTTTATCGCCACGGCGACTTCCTTTTAACCACAACGTCTCCGTTGCGGTCAGCTGCTGAAGAGAGACGCCGTGTCTACGGTGGCCACGAGGGCTCAGATGCTGCTGGAGGAGCTGCTGACGGCAGACGGGGAGAGCAGACATCAGAGAGGTACACACACCGGTGTGCTCCACCAATCAGGGGCCTTTGTTTTCCAGATCGTGGAAGTCAAGGTGACGGTTGCGGTCGGAGTGGTGGGCGGGGTTTAGGGTCAACCAATCACAGTGAAGAGGGGTTCACGCGCCGAAAGGAAGATATTCAATCAGTTTATTTTATGCAGCCCAATATCATAAATGACGAATTCTCCTCAGAGGGGTTTACAGTCTGTACACATACGACGCCCCTGACCTTTGACCTCAGGAAAAACCCAATAAGTAGAAACAAACTCTGGGGGAAAAAAAGGTGAATAACCCTTGAGGAGAGCAAGGAGGATCCCTCTCCAGGTTGGACAGGTGAGGAGATGTCATGTGACCAGATGATCAATAGATGTCATGTGACCAGATGAACAATAGATGTCACGTGACCAGATGAACAATAGATGTCATGTGACCAGATGAACAATAGATGTCATGTGACCAGATGAACAATAGATGTCATGTGACCAGATGAACAATAGATGTCATGTGACCAGATGAACAATAGATGTCATGTGACCAGGTGAACAATAGATGTCACGTGACCAGATGAACAATAGATGTCATGTGACCAGATGAACAATAGATGTCATGTGACCAGATGAACAATAGATGTCATGTGACCAGGTGAACAATAGATGTCATGTGACCAGATGAACAATAGATGTCATGTGACCAGGTGAACAATAGATGTCATGTGACCAGGTGAACAATAGATGTCATGTGACCAGATGAACAATAGATGTCATGTGACCAGGTGAACAATAGATGTCATGTGACCAGATGAACAATAGATGTCATGTGACCAGATGAACAATATGTCATGTGACCAGTTGAACAATAGATGTCATGTGACCAGATGAACAATAGATGTCATGTGACCAGATGAACAATAGATGTCATGTGACCAGATGAACAATAGATGTCATGTGACCAGATGAACAATAGATGTCATGTGACCAGATGAACAATAGATGTCATGTGACCAGATGAACAATAGATGTCATGTGACCAGATGAACAATAGATGTCATGTGACCAGATGATCAATAGATGTCATGTGACCAGATGAACAATAGATGTCATGTGACCAGATGAACAATAGATGTCATGTGACCAGATGAACAATAGATGTCATGTGACCAGATGAACAATAGATGTCATGTGACCAGATGAACAATAGATGTCATGTGACCAGATGAACAATAGATGTCATGTGACCAGATGAACAATAGATGTCATGTGACCAGATGAACAATAGATGTCATGAGACCAGGTGAACAATAGATGTCATGTGACCAGATGAACAATAGATGGCATGTGACCAGATGAACAATAGATGTCATGTGACCAGATGATCAATAGATGTCATGTGACCAGATGAACAATAGATGTCATGTGACTAGATGAACAATAGATGTCATGTGACCAGATGAACAATAGATGTCATGAGACCAGATGAACAATAGATGTCATGTGACCTGATGAACACTAGATGTCATGTGACCAGATGATCAATAGATGTCATGTGACCAGATGAACAATAGATGTCATGTGACCAGATGAACAATAGATGTCATGTGACCAGATGATCAATAGATGTCATGTGACCTGATGATCAATAGATGTCATGTGACCAGATGAACAATAGATGTCATGTGACCAGAATGGATCATCACAGAGTTGCATAGACACGAGATGTGGGGAAATGATTCACAGACAAATAAACAATGCACCAAGAGAACGTGCATCCCTGTGGCGAAGGTTTTTTAAATCCATACGCGTTGTTCATATGGCCTGAAGGTCCTGAAATATTAGTTTATATGAACGACTCCGAATCCCCAAAGATGTGAGTGCTGTCACTCAAATCTATAGAACCGCTCCGTCGTGGCCGTTTGACCACAAACAACATAAATCAAATGTACGCAGCCAAAAGAAAGCGTCGTCCATTCAGGATTCTGTTTGTCTGATCATTTATCTACTAAACAAACAAAAGAACAAAGGAATTCCTGCGCTGGTAAAAAACCATAGGCGTACCCAGGTGCATGCTGGTCCTGTACCAATGGGGGGGGGGGGGAGTTGTCTGTTTGTATACGTCAACAAAAAGATGAAAAACAATGGAAATATCAGTTAAAGTCCATGTTTACTGTGTTGTGTACCATGTATATAAAAGCAACTAAATGGGGAACAACACATCGACATGAATGCACCTTCAGGTCAGTCGACGATGTCTTGAGAGGAGAGGTTGTCGGGAAATGAAGGACAATGTAATACCACGTTGTCGCCACTAGAGGCAGCGGCTTTCTTCACGGCAACATTCGTCTGGGAAGTGTTTATATTGGAGCCGTCTGACCCCCCCCCATGACTCTCCTTTCCTTCAGAGTTCTGTCTCCCCCGTCGAGTCTTCTGCCCGGTGACGGCGAGCGGGCCGGTGTGCGTGTGCGACTACCTCTTCGGTGACGAGGGCCTGGCGGAGGTGACCGACCGGCTGAAGGAGATGCTGGACATCGACGCCCAAGAGGGAGACCTGGACACCAGGCAGGAAACGCCCGCTGAGGTCCGAGAGAGAGAGGCGGCGGCAGGTAGGAAGAGTGGATCATCACACGACATCATCGTTTTAATCTAGAGCACATTGGGGTCAAAGCATAGGCCGCATCGTTGAAGTGGACTCGGTCACATGACGTCACCCAGTGCTTTGTAGATTTGCGTTTTGAAGCCTTGAGTTCGGCTTTCTCGTCGTCGCCATCTTGGTTTTTGGTTGTTGTTGTGTTTGCAGTGACACTAGAGCACAGGTGTCAAACATAAGGCCCGCCGGCTGAATCCAGCCCGCCACGTCATTTTATGCGTCCCCTGATGGCTGGGAAGACATATAAAGACTTTTAAGAAAAATATCCTCTGCTTTTATTTTGAAGGTTTCAAATTAAACGGATTTATGTTATAATATTAGAGAAATGTTCTTATGTAACAATATCTCTACACTCAAATAAACAATAATCAAATGCAAAGAGAGTTATTTCACAATATGATTGAGTAGTTTATCGAGTGTCATAGTTACAACCCTTTGATGCCATGATGCTGGCGTGGCCCATGAGGTTGCCCCCCCGGCCCTAGAGGGTAGAGCTAATACAACAGAAGGCTGAATACAATATTTTTAAGGGATCAAAATGTGACTTAACTTTCACACTGAAAGAGTGAAATCTCAAACTCAGCGCTGTGGGAGCGACCTGTCCATCACAGGAAGCCGCTCCAGAGCAACCCTGACCCTCTGGCCAAATATGGATCACTACCTTAGTCATGAGTACCTGGAAGAACTCCATCCAAAGTCCAACTGAAACTGAAGCATTTCCACAGCTGAGTGGTGTGTTTACAGTGAAGCTGTCAGAACTCCTTTAAATCAACTTTGAGAACCTCATTTCAACAGAGCTGAATGGGGTTCCTGAGATGTTCAGAGGTCATCCCTGTTCGTGAATGGGGTTCCTGAGGTGTTCTGAGGTCATCCCTGTTCGTGAATCGGGTTCCTGAGATGTTCAGAGGTCATCCCTGTTCGTGAATGGGGTTCCTGAGGTGTTCTGAGGTCATCCCTGTTCGTGAATCGGGTTCCTGAGATGTTCTGAGGTCATCTCTGTTCGTGAATGGGGTTCCTGAGGTGTTCTGAGGTCATCCCTGTTCGTGAATCGGGTTCCTGAGGTGTTCTGAGGTCATCCCTGTTCGTGAATCGGGTTCCTGAGATGTTCTGAGGTCATCCCTGTTCGTGAATCGGGTTCCTGAGATGTTCAGAGGTCATCCCTGTTCGTGAATCGGGTTCCTGAGATGTTCTGAGGTCATCTCTGTTCGTGAATCGGGTTCCTGAGATGTTCTGAGGTCATCTCTGTTCGTGAATCGGGTTCCTGAGATGTTCAGAGGTCATCCCTGTTCGTGAATCGGGTTCCTGAGGTGTTCTGAGGTCATCCCTGTTCGTGAATGGGGTTCCTGAGATGTTCTGAGGTCATCCCTGTTCGTGAATCGGGTTCCTGAGATGTTCTGAGGTCATCCCTGTTCGTGAATCGGGTTCCTGAGATGTTCAGAGGTCATCCCTGTTCGTGAATCGGGTTCCTGAGGTGTTCTGAGGTCATCCCTGTTCGTGAATGGGGTTCCTGAGATGTTCTGAGGTCATCCCTGTTCGTGAATGGGGTTCCTGAGGTGTTCTGACGTCATCCCTGTTCGTGAATCGGGTTCCTGAGGTGTTCTGAGGTCATCCCTGTTCGTGAATCGGGTTCCTGAAGTGTTCTGAGGTCATCCCTGTTCGTGAATCGGGTTCCTGAGATGTTCTGAGGTCATCCCTGTTCGTGAATCGGGTTCCTGAGATGTTCTGAGGTCATCCCTGTTCGTGAATCGGGTTCCTGAGGTGTTCTGAGGTCATCCCTGTTCGTGAATCGGGTTCCTGAGGTGTTCTGAGGTCATCCCTGTTCGTGAATCGGGTTCCTGAGATGTTCTGAGGTCATCCCTGTTCGTGAATCGGGTTCCTGAGATGTTCTGAGGTCATCCCTGTTCGTGAATCGGGTTCCTGAGATGTTCTGAGGTCATCCCTGTTCGTGAATCGGGTTCCTGAGGTGTTCTGAGGTCATCCCTGTTTGTGAATCGGGTTCCTGAGATGTTCTGAGGTCATCCCTGTTCGTGAATCGGGTTCCTGAGGTGTTCTGAGGTCATCCCTGTTCGTGAATCGGGTTCCTGAGGTGTTCTGAGGTCATCCCTGTTCGTGAATCGGTGTGCTGTGTGTTCCCAGAGCCCACCGAGGAAGCCATTGAAGCGCCGGAGCCCAAGAAGAGCAGCTACATTGGTAAAAGAACAACTGGAAAACATCCTCATGGCGTCACCACAGCGTAGCAGATACTCACATGGACCTCTTTACAACATGCTAATAAGAATAATAATACATTTAATTTATGTAGCGCCTTTTAAGGTGCTCAAAGACTCTTTACATGTTATATTCACACACCGAAGACGCAGCTACAGGGAGAAATTGAGGGTTAAGCTTCTTGCTCAAGGACACATCGACTTGGCCGGGGATTGAACCGCCAACCCCCTGATTGAAAGACAGACCTGCTAACCACTGACCCTCAGTTGCCCCGAGTTCAAAGTGTTACAGGAAGTTCAACTGGATAAGTGGTTCCCCGCCCCTTTTCCCAGCATGCACTGTGGAGGAAGTTGCTTTCTTAATGAAGGAAATAGGAGGGAGACATTGATATCCTGTTAGATTGTGTTTTCAGTGGGTTCAGATAATCATCTGTTACTATAATAGACTTTTTAAATGTGTTACAAATTCAGGACTTACGAGTGTGTCCTCATTTGTTCTCTCTGTTTAGGTGTTGCCATGACTACCGTCGTCGCCCTTCTTGCCGCAGCTGCCTCGATGCTCTACGTGAACGACGTTTGACGCTCACAGATACACACACGGTTAATAAAGCTTTGTTGTTAAGATTTCTACAAAGTGTCCGTTGAATCATGAAATTCAAATTGTGTTCTTGTTTTTAATGAGCCATTCCTTATATATATATATATGAATTAGTTTTGTTACCTGGACCCTATTTCTTCATAGACAACGCATTCTTTCTAAAAATTCATATAAAAAGAATACGATGTATTTTTTTTAGATATATAGAAAATATATATGGACATACACCTGTATATGTACACTACCGTTCAAAAGTTTGGAATCACTTAGAAATGTCCTTATTTTTCAAAGAAAAGCATTGTTTTTTTCAATGAAGATAACATTAAATCAATCAGAAATACACTCTATACATTGTTAATGTGGTAAATGACTATTCTAGGTGGAAACGTCTGGTTTCTAATTAAATATCTCCAGAGGTGTATAGAGGCCCATTTCCATCAACTATCACTCCAGTGTTCTAATGGTACATTGTGTCTGATAATCGCCTTAGAAGACTAATGGATGATTAGAAAACCCTTGAAAACCCTTGAAAACCCTTGTGCAATTATGTTAGCACAGCTGAAAACTGTTTTGCTGATGAGAGAAGCTATAAAACTGGCCTTCCTTTGAGCTAGTTGATTATCTGGAGCATCACATTTGTGGGTTCGATAAGACCAGGGGTCCCCAAACTTTTTCCTAAGAGGGCCACATTACGTTTGCCTTGTCTGCTGGAGGGCCAGCCGGGGGGGGGTGCTAGTGAGAATGTGCTCACCTGTGTACGCGCATCACGGCTGAGCGATGCGCGCGCCACTCGCTGTGAGCGCTGCGCGTGCAGACAGCATTTAACGGAGCGGAGCAGCGTGCGCTCTGATCGCTCTTTTAATGAAGTATCGATACTAAAAATATGCTAAATCACATCGTGTTTAACGTACGGGTACTTTGTTAGTATCGCTACACCGTGCAGCGTGACAGCAGCCGATGTAGCGGACTAACATTCAAGCTAACCTAACTTCCCAAACACTGTGGACATCTTGACGCTGATTGGCCGAGACGCGACACGTCCATCAAAGTTGTTTTATTGCGAAGAGCAACACTTCACATTTTCTCCGCGTCTCACTGCAATCTCAACGGCAGCGGGCCAGGTGAACAAAATAATAAATCGGAACGCGTCTCTGATATTGTTCAGGGGGCCGGTCCAAATGGGGAGGCGGGCCGAATCCGGCCCGCGGGCCGTAGTTTGGGGACCACTGTCCTGCACACTGGTCTCACCTCCTGCACACTGGTCCTACCTCCTACACACTGGTCTCACCTCCTACCAGTTAGGACCAGTGTGTAGGAGGTAGGACCAGTGTGTAGGAGGTGAGACCAGTGTGTAGGAGGTGAGACCAGTGTGCAGGAGGTAGGACCAGTGTGCAGGAGGTAGGACCAGTGTGTAGGAGGTAGGACCAGTGTGTAGGAGGTGAGACCAGTGTGTAGGAGGTGAAACCAGTGTGTAGGAGGTAGGACCAGTGTGCAGGAGGTAGGACCAGTGTGTAGGAGGTGAGACCAGTGTGTAGGAGGTAGGACCAGTGTGTAGGAGGTAGGACCAGTGTGTAGGAGGTAGGACCAGTGTGTAGGAGGTAGGACCAGTGTGTAGGAGGTAGGACCAGTGTGTAGGAGGTAGGACCAGTGTGTGGAGGTAGGACCAGTGTGCAGGAGGTTGGTCCAGTGTGCAGGAGGTAGGACCAGCGTGTAGGAGGTGGGACCAGTGTGTAGGAGGTGAGACCAGTGTGTGGAGGTAGGACCAGTGTGTGGGAGGTGGGACCAGTGTGTAGGAGGTGAGACCAGTGTGTGGAGGTAGGACCAGTGTGCAGGAGGTGGGAGCAGTGTGTAGGAGGTAGGAGCAGTGTGTGGGAGGTGAGAGCAGTGTGTAGGAGGTAGGACCAGTGTGCAGGAGGTGGGAGCAGTGTGTAGGAGGTGGGACCAGTGTGTGGAGGTGAGACCAGTGTGTGGGAGGTAGGACCAGTGTGTAGGAGGTAGGGACCAGTGTGTAGGAGGTAGGACCAGTGTGCAGGAGGTGAGACCAGTGTGTAGGAGGTAGGGACCAGTGTGCAGGAGGTAGGACCAGTGTGTGGGAGGTGGGACCAGTGTGTAGGAGGTAGGACCAGTGTGCAGGAGGTAGGACCAGTGTGTGGAGGTAGGACCAGTGTGTAGGAGGTGGACCAGTGTGCAGGAGGTAGGACCAGTGTGCAGGAGGTAGGACCAGTGTGTGGGAGGTAGGACCAGTGTGTAGGAGGTAGGACCAGTGTGCAGGAGGTGAGACCAGTGTGCAGGAGGTGGACCAGTGTGCAGGAGGTGAGACCAGTGTGCAGGAGGTGAGACCAGTGCAGGAGGTAGGACCAGTGTGTAGGAGGTGGGACCAGTGTGTGGAGGTGGGACCAGTGTGCAGGAGGTAGGACCAGTGTGCAGGAGGTGGGACCAGTGTGCAGGAGGTGGACCAGTGTGTGGGAGGTAGGACCAGTGTGTAGGAGGTGGACCAGTGTGCAGGAGGTGGGACCAGTGTGTAGGAGGTGGGACCAGTGTGGGAGGTAGGACCAGTGTGCAGGAGGTAGGACCAGTGTGTGGGAGGTGGGACCAGTGTGTAGGAGGTGGACCAGTGTGCAGGAGGTAGGACCAGTGTGCAGGAGGTAGGACCAGTGTAGGAGGTAGGGACCAGTGTGCAGGAGGTAGGACCAGTGTGCAGGAGGTAGGGACCAGTGTGTAGGAGGTAGGACCAGTGTGTAGGAGGTGGGACCAGTGTGCAGGAGGTAGGGACCAGTGTAGGAGGTAGGACCAGTGTGCAGGAGGTAGGGACCAGTGTGTAGGAGGTAGGACCAGTGTGCAGGAGGTAGGACCAGTGTGTAGGAGGTAGGACCAGTGTGCAGGAGGTAGGACCAGTGTGCAGGAGGTAGGACCAGTGTGTAGGAGGTAGGACCAGTGTGTGGGAGGTAGGGACCAGTGTGTGGGAGGTAGGACCAGTGTGCAGGAGGTAGGACCAGTGTGCAGGAGGTAGGACCAGTGTGCAGGAGGTAGGACCAGTGTGTAGGAGGTAGGACCAGTGTGTAGGAGGTAGGACCAGTGTGTAGGAGGTAGGACCAGTGTGTAGGAGGTAGGACCAGTGTGCAGGAGGTAGGACCAGTGTGTAGGAGGTAGGACCAGTGTGTAAGTAAGTAAGTACAAGTTTATTTATATAGCGCCCTTCGCAGTACGAATACACAGAGTGCTTTACAATAAAAACAGTACAACATCATCAATATCATCATGTTAAGCATAGCAGCAAGGTGCAGAAGCCAGTGCTACATTACAAATTGCGGGTGCATTACCTCCAGTACACAAGACTTTTGAGCAGTCACAAACGCAGTAGAAGAAACCAACAAACAGTAAATTAAACATAGAGAGCAGAAAACCGATAACACAGAAACCTAACCCAGAAATGCCTGTTTGTAGAGATGTGTTTTTAGCTGATTTCTGAAGCTAATTTCGGACTGAGCTGCTCTCAACACCTGCGGAAGTGTGTTCCACAGGCGTGGGGCCACTGCAGCAAAGGACCGATCGCCTTTTGTTTTTAATCGTGCGCGGCACTGCCAGGAGCCCCTGGTCAGCTGACCGTAAGGACCGGCTGGGGGTGTGCTGTATGATGAGGTCATGTATATAACTGGGGGCGAAGCCGTGTATGGACTTAAAGGTAAAGAGAAGTACTTTGTACTGGATCCTGGATCAATTCAATTCAGTTTATTTGTATAGCCCAATTTCACAAATTACAAATTTGTCTCGGAGTGCTTTACAATCTGTACACATAGACATCCCTGCCCCAAAACCTCACATCGGACCAGGAAAAACTCCCAAATAACCCTTCAGGGGAAAAAGGAAGAAACCTGGAGGAGAGCAACAGAGGAGGATCCCTCTCCAGGATGGACAGATGCAATAGATGTAATGTGTACAGAAGGACAGATTTAGAGTTAAAATACATTCAATGAATGTGACAGAGTGTATGAATAGTTCATAGTAGGCATATTCCACGATGGAGACCTCCACGATCCATCAGGCAGATGGCGGTGGGGAGGAGGTGGGCGGAGTCTCAACAGGACAGTGGCGTAGTCATGAGCAGGAATTCCACGACCCAGACGATCCATCAGGCAGATAGGATCTATGCCGTCTCATAGGGTCCGATGACCCCATGAGACGTGAAGTCAAAAGGACTCCGGGAGAAAGCAGAGTTAGTAACGTGTGATTGAGAGATGAAAATTCATCCTTAAGGAGAGAAAAAAGAGGAGATAGGTACTCAGTGCATCCTAAAACGTCCCCCGGCAGCTATAAGCCTATAGCAGCATATCAAGGGGCTGGACCAGGTGAACCTGATTCAGCCCTAACTATAAGCTCTGTCAAAGAGGAAGGTCTTAAGTCTACTCTTAAACGAGGTGACTGTGTCTGCCTCCCGGACTGAAATTGGAAGCTGGTTCCATAAAAGAGGAGCTTGATAACTACTGGATTGGTAACCAGTGTAGGGCAGCCAGTATAGGGGTAATGTGACACGATTTCTTTGACATGGTGAGTAATCTGGCAGCTGCATTTTGAACCAGTTGGAGGCGGTTTATGGATGCCTGGTTTAGACAGGTGAACAGTGAGTTGCAATAATCCAGTCTGGAGGATACAAAGGCATGTATAGCCATTTCCATCTCAGAGTGGGCGATGATGGAACGCAATTTCGCGATGTTTCGCAGGTGGAAAAAGCAATTGCGACTCAGAGTCATGACGTGTTTATCCAGCAGCATTGCCTGGTCAAAATGAATACCGAGGTTTTTAATGGTTGGGTGGACATTATTTTTGAGAGGGCCCAGATATTCTAGTACCCTAGCTGTGGTGCCATCGGAGGCGATGACCAACACCTCGGTCTTGGTTGTATTTAACTGCAGGAGGTTGTTAGCCATCCAACCCCCGATGGCGGCTAAACACTCCATCAGGATGCTGAGGGACTGCATATGCTCCGGTTTAAAAGAGCAAAGCAGCTGGATGTCGTCAGCATAAAGGTGGTATGTGATGCCAGAGAATGTTCTGATCAGCTGACCCAATGGGATCAGGTATAGGGCAAAGAGTAACGGGGCCAGCACCGAGCCTTGTGGTACCCCGCAGTGCAGAGGGGCGGAGTCGGATTTATATGGACCAGCTGACACTGAGAAATGTCTCTCACTGAGGTAAGAGGCAAACCATTTTAGTGCTAGACCTGACACCCCAACCCAGTTCTTTAGCCTATCTAGGAGAATACTATGGTCGACTGTGTCAAAAGCTGCACTCAGGTCTAGCAGGACCAGAACAGAACTTTGCCACAGTCGGAGGCCATCATGATGTCATTAGATACTCCAAGAAGGGCAGACTCGGTGGAGTGTTTCACGGAAACCGGATTGAAACTTGTCACCAATGTTGTGTGTGGCCAGGTAGAGGTTAAGTTGGTTAGCTACAACTTTCTCCAGTACCTTTGAAATAAAAGGTAGCTTAGATATGGGCCTGTAGTTTAGGGGAGAGGAGGGGTCCAGGTTGGGCTTTTTGAGGAGAGGTTGGACAGCCGCCTGCTTAAAATAAGAAGGCACCACACCCGTGACCAGAGACATGTTTATAATTTTGACCAGACTGGGGGCAACAGAAGAGATAGCCAGTAGGAGGTAGGACCAGTGTGCAGGAGGTGAGACCAGTGTGTAGGAGGTGAAACCAGTGTGTAGGAGGTGAGACCAGTGTGTAGGAGGTGAGACCAGTGTGTAGGAGGTGAGACCAGTGTGTAGGAGGTAGGACCAGTGTGCAGGAGGTGAGACCAGTGTGCAGGAGGTGAGACCAGTGTGTAGGAGGTGAGACCAGTGTGTAGGAGGTGAGACCAGTGTGCAGGAGGTGAGACCAGTGTGCAGGAGGTGAGACCAGTGTGCAGGAGGTGAGACCAGTGTGTAGGAGGTGAGACCAGTGTGCAGGAGGTGAGACCAGTGTGCAGGAGGTGAGACCAGTGTGCAGGAGGTGAGACCAGTGTGCAGGAGGTGAGACCAGTGTGTAGGAGGTGAGACCAGTGTGTAGGAGGTGAGACCAGTGTGTAGGAGGTGAGACCAGTGTGCAGGAGGTGAGACCAGTGTGCAGGAGGTGAGACCAGTGTGTAGGAGGTAGGACCAGTGTGTAGGAGGTGAGACCAGTGTGTAGGAGGTAGGACCAGTGTGCAGGAGGTGAGACCAGTGTGTAGGAGGTGAGACCAGTGTGCAGGAGGTGAGACCAGTGTGTAGGAGGTGAGACCAGTGTGCAGGAGGTGAGACCAGTGTGTAGGAGGTGAGACCAGTGTGTAGGAGGTGAGACCAGTGTGCAGGAGGTGAGACCAGTGTGTAGGAGGTGAGACCAGTGAGTAGGAGGTGAGACCAGTGTGTAGGAGGTAGGACCAGTGTGCAGGAGGTGAGACCAGTGTGTAGGAGGTGAGACCAGTGTGCAGGAGGTGAGACCAGTGTGTAGGAGGTGAGACCAGTGTGCAGGAGGTGAGACCAGTGTGTAGGAGGTGAGACCAGTGTGCAGGAGGTGAGACCAGTGTGTAGGAGGTGAGACCAGTGTGCAGGAGGTGAGACCAGTGTGTAGGAGGTGAGACCACCGGGTTTAAACGCCCCTCTCTCTGGGCAGGAAACACAGGTCTGGGAGCTGCCCTGAACTGCACTCGGGTCCAGAACCTGGTCTTACGCGGTCTGACCCACTTCAGGTTCTGCCCGCCCTGCTGAGGAACCCAAGAGGCTGCTGGGAAAACTAGGCGGAGAGGCCGTCTACGTCACTGGGTCAGGATTGGTGAGCGGCCGACGAGAGGACAGAAGGATCTCTCACAGCTCCGCCCACATTCCTGAGACGGGAGGAGGAGGAGAGAGAGAGAGAGAGAGAGAGAGAGAGAGAGAGAGAGAGAGAGAGAGAGAGAGAGAGAGAGAGAGAGAGAGAGAGAGAGAGAGAGAGAGAGAGAGAGAGAGAGAGAGAGAGAGAGAGAGAGGTTGAGGATCCACAACGACAGAAGTGTGTTTTTATCAATCAGGACTGTTTCTATTCTCTCTTAACATTATGTGGGTTCTTCCTGCTTTACTACTTCCTGTTTTCATTGGTACAGTTTCACAAACCCACCAGCAGGCGGCGCACTATGACCACTATGTGGAGAGAGAGGCGCTGCGGAACGAGGGAAACTAAATGAAAATGTCCTCTGTGTAAATTATTTTGCTCTTTAGTATTTGTCATTATTAAATGTTATAAATGCTTAAAACGGTGTAAAAATAAAGTAAATAAATGTATTGTAACATTCATCGGGTTTCTCTTCATAAACAATTGTAAATAAACATGAAGAACACTTTTTAAATTTTATGAAACAATAATCCTAATATTATTTACAAAGGAAACCCCACAGGCTGGAGGAGTTACAGGAGTTTGAATTATTCACTTTCTACAATTACATTAAGAAATATAACAATTTGATATTTGTTTTGCTTTTTCATTCAAAGTTCTCTGCACAACAAACATGAATTGGCATTTTATTAAATCAGGAGTTCATATGAACACATTGGGAACACAAGCAGCAGTATTTCAATAAAAAAACAACAACCTCTGACTCTTCTACTACTACGAGGGTACTCATCCAACACTCATCCCCCCCCCCCCTCCCATCTTCTGTGTGAGCCACTGCTTTTTAAAATTGTTTTAAAATGTATTTATTGTAAGACAGGAGACAAAACAAGGACACATCACCAAGAGGACGACAAGACAGGGAGAAATAAAGCCATCAAAACACGCTTTAGTCAGGGCACTGTGATCCTTTAGGAGATGAAACAAACAGTAGAGTAGATTATTTATTTCAGGAACCAGACAAACTCAAACTTTATCGAACAGAATAAGCCCCATGTTGCTCCTCCAGACCTCTCTGTGAGACACAGGAAGCGCAGACTGAGCCTCAAAACTGTCTTCCAGGGTTGCCAGGTCTGTGTGACAAAACAAGCCCAATGGCCAATCAAAACCAGCCCAATATCAGAACTCAAAATATGCCCATATCTCCTTCATGATGCCCCCCTGAGATAGGAAAGTGACCCACTGCGAGCGTTGTCGACGGGGTGAGAGTGAGAGTGTGCTCAACTGTGTGCGCGGATGTGTCGGCGTGTACGTGCTGATCTGGAGTCAGTTTGGTAGGATTTGGGTATAAATAAATGTATTTCATTTTGAATATGGATTTTTATTTAAAGATATTCATGTAATTTGCATGCAAAATAGGTCGACCCGAACCAGCGGACAAAAAATTCAACCCGCGGCAACACTTCAAAAGTAGCCCAATTCCGCGGGAAAACCGCAGACCTGGCAACACTGCCTCTGATACACAGAGGAACGACGTGTCGGGTGACGCGGCGCGGAAAGAACTCGTCACACGAAACCTTCACCGTGATTTGTCAATCCGTTTGTCTGTCAACATTTTGCGAAAAAAACAACCAATGAACACTCAGTAAATCACAAAGGACCTCCCACCTCACAGGTGAGGCTCATTAGCAGCCTGTCAGTCAGAAGCCAGAGAACACGGCGTGAGGACAAATGTGCCTCAATATATAGAGAGCTGAGATTGTTCTGGAATGTTTGATGTATAACACGTGGGTATGTGTCATATGCAAAAGCCTTTAAAAGGTGAATTTAATTTTTTGTGTAAAATGTATAAAATGAGCCCAGCCTCCAGAGGGTGAACGTGACATATGTGAATGTCAGTCAGTCACCAAGGCCACTGGTTCTGCTGTTCAGTGTTAAAGATGACAGGACCAATGGGGTCTCAATATACTTTTTTTTTTTTACTAATCTGATGTTTCACTGAAGAAACAATTTATCATCCACGATATTAAATACCTCGCTGGCACTTTATATGTAGGAGCCTCTTTGAAAACACAGCTCTGTGTGAAGTTAGGTCTTTAAAAAGAAGAAAGAAAAACTTTTAATCGCGATTAATGAATTTCAAAATGTGCGATTAATTAGTTAATTTTTTTAAATCGATTGACAGCCCTAGTTATTTTATAGATTTTTTTTGTTCAAAAGGAACTATGTTGCCCGTATTTTTTTAAATATATTTACTTGATGTTATAAGCATTTGTTCATGGGACCTAAATGTTCTGAAAATGTTGTATTAATAAATATAATTTACAACAGCAATGACATTTTTGTGTTATCCTTTCGCATTACACCATACTGTTCATTTTGAACAAACATCAGTGTGTTTAGATTAATGTATATTTCCACTTTTGATTTGTATTTCCAGCACAAGTTAGGTCTTAAATTTTATTTGAACGTGGTCTTAAAAAGTCTTAAATTTCACTTGTTTAATTCCTGTAGACACCCTGTAATATATTAATATATTATATATAAATATATACATACATATATCTCTTAATATATTTATATATACGGTATATATATTTAAATATATATATGTTTTTAATAATCAATTCTGGACCGATTTTCAAAAACTAAAATAAAAATAATGTCTTTTCCCCATATTCACATAAATATGATGAAATAGGGTCCAGGTTAAAAAATACTAACATTTGTAAGTATGTTCAGATCACATGACATACATTGTAACTGGTACAGCATTGAATAAACATTGTTACATGTGAGTCAGGGCAAGAGTTCAGTCCAGCCCTCACATTAACGTGGTTTAAGATTAGCCTCTTTTCTCATACACAGTAAAATTGGCCATTTAGCACTTAGAGTATTTTTAACACTCAGCCAGTGAACATATGGCCCCTTATCTTTAGACTGTTAAAGTAACACTGGACATAGTGTTAACATTTTAGAGTTAACGCAACTTTGGGAAGAGTTATTATTCTACACTACACACACTGAGAACTGTGCATTTTGATTAACACTAGTTTGAGTGTCAAATGTAAATCACACATGTAGTGTGTTAGAGGTGCGTTAACTCTGAAATGTTAACACTATGTTCAGTGTTACCTCAACACTGTATGTCACGGGTGTGGTGAGGCAAAAGCTCAGGTGCACAGGCAACAAGCAGGAGTCCAGGTAAAGTGGAACAAAACACTCTTTATTGAGGAAAAAGTCAAACATGGAACTCAGTAAAAGTCACAAGGCGATTAACACGGGGAATTTACAACATGCCTAAACAGCAAGTGTCAATGGGAAATAATGGGAGTATTTATAAGGGGGGACACCACAGGTTGTAAGGAATGAGCAATCAGGGAGGAAGAGGAGTAGCTGAGGGCAGGTGAAGGTAACGATCAATCAAAAGACAGAGGAGTGGCTGAGGGCAGGTGAAGGTGATGAGCAATCAAGAGACAGAGGAGTGGCTGAGGGCAAGTGAAGGTAATGAGCAATCAAGAGACAGAGGAGTGGCTGAGGGCAAGTGAAGGTAACGAGCAATCAGGGAGGAAGAGGAGTAGCTGAGGGCAAGTGAAGGTAACGAGCAATCAAGAGACAGAGGAGTGGCTGAGGGCAGGTGAAGGTAACAAGCAATCAAGAGACAGAGGAGTGGCTGAGGGCAAGTGAAGGTAACGAGCAATCAAGAGACAGAGGAGTGGCTGAGGGCAAGTGAAGGTAACGAGCAATCAAGAGACAGAGGAGTGGCTGAGGGCAAGTGAAGGTAACGAGCAATCAAGAGACAGAGGAGTGGCTGAGGGCAGGTGAAGGTAACGAGCAATCAAGAGACAGAGGAGTGGCTAAGGGCAGGTGAAGGTAATGCGCAATCAAGAGACAGAGGAGTGGCTGAGGGCAGGTGAAGGTAACGAGCAATCAAGAGACAGAGGCGTGGCTGAGGGCAGGTGAAGGTAATGAGCAATCAAGAGACAGAGGAGTGGCTAAGGGCAGGTGAAGGTGATGAGCAATCAAGAGACAGAGGAGTGGCTAAGGGCAGGTGAAGGTAATGAGCAATCAAGAGACAGAGGAGTGGCTAAGGGCAGGTGAAGGTAATGAGCAATCAAGAGACAGAGGAGTGGCTAAGGGCAGGTGAAGGTAATGAGCAATCAAGAGACACTGGGTAGACACAAAACTAACAGTGGGTTACTCTGTAGATATATAGGGACCATATGTTCACTGGTTTAATGTTAATGTAACATGTTTAACTCTGAATATTTACACCAACACAGGAGGCTACATTGATTGTATGTACTTTAGCTAGTGTTGTAATAACTCTGAAAGAGTCAATGTACTTTGACAATGAATTTTTAACACTGTGGAATTTACTGAATAGAATAGGTCTGTACTGCAGAGGAAATCCATCCAGCTGCCCACTCACAGCTATGATTTCGTACTTACCTTCTTACTTACATACTTGCTTACTATTCGTTTCTTACTAACTTGCCTTCTTACTTGATTTCTTACTTACTTACTTACCTTCTTACTTTTTTACTTACTGTTGTTGAGGTTGGACAAGAGAGTACTCTTACTTACTTAGTATTCGTTACTTACTTACCTTCTTACTTACTTTCTTACTTATGTTGTGGTTGGACAGGAACACGCCACGCCGGACGGTTTCAGACTAGAAGAAAAAGTGGTAGACTTTTACTTTAAATCTATAAAACGTTTAATTCAAAATCAGGATACAAACAGACAATCATGCGCATGGACCCAAATTCAGACCTGATACCAATGGCCTCAGAGTTGGAAAAAGGATGCCAGAGCAGAGCGCGCGGCCATTGAAATAATCAACAGGAACAGTTCTGATTGGTCAGGAGAAAAGAGGGCGGTGTCTTCTCATTGGTTCTTGTTCCTCTGCTTCCGCCGTTGTCGCTCCTTCATTGGTTCTTGTGGCCCGCCAATGAATGCATATGTTTGTGAGAAAGGAAGAGAGTTGATTTAATTGGTTTCTCTCTTTGAAGCCGTCTTTCACTCCTCTCGGGGAGCCTTATCAGTGCAGGAATGAGAACCGATGCTCTCAGAAGGTCGTTCAACAAAGGGCCTCTTCACGTGTGAGAGTGTGTCATGGGCCAGAGAGGGGGCATGGGTGACTCCGGAGAATAATGGCCCCATCTGGACCTTCCCTTATCTATCTGCCCGGTGAGTTAAGGTCTATAGTTGATCTTTCTGAACTATGAATATAATGAGCTCTTAGTTTGTGATCACTTCTAGAATATGCGTGATGCAGGGAAGGGGGGTGCATAAAACTTCCTTAAGTGTAACACTGTTATCTTCTTTAGATCAGTCAGGCGCCAGAGTGCCCTGCTGAAGAATTTAACCCTCATCCAGTGTTTTCCATCTTACACATAATCCTTATGCACACAATATTAGGGGCAAGCCAAGCAAAGGTATATATTCTTTACACTTACCTTCTAACTTTCTTACTTACTCTTACTTTCTAACTTACCTTCTTACTTGCTTACTTACCTTCTTACTTACTTACTGTCTTACTCTCTTACTTACTTTTATTGACTTACTTTCTTACTTACTTACCTTCTTACTTTCTTACTTACTGTCTTACTTTCTAACTTACCTTCTTACTTACTGTCTTACTCTCTCACTTACTTACTATTAGTTACTTACTTTCTTACTTACTTACCTTCTTACTTTCTAACTTACTTACCTTCTTACTTACTTTCTTACTTGATTTCTTACTTACTTACTTACTGTCTTACTCTCTCACTTACTTACTATTAGTTACTTACTTACCTTTTTACTTTCTAACTTACTTACATTCTTACTTACTTACTGTCTTACTCTCTTACTTACTGACTATTAGTTACTTACTTTCTAACTTACTTACTTACCTTCTTACTTTCTAACTTACTTACTTACTTTCTTACTTGATTTCTTACTTACTTACTTTAATAAATACATAAAAACAAAATTGACATTTTCATATCACAAAGAAATGTTGGTTAAAAATGTATTTTTTTAATATGGGGGAAGTATTTTCCAGTGGAAGGTGTAACAACACTGTCATGGGTCTTGCCCTGTGTTGCTGAGTGCTGGAGGCACGACAAATATATAAAAAAAGGAAATGCATACGCGAGGGTGGAGTTTGAACCCTCCAGTTTACTCCGGTTGCTGTTTGCCCGCCACCCAGCAGTGCTGAACTTCGACCCCTCCCCGAGCATTGCTCTACCTGCCGGTCCACCTGATCCACACAAACACACAGCGCTCCTCTTGGACAGGGCCGTCCCGGACAGTGCTTCGGACCTCTGAAACAGCAACCAGAGCCTCCAGGAGATCTTCAGAAAGCTCTTAGTCCTCCAAAATAAGAGAAGCGTCATGTTGAGTAAAGACCTTCCAGACATTGAGGTACATTGTGAGTTATTTGACCGTGACTGTTTATTATAAATACTGCATATCTGCTGGAAAATAACCGTGTGACTGGAAACGGCTGCATCTCATTTTTTGTATTTTCTCTTGGTATCAAATTTATTCTATTGTCTAGTTTTAATATACTAATATTTAGACGAGACCAACAATATTTGTCTAAACCCAAGTCTTAACCAAGTCTAAACCCAAGTCTTAACTCAAGTCTTAACCAAGTCTAAACCCAAGTCTTACCCAAGTCTAAACCCAAGTCTAAACCCAAGTCTAAACCCAAGTCTAAACCCAAGTCTAAACCCAAGTCTTAACCCAAGTCTTAACCAAGTCTTAACCCAAGTCTAAACCCAAGTCTTAACCAAGTCTAAACCCAAGTCTAAACCCAAGTCTTAACTCAAGTCTAAACCCAAGTCTTAACCAAGTCTAAACCCAAGTCTAAACCCAAGTCTTAACCCAAGTCTTAACTCAAGTCTTAACCCAAGTCTTAACCCAAGTCTTAACCAAGTCTAAACCCAAGTCTTAACCAAGTCTTAACCCAAGTCTAAACCCAAGTCTTAACTCAAGTCTTAACCAAGTCTAAACCCAAGTCTTAACCAAGTCTAAACCCAAGTCTTAACCAAGTCTTAACCAAGTCTTAACCAAGTCTAAACCCAAGTCTTAACCAAGTCTAAACCCATGTCTTAACCCAAGTATTTAAGCATTAACACAATAAATAAAGTTGCATTTCTTTGATAGTTTATTTGACGGAGGTTGTAAACAATGGGATGAATCCACAGTCCTCAGCTGCCGGTACTCAGGAGCTCAACCTTCATCCCCTCGCGGCCCTCCTGGTCCTCTCTGTGTAAACAGCCTGCAGGTCAGCAGCCAGCAGGTCAGCCACAGCTGCCCTGAGTGTTGGTCACGTGACTGTTGGTCTGTGAGTTATGTGATAGTCAGTAAAGGGAACGAAGGAGAGGTCAAAGGGTCGCGGGTCGGGTCACTGATTGTTTTTATACGTTTACAGAAGGTTGTGCATCAGTTTTATTCTGGGTAAAAGTGATTGTGATAACATGTCATGTTTTTAAGGATTGTGACCCTTGACGTGTTCACAGAGTTGAGAACTGAAAACCATTTATAGAGCTTCTCTCTGTGATAAACTGTGTTGTTCTACGTCCTCTTAAATAACCTTTCTGCTCGGATGTATTCATAGAAAAGACTCTGACCGTCACTATCTTATCATTTTGACCCCAACCATCCAAGAGCAACTTCCTAGAACTCTCCATAGTGTGTGTGTGTGTGTGTGTGTGTGTGTGTGTGTGTGTGTGTGTGTGTGTGTGTGTGTGTGTGTGTGTGTGTGTGTGTGTGTGTGTGTGTGTGTGTGTGTGTGTGTGTGTGTGTGTGTGTGTGTGTGTGTGTGTGTGTGTGTGAGAGAGAGAGTATGTTCAAAAAGACAGATAGCAATAAGGTTTATGAGTAACAGGTTGAAAAGCAACATTAACCGTTTCCATATATGATCCACAAAAAATATGCAATTTACAAAACTAAGAAGCCCCAGAAAAATGTGGCTGTATGTTTTCTGAATACATTATTATTGTGCAGGTCTTGTCAAACATTTAAAAATGCTCTTGCCAGAAAAAACACTTGCATTTCTGAATCAAAACAATTTTTTTTATTTGCTTTGTATGATGACAAAGGGTTGGCAACAATCCATACAATTATCCTTAACATTAATGATGACAAAACATTTTTTTACATAAAATGTATGATAAAGCTTCTCTGCTCCACTTGAGTGTTTCACAGAGCCAGTCAGACTGTTGTCTTGGTGCCAGTCGGAGTGTAAGACGTGGTGGTGATGATCTGTTGCTCTTCATTTGGTACAGAGCATCCTGGCTCTGAACCCCAGGGTGAAGACTCACACTCAGGTTATGTCCACGGCCAACAAGAAGAAAGAAAAGAAACACTGGAAGAGAAACCCAGAGAAGAACTGTGGCGTAAGACACACACAAACACACACACACACACACACACACACACACACACACACACACACTACTCTGCTTTAGTTGAGAGCATTTATTCAATATTTGCTTCCTCCACATCTGCCTACCCTCATATTCTTTCTTTTCATTGCTCTATGTCCTCCACTCTTCAGTCTTGTGTGAAGTTGGAGAACAACTTCGACGACATCAAACACACGACGCTGAGCGAGCGTGGAGCTCTCCGGGAAGCGCTGAGGTGAGAAGGAGATACTCCCACCTGACATCCAATCTCACAAAAGTCATTAAGGCTAATGCTCTGGTTTGGTCACCAGCAGAACAATTCTACACCCGTTAAGTTGCTCCAATAAGATAATAATAAGATAATAGCACATCAGTTCAAAACTGCAGGTGAGGATACTATTAACGTGCGTCAAACTGGAGGTCCCGTGCTCGCTAAAAAATGAGAATCTGAATCCGATAGATACGGTTAACAATATTTAATGGCAAGAAGTCTAAGCAGTAAATTGAAGCTACGATCGTAGGGCCGACCGGAATATTACGCCACAGACTAACAGCAAAGTAGCTGATAGGGAACTGTCTTGTAACCTTCCGACCGTCTAGAGAACGAACTCACCCTTTCCACCCGTATTTATTAGTAACGGCATTCACACCTCTCAATCCTAAGAGTTAGTTCCATTGGTCAGTTCAGCATGCTACACTCTCGTTGGCTTACGGCCAGGTCGTAAACAGGTAATGCAACGGGTCATAAAATAGCCGGGTCAAACGTCATGATCCCGCGACCAACATTACTTCCGGTCACCTATGTGAGGAAAGTTCCCTTCCAAAATAAAAGTCCCACATGTCACTCTCCTGCTTCAAGCAACGTCACGGACTTCAACCGGCTTCCAACTCATGTGTCAACATTGAAACAATAAACTAACTTTCATTCTCATGCGGCATACATATAATCATAAACACATAAACAATTATAAACATTACTTCTGCCATTGACATATACATAGAGTAGACATTACCTCCATGCTTCATAACACATCAACAATATCAATATTCTCCCTAATATTTCCTATGATAATATCTTGCTATATGTATTAATTTAAAGCACAAATGTTCCCTATGTACATGTGCAAAGTCAAAATGAACTATTACAACTTAACAATACATTGGTGTTACCTAATACAGGCAAAAAGACTGCAGGCAGCGGCCCAAGATATGGTCTGTCCGTTAATTACCCCACTGTGGTCAGATTTAATGTATATATAACAATAACATACATATTGGATGGATAGCAGAAAAATTTTCCTCCGACATTCATGGTTCACTCTGACTTTCTTCTCTTTATGGCCACCGTTTGGTCAACATTTTAGTTTCCAGTGAATTCCCTCTTCAGCTATTTGATGAACACGTTCCTGTCCGCCTCGAGGTGAATCACAGAGTTGGTCCTTTGACTCTGTCGTCTCTGGCCTTTACAGTATTTTCCTTTATGACCAAACCCCTGCAAACCCCTTGCCTGCGAGCATGTTAGCACGCTAACGTTAGCACGCTAAAGGGTTGTTTGGGAGTTTTTCCTGATCCAATGTGAGGTTTTGGGACAGGGATGTCCATGTGTACAGATTGTAAAGCCCTCTGAGGCAAATTTGTAATTTGTGAGAATGGGCTATACAAAATAAACTGAATTGAATTGAAGTTATTAGTATTGAATGAGCACGCTAACACTAGCGTTAGCATTTAGCTCATATCATTGCTAACAGAGTGAAACTCAGTTTTCTACTTTTTAAAATGTATTTAGTTTATATTTCTTGGACAATGCATATTACATATCATTACTGTAATACTAATAGAATAATTATCAATGTGTCACTTCATTTTCAAGCCCATATTTACCATATTACATTTTTGTGACTGGTAATATTTCTGTTGACTTGTAGGCTATAGCTTAGCCACGTTAATGATTACCATTTGCATTAATTAGGGGTCTTCCATTATCAGAGGAATAAAAAGAGGCAGAAATGCAAGCAAAATACAAAACATAGTGAGGACAGATGAATAGACCAACAGATGAAAAGAGACCGAGAAGCAGCGAGGTATGGGAAGCATCTCATAGTTTTTAGAAGACATGCTCTGATTGCATTTCATAATGATCAAAGAGACCGTTTGGTGGAGGACTGAGCTGTGGTCAGGGATCAGCTCAGAGTTCCTTCTCGAGATTAAACCGGATGGAGTTTAAGGCAGCTTAATGGACTCAGACAGAGGCCCCCGTGTTTGGCTCGATAATTCAGTCATTCAGTTTTATTCTCTTAAGTTTGTATGACTGGTGGTAGACCTAGACTTCATAGCCTATGTCTTGTTGTGAGCTGTGGTTGAAAGAGAGGGTTTTCATTTGCATAACAACATCTATTTGTACAGGGTAACACATTAGAGGACATATCATTGTTGGATGTTGGTGACTTTGCATTATTATAAATCTGTCTTCAGGTGTCTAAAATGTGCGGATGCTCCCTGTCAGAAGAGCTGCCCTACTAACATGGACATAAAGTCATTTATTACGAGCATCTCTAATAAGGTAATGCAAAATACACACACACAAACACACAGTATCCATGCACAGAGTCATCTTAGTTTAATGGCGTGGAAGAAGATGTTAAAGAACAAAACCATGCAATACTAACGCCATGGTCTTATGGTTCACGTGTGTGTGTACCAGAACTACTACGGGTCAGCGCGGGCCATCCTGTCCGACAACCCCCTGGGGCTGACCTGTGGGATGGTTTGTCCCACGTCAGAGCTGTGTGTGGGGGGCTGCAACCTGTACGCCTCTGAGGAGGGGCCCATCAACATCGAAGGTCTCCAGCAGTTTGCAACCGAGGTACGGCATTTAAAGCCGAACGTTTTCTGTATAAAACCATCGACCAGTGATTCTTAACCTGGGTTCGATCGGACCCCAGGGGTTCGGCGAGTCACTCTCAGGGGTTCGGCAGGGATAGAGACACACACACAGCAGTGTTTACCCTACCGTTATAACAGGGTGGCGGCCCTCCCCCTTGAAATCACCCAAGGGTCAGTCGGTCGTCCCCGCCCCCTGAAGCTGTAACCCTAGTTGAAACACTGCACAGTATAGCTCGGTTCACACTGTCGGGCCGTTTTTGTCGGTTGTCAAAAAATTGGCTGCCGACATTTTGGGCAACTCCCCATTTTTCTTCGCAGTGTTAAGGTGCGTTCACACCAAAAGCGAAACTATTTTTCGCGTCGCCCAAAACGCGTGAGTTTACTCGCTCGACCGTTCACCGTGTTCTCGCCATGAGCGTCGAGACGCTCCGCGAGGGGCGGGGCTTATCTCCGTGTCTCGTCTCCGTAAAGACCGTTATCATCTCCTTCATCCACCAGAATAACTAACCACTAGTTCTGCTTTATACTTGTTGTGAACGTCTCACACACTAACGCCCTCGTGTTTGGGTTCATGACATTAATATCATATTATATATATTTATACATGACATCACCCGTAGGCTCACTCAGCTCGGTCACTTTCACCGATGAAGTTACTGTTGCGTCTGAAAGACTTCCGCTTCCAGCTACGAGAGAGAACTCAAGAGCTGATTGGCCCGCGTTGCGAGATGACGCCTCAAAGTGGAAATATTTCAACTCGGGGCGAAAATTCCGCCGCTGGAAACGCGTCGCCCACATCGCGTCGCCCCAAACGCCCCAAATGCGCCGCCCGAAAAAATATCGCGTCTATCGCAGCCACACGCAGTTTATGGTCTAAATGACTATTTTCTGTTCAATACTTCTTCAATGCAGCCTTATGATATGATTTTGATATGTTATCGTTATCGTATCCATCACCAGCCAGTTCATGACTAAAATAATGATTTGATTTATATTAAGATAACACTTTGTAACCTTTATGCAAAGTAACACATTCATTATTTAAAAAAATATTTTAATTCATAAGTCAAGCATTATTGAGTCAATACGCTGTTTATGGGATTTTTGAGAGTAAAAATTCATTCTTGACCTTGAAAATTATAGTTTGACCCAATAATCTGACATTTAAATCCACTTACTAGCTTTTTTCAACCACATCTCACATCAATGCATTGGATGTGGAGGGTTTTGCTCAGTTATCAGTTGCTCAGGAATCAGATAATCATGTAAGTGGGCAACAAACTAGACTTTTCTCTGCTTGGTCAAGCAATAGAATAATTTAACAACAAACCCTCTAATACAGGTGCTCTTCCTAAAGGCCCAGCCGGTGGCAGGAGATCAACACGTCCTCATACCGGGAAGGTTTTAAAACCGTGGTTAATATTGTAAATCTGTCACAGTTTTGTTAGGTTTGGGCAACATTTTTGGGAAAAGATCCTTGTTTTGGGCTCAAATAATTCGGCGACGTTTGTTATGTAACTTAAGTTAAGGTTAAATTGCTTTTCTGAGTTTACTTTCGTCGGTAAGTTAAATTAAATCAACGTTTTATTTCACACGGGAGACGAACTGAAGTGTCCTGGGTCAAAGTAAAGCAACAGCTATAGGCTCACTTAAAGGTCAGCCATGTTGTGTTGAGAGTTACGCTTATGTTTTGTTGTGTTATGATACGAACAGCCTATCAATCGGCGTGATGAGTTTATTATTCTAAATATTGGGCTGTGTCCTTTTCTTCCCAGGTGTTTAGCAAGATGGGCATCCCTCAGATCAGGAATCCTGAACTCCCACCAGCCAATGAGATGCCAGAGTCTTACCACGCCCCCATAGCTCTGATTGGCTGTGGCCCGGCGTCAGTCAGCTGTGCCTCCTTCCTGGCCCGTCTTGGATATGATGATATTACCATATTTGAGAAGCAGAAGTACATCGGAGGGCTGAGGTAATGTATCACCATCAAACTGCATATCATAGTGCATCATATCAAAGATTGTTAAGCATACTATTAGTTGAAATTTGATCCACACACACACACACACACACACACACACACACATATGTATATATATTTAGATATAGATATAGTGCAGTTACTAAGATAGTGATACTCAATTCTACAGAGCAGTGCTTTAGATACACCAAATGCTTTTGAGAATAATTTTTTTTAAAAACTCAAATCAACATTAAAAGCTAAATAAAATAAATATAGTGACATTAATTTAGTAAAATATAAAGTGTGACAAGGCTATCTTACTATTTAGTTACTTAAGTAAATGTTGAGTAATCTTTGGAATTTGGTCAGCGGTGATGAAGGAGTGTTGGACTAGGGCTTTCTGTGTGAGTGAATTCAGGCATGTTTCAAATAATCTCAACCAGGTAGCGAGGAAGTCTGAAAGGAGGATGAGAAAATTCAACAAATGTTGTTTCCTCCATGCAGCACATCAGAAATCCCTCAGTTCCGGCTTCCTTATGAGGTGGTCCAGTTTGAAATCCACCTGATGAAGGACTTGGGGGTGAAGGTGTGTCTCATAGAAACACATGTTTAGTGTCTATACTGTAAAATGTTGAAATACATACAATAATTGTTTAGTCTTCTTTTTGTTTGTTTTTTATAATCTTCATGGACTCATTTTGATATGATACCAAACCTTTAAAATATATGTTCAGTCCCATATCGGATAGAAAATAGACAAAGATTAAATAATTAAAGTTGATTCGTGATAATTGAACATGAATAAGCAAATAATGATAGTTAATGCAATTCCTACATGGTGTTGTTAAATGTGAGTTTGTGTGTGTGTGTGTGTGTGTGTACCCCCCAGGTGGTGTGTGAGAAGGGTCTAGGTGTTGAAGGAATGACTTTGACGTCCCTAAAAGAGGAAGGATTTAAGGCGGTCTTCATTGGGATTGGTGAGTGAGTCTTCTTTGCATTTGACCCAATGCATGCACATTTTACACATTCATCTATTGGGTTTTTACACATTTGAATCCATCTGCAACCATTGAGCTGCTCCACTGCCCATCATATCCGTTCAAACGGTTTGACTCTTCTTCATCTACGGTGTCTATGTGTGTCTCCAGGTCTCCCTCAGGCCAACAGAGCTACAATCTTCCAGGATTTAACTATGGACCAGGGCTTCTTCACCTCCAAAGACTTTCTGCCCATGGTGGCCTCTTCCAGCAAGAAAGGTACTGTGGTGAACAAACACACATTCCTGTACTTCTGTCTTTGTGAGGACCTTTACCCTTAACCAATCACCCATAAGTTAATGGCTGACCCCAACCCTTATCCTGAACCTATTTCTAACCTGAACCGTGAAAGCAAGTCCTAACCCTCAAAAAGGCCTCTGAGGAGGTGAGGATCGGCCATAATGTCCTCACTTTACAAAAATGTCCACACTCTAATGGTTAAAATGTTGGTCCTCCCCATGTAGCAATTACAAGAACACACATACACAATGCATGAACACAGTGTACATTGATCATTTAGAAGAAATATACAACGCACACAACTCGACTAACAAACATATGGGGGTAAAATGATGAAATCCAACAGGTAGTGTTGAAAAATACAAAGTGAAAGGTGAATTAGCGCGTCAGTATCCGTCTCACATTACCGTGTCTCTGCGGCTCGCTCTGTGCAGGTATGTGTCAGTGTCGCTCTACTCTGCCGGAGATAAGAGGGACAGTGATCGTTTTGGGGGCTGGCGACACCGCGTTTGATTGCGCAACCTCGGCTCTTCGCTGCGGAGCCAAGAGAGTCTACGTCTGCTTCAGGAAGGGATTCACTAACATCAGGGCTGTCCCTGAGGAGGTATGGATGAGGGAGGGATGGATATAAGCAGATGGAAACAGAGAGAACGCTGAGCACAAGTGGTTTTTTTCAGATGGAGTTGGCGAGGGAGGAGCAGTGTGAGTTCCTCCCCTTCCTGTCTCCCCGCGAGGTCATCATGAAGAACGGTCGGGTTGCCGGGTTACAGTTCTGTCGCACCGAGCAGACGGAGGACGGCGATTGGCTGGAAGATGAAGAGCAAGTGGTCAGGCTGAAGGCTGATTACATCATCAGTGCCTTTGGTTCCATGCTTAACGAGCCGCAAGGTAATTGACCAATCAGCTGGACTCTGCTGACCAAGAACCTCTTTTCTTTAGCAAGTCACTCTGCTAATGTGTGTGTTGAAAATGAAAAGATGTCTATTTTTGTTTTCAGTTTTAAATGTTGTATTGCATTTAAATTTTCATGAATAGAAAATATTTTATATGGTTATTTGAAGGCTAATGTATGTACTTTAGGACCTTAAGGACCTACTATGAACTATTCATACACTCTGTCATATTCATTGAATGTATTTTAACTCTAAATCTGTCCTTCTGTACACATGACATCTATTGTTCTGTCCATCCTGGAGAGGGATCCTCCTCTGTTCTCTCCTGAAGGTTTCTTCACTTTTTTTCCCCCTGAAGGGTTATTTGGGAGTTTTTCCTGGTCCGATGTGAGGTTTTGGGGCAGGGATGTCTATGTGTACAGATTGTAAAGCACTCTGAGACAAATTTGTAATTTGTGAAATTGGGCTGTACAAATAAACTGAATTGAATTGAATTGAATATATATACACTACCGTTCAAAAGTTTGGGGTCACTTAGAAATGTCTTTATTTTTCAAAGAAAAGCACTGTTTTTTCAATAACGATAACATTAATCATAAATACCCTCTATACATTGTTAATGTGGTAAATGACTCTTCTAGGTGAAACGTCTGGTTTCTCATGAAATATCTCCAGAGGTGTATAGAGGCCCATTTCCATCAACGATCACTCCAGTGTTCTAATGGTACATTGTGTTTGCTAATCGCCTTAGAAGACTAATGTCTGATTAGAAAACCCTTGTGCAATTATGTTAGCACAGCTGAAAACAGTTATGCTGGTGATATAAGCTATACAACTGGCCTTCCTTTGAGCTTGAAGTTTGGAGAACAAAATTAATACTTCAAATATTAATCATTATTTCGAACCTTGTCAATGTCTTGACTATATGTTCTATGAAATGTTCAATTCATTTGATAAATAAAAGTGAGTTTTCATGGAAGACACGAAATTGTCTGGGTGACCCCAAACTTTTGAACGGTAGTGTATGTGTATATATATATGTATTTTAGGACCTTTTATATATAACTATATATATATGCATTTTAGGACCTTTTATTTATCTGTGTTTATATATATATACAGTATATATAGATATATATATGTATTTTAGGACCTTATATATATATTAGGGCTGTCAGCGTTAACGCGTTAATCTAAGCGATTAATTTGGCCGCGTTAACGCACTAAAATATTTTAACGCAATTAACGCATTTTTTTTTTTTTTTTTAAACCGCGGCAGTACGGTTTGACACTGTTTTCGTTTTCAAAACAATTATTTCTCCACGAAAATAAGGAGCAGAAATCAGTTTAACTCGTGGATGAATCAGTCGGGTTTCCTCCTGCTCCTCCTTCCTCCCGTCTCCCCCTCTGATACACAGAGGAACGGAGGAGCGACGTGTCGGGTGACGCGGCGCGGAAAGAACTCGACACACGAAACCTTCACCGTGATTGGTCAATCCGTTTGTCTGTCAACATTTCGGTAAAAAATAAACCAATGAACACTCAGTAAATCACAAAGGACCTCCCACCTCACAGGTTAGGCTCATTTAGCAGCCTGTCAGTCAGAGAACCAGAGGACACGGCGCGAGGACAATGAGCCTCATTTCAGAGCTGAGATTGTTCTGGAATGTTTGATGTATAACACGTGGGGGTGTGTCACATGCAAAAGACTTTAAACGGTGAATTTAATTTATTTTGTAAAATGTATAAAATGCCCCCAGCCTCCAGAGGGTTAACATGACATATTTGAATGTCAGTCAGTTACCAAGGCCACTGGTTCTGCTGCTGTTCAGTGTTAAAGATGACAGGACCAATGGGGTCTCAATATATATATATTTTTTTACTAATCTGATGTTTCACTGAAGAAACAATTTATCATCCACGATATTAAATACCTCGCTGGCACTGTATATGTAGGAGCCTCTTTGAAAACACAGCTCTGTGTGAAGTTTTGTCTTTAAAAAGAAGGAAAACACTTTTAAGCGCGATTAATCGCGATTAATTAATCGCAATTTCAAAATGTGCGATTAATTAGTTAATTTTTTTTAATCGATTGACAGCCCTAATATATATATATATATATATATATATATAGTAGCTCATCTTCTCGCTTCACCGTGAAGGTCATATAAAGACCGTTTTATCGTTTGGTGATTCCATGTTTTCATACATAATGGGATCCAGCTGATGTGTGTGTCTGTGTGTGTGTGTGTGTGTCTGTGTGTGTGTGTAGTGAGTGAGGCCATGGCTCCTGTGAAGATGAACCGCTGGGGTACTCCAGAGGTGAACACCGACACCATGCAGACCAGTGAGCCCTGGGTGTTTGCAGGAGGAGACATCGCCGGTTTGGCAAACACCACGGTGGAATCGGTGAACGATGGCAAGCATGCCTCATGGCACCTCCACAGATACCTGCAGGTGAGTGTCAGCCCCCCCCCCCCCCCTCAACTCGTCACTGAATCAACACACCGGCTGTACCCTGTGTGTCCCCTCTCCCGTCCTCCTGCAGTCTCTGTGTGGGCGGAGCGTGGACCCGGTGCCCAAGCTGCCGCTGTTCTACAGCGCCATCGACCAGGTGGACATCAGCGTCGAGGTGTGTGGGATCAAGTTTCCCAACCCGTTCGGCCTGGCGTCTGCTCCGCCCACCACCAGCACCGCCATGATCAGGAGAGCTTTTGAGCAAGGGTGGGGCTTCGCTTTGACCAAGACGTTTGGACTGAATAAGGTGCACACACACACACACACACACACACACACACACAATATGTAAGGTACCGCCAAGCACGCACATAGGGATTCTGGAGCTCCCCTTTATAGCCATTTACCCATTTTACTTTTAGTTACCTTCGCATTGAAAATGCGGAAGGTTATGTTTTGATCGCCGTGTATTTATTTATTTATTTGTATGCGTGTTATTCGCAAAACTCAAAAAGTATTGAACCGAATCGCATGAAATTTAGTGGGATGATTGTTTATTATCCGGGGACCAGTTGATTAGATTTTGGGATCGATCGGGTCAGAGTTCAAGGTCAAAGGTCATGAACAGGTCAAAATCTTCTTGAATCGCATGAAATTTGGTGGGATGATTGGTTATTATCTGGGGACCATTTGATTAGATTTTGGGATCAATCGGGTCAAAGGTCAAGGTCATGGAAAGGTCAATATCTTTTTTTTACCATAGCACGATACATTTTTGTCCAATTGGCATGCAACTAATGCCAAAATGTTCATAATTCAATGCCCAATCTTGTGATATGCGAAGGTATGTGTTCTACCTAGTTGCCTTATGAAGTTGACTTCCAGCCTCCCTGGTGTCATTGGAGTCAATGTGTCGGGCCACCTGATGAATTAATGCTTGGCAGTCGCTCTTCATTACCTTCGCATTGAAAATGCGGAAGGTAATGTTTTGATCACCGTGTATTTATTTATTTATTTATTTGTATGCATGTTACTCATATAACAAAAAAAGTATTAAACCGAATCGCATGAAATTTGGTGGGATGATTGGTTATTATCCGGGGACCATTTGATTATATTTTGGGATTGATCGGGTCAAAGGTCAAGGTCATGAAAAGGTCAAAATCTTCTTCGCGGTCAATGTAATCCAATTGGCATCAGAATCAGAATCAGAATCAGAATCAGAAACAGTTTTATTGCCAGGAATGTTTTCACAAACAAACGAGGAATTTTTTTTGGTGGAAGGTGCAACATTTGGACATGACAAAACAAACAACAATCAACACGACAGAAAGACAACAAATAATGTGAAGTGTTTGGGTGTGTGCGTCAAGTGGTGTGTTTTAGTTAAAGTGCATGTTAAAGTGACGTGTGTGGAGGAGGGAAGAAGAAGGAGGAGGGAGGAGGAGTGAGGAGGAGGAAGAGGAAGGAGCGGGAAGAAGGAGGAAGAAGAGGTGGTAGTCCTGGGGGTGACAGTCAGTCAGTCCGGGTTCCATTGATGAGCCCGACTGCCGACGGAAAAACTTTTGGTGTGGCGGGTGGTCTTTGTCCTGATGGACGCAGCCTCCTCCCGAGGGAGGGACTCGAACAGGAGTGTCCAGGGTGGGAGGGGTCAGCGACAATCTTTCTGGCCCGCTTCAGTGACCTGGAAGTGAACAGGACCTGGAGGGAAGGCAGATTGCAACCGATAACCCTCTCGGCCGAGCGGATGATGCTCTGCAGCCTGCGCTTGTCTTTGGCTGTGGCTGCAGGGTGCCAGACGGTGATGGAGGAGCAGATGATGGACTCAACGATGGCCGTGTAGAATTGTACCATCATTCTCCCTGGCAGGTTGAATTTCCTCAGCTGCCTCAGGAAGAACATCCTCTGCTGGGCCTTCTTGGTGATGGAGCGGATGTTCAGCTCCCACTTGAGGTCCTGGGAGATGATGGAGCCCAGGAAGCGGTAGGACTCCACAGCGTCGACGGGGGAGTCACACAGGATGAGAGGGGCGGGTGGGGCTGCATTCCTCCTGAAATCCACAACCATCTCCACTGTCTTTAGAGCGTTGAGCTCCAGGTTGTTCTGGCTGCACCAGGTCACCAGGTGGTCAGTCTCCCACCTGTAGGCGGTCTTGTCCCCACCAGAGATGAGTCCAATGAGGGTGGTGTCATCCGCGAACTTTAGGAGCTTGACGGACTGGTGACTGGAGGTGCAGCTGTTGGTGTACAGGGAGAACAGCAGAGGGGAGAGAACACAGCCTTGGGGGGAACCCGTGCTGGTGGTCCGGGAGCCTGAGACGTGTTTCCCCAGCCTCACGTGCTGCTTCCTGTCGGTCAGGAAGTCTGTGATCCACCTGCAGGTGGAGTCGGGCACGTGCAGCTGGGAGAGCTTGTCCTGCAGCAGGGACGGATGATGGAATTGAAGGCAGAGCTGAAGTCCACAAACAGGATCCTGGCGAAGGTTCCTCGGGAGTCCAGATGCTGGAGGATGTAGTGAAGGGCCATGTTGACTGCATCGTCTACAGACCTGTTGGCTCTGTAGGCGAACTGCAGGGGGTCCAGGAGTGGGTCGGTGATGGTCTTGAGGTGTGACAGGACCAAGCGTTCAAAGGACTTCATGACCACAGAGGTCAGGGCGATGGGCCTGTAGTCATTGAGTCCTGTGATCTTGGGTTTTTTGGGGACGGGGATGATGGTGGAGGCCTTGAAGCAGGCTGGAACGTGGCATGTCTCCAGGGAGGTGTTGAAGATGTCGGTGAACACCGGAGACAGCTGGTCAGCACAGTGCTTCAGGGTGGCGCCGCGGACGGCCGCCTCGGTGTGTTGGTGCGCGATGTTTTTTGTTGTTTTCGTTTTAAATACTGTTTTCTGCTGTGATTCCCAGAGCTCTTTCACCAGAGAAGAGCTCATGAACATCAGGGGAACAACTCCAGCGGATTTATTTCCAACGTTTTTAACTTCTGTGGAGTTACTGGACATTTTTGTAAAAGGTGTGCTCACCTTCGCCCACGCGGTGAAACGCCGGCGGAGAGGGAAACGCTCAGGGGCGCTTGTACGGCTACGGAAACGGGGATCTCGTACAGCGCTGCCGGGCATATTTCTCTGCAATGTCCGCTCACTGTGCAACAAACTAGACGAACTCCAGCTGCTGGTGGGGAGAGACAGAGACTTCTCCTCATCCTCCGCCTGTGTTTCACGGAATCATGGCTTAGTGGATCGATACCAGATTCTGCGACTCAGCTCGCTGGCTTCCAGCTGTTCCGAGCGGACCGGGACACAGAGCTCTCCGGAAAAGCAAAGGGTGGAGGAATCTGCTTTTACCTCAACAACGGCTGGTGCAACGACGTAACGGTGATCCTACAGCACTGTTCGCCGGACCTGGAATCTTTTATCATTCACTGCAAACCCTTCTACTCCCCACGTGAGTTCGCTTCATTCATCCTGGCCGGAGTTTACATGCCGCCGCAGGGGAACGTGCACGAGGCACAGCGGACCCTCGCCGAACAGATACGGTGTGTGGAGCGGACCTTCCCGGACTCTTTAGTTATTGTACTCGGGGATTTTAACAAAGGAAACCTCAGCCACGAACTCCCTAAATATAGACAGTTAATAAAATGCCCTACTAGAGAGAAGAGCATTCTGGACCACTGCTACACAACAATCAGCAGGGCCTATCACGCCGTCCCTCGAGCTGCACTGGGAAACTCTGACCACGTCATGGTTCATCTGATTCGCTCATACAGGCAGAGACTAAAGCTCTGCAAACCTGTGGTGAGGAAGTTCAAGAAGTGGACCAGTGAGGCTCTGGAGGATCTACGGGCGTGCTTGGACTGTACTGACTGGGATGTCTTCAGGACTGCTACCAACAGCCTGGATGAGTACACAGAGGCTGTAACTTCCTACATCAGCTTCTGTGAGGACAGCTGTATTCCATCCAGCTCCAGGGTGAGTTATAACAACGACAAACCCTGGTTCACAGCGGAGCTCAGGAAGCTAAGACTGCAGAAGGACCAGGCATTCAGGAGTGGGGACAAGGACCTGTACACAGAGTCCAAATACAGGTTTAGCAAGGCGGTGAGAGATGCTAAACGTCTGTACTCTGAGAAACTGCAACAGCAGCTCTCAGCAAACGACTCTGCTTCTGTCTGGAGAGGGCTCAGGCAGATCACCAACTACAAGCCCAAATCACCCCACTCCATGAACAATGTGCTTCTGGCAGAACTAATGCCAAAATGTTCATAATGCAATGCCCAATCTTGTGATTTGCGAAGGTATGAGCTCTACCGAGTGCCCATTCTAGTTTATTTATTTGTATGCGTGTTATTCGCATAACAAAAAAAGTTTTAAACCGAATCGCATGACATTTGGTGGGATGATTGGTTATTATCCAGAGACCATTTGATTAGATTTTGGGATCGATCGGGTCAAAGGTCAAGGTCAAGGTCATGGAAAGGTCAACATCTTCTTTTTTACCATAGCACGGTCAATTTGTATCCAATTGGCATGCAACTAATGCCAAAATGTTCATAAGTCAATGCCCAATCTTGTGATATGCGAAGGTATGCACTCTACCGAGTGCCCGTTCTAGTTTATTTATTTATTTATATGCGTGTTACTCGCATAACTCAAAAAGTATTAAACCGAATCGCATGAAATTTGGTGGGATGATTGGTTATTATGCGGGGACCATTTGATTAGATTTTGGGATCGATCGGTCGTGAAAAGTCAACATTTTCTTTTTACCATAGCGCGGTCAATTTTTATCCAATTGGCATTCAACTAATGCCAAAATGTTCATAATTCAATGCCCAATCTTGTGATATGCGAAGGTATGCGCTCTACCGAGTGCCCGTTCTAGTTTGTTCTGTTTTTAGAGTTCATTGGTATGTCTAATACCTAAATACTGTATGTAGCTCTTACGGTTGCGGTGATTCATAATTTTTGGAATAACCACTGCAGGGGCCATTTGTCCTTAGAAATCAAATAAAAAGTAAATCAAATTGCCACTGACGCACCGTGGGTTTCGGAGTTTACGCAGGCAAAAGAAAAGTAACGTCCATTTCGGTATGTTGATTCTGTTCATTTATTTTCCAAACAAACAAAACGCTGACACTCTTCGGTGATGCTGGTAAAAGACCATCGGCCACCCAGGTGCATGCTGGTCCTGTGCCAACCCACCTCTACATATAACCACAGGTGCCCAGTGTTACCCAATCAGTGAATCCTAAAACTAAATATATTTAAAACAACAATCACAATGAACTAAACGAAAACTATCATAAGAAAAAGGCTCTTCTAACATATCAAAATATAACCTAAACTAGAATGGGCACTCGGTAGAGCGCATACCTTCGCATATCACAAGATTGGGCATTGAATTATGAACATTTTGGCATTAGTTGCATGCCAATTGGACACAAATGTATCGTGCTTTGGTAAAAAAAAGATGTTGACCTTTCCATGACCTTGACCTTGACCTTTGACCCGATTGATCCCAAAATCTAATCAAATGGTCCCTGGATAATAACCAATCATCCCACCAAATTCCATGTGATTCAAGAAGATTTGACCTGTTCATGACCTTTGACCTTGACCTTTGACCCGATCGATCCCAAAATCTAATCAACTGGTCCCCGGATAATAAACAATCATCCCACCAAATTTCATGCGATTCGGTTCAATATTTTTTTAATTCTGCGAAAGATTTTGACCTGTTCTTGACCTTTGACCTTGACCTTTGACCCGATCGATCCCAAAATCGAATCAACTGGTCCCCGGATAATAAACAATCATCCCACCAAATTTCATGCGATTCGGTTCAATACTTTTTGAGTTTTGCGAATAACACGCATACAAATAAATAAATAAATAAATAAATACACGGCGATCAAAACATAACCTTCCGGCATTTTCAATGCGAAGGTAATAAGCAATGTTATAGTTATAGTGACCTCAATATCATCCAAAACAACCCAAACCTATAAAATAGGTCTATAAAATGTTGATATTTCAGCCTGGGGTCAAATTGACACCAAAGAACACTGATGTGCACTCGTTGTGTTCAGGACATTGAAAACATGTCATCATGTTCATTTCATGTTTACCCAGTCGTGGAATATGAAACATAAAACATGATATCAATCATATATTTTGAGACTTTAAACATCGAATGGGGTCAAATTGACCCCAAAGGCAACAGGAGGGTTAAGATCGACGAAAGTTGGGCTGTAGGATCCGGGATGAATGAATCCCTGTTTTTGTTATCTTCATTGCCATCTTGACTGCACGGGAGTGACGATGGAGTGAGATGCAACTCTTCTTTGTTGGGGAGATGAGAGGGAGACACACCCGGTGGAGTTATTCACTCGACTTTTCTTCTCTCGATTAGTCGTTTAATCTGTAAATTGACAGAAATAATTGAAGAAATGTCAGTGTCGAAAAGCCCAATTCAGCCCGACTAAAAGCCCAAACATTCTTATTTTGTGTTTACTATGCCATGATACAATCAGCACGTTTTCATATTAAGAAGCTGGAACCAGAGAGATTGTTGGCATCTTATTGATTTTAGTCCCATTGATTCATCACCGAACTGTTTCAGCTCGGAAGTATTGCCAATATTGGATGTACTGAGATTCTGTAAAAGCTCAAATAAATGAGTTTGTCGCGTTTGTTTCAGAGAACACCGTGTGTTATTCGCTCGACAGGTAATACGTCGCCATTGATGGAGACATGCACGTCCACGCGTGACGTGGAGCAGCATTGTGAGTGAATCTGTGTCTGCAGGATCTGGTGACCAACGTGTCTCCTCGCATCGTGCGCGGCACCACCTCGGGCCACGTGTTCGGACCGGGTCAGGGATCCTTCCTCAACATCGAGCTCATCAGCGAGAAGACGGCAGCCTACTGGTGTCAGTCAGTCGCGGAGCTGAAGAGGGACTTCCCGAAAAATGTGAGGTTCCCCAGTTCTGACTGTCCTTCACTGAGGAACATGAGCAGCATTGCTAACAGCAGGCAGAACAAGTTCTATCTGCGGTTGTGACGGCCCATGTGTGTTACAGTGTCAAAGCTAGGGCTGGTGCATCTTTAGAAACCAGCTACATTTGAATAAGTATCAAACATCAAACAGCAAAACTCTGCACATCGTGAGCTACTCGTATCAAATAAATGCGGCTAGCAGCGTTAGCTCCAAAAGTCGTTGAATCTAGCAAGAAAGTCGCCACGCCCCAAAACGACCGTTCTAAAAGTAAAACAACAGACACGACTTTTGTTAGTTCTCACTAACAATAGTTAGTAAAATATAATAGTATAACAAATGTTATTATAATATATAATAGGTGAGCTAGTATAGTTAATAGTTAAGACACACAAGCTGCTGAGCTTAATAGTTAAGCTAGCAGCTTGTGGAAGCCGGTGGATAGATTGATCGTCCGATCAATACATTCGGGCTGAATGAAATGATCGGATGATGGTCTTACAGTCCTAAAGCATTTGATTAATTGGTTCCTGATGAAAACAAACCTTCTCCCCGCCAGGTGGTGATCTCCAGTATAATGTGCGGCTACAACAGGGAGGACTGGACGGAGATCGCCATGATGGCTCAGGTGAGAAGAACCACCGAGACCATTGTGTAGTTATTGTGCGTTCACACAAAGGTTGTCACTGTGCTTTTCTGTGAGTCTGATTTGGATCTTTGTGTGTGTGTGTGTGTGTGTAGGAATCAGGAGCAGATGCATTGGAGTTGAACCTGTCTTGTCCTCATGGGATGGGTGAGAGAGGCATGGGAATGGCCTGTGGTCAGGTACACACTCACTCACACACACACACACACACACATATAGTATTCCGATGTAGAGAATATAAACATCGCTGTACTTGTCATAAGCAGACCGTTCATTCAGTTTTTTTACTCTGCCATATTTTGAAGGATGCCATCGAGTGTAATCTTTAAAATATTTACAATTTGATATGCTGGATGATTTGTGTATTATTGATTACATTTTTTGTTATTGATTTTGCAAACACTTACAGGAATGAAGAGTCATACCACCCCCAAGAAGTTGGGGTGTACAGAACATTACCTTCAGTAGTTTGGAGGCTGTGTACCTGTGGCACGATGTCACAATAAACGAAGATATGCAAATACAATAAACAAACAACCACGATAACAGTAACTTAAAGTACATTTAAATATAGTAGAGATTAAGACGTGGAAACACGCATACATACAAACAAAATACAAATAAAATACAAAATTAGGAAGAAGGGATGGAGGGGGGGGGGTTGTGTATTATTGACATGTGTGTGTATGCGTCCGTGTGACTAGGACCCGGTGATGGTGCGTAACATCTGCCGCTGGGTGCGTGCCGCCACTTCCATTCCCTTCTTTGCCAAACTGACGCCAAACGTCACCAACATTGTCGACATCGCCAAGGCCGCTCACGAAGGTGGACACGCGTCACTTCTTCTTCTTTCCTCCTCTTCGTTTCTGCTACTGCTCTTCCTTATATCAATAGACTGTATATATATATATATATATACAGAGCACATAATCAACACTGAGGATATGTGATGAATGTCTCTGTTGTTGTTGTCACGCCGTGTTCCAGGTGGAGCAGATGGAGTCACAGCCACCAACACAGTGTCAGGTATGATGGGGCTGAAGGCCGACGGCTCCCCCTGGCCGAGTGTTGGGAAGGACAAACGAACCACGTATGGAGGGGTCTCTGGTGAGGAAACACACGACACACAAACATGTGCACAACCCCTTCAAGTGGTAGTGAACTTCTAATAAATCTTCAAAGAACTACAGATTATAAAAAGAGAAAAATAAATAAGTATAGAATGTAAGGGGATCTATTGGCAGAAATGGAATATACTAATCATAAGTAGGATTTCTTTCGTGTATAATCATCTGAACATTTCCTTGGAATAAGCCATTCGTATACACATACCGAGGGGTCCTCTTCACGGACATACAAACCAAACACTGGTTCCAGAGATGTTTCCATTTTCATGATTCCCTTTTTGTCCCATTTAGAGCAGCCGCCTCTTGTGGTCTAAATGAGTATTACAACAACAAACACAAAACGATCCAGACAGAAAAAAAGGCAACTTTTTCAAGACAGCATTTTGTTCATTTAGTGAATGATGCTCCATTTAGAGTCCAATAGACCATAAAGTGGAGTGTGCTTGAGGGCGGGGCTTACAGTGTCACTTCACGTCACTCCTCTGCATTCCAAACATGGACACTCCTTAAACTGAAACCACAGGTTGTCTAGAGAAACTTTTTACCTGGAAGATTTATTATTACACATTATCCCATTAACCCATGACGTACCCACTGCAGCTGCTCTCACTATTAGTGTCCATGTGTGCAGGTAATGCCATCAGGCCCATCGCCCTCAGAGCAGTGTCAGCCATCGCCAGAGCCATCCCTGGCTTCCCAGTCCTGGCCACCGGGGGCATCGACTCGGCAGAGAGCGGCCTGCAGTTCCTCCACGCCGGGGCCTCGGTGCTACAGGTGATAATATGACTGTGACCCCCACCAGGGCGAGACCGCAGAACTGATTCCCCCATGCAATAATAGTTTAGTCAAACTTTGAGAAATCTTTTTTTTTCCAACGACTGTAATCTGAATGGTCTGACCGTTTAACATCACTGTAGATGACCTTTAATGAGTTATACTATTCCACATACGTGTTCCTGTTCTCCTACATCTGTGTTTTGTTTTTGTCTAGTTATGAAAGTACGTGTGAGATCCAGTAAGGTTCACACTGCCTCTTTAACCCTCGGCATTCATTCTTGAACAAGCTCTGTAGTTTTCAGCTGAGGGCACCATGGTGTAAACAATTAAAATTTAATTAATTCAATATCGAAATTTACGGGGTAAGAAGCTGCAGTATTTTACTCATATATACATAGATATATACAGATTGCAGTTATGTGATTGTGATGGTGTTGTTGGTGACCTCTCTGTCTCTCAGGTGTGCAGTGCAGTACAGAACCAGGACTTCACAGTGATTGATGATTACTGTGTGGGTACGTCACTGTGTTTCTGTATTTATATTCATTCTCAATGATGACATGCATCAGGATATGTATTTTACGATGTCATGAACTGTAGCAGTCTTTTTATTCAATTCAATTTATTTTATATAGCTCAATATCTTAAATTACAAACTCCCCTCAGAGGGCTTTACAATCTATACACATACGACATCCCTGACCTTTGACCTCACATCGGATCAGGAACAACTCCTAAGAAATAGCAAAAACCCTTTTAGTGGTAAAAAGTGAAGAACCCTTCAGGAGAGCAATAGAGGAGGATCCCTCTCCACGATGGACAGAACAATAGAAGTCATGTGATTAGATGAACAATAGATGTCATGTGACCAGATGAACAATAGAAGTCATGTGACCAGATGAACAATAGATGTCATGTGAACAGAAGGAATCATGACAGAGTAACAACACATTCAATGAGTATGACAGAGTGATGAATGTAGTTGACATGGTCCACACTCCAGGAGGCAGAAGGAGGTAGAGATATGATAGTTATAATAAGATACAACTATAAAGTTATAAGATGTTGGACTGACGTTGATGAAACTGTGGGGTTGCCGGGCGGATACAGCCACGGGCAGCTTACTAGCTTAAACAATAAAAGCATTCCGTTGTATTGTTATTCTGTTTACCTGTGCTGAGCTTCGCTCAACAGGAAGTACTCTAGGGTATTTCAAACTGTAGAAGGATTGAACACCTACCTACTCATCTCATGGCCTCATGTTTGGATTGAGGTCTAAAGAGTTCTGCATACACACTTTGTATGTTCTCCTGATCCCCAACCCCAAGATGGTCCAACGAGTCCGAGTGCCTGTGATTTAGGATATTTAACTCAAGATGATAGCGTGATGACACCGTGATGACACCGTGATGATACCGTGATGACACTGTGATGACACTGTGATGATACCGTGATGACACCATGATGACACCGTGATGATACCGTGATGACACTGTGATGACACTGTGATGAATGTGTGTGTTCAGGTCTGAAGGCCTTGTTGTATCTGAAGAGCCTGGAGCTGAAGGACTGGGACGGCCAGTCCCCTCCCACAGAGAGACACCAGAAGGGGAAACCAGTTCCCCGACTGGAAGACCTGGTGGGAAAGGTACCACCACTTACTACCAATAACTCAGGATGAGTATTTGAACTACGCTTGTATATTATTGTGTGTGTGTGTGTGTGTGTGTGTGTGTAGAGCCTGCCTAGCTTTGGGCCGTACCTTCAGCAGAGGACCGACGCCGTAGCGGAGTATAAGAAGAAGCTCAGGAATGCACAAACAGACTTGAAGGATACCGACGTGAGCCGGGTCAACGGGCCCAAAAGAACTGTGCCCGCGGTCAAGGTACGGCACCCTGAGCACACACTGCTCCTTCTGAGTACTACTGAGTATTACTGTTGGACTGCTGTATATTCCTCACCACTGTGTGTGTGTGTGTGTGTGTGTGTGTGTGTGTGTGTGTGTGTGTGTGTGTGTGTGTGTGTGTGTGTGTGTGTGTAGGACGTGATAGCCAGAGCGCTGCGCCACATCGGAGCGTACCAGGAGCTGGACAACATGGAGCAGGTAGACTTCTGACATGCTACTGACCTTTAATACTCAGACTATTACTCTGGAAGCTCCTAGTGAAGGACAGGACTTGCCTTTACTCACGAGTCCCCTGGGCGGAAAACGAGAGGGTCAGAGAACGAGAGGGTCGGAGAATGAGGGGATCGGAGAACGAGAGGGTCGGAAAATGAGAGGGTCGGAGAACGAGAGGGTCAGAGAACGAGAGGGTCGGAGAACGAGAGGGTCGGAGAACGAGGGGATCGGAGAACGAGAGGGTCAGAGAACGAGAGGGTCGGAGAACGAGAGGGTCGGAGAACGAGAGGGTCGGAGAACGAGAGGGTCAGAGAACGAGAGGGTCAGAGAACGAGAGGGTCAGAGAACGAGGGGATCGGAGAACGAGAGGGTCGGAGAACGAGAGGTTCAGAGAACGAGGGGATCGGAGAACGAGAGGGTCAGAGAACGAGAGGGTCAGAGAACGAGGGGATCGGAGAACGAGAGGGTCGGAGAACGAGAGGTTCAGAGAACGAGGGGATCGGAGAACGAGGGGATCGGAGAACGAGGGGATCGGAGAACGAGAGGGTCAGAGAACGAGAGGGTCGGAGAACGAGAGGGTCAGAGAACGAGAGGGTCGGAGAACGAGAGGGTCGGAGAACGAGAGGGTCGGAGAACGAGGGGATCGGAGAACGAGAGGGTCGGAGAACGAGAGGGTCAGAGAACGAGAGGGTCAGAGAACGAGAGGGTCGGAGAACGAGAGGGTCAGAGAACGAGGGGATCGGAGAACGAGAGGGTCGGAGAACGAGGCGGTCGGAGAACGAGAGGGTCGGAGAACGAGGCGGTCGGAGAACGAGAGTCGGTAGGAGGGATCCTGGAAAGGGCGCCGCCTGCCGACTCCATAGTTCTCCTGGGAGACTTCGACGTGGGCGATGACTTGGGGTGATTGGGAGGAACGGCTTGCCCGATCCGAACCCGAGTGGTGTTCTGTGATTGGACTTCAGTGCTGGCCACGGCTTGTCCATAACGAACACCGTGTTCCAACATACGGTGGCTCATAAGTCTCATAAGTAGAAGATTATTGGTTTATATTCTGAAAGGTTACAATACAATTAAATTTCCCTCACAAACACTTTTTCAAATATTTGTAAGTGAGATGTTTTATTGTCAACAGTAAAAAGCTTAATATACCCATGGATGGATCACTGAAGGCCCAACCAGGAACAGTGTCAGGGGGATCTTTGACTCTTCACCTACCAAATGTAATGCCCACGTCTCGACCAGGAAGAGACTCACATTTCCACAAGAAAATAAACACTTATTAACATTGGCTTTATCTTAATGTTAAACACCTCCTCACTGTATGAGTGAAACATGTAAATAAGCTGCATGTAGGTCAGCAGCTCAGGGAGTCGACTTCCTGCCTCTCGATGGAGAGCATCAAGGGTAAAAGAGAAATCTTTGAATCTCTACGAGAAACTTTATTTAAAATATATGGAAATGCACGACGCATTTTTTTAATTTTCCAAGATAGAGAATCACTACTGTATGTGTTTTAAAGATATCCTTTTATCTCCATGGGGAAATTCTTCTCTGCATTTGACCCATCCTTAGTTATTGAGGAGCGGTGGGCTGGAGTGAAGCAACTGGGGGTTCAGTGTCTTGCTCATGGGCACTCTGACATGCATCTAATGGGACCGCTCTCCCTCCACTGAGCTACGGCCGGCACAAAGAATTCCAACGGATGCTCATGTTTTTATATTCATATAAAGTGTCACAGAATTACTGTGAAATTAATTGATTTTATCGATTGATCATAATCATGCCCCTCCCCCGTGTTCTTAGGTCCAAGCTGTGATCGATGAAGAGATGTGTATCAACTGTGGAAAGTGTTACATGACCTGCAACGACTCTGGATACCAGGTATGTCCGTCTGTCCGTCAACATGTCGATAGTCGTCTCTTTCCCTGTTTTGAAGACCTGGTCCTGTCATCACTGTCCTCACAGGCCATAACCTTTGACCCTGAGACCCACCTCCCCATGGTGACTGACAGCTGCACGGGCTGCACTCTGTGCCTCAGCGTCTGCCCCATCATAGACTGCATCAAGATGGTGACCATGCCAAAAGCCTACGTACCCAATAGGGGAGTGCCCGTCAGTCCTGTGTGCTGAAGGGAGGGACTGAACGGTCCGCCTATCTCATAACGGTAATCACATATTATGAAGTTGAGTTTTACGATGAGATGCATCTGTCATGTCAGGTTTGACTCATTCACAGTGTCCCATTAATGCAAGTCACTTGGAAAGAGTTCAAAAAGTGATATAAAAATAACATTGTATGCGTTTATCTGCTTGATCGAGACTAATGGGTGGACTTCATGAGAAATTAGGATTTTTACCAAATGACACTGTTTTTTGGATCAGTATTCACAATTTCTCGAAAAATAAATATGTTCATAATTGAATTGCTATTCTGAGACAAATTGCATTGTTTATTGTGAACGAAGTTATTGTTAAGTATCTGTAAACACTTCATGTTTAATGACAACATTTAAATTAAATGTCCATGTATGTATACTGTGTGTATTGACAGGTTATGTTTCTTTATATTTCTGCTACATTCAGAATAAAATACACTTTTCACTATATTTACTTATCAATAACATGCACATTTATATATGTATATATATGTATACATTGTATGTATATATGTATATAAATGTATATATGTATATGTATATATATGTATGTGTATATGTATATATGTGTATGTATATATATATATATATATATATATATATATATGTATGTGTGTGTACATATTATATAACTCTTTACATCATTAAAATGATGGGCACCCCTCTTGAACAGGAAACTTTGTAAAAGAGAATACACCATGTAATAAATAAATGTATTAATATTTATTCAATCATTTAGACAGTTAATAACATAATGACAAATATTATGGTAAGGACTCTAACAGTCACGTGGTTTGCTGTATTTGATCTGAACGACATAATCATAAAGCAGGGGCGTCTCTAGGATTTTGATACATCTGGGGCTTAGCCAGTGCAGCTTAGATAGGAAAGTGACCCACGGCGAGCGTTGTCGACGGGGGGCTACTGCTAGTGAGAGTGTGCTCACCTGTGTCCTCACCTGTGTGCGCGGATCACGGCAGAGCGATGCGCGTTATGGGAGCGGCGGCGCTGGGCTTAGCCCAGTAGAGTGAAGCAGATGAGTGAAGCAGCGAAATGTGTAGACATAGAAACACTCTCAGACAGCCTGACTCCGCTGTTTTGGGTGAATGACATCACGTGCGACCTGGAGGTGTTAACCACTTGTGTGCCAAATCTTTTTATTATTTTTTTAATTAACATTCGTGGCTAATTAAAAAACATCCGGGGCTTTAGCCTAGGGACGCCACTGTCATAAAGTATAGCGCCGGCTGCCTTTTTTCATTATGAATCAGTCGTTCGCCCTCCAGAGCAGAAGGTGGCGCTGACGCACCTAATGTCACTGGCAGTTGCCAAAAGCCCTTAAAACACCAGAAGAAGAAAAACGCCCATTTTGCTCCCGCTGTCAAGGCATCGAGTGTGCTGAGTATCAACAGACGGAAGAGGACAAAGAGCAGCAATGGACGGGTAAATATTACCACTCCTGCTTCCAGTTCGTCTTCCCGCTGCTGGGCACGTGACATGGGCAGAAAGAACCGCGCCCCGTGCTTTTAATGTCGTATATGCTAACTGTTAGCTCAGCCGCGAGCCTTTATACTGAATATATAATATAGCGAAGAACATGATGCAAGCTAAACATCGGCACCAGCTGCCCCCGAAGACGTGTTGCGGTCTCCCTCGTGGAGAACCTCGCACTGACGGTAGACCTGCGCATCACGTGGGTCTTCTGACTTCGGCAATGTCACAGCTAGCTTTATATTAATGTAGCTGACGTTACCGGTAACGGGGGGGGGGACGTGTAGGTTGAATGTGCGCGTGATTAAATGGCGACAAACGTGATGATCGGTTGGCATTAGCGTAACGAGGCATTGGCCCCGGTGTGCGGTCCCCGAAGCGGCGCGCGCACCTGTCAGTTGGTTCCTTTGTCTGGAGCTTTGTCTCCACCGGTGTTGCGGTTTAAGAAGCGACCGTGTTAACTGGCGACGTTGAACCGAACGCGTCCGTTGTTGTCGTCGTTAGACAGGTGCTGAAAATAAGAAGAAAACACGTAGCTATACCCCCGTGAATGCCGCGGTGTTTAATTTGTATAGTATATATTATTATGTATAGGGTTTGACACTGTATTACAACATTAAACCAAGTGGCATTCACGAGGACAGCTATACGTGTTCTCTATCATATTCTTCGAACGGCCGTCGTAACCACGACAACGGACGTATCCGGCTGAAAAGTCGCCAGTTAACAGGGTCGCCTGTTAACCCGTAACACCAGCGTATTGAGAGCAGACAAAACGTGTCATTTAACCATGATGATGAATTTCAAAGTGGAAAGGGATATTTATATATTTTAGTCATATAAATTGCAACCTCACTGAATTCTTACATTTGAGTGGAGAAGCCTCACATATTTTAAGATTAAAATAGTGATTATTATGTAACTCCTGCGCGTGTATTTTGGGCGTGTTTGAAGCCGCTTCGCCTCACATGGTGGTCTTTGTGATGAACAGTACGTGTGTGCCAGTTTGTTATTACTTGTTATTAGTTGTTGTCGGTGTACCCCTTTACTTTCATATTGAAAGGTTGCATATTGTGAGCAGTTCAAGTAACATCATTTGCAATTGTTTTTTCCTCCATCCCCCTGCATCCTCGACATTGACAGTGATGTTGCAGTTGGTGTGAAGGCAAGCAGATCTACTTTTTTATTACTATGGAACACCTTTGTATTTACTAGGTCAACGTGAATAGATTTAATGCTCTTTTATTAGTTGGCTAATAAAAAGTAATGGTAATATTTTGGGAATTTGTCAGAAGTTGGAATGTAAATGAAAGTAAAATGTCTTTTCTTCTTTTCCAGAGAGGCTCAGATGAGCTCAACGTGTACAGTAGCAGCCCCACCCCTCTGACCGGTAAGCAACAACATATATATATATATATATATATATATATATATTATAGTATGAAGACTTTAGTTTTGAAGACCATTTTTAACATATTTTAATAAAATGAGTGGGTGAGTGAATTGTTTAATGTTCTTTTAAGAATGTATTATGAATCTGTGAATTACATTTCAATTTAGAAAATTATTTAATATTTATATATTGTAATTATTTAAAAAACAATATATAATAATTATAAAAAGATGAAAATATCTATAATTATAAATTATATAATAAAAACAAATTACATCTTCAAATAAATCTTTTCTGGATTTACCCATTCGTGCCCAAATTTAGTATGTTAAGGAAAAATGACAACAACTGGTCTTAAAATCTGGTGCAGTCATATTTTTGGCAAATATCTAACAGAACAACTTGTCTTTTCAAATTGTAGTATGAAATTTTCAAATAATCCATAAACAGAATTATTTAAAAAGGAAGATACAATTTGTTCCTTAATTATAATAAAATGTATATAAATACAGGCAGTACTCCCATGTCCCCAAAGAGTACATGGTACGAGAGAAAAAACTCACTTTTTACCAGTTGGACCGGAGGAGAACATGTCTATAGATTTGTGCTGAGAACACTTCCACCAATTTTAAAATATGAAATTAAATTTCATATTTCAGTTGCCTGCCAACAATGCTGTATAACATGTCAACATTTCCTAAATCCCAAAGTGATACAATCACATCTCTGGTTCTGTCTGACTAACGAAATAACCAGAAGACAAAAACAATGTATTACTTCCAGACGTGTGTCTTCGGGTCGAGGAAATATTTTGCCTTTTTGCTTGAAACATCACTTTAACAATAAATTGAGTTTTGAGATTATTCTTTAAAAGGGGTCTCGTCATCCACTTAAAGGCCATTTCTACCTCAGACAAGTTGACGGGTCATCGCAGTAAAAGCATGTTTAACGAATAACATTAGTGATGGCTAAGGGCCCTGGTATCATGAAGTGAAGCAGCTAGATAGAGCTTATCCCCTTTTTAGTGTTTATACTTGTGCTCTGACTGGAGCTTTAGTTCTAGAGTCGTGATGATGTGAGTTACCTGCATGTTCATGTTCAGCGAACGGCAGTGACAGTAAGAAGCAGCGGCTGGAAGAGTGCCCTCCCTCCAGAGTGCTCCACATCAGGAAGCTTCCCAATGAAGTGTCAGAGACCGAAGTCATTGCCTTGGGGCTGCCCTTTGGAAAGGTGACCAACATTCTGATGCTGAAGGGGAAAAACCAGGTACACGACAACAGTCTTTCAGGACCGCGACTCATTGTCCTGGAGGGGATGTTTAAGCTGAATATTGCTGTGTGTGTGTTTTTCCCCCAGGCCTTCCTGGAGTTGGGCACAGAAGAAGCGGCCATTACGATGGTGAACTACTACGCGGCCGTCACGCCCCAGGTCTGAAGTGCATCACTGTCCTTTCCTGTTGCACGTTATTAATAATGCATCTTCCTGTTGTAAGTGCTGCTCGCTGAAACGTGAATTCCTCGGCTCTTCTTCTGTTTAGGTGAGAAACAACCCCGTCTTCATCCAGTACTCCAACCACAAGGAGCTGAAAACGGACTCTGCTCTGAACCAGGTAACTCATCGCCGTACAGCGAACGCATCCTTCAGCCGGACCAGGGTTAGACTGACGTGGCACTGGAGGCCTTTACCGTTCATCATGCATCTTTTCCCTCACCCCCTAGAGGGCCCAGGCGGTGTTGCAGGCGGTGTCCGCCGTTCAGGATGGAAGCTCTCCATCCTCTGACCCTGGGGTGTTGGACCTAACTCCGCCCCCCAGCCCGGTCCTGCGAATCATCATCGACAACATGTTTTATCCTGTGACGCTGGACGTTCTACAGCAGGTAACCCCCCCCCTCCACACACACACACACACACACACACACACACACACACACACACACACACACACACAGAGTCCCAGAGTCATGTTTGTCTTCCCCTTTTCATGTTTGGACCTTCTTGGTCTAAAAAAACAAGCAAAACAGCATCTTTAAAGAAAGACATTTAATAATAAATGTACTTTTGCATGAGGCCTTTAATACTGGGTGACTTGTGACAATGAGTGTGTGTCTGCGAGGGCGGTGACACAAGTCAAAGTTTTGTATTTTTATATTTTATATTCAAAGGTTCTATTGAGGTTGAATGATGCTTTGGAGGTCAGTCATCATATTTTAGGATTACGTCACCCTAGAAAAGAGAAATCGATTAAAATGTTCTTATTGACGCCAACAAATATATGTATTGAAGCAGAATCCTTCATGAGATGATGTATCTTATAGTGGAAATGATTCCATCAACCTTTTATCTTTTAGTGTCCTAGTTATTCTCTATTAATGTGTTGATTCTTCCAGATCTTCAGTAAGTTCGGGACCGTCATGAAGATCATAACCTTCACCAAGAACAACCAGTTTCAGGCTCTTCTGCAGTTCAGCGACCCCGTCAATGCACAGCAGGCTAAACTGGTAGGATCACCACCATATTACCTTCTCTCTATTCAAATCCCTTAATATCGAAACGACAGATTCAGATTGTAATCCTTTTTATTTTTATGATGCAGTAACATGCTTTGATGGACTTGTGTGGCCTCTAAGTGCATGTCCAGTAATGGTGGCACAATCATATGTCAAATGATTCACATTTCAGGTTGAACCTAGCAGCTCCTCATTCTGCCCGTTAGTGCCCAACATTTAAATCGGGCAGTTCACATCGGACCTTTGAGCCTTTTTTAACTTTCCTGGCATCACAGCGTCGGCCCGGCGGACTCACGGCTGTAAAATGACCCCCTCAGTACGACTCTTGGGTTTATTTCACCATTGTTACGACTCTTCCTCTCCCTCTTCCTCCTCCTCTGCTCTCCAGTCTCTGGATGGACAGAACATCTATAACTCCTGCTGCACGCTGCGGATCGACTTCAGTAAGCTGGTCAACCTCAACGTCAAGTACAACAACGACAAGAGCCGAGATTACACCCGGCCCGACCTCCCCACCGGAGACGGGGACTTGCTCAACAAGGACCATTCTCTCCTGGGTAAACTCGCCTCTGTCTATTCACGTCTCCTTCCAGGGTCTCATAACGTTTCACCAGATGTAATGCCATGAGAGGACACGCCACAGAACCCGGACCGTACAGAAGCGACTGATCTTCGCTGGGTTGATGGATGTGTGCACAGACGCAACGGCCCCCGACTCGTTCACATGACATCTTTTGCCTGTTTGCGCGTCGACCTCTGAGACTGCTCTGCCCCGTCGGCTCGCCGTGTTCACGAGCATATCTTCCATATGCGTAGTCAACCCGTCTGTACAACTCTCTGCCGGTGTGATGCTGCTGACCCCTGACCCTGTCGCATCACCTGTGCGTTATTTGACATTTGGTGATTTTCAAAACGCTGAGAGAACGGGTCAGTTTGTAACGTTTCTGCCCACCACCTCCTCCCCACTCCCTCTGGAGGTCAGGTGGTGGTGTCTGAGTCCGGTATTCTACTGGCTGTTTGTGTTCTTGCGATGATTGTTCTGTCTTGTGGTATAAATCCAGTGGTTGTGGTTGTCTTGCAGGTACCCCGTCTGGAGCAATGGCTTCCTACTCCAGCGGAGGAGGGTACTCGTCTTCTCTCTCCATGTCGCATGGCGGAGGTACCGATCCTTCCTCTGTGGTTCTTTGGTTCTCTCTGTTGTTTGCTGCGTGTCTGCTGTCTCATGTCCTGCTGGTCCGGATGTGCTCGGGCTGGAAAGTGTTTCATCTCAATGGCTTCCGGTCGGTTGATGTTGGAGCTCAACGATTGGATGAATTGATATTGAACCCTGTGTCCTCTGCCCTCGCCTAATGTCAGCTGGGGTCGGCTCCAGCGCCCCGCGACCCTAAAGAAGGATACGCGGTTTGGATAATGGAAACAAATGAATAAATTCAACCCTTTCCTAAGCGGCTTGGTACGATCACAGATGTTCCTGCTCGTCTTTCGGAAGTCATGAGAATGAATTGATGGTGATGATGAGATCTTTGAATCAGATGTCAGACACTAGAGTTTCTTTGCTTGGAATTGAAAGAATCTGTTGCAATACAGAGGTTCCTTAGCGAGTTGCCACTTACGTGTGTGTGTGTGTGTCTCTCTGTGTGTCAATATCTCTCATTTAAAAATACAATATTAAATCCTTTTCTTTAAATCCTAATCCTAGTTTTCATTAATTGCCGTGAACATTAACCAGCGTGTTTTGTCTCGTTAGTGTTATGGTTTGAATCCCCAAGCCTGTTGCCTCTGACCTGTCGGTGGCCTCTGACCTCTCGGTGGCCTCTGACCTGTCGGTGGCCTCTGACCTCTCGGTGGCCTCTGACCTGTCGATTGCCTCCCCAACAGGCGCCATGAGTCCTCTGAGCGCGGCAGCAGCGGCTGCAGCTGCCGCCGGCCGCGTCGCCCTGTCCGGCTCCGGAGTGTCGGGAGTCCTGTTGGCATCCAACCTAAACGAAGAGGTACGTTAGCCACACGCACAACTGTCTCCAAGTCGCTCATTTAACTTCCTGTTCAACAGACGCCACGGGAAGGTTTTCTGGACTTGACCGTAGCGCACCGTATTCCTGTGTGGTTGTTTGTGTGCTTCGCCCACGTTGCAGCTGCATCTGTGATATGGACTTAATGCATTCATGAAGCAACGTGCACCCAGTCGCACACTCGCACATCAATGGCAGGTCTCTCTGCTCTTTAGGATCTAAGATGGTGCGTCCTTCAAGGTCAATTTGGGTTCCCAGTGTCTTGCCCAAGGACACATCGACATGCGGACTGGAGGAGCCGGGATTGAATTGCCCATCTTTCCGATTTAGTGGAGGACCTGCGTCAGTCTCTGAGCCACGTATAATCTGTATTGTGTAATTCCGATGGATTCGTGGGGCGCAAAGTGTCGACGTGTACGTCTCGCGTGCATTTAAGGCCTGTCCAACGCCACTTCTGCTCGTTTAAATGGAGCATAATCTGGGCGGAGAGTAAGGTGCCCGGGGTCAAATATGTTGGGTCTTGGTTACTCAAAGGTGCGATTGAACCAATCGGTGGCCACCTCCATTCCTGTAAAAAGAACAGGTGCACTTGCATGGCGCATTCAGCAAGGTGAATTATTTCTTCTGCTTGTGCACAAAATGCTGACGATGGAGCAGCGGACGCCGTCCGGCAGAGACCCCACTGGACTGTAAAGGCCCAGATAATCCACTTCACTTGAGGAGGAGAGCGTGTGCATGCACGCGTTAAAAATAGGGCGTAACACATCCTTTTTAAATGGCAGGAAAGTAGTCTGCTCCTGACTTTAGAGCCAGGTTTTTGAGGCACAGAGAAGGAGGCAGGTCCAATGGGAAGGAGTAGGGCCAATGGGAAGGAGGTAGGGCCAATGGGAAGGAGTAGGGCCAATGGGAAGGAGGTAGGGCCAATGGGAAGGAGGCAGGTCCAATGGGAATGAGTAGGGCCATTGGGAAGGAGGCAGGTCCATTGGGAATGAGTAGGGCCAATGGGAAGGAGGTAGGACCAATGGGAAGGAGGCAGGGCCATTGGGAAGGAGGCAGGGCCATTGGGAAGGAGGCAGGGCCATTGGGAAGGAAGCAGGTCCAATGGGAATGAGTAGGGCCATTGGGAAGGAGGCAGGTCCATTGGGAATGAGGTAGGACCAATGGGAAGGAGGCAGGAGAAGCCTCCGGGGAGGAAGCTGAGTTAGTAACACATGCATTCTGTCTTTATATCCGACCTGAACACCAACATACTTCTATTATTATTATCTTTAGATTTCTGTTTCGTTTGAGCAATGTTCTGTTTATTCTCTAACTTCTGAATGTGCTCTTACTCTTCCGTCTGTATCTCTACAGTATCTGTTTCTGTGTGTTCCATCTCTCCGTCAGAATCTTCCCTCCCTCCCTTACTCTCTCTCCATAGTGGTGGGATGGTTTTCATACTTTTTCTTTATTAGAGGTTTAATGAAGAACAACGGACATTGAAAATAATTATATATGTATATCTATATGTGTGTGTATATATATATGAGTCTATATATATATATGTGTGTATATATATATATGTATGTGTATATGTGTATATATATAATAATATATATATACATGTATATATTGCACATGCGTACATGTCGTGACTCTGAATCTGTTTTATGTTAACGATACACACTTATAAGACGGAACAGCCCCTCAGACTCGTCCCCTCCCTGTACTTCCCGGTCTCGTGAGGTGTTTAACCATCTAGCCACCAGGAGATAACGTCCCACCGCTGGAGGAGCAGAGCCGTCAGAAGCCGTGGCCCCGTTTCCCCGTCTTATACGTCGTGTTCATTGTTTGCATTCATGGATTCAGAGACGGCCGTCATGTTCGTTTCTATTGCTTTTATTTTGCTGCTGGCAGGATTTTTACCGTTTACTCTCACTCCTTAATGTGCACGTACATAAACAAATGTGTTATTTCGTGCCTATTCTTTTTCTAGCTCTTTCCCATTGTACTCCTTTTTTATTAGGGAGACCCAAAATACATATTTTAATGTGAAACATCTGCCAGTGGTGCTGGATTATCGCTCATGGTGGCAACGACCGGAGAATCGCTCCGTGCTTCAAGTGGAAGAATCTTGGAAGTGCAAAATAACAAAGTCAGAAACTGAAACCTTTCTTGGCCACGCCCCCTTACCACAGTGTGCCCAGCCTCCCGTTCAGCGCGGCAGCGCGGGGCTCCTGCTGGGTCAAAAGAAATCTGTCCAACCGGCTCTTGTTCCGTGGTTTAGTCGTGAGATTTTCGACCTTGAAAACTATCTGCAATGACCTTTCAGTCGTGTTCACATGGAGCTCCTCGTCTCTGTCTGACCTGCCTGTCCTAGTCGCCAGTCCGTCTGGCGCCTGTAACCTCGTGGGATCTGCTTGGCCGTCTGCTTCGTGGCTCCGCCCCCTTTTGGTTTGAGACCTTCACCTTCATCTTATTTATTTCATGCTTTATTCATTATTTTCTACCTTCCTCCCAGCTGTTCTTTTCCTCGCTGATAAAACGCATCCAGCAGGGGATATGCGTGCGATAACAGAACTGGAAGAAGTCTGTGTGTGTGTGTGTGTGTGTTTGGATTCAAACCAGCGATCATTCAGACTCCGTTGATGTTCCACTGATGCTCTGTTTACTGACCTCTGCTTTGGTTTTTGTCCTCTCCTCCTTTCTCCCTTCCCCCCCGCCTCCTATCTTCCCCTCCTCTGCTCCTCCCTTCCTATGTTTATTGTCTCGCACCCTTTAATGTTGGCCACGCCCCTTAAACTCTCCCCTCCTGTACGTTTACCCAAATTGTGTTCCTTCCCGTTCACTTGTCTTAAACCCAACTTTGGGTTTTGCCCTTTTGACCCCCCCCCTCCCCCGCCCACTACCCTTCCCATGCCCTTCATCTTTGCTCCACCCCTTCATCACCATGGAAACCACCACCTCCCCTCTCGTCCAACGCCGGGCGGTCTGATCTGTACCTTCGTCTCTCCTCTTCCTCTGCTCCTCCTCTTCCTGTCCTCTGCTCTGCGGTCTCTCTCTCTAAAGATGGTCACGCCTCAAAGTATCTTTACCCTCTTCGGTATGTTCAACCTCTTCTATTCTATCTGTGTATCTCTCTCTGTTAATCCAATTCTGTTCATTTCTTCAGTGATGTCGTGGACAAGCTATTCCTCTGTACCGTTCTGCCTCTTTAAGCCCCTCCCCCTTGCACAGAGTTAAGAGATCTTCGTCTGTCTCTGTTGAATGAAAAGTGAGTCTGGGATCGTCCGTTTGAGCGACTCTGTTCCTCTTTCCTCCTCGCTGCAATCATCCGAAAGCATAAGCAGCCCATGTTCACGTCCAGTAGCTAGCGTAGCATCGCAGCGCTAACCTACTCTGCCGATGTTTAGCGCCTCAGGTTTTTTTACTTTGAAACGTAACATTTCAGGAATGTTTTAAACGTTTGAACACGACGAGCTCCAAATCTACTGAACCGGCCTGAGGACGGAGACGCCGAGGACCCTGGGAAAAGCTGACTGTAGCTATGCCGCGATTGGGGCGGGACTTAGCGATGAGTCAATTGGCATATTCCCAAATTGCTAATCACAACAACAACAAAAAAACTGATTTCTCATTGCGATCTTGTCTTGGCAACATTTTATCCTGGCCTTTAATTCCATAAGTGACTCCGCTCGGCTTAAGATGCTAGAAGAAATCGTCATTTATTCACTATTCTCCAGATTATAATGTCAACTAGAATGTTCAGTTTACCAGAGACGCATGGATCCTCGTGTCTGTCCTCGCCGCTTCACGGCTGGTCCTGACGGTCCAGTGGACTCGCTCCGAGTCGTGAAACATTTCCGTCTTTTTGCCTTTTTTTCCCCTCCAGAATTTGGGTCGATCGAGAGCCGTCAGTTTTCTTTTTCATAGTTCACTTTTTTTATCGGTCGCGTTACCAGCCCAACAATAATCCCATATTGTTGTCCTTGTACTTGGACAAGAACTTTTTCTGCGTTTACTGCACGCGTTTCACCAGAACACCTCGTCTTTGTGAGGCTCGTGCATGTGTTTTTAAAAGTGACACGGTTCATTTAGTGTTTTATATTTAGAATAACCGATCTTCAAACTGGATTTGTGACTCGCCGCTCAGCCAGGTGTGCCGGGTGTATGTGGGCGGTCACGGCCTCACGCCATTCGCTCACACAGACGGGTTCGATTCAGTTTCTCGAGGAAGTCAAATGGGAAGATTCCGTCTTTTCTTTTCATTTGTCTTTCTTGCACTAACTTTATTCCTTCCGTCCTTCACACCTCTCCTTTTTATTTTATTTTTTTATCTTCGTCGGCTCCATCTCTCCTGCTCTGTCTCTTCTGTCCTCCTCCTCATCTCCTGCTCCACCATGCTCTCTCTCTCTCTCTCGCTCGCTCTCTCTTTCCCTCTCTGGGTCTGCCTCTCTCGCTCTCTCCCGACCTTCAGGAGTCTACGGTGATGTCCAGAGGGTGAAGATCCTCTACAACAAGAAGGACAGTGCTCTGATACAGCTCTCCGATGGCAACCAGGCTCAGCTGGGTGAGTGTTTTACAGTCGCCATAGGATTAATCCAACATGTATGTATATTTTACATATTGATGTATCAGGAAACATCTGTTGGACTCGTGACATGTTTCTGTCTTTCCTCCCCGTAGCGATGAGCCACTTGAATGGTCAGAAGGTGTTTGGTAAAGTGATGCGAGTGACTCTGTCTAAACACCAAACCGTGGCCTTGCCCCGAGACGGACTGGATGACCAGCTGCTCACGAAAGGTACGAGTGGTTCTGCATCCTAATTTATAATGCGTAGTATGCATTAGCGGGTCATGGTTTATTTGTTCAGTCAAAAAGTTTCTCACAGCAGCATCCTTTTCTTTTCTTAACCTGTATGTCTTACAGAGTACTAATAATAATATTGTATTTTAATATTTTCGAAATATTTGTTACACAAGTATTTGTCAATGAGGGTATATATATACATATTTTTTATTATTTTTTTTATTATATATATTTAGATATGTATATAATTTTTATTATATATATATTTTTAAACATATGTATATAGATTTTTAAACATATATATATATGTTTTTATATATATTTTTTTTAAATATATAATATATATATAATATATATTTCATATATATATTAATATAATTATTTTGTTGGACAGATTTTTCTGGCTCGCCTCTCCATCGCTTTAAGAAGCCGGGATCCAAAAACTTCCAGAACATCTTCCCTCCCTCTTCAACGCTTCACCTCTCCAACGTCCGGTAACCACGACACACAGCAGTGTAACCGGCCGGCGGCCACAGAGTGTAATGAATGTTCGCGCTTCATGCTTTGAGATGTTTCATGACTTCTCTCTGGATGTCCAGGGACGCCGTCGGGGAGGACGACCTCCGTCTGCTGTTCTCCAACGGCGGAGGAGCCGTCAAGGGCTTCAAGTTCTTCCAGTAAGAAGCTCCGTTCCCTGTGAAGCTCTTTGGGACCGATGTCTCTCCTGAGGTGTGTTTGCCGTCTCCGATGGAGCTGGCCTTGAAGTGCGTCCTCTCCCCCTGCAGGGACCATAAGATGGCCCTGATCCAGATGACGTCGGTGGAGGAGGCGATCGAGACCCTGATGGAGCTCCACAACTACGACATGGGAGGGAACCACCACCTGAAAGTTTCATTTTCAAAGTCCACCATCTGACCCCGAAACCTCGAGATCTGTGACGAGCGAGGAGGCCCCTCCCATTTGTCGTCCGTTCGACGTATTTACGTTAAACCTTCGCTGCGCTTTTTTCCCCGATCCTTTAATTCAGCCGTACGATGTTTTACCAGTGAGACGTGCTCCCGCTGTCCAAGAGCTTCAAACTCAACGTGACGCATTGCACACTTATTTCAGGTAAAATATTGAGAGAAATCCCAAATCCACAAAGCACATATTCTTGACCACATCACACTTTGACCATCTTAAAGGGCCACACACACCAGCTGAAAATGAGTTTTTGGTTCTCCGTGACATCACGGTGGGGGGGTGTGGCTACAGGTGAACACTGCAGACCAAAGCCTACTGGTTTTTATTTAATCTTTTATTATTTGTAATAGCAGGAGTTGTTTTGTGTTCCCCCAGCCACCCGTCGCTATGGTAACAGCATCTTATTTCCTCTCCGCTGGAGGTTTGACGTCCTGTAGTCGGTGATCTGTTTTCTTCTCTGTACGTACTTGAACCTCCCACCGTTAGTGTTTCCAAGGCAACCGGCGAGTCGATCCCCAGACCGCCGGCCGCGTCCGTCACGTTCTAATAACAAATAATTGTTCAAGCATTTTATGTTTTTCCAAGCGAGCAGCGCGCCGGAGTCCATCGGGTTGTAACTAAAAGTTGACAGTTAAAGTTAAATATGAGCAGTTTCACATCAACAGCGCCCACTCTTATACTTTAGGCATGTTGGAGCCCCGACAACATCAACACATCTCCACCCGACAACACCAACACATCTCCACCCGACAACACCAACACATCTCCACCCGACAACACCAACACATCTCCACCAAGACAACACCAACACATCTCCACCCGACAACACCAACACATCTCCACCCGACAACACCAACACATCTCCACCCGACAACACCAACACATCTCCACCCAGACAACACCAACACATCTCCACCAAGACAACACCAACACATCTCCACCCGACAACACCAACACATCTCCACCCGACAACACCAACACATCTCCACCCGACAACACCAACACATCTCCACCCAGACAACACCAACACATCTCCACCCGACAACACCAACACATCTCCACCCGACAACACCAACACATCTCCACCCAGACAACACCAACACATCTCCACCCGACAACACCAACACATCTCCACCCGACAACACCAACACATCTCCACCCGACAACACCAACACATCTCCACCCGACAACACCAACACATCTCCACCCGACAACACAACACATCTCCACCCGACAACACCAACACATCTCCACCCGACAACACCAACACATCTCCACCCGACAACACCAACACATCTCCACCCGACAACACCAACACATCTCCACCCGACAACACCAACACATCTCCACCCAGACAACATCAACACATCTCCACCCAGACAACATCAACACATCTCCACCCGACAACACCAACACATCTCCACCCGACAACACCAACACATCTCCACCCGACAACACCAACACATCTCCACCCAGACAACACCAACACATCTCCACCCGACAACACCAACACATCTCCACCCAGACAACACCAACACATCTCCACCCAGACAACACCAACACATCTCCACCCGACAACACCAACACATCTCCACCCAGACAACATCAACACATCTCCACCCAGACAACATCAACACATCTCCACCCAGACAACATCAACACATCTCCACCCGACAACACCAACACATCTCCACCCAGACAACACCAACACATCTCCACCCAGACAACACCAACACATCTCCACCCGACAACACCAACACATCTCACCCGACAACACCAACACATCTCACCAGACAACACCAACACATCTCCACCCAGACAACACCAACACATCTCCACCCAGACAACACCAACACATCTCCACCCGACAACACCAACACATCTCCACCCGACAACACCAACACATCTCCACCAAGACAACACCAACACATCTCCACCAAGACAACACCAACACATCTCCACCAAGACAACATCAACACATCTCCACCAAGACAACATCAACACATCTCCACCCGACAACACCAACACATCTCCACCCGACAACACCAACACATCTCCACCCGACAACACCAACACATCTCCACCCGACAACACCAACACATCTCCACCCGACAACACCAACACATCTCCACCAAGACAACACCAACACATCTCCACCAAGACAACACCAACACATCTCCACCCAGACAACACCAACACATCTCCACCAAGACAACACCAACACATCTCCACCCAGACGACACCAACACATCTCCACCCGACAACACCAACACATCTCCACCAAGACAACACCAACACATCTCCACCAGACAACACCAACACATCTCCACCAAGACAACACCAACACATCTCCACCAAGACAACACCAACACATCTCCATCCAGACAACACCAACACATCTCCACCCAGACGACACCAACACATCTCCACCCAGACGACACCAACACATCTCCACCCGACAACACCAACACATCTCCACCAAGACGACACCAACACATCTCCACCAAGACGACACCAACACATCTCCACCCGACAACACCAACACATCTCCACCCAGACGACACCAACACATCTCCACCAAGACGACACCAACACATCTCCACCCAGACGACACCAACACATCTCCACCCAGACGACACCAACACATCTCCACCCAGACGACACCAACACATCTCCACCCAGACGACACCAACAAATCTCCACCCAGACGACACCAACACATCTCACCCAGGCGACACCAACACATCTCCACCCAGGCGACACCAACACATCTCCACCCAGACGACACCAACACATCTCCACCCAGACGACACCAACACATCTCCACCCAGACGACACCAACACATCTCCACCCAGACGACACCAACACATCTCCACCCAGACGACACCAACACATCTCCACCCAGACGACACCAACACATCTCCACCCAGACGACACCAACACATCTCCACCCAGACGACACCAACACATCTCCACCCAGACGACACCAACACATCTCCACCCAGACGACACCAACACATCTCCACCCAGACGACACCAACACATCTCCACCCAGACGACACCAACACATCTCCACCCAGACTCCCTTTGGACTTGTAGTTTGAATAAATGGAACTACGTCTTCGGACCGCATTACCCAGAAACCCTGAGCGTACAATGGAGGAACTACTTGTTGTGTGGCGTCTGAAAAGGCCGTTTCTTCTCATGTCCTGCTGCTCCTCCGCAGCATGGCCCCCCTCCCCCACACACACACACACAATAGTTTTCATCTCGCATTGATAAGGATCCAAAGCCTCCATCGAAGAATAGAGGTGCCCGTAAAGTTTGAATCCCAGACTTTAATAGGCCGTGATGTTAGTGGGTGTACACACACACACACACACAGGATGCGTGGCTGTTGGGCCGAGGCTCCCTGTGGAAGTGGACCGTGTTCCTCCAGCAGAGGAAGATGGCTCGCCGTTTCCACCGAGGTCTTCTTCAAAGTGTTTATTTAGTATTCTTATCACGAGTCTCCGGTTCTTCACTTCCAGTTTTTCTTTATAGGAGATTGTTCATTTTCTGCTTGAAGTACGTTTTCATTTTGTGGCAAAAATGACCAATCGGCCCAAATTAAACTGTGTGTGTGTGTTCAGGCCTCTACTCTCATCTGTATCTCATCTGCCAATAAAACTTCTCTCACTCCGCTCACTCTGTTTCTCCGCTCTCACTTCTTTCTCTCAGCTCTTCCCTCTCCCACTCGCCGTGCTCCTGGAGTGTCGAGGAAACCTTTAACCCAATAGTTAGATTCGAGAACTGAACTTTACCTATTTATTGTGAATATTTGTATATCATGTAAGACACGTTAACAAAAATAGTTGTACGGGCCTTTTTCTTTTTTTACACTCCAGTCGCTCACTTACTGTTCATCTGAAAACCATCCTCTTGTTTTACTTTAAATACTTTTTTAATACTTTCGTTTGGGAACAATTCACTGCTTGGTTATAAGTAACCGTTATATTGATTTCCCTCTACCTGTGTGTTAAGTTGGACCAAATTGAGAAACATGGACCAAAAAAACACTTTAGATCTTTAAATCGACCTGGAGGGAAGTGAAACCACATCTCCTGATTGGCTTGTTGTACATCACTCTTCTGATTGGCTACTGCAGAAGTTATTAAAGCCGTTTCTCAATCAGCCTTCTTGTCCGTACTTCTCTGTACTTGTGTACTTCTCTGTACATGTGTACTTGTGTTCTCGTGACTCATCAGTCTCAGCCCGGGTACATGTTCTAATTCAAAGTCTGCTTCTCCCAAAGCACGGTCAAAATGCCCGGATGTGACTTGATCTTCCCACTTTACCCAGGATGCATCAGAGGAGACTTGTACATACTCTGGCCAGCAGATATCCTAGAATGCATTTCACACCAGAAGCATGAAACAACGCCGGAGGAGCAAATAAACAACTGACATGACTTTCTAAATACTACTGTTGTTGAGTGAGGAATGTAATGTTAGGATGTTTCAGGAGAGAAGTTAGGAGATTAAAAATTAAATCTGTGGAGGTTTGTTAGGATTCAGCCTCAAAAAGATATATATATATATCCGTTTGACTGAGGGGGTTAAAATTCATAACTTAATATTTTAATTAAACGTTATCGTTGAACTATAGTGTTGTATTTTTACTTTTGACCGAATTGTTTGCAATTACATGTGGAATATATTGATATATATACACAAATGTATATTATATACACAAATATTTATGTATGTGTATATATAACATATTTATGATATATATACACATTTATATATAAACTAAAAATGTAGAAACAATATATATATATATATAATTTTATTTTTTACACAATATATAAATACAATTATATGTATGATTATTTTATTTTGAATTGTGTGTGTGGATATACAGTTGCAATCAATTATTCAACCCCATTGCTTATTAGGTTTATTGGCAAAATATACAATTTCTCAGCTATTTGCAATAAACAAATCACACAAGAATTGTTGAAGTAGTTTAATAAAACTAATATTATACGGGTTTTATCCAAATTCAACACAAAATGCTACTTTTAATGACTTTAATGAATTTACTACAGTCTCAAAATGATTCAACCCCTTCATGACATCATCTTCAGTTCTTCAGAGAAGAGATCATCGCCTTCACAAACAAGGAAAAGGATTCAAAAAGAGAGCAAGAGCACCGAATGTCCCTTGAGATACAGTTGGAAGCATCGTTGAAAATAGAAGATTCTTGTCATGAATCATTTTGAGACTGCAGTAAAGAGGGGAAGGAGATGTTGCTCTAGCTCTGACATGGATATCATCATATGGAGATTAAATAAAACGTCACGTTGACTTTGACAGATGAAAAGACGCTTTACTCTCCTGTGAGAAGCAAGATGTGTAATGTAACCCCGCCGTGCAGGAGACACGCCTTCTAAAACGTGACGTGTTCTGGATCTTTAAATTCAGTATATTTTGTATAGCCCAATATCAAAAATTGCAAATTATCCTCAAAGGGCTTTATAATCTGTACACATAAACATCCCTGACCTTTGACCTCACATCGGATCAGGAACAACTTACAAGAAATGGAAAAAAAACCTTTAAGGAGGAAAAAGAAAAGGTCAAAAACCTTCAGGACAGCAATAGAGGAGGATGTTGGTGGTGGTGTGTCGGTGTGGTGGTGTGTCGGTGTGTCGTTGTGGTGGTGTCGGTGTGTCGTTGTGGTGGTGTGTCGGTGTGGTGGTGTGTGTGTCGGTGTGGTGGTGTGTCGGTGTGTCGGTGTGGTGGTGGTGTGGTCGGTGTGGTGGTGTGTCGTGTGGTGGTGGTGGTGGTGTGTCGTGTGTGGTGTCGTGTGGTGGTGTGTCGGTGTCGTTGTGGTGGTGTGTGTGTCGTGTGTCGTTGTGGTGGTGTGTCGTGTGGTGGTGTGTCGGTGTGTGTGGTGTGGTGGTGTGTCGTGTGGTGGTGTGTCGTGTGTGGTGTGTCGTGTGGTGTCGTGTGGTGTGTGTGTGTGTCGGTGGTGTGTCGCTGTGGTGGTGTGTCGGTGGTGGTGTGTCGGTGTGTCGGTGGTGGTGTGTCGTGTGTGGTGTGTCCGGTGTGTCGCTGTGGTGGTGTGTCGGTGTGTGTCGTGTGTTGTGGTGGTGTGGTGTGGTGGTGTGTCGGTGTGGTGGTGTGTCGGTGTGTCGTTGTGGTGGTGTGTCGGTGTGGTGGTGGTGGTGGTGTGTCGTTGTGGTGGTGTGTCGGTGTGGTGGTGTGTCGGTGTGGTGGTGTGTCGGTGTGTCGGTGTGTCGTTGTGGTGGTGTGTCGGTGTGGTGGTGTGTCGGTGTGGTGGTGTGTCGGTGTGTCGTTGTGGTGGTGTGTCGGTGGTGGTGTCGTTGTGGTGGTGTGTCGGTGTGGTGGTGTGGCGGTGTGGTGGTGTGTCGGTGTGGTGGTGTGTCGGTGTGGTGGTGTGGCGGTGTGTCGTTGTGGTGGTGTGTCGGTGTGGTGGTGTGGCGGTGTGTCGTTGTGGTGGTGTGTCGGTGTGTCGTTGTGGTGGTGTGTCGGTGTGGTGGTGTGTCGGTGTGGTGGTGTGGTGTGTCGTGTGTGGTGTGTCGGTGTGGTGGTGTGTCGGTGTGTCGGTGTGTCGTTGTGGTGGTGTGTCGGTGTGGTGGTGTGGTGGTGTGTCGTTGTGGTGGTGTGTCGGTGTGGTGGTGTGTCGGTGTGTCGGTGTGGTGGTGTGTCGGTGTGGTGGTGTGTCGTTGTGGTGGTGTGTCGGTGTGTTGGTGTTTGTGTGTTGGTGTGTTGGGGGTGCTGTCGTGAGTTTGAAGAGCCTTCAGCTGTAGATAGTCATCATGAAAGGATGGATCCGTCCATGGCGGTCCACTGGGGCAGGGCCCGGTCGTGAAGGCAGCCGGCCTCGTGTTCTGGCTTGACCCTGAGGATGCTGTCCAGTTGGGCGTGTCCGAAAAAAACTCTCACGGGAGGAACGTATCCATCAGCTTATCTACCCCCCCCCCCCCCCTTCTTTTGTCTGGATGATCACCAACTGCCAACCTAGAGACTCATTATTCTGAGTCTTCCTCTCGCTTCCCGGCACCATGAACACCCGACGGACCTGAGGCCTCCTCCAGGACCTGAGGCCTCCTCCAGGACATGAGGCCTCCTCCAGGACATGAGGCCTCCTCCAGGACCTGAGGCCTCCTCCAGGACATGAGGCCTCCTCCAGGACATGAGGCCTCCTCCAGGACCTGAGGCCTCCTCCAGGACCTGAGGCCTCCTCCAGGACCTGAGGCCTCCTCCAGGACATGAGGCCTCCTCCAGGACATGAGGCCTCCTCCAGGACCTGAGGCCTCCTCCAGGACCTGAGGCCTCCTCCAGGACATGAGGCCTCCTCCAGGACATGAGGCCTCCTCCAGGGCATGAGGCCTCCTCCAGGACCTGAGGCCTCCTCCAGGACCTGAGGCCTCCTCCAGGACCCTGAGGCCTCCTCCAGGGCATGAGGCCTCCTCCAGGACCTGAGGCCTCCTCCAGGGCATGAGGCCTCCTCCAGAACCTGAGGCCTCCTCCAGGACCTGAGGCCTCCTCCAGACGCCGTGTCCAGACGCCGTCGAGGTAGCTCCGCGGAGATTGTGCGCTTTTAGTTTTTGTGTTTTTTTTAAATATTTTCTTTGCCACAAACACATCGGCACTAACAGCATACGACCGCAGCACACTTTTGGACATAAACTTTTGCGCAAAACAAGGGTTTTTGTCCACTTTTTCCATCGATCCAGCGTGGCCTGCAGAGATCGTACGAGCGAACCACAACAACAACAGTGGAGCCGCTACTACGGGGAGACGAAAACATCGAGGGAAACGGAGCGGAATTCGGAACAGACTGAGAGTTCAAGCCCACCGCCCACCTCTGCCCAGCATCCTTCTTGCTAACGTCCAGTCTCTGGAAAATAAGATGGATGATGTTAGGGCAAGGATCAGATTCCAACGGGACATGAGGGACTGTAACATCTTTTGTCTGACGGAAACATGGCTGACCCGCTGGTGCCGGATCGAGTCATATGCCCAACCGAGTCCTTCTCTGTTTTCCGTGCAGACAGAACGCAGGAGTGTGGTAAATCTAACCGTGGTAGGGATTGCTACATGACTAACAACAAGTGGTGCGACCCCAAGGCCATTAAGACTCTTTCTCGTTCCTGCTCGCGAACCTGGAACATCTGACGATCTCATGCCGTCCATTCTACCTTCCCCGGGAGTTCAGCTCGGTCATCACCACAGCCGTCTACATACCACCACAAGCGGACACCGACGTAGCACTATCGGACCTACATGATGTGTTATGTCGGCATCAGAACAAGTATCCCGACGCGGCTGTGGTGGTGGCTGGGGACTTTAACAAGGCAAACCTAAAAAAAGTCATGCCGAACTTTCACCAGCACATTACGTGTGCTACCAGAGGGGAAAGAACGTTGGACCACTGCTATACGCCATTCAAGAGAGGCTACAAGGCTGTCTCTCTCCCTCCGTTCGGCAAATCGGACCATGCCGCCATTTTCTTGCTTCCGGAGTACCGGCAAAAGATCGCGCGGGAAGCGGTAGTGACGAGGAACGTAAAGCGGTGGTCTGACCAATCAGAGGCTGAGCTACAGGACGCTCTGCGTGTCGTCGACTGGGACATGATCCAATCCAGTTCCAGTGACGTCAGCGAGTTTGCGGAAGTAGCAATGAGCCTCATAGCAACGCTAGCGGACACCATCGTCCCCACGGTAAAAGTTAGGGTCTTTCCTAACCAAAAGCCGTGGGTTGATAGATCCATCCGTGAAGCTGTGAACGCCCGTACTGCTGCCTATAACTCCGGTCTTGTATCCGGCAACATGGACGAGTACAAGGCAGCGGTCTATGGACTGAGGAGGGCGGTGAAGAAGGCCAAGAGGAGGTACCGAGACAGAGTGGAATCACAGATGGAGCAGCGCGACACCAGGCTCCTATGGCAGGGGCTACGGACTATCACAGACTACCAGAGCAGACCCCGCGCAATGGTGAGTGCCGCCCGATCCCTAGCGGACGACCTGAACTCATTTTATGCACGGTTTGAGGCTAGCAACAACAGCGCTAGCTCGCCGGCTAACAACAACACCGTTAGCGTAGCCGAGGTGAGTTCTACCGCTGGGGATGAACACACACTCTCTGTGACCGAGCACAGTGTGAGGAGGGCTCTGTTGAGGGTGAACACCAGGAAAGCTGCAGGTCCAGATGGCATATCTGGGCGAGTACTGAAGACCTGTGCTAACCAGCTAGCTCCAGTGTTCACCACAATATTCAACCACTCCCTGGCTGAGTCCGTGGTCCCCGCCTGCTTCAAGAGATCCACTATTGACCCTGTGCCCAAGAATGCTTCTCCAGCATGTATGAATGACTACCGACCGGTGGACCTCACCTCGGTGGTCATGAAATGCTTTGAGAGGCTGATAAAGGACTACATCTGCGCCTTCCTCCCTTCCTCCATGGACCCGCTGCAGTTTGCTTATCGCCCAAACAGATCCACGGATGATGCTGTCTCCCAGGTACTGCACACCACACTCTCTCATCTGGACAGCCAGAGGGGAGGCTATGTGAGACTGCTGTTCATTGATTATAGTTCAGCTTTCAACACCATAGTCCCTCCAGACTGGCCGGCAAGCTGATTGAGCTGGGACTGAACACCCCTGTGTGCTTGGATCCTGGACTTCCTGACCGCCAGGCCACAGGTGGTCAGGGTGGGCAGACACACCTCAAATCCCTCACCCTGAACACAGGATCCCCCAGGGTTGCGTCCTCAGCCCCTACTGTACTCCCTGTACACACATGACTGTGTGGCCAGGTTCAGCTCAACACCATCATCAAGTTTGCGGATGACACAGTGGTGGTGGGCCTGGTCTCCGTCAACGACGAGAAGGCCTACCTGGAGGAAGTTGCTGATCTGTCACTCTGGTGCGGGACAACAGCCTCATCATGAATGTCACCAAAACTAAGGAGCTGATTGTGGACTTTAGGAGGGTACAACAACAGAGGACGTACTCACCACTGGGGATTAACGGGACTACTGTGGAGAGGGTGAGCGGGTATAAATACCTGGGAGTCCACATCACCGAGGATCTGACATGGTCAACGAACACAGACACTCTGGTGAGAAAGGCAAGGCAGCGCCTCTACCACCTCAGGCAGCTGAGGAAATTTAAAGTTTCCCAGAGGATCCTTCAGTCCTTCTACTCTGGAGCTGTAGAGAGCGTCCTGACAGGAAGCATCACAGCCTGGTTTGGCAACTGCTCCGCTCAGGACAGGAAGGCTCTGCAGAGAGTAGTGCGTTCGGCTGAGCGCACTATTGGAACTACACTCCCCACCCTGCAGGACTTGTACACCAGGAGGTGCAGAACCAGAGCCGGCAGGATCATGAAGGATCCTCACCACCCCAACAACAGACTGTTTCAGCTGCTGCGGTCAGGCAGGCGCCTCCGTAGTCACGCTGCAAGAACAGAGAGACTGAGACGGAGTTTCTTTCCTCAGGCCATCAGGACTGTGAACTCCGACCTCACCAGGACCCCCACATAGACCCACACAACTGCCCCTCTTAGGCACACACACACACACACACACACACACTTACTGTAAATATTGTGTTGTTTTTTATTGTAAATAGTGTGTACTTGTTGCCCTTGCACATTCCTGCTGAGCATTGCCACTTTCATTTCACTGCACACCCTGTGTGTGTATGTGACAAATAAAACATCTTGAATCTTGAATCTTGGCATGAGGCCTCCTCCAGGACCTGAGGCCTCCTCCAGGACCTGAGCGCCTCCTCCAGGGCATGAGGCCTCCTCCAGGACCCTGAGCGCCTCCTCCAGGACCTGAGGCCTCCTCCAGGACCTGAGCGCCTCCTCCAGGACCTGAGGCCTCCTCCAGGACCTGAGGCCTCCTCCAGGACCTGAGCGCCTCCTCCAGGACCTGAGGCCTCCTCCAGGACCTGAGCGCCTCCTCCAGGACCTGAGGCCTCCTCCAGGGCATGAGGCCTCCTTCAGGACCTGAGGCCTCCTCCAGGACCTGAGGCCTCCTCCAGGACCCTGAGCGCCTCCTTCAGAGCCCCGAGGCGGGCGGGAAAGGCTGTTCGCCAACAACGTCTCGCCATGTACGCAAACCCTTTGGACCACTCCCCTCTCTGGCAGGAGGCGGAGCTCCATCAGGACCAAAACCACACCTATCCAAACGGTTTCCTTCCAGCTGCAGCATTCACCAACCAGACCCACAGGCTTGTTGGTGGATGGCTAACTGTTGCACAGGCAATATTTAGCCATTTGGTTTCTCAGCTGTTTGCAGTACCTGCTTTTATATTAATTGTTCTCTTTTATTGTAATTCACCGAACAGCAACGCAAATTCCCCCCAAACAAAGACCTGTTATTATAAATCCAGTATCTGCGTTGAATGCAGTTCCTCGGGGATCCACCAGAGGGCGGTGTGAGCCCAGGCACTGGTCTGTCTGGCCTCAAATAATATCAGAACGAGTAGCAATGTAATTCACAGGCTGACATAAAAAGAACAAAAGATATCCTAGATACTACACGCACATTTCTACATAAATATATATTTACAAAAACATAATAAACTAGAACGGGCACTTGGTAGAGCGCATACCTTCGCATATCACAAGATTGGGCATTGAATTATGAACATTTTGGCATTAGTTGCATGCCAATTGGACAAAGATGTATCGTGCTATGGTAAAAAAAAGATTTTGACCTTTCCATGACCTTGACCTTTGACCCGATTGATCCCAAAATCTAATCAAATGGTCCCCGGATAATAACCAATCATCCCACCAAATTCCATGTGATTCTAGAAGATTTGACCTGTTCATGACCCTTGACCTTTGACCCGATCGATCCCAAAATCTAATCAACTGGTCCCCGGATAATAAACAATCATCCCACCAAATTGCATGCGATTCGGTTCAATACTTTTTGAGTTTTGCGAATAACACGCATACAAATAAATAAATAAATAAATACACGGCGATCAAAACATAACCTTCCGGCATTTTCAATGCGAAGGTAATAATACATATACATATATATATATTCATGTATACGTGTATATATATGTATATATATATGTGTATATATATATATATATTTGTGTATATATATGTATATATATATACATATATGTGTATATATATATGTGAATAGATTCAATACTCTTTTATTAGTTGGCTAATAAAAAGTAATGGTAATATTTTGGAAATTCGTCAGAATTTGGAATGTAAATTAAAGTAAAATGTCTTTTCTCCTTTTCCAGAGGCTCAGATGAGCTCAACATGTACAGTAGCAGCCCCACCCCTCTGACCGGTAAGCAACAACATATATATATATATATATATACAGGAATAAAAATGTTCCTTTGAAGCGACGATCAGAAGAAAGAAAGTGGAATTTTTTATGTGTCGTCCCCAAAATGTGAAGGGCCACAGAAACAAACCTGCTTTCCACTAAAATCTACATGTTTGCATACAATATTATTATCTGTCAAAACACATTGTAATGCATTAAAGTGACATTACATTCTTATAAATAAAAATTACTTTAAAAGTATGTCTTTTGATTGAGTATTCCTGAATGCTACTACAGCTATAACTCTAACTGATCTAACTGTGACTGAGAATAGATTTTGATGAACTCATATTCGGGGATGTTTCTCCAAATGATCAAAACATATGAACACACAGTCGACAGGAGCTGTCACCACCTTCAGGGGAAGGCCGTCAGCTTATCTACATCACATTGTTCTCAATGACAATGTAGGAAGTCATAATAAAATACACAAAATCATATTCTAGTACTCTTTAAAAGATAAAAATATATAGGCTAGAATACACAAAATCATATTATAGTACTCTTTAAAAGATAATAATATAGGATAGAATACACAAGATCATATTATAGTACTCTTTAAAAGATAATAATTAGGGCTGTGAGCGTTAACGCGTTAATCTATGCGATTAATTTGGCCGTGTTAACGCACTAAAAATATTGTAACGCAATTAACGCAACTTTGTTTACTTCCGGTGTTCGTTAAAGTTTTTACACTCAAACCGAGTGTCAACCCGCGGCAGTACGGTTTAACACTGTTTCCGTTTTTAAAACAATTATTTCTCCGCGAAAATAAGGAGCAGAAATCAGTTTAACTCGTGGATGAATCAGTCGGGTTTCCTCCTGCTCCTCCTTCCTCCCGTCTCCCCCTCTGATACACAGAGGAACGGAGGGGCGACGTGTCGGGGGACGCGGCGCGGAAAGAACTCGTCACACGAGACCTTCAACGTGATTGGTCAATCCGTTTGTCTGTCAACATCTTGGGGAAAAAACAACCAATGATCACTCAGTAAATCACAAGGACCTCCCACCTCACAGGTGAGGCTCATTAGCAGCCTGTCAGTCAGAGAGCAGAGAACACAGCGCGAGGACAATGAGCCTCATTGAATAGAGCTGAGATTGTGCTGGAATGTTTGATGTAGAACACGTGGGGATGTGTCACATGCAAACTCCTTTAAAAGGTGAATTTACATTTTTTTTTTTTATGTATAAAATGCCCCCAGCCTCCAGAGGGTTAACGTGACATATGTGAATGTCAGTCAGTTACCAAGGCCACTGGTTCTGCTGTTCAGTGTTAAAGATGACAGGACCAATGGGGTCTCAATATACTTCTTTTTTTTTTACTAATCTGATGTTTCACTGAAGAAACAATTTATCATCCACAATATTAAATACCTCGCTGACACTTTATAGGTAGAAGCCTCTTTGAAAACACAGCTCTGTGTGAAGTTTAGTCTTTAAAAAGAATGAACTTTTAACTTTTAACTCTTTTAACTCATTTCAAAATGTGCGATTAATTAGTTAATTTTTTTTAATCGATTGACAGCCCTAATAATAATATAAGATAGACTACATAAAATCATATTATAGTACTCTTTAAAGATCATAATATAAGATAGAATACACAAAATCATATTATAGTACTCTTTAAAGATAATAATATAGGATAGAATACACAACATTATATTATAGTACTCTTTAAAGATAATAATATAAGATAGAATACATAAAATCATAATATAGTACTCTTTAAAGATAATAATATAAGATAGAATACACAAAATCATATTATAGTACTCTTTAAAAGGTAATAATATAAGATATTATACAACGTATCAAAATGTTAGTTCTATGATCGTGTTCTTCCATCTCTCCGTGTCTCATGTTCCCTCGTCCATCTCAGCGGTGGCGTTTTCATGATTGACCTTTGACCTGAGGACGCTCCACCACTCGGCCCTCGAGGACGAGAATGAATGTTGACTTTAAACTTGATTTGATTTGGCTGCACAATATTTGGTCAAATGAAGATTTTAAACCCTCCTGTCGTCATGTGGCACCGCATCGCCACCCGGAGACGAGCGGCTCTGGTGGAGCTCAGGGAGCCGACACGTGTCACCACGCCGGGATGACATCATGTTCTCGCTCTATGCTTCATGCTTCGTGCTCTATGCTCTATGCTCTATGCTCTATGCTCTATGTTCTATGCTCTATGTTCTATTCTCTAGGCTCTATGCTCTATGCTCTATGTTCTATGCTCTATGCTCTATGTTCTATTCTCTAGGCTCTATGTTCTGTGCTCTATGCTCTATGTTCTATGCTCTATGTTCTATGCTCTATGTTCTATGTTCTATGCTCTATGTTCTATGCTCTATGCTCTATGTTCTATGCTCTATGTTCTATGCTCTATGTTCTATTCTCTATGTTCTATGTTCTATGCTCTATGTTCTATGCTCTATGTTCTATGCTCTATGTTCTATGCTCTATGCTCTATGCTCTATGTTCTATGCTCTATGTTCTATGCTCTATGTTCTATGCTCTATGTTCTATTCTCTATGCTCTATGTCCTATGTTCTATGTTCTATGCTCTATGTTCTATGCTCTATGTTCTATTCTCTATGCTCTATGTTCTATGTTCTATGTTCTATGCTCTATGCTCTATGTTCTATGCTCTATGTTCTATGCTCTATGTTCTATTCTCTATGTTCTATTCTCTACGCTCTATTCTCTACGTTCTATGCTCTATTCTCTATGTTCTATTCTCTACGCTCTATTCTCTACGTTCTATTCTCTACGCTCTATTCTCTACGCTCTATTCTCTACGTTCTATTCTCTACGTTCTATTCTCTATGTTCTATTCTCTACGTTCTATTCTCTATGCTCTATGTTCTATTCTCTAGGCTCTATGTTCTATGTTTCATTCTCTATGCTCTATGCTCTAGTAACGTGAGCATAAACTGAGCTTGAGGTTTGATTTGTAGCTACACACTTGAGATGCTCACACACACACACACACGCACACACACGCAGACACACACACACACACATGCAGACACACACACACACACACACACACAGCTGAGTTCTGTGTGAACTTTCTTCCCCCTCAAATACAGACACAGAACTGAAAACGGAAGGAAGAAAGGAAGGAAGGATGGAAGGAAGGACGGAAGGAAGGAAGACATCTCTGCTCACACAGATCCATGACCTTCCAGCTGACCAATAGCATGTATCCTTCCTGATGACCTCAGAGCCCCTCCTGTCTGTCTGTCTGCGTGTGTGTGTCTGCGTGTGGGTGTGTGTGTGTGTGTGTGTGTTCAGTGATGCGGATGATCCACAGATCTGTGAAGGACCTCCCCTCCCCCTCCATACCTCCATGTTCCTCATGGCCTCGGTGGAGAGGGGGAGGGGAGAGTGGCAGTGAGGGAGGAGGAGCGGAGGGGGGGGGGGGGGTAGGTCATTAGGCAGCGGGGTGAAAAGAGGAGCAGCACACACACAAACACACACAAACCCACACACACACAAACCCACACACACACACACACATACACACACACACACACACACACACACAAGGAGACTTCGATGCGGCTTTGACTCCCAGCAGAAATCTCAATGATAACAAACACAAGAACATCCAGATGAAATATATATACACTACCGTTCAAAAGTTTGGGATCACTTAGAAATGTCCTTATTTTTCAACGAAAAGCACTGTTTTTTTCAATGAAGATAACATTAAATCAATCAGAAATACACTCTATACAATGTTAATGTGATAAATGACTATTCTAGGTGGAAACGTCTGGTTTCTAATGAAATATCTCCAGAGGTGTATAGAGGCCCATTTCCATCAACTATCACTCCAGTGTTCTAATGGTACATTGTGTTTGCTAATCGCCTTAGAAGACTAATGTCTGATTAGAAAACCCTTGTGCAATTATGTTAGCACAGCTGAAAACTGTTTTGCTGATGAGCGAAGCTATAAAACTGGCCTTCCTTTGAGCTAGTTGATTATCTGGAGCATCACATTTGTGGGTTCGATAAGACTCTCAAAATGGCCAGAAAAAAAGAACTTTCATGTGAAACTCGCCAGTCTATTCTTGTTCTTAGAAATGAAGGCTATTCCATGAGAGAAATTGCAAAGAAATTGAAAATGTCCTCCAGCGGTGTGTACTACTCCCTTCAGAGAACAGCACAAACGGGCTCTAACCAGAGCAGAAAGAGAAGTGGGAGGCCCCGGTGCACAACTCAGCAAGAAGACAAGTACATTAGAGTCTCTAGTTTGAGAAATAGACGCCTCACAGGTCCTCAACTGGCAGCTTCTTTAAATGGTACCCGCAAAACGCCAGTGTCAACGTCGACAGTGAAGAGGCGACTCCGGGATGCTGGCCTTCTAGGCAGAGTGGCAAAGAAAATGCCATATCTGAGACTGGCCAATAAAAAGAAAAGATTGGTATGGGCAAAAGAACACAGGCATTGGACAGAGTGGTGAAATTTCAACAGATTACCTCAACAAATTAACAGCTAGAATGCCAAAGGTCTGCAATGCTGTAATTGCTGCAAAAGGAGCATTCTTCGACGGAATCAAAGTTTGAAGAAAAAAATTAATACTTCAAATACAAATCATTATTTCTAACCTTGTCAATGTCTTGACTATATTTTCTATACATTTTGCAACTCATTTGATAAATAAAAGTGTGAGTTTTCATGGAAAACACGAAATTGTCTGGGTGATCCCAAACTTTTGAATGGTAGTGTATATGAAAACTAAAGTTACCGCCTCACGTTGTCGGCCTCGGCAACCAGTCAACCAGTCAACCAGTCAGCCAAGTCAACCGGTCAACCCGTCAGCCAGTCAGCCAGTCAACCAGTCAGCCAGGCAACCAGTCAACCAGTCAGCCAGTCAACGAGTCAACCAGTCAGCCAGTCAACCAGTCAGCCAGGCAACCAGTCAGCCAGTCAACCAGTCAGCCAGTCAACCAGTCAACCAGTCAACCAGGCAACCAGTCAACCAGGCAACCAGTCAGCCAGTCAACCAGTTAGCCAGGCAACCAGTCAACCAGTCAGCCAGTCAACCAGGCAACCAGTCAGCCAGTCAACCAGTCAGCCAGGCAACCAGTCAACCAGTCAGCCAGTCAACCAGTCAGCCAGTCAACCAGGCAACCAGGCAACCAGTCAGCCAGTCAGCCAGTCAACCAGGCAACCAGTCAGTCCAATCCAATCCAATCCAATCCAATTTATTTATTTATATAGCACATATTAAAAACAGAGGGTTTAACGAAGTGCTTCACAGTAAGCATAGCATAAAATAAAATATAATATTACAGTAGTAGATAAAAGGCATACAAACAAAATAGAGAGAAATCAATACAAAACATAGCTCAAACTGACTCGAAAGCGAGGGAAAAGAGGTGGGTCTTCAGGCGGGACTTAAAGGTTTGGAGGGTGGGCGACAATTTGACCTGGGGGGGCAGGTCGTTCCAGAGCCTGGGGGCTACTGCTGAGAAGGCCCGGTCTCCTCTGGTAATTTTCTTAGTTTTAGGGACTACTAGGAGGAGCTGGTCAGCCGATCTCAGACCCCTTGAGGGGGTGTACACCTGTATAAGGTCAGAGATGTACTGAGGGGCCAGCCCATTAAGCGCTTTAAAAACAAACAATAAAATCTTAAAATGAACTCTAAAGTGGACAGGAAGCCAATGGAGGAAGACAGGACTGGGGTGATATGATCGTACTTGCGGGTTCCTGTAAGCATCCGAGACGCAGCGTTTTGCACACGCTGCAGGCGGCCAGCAAGTCTTGTTTAAGCCGGCATAAAGTGCATTACAGTAATCTAAGCGTAGAAACAAATGCATGAATTACACGCTCAAAATCAGAAGCGGATAAAACCGGTTTAATTTTGGACAGCAGCCTCAGGTGATAAAACTGGACTTAACCACAGAGTTTATCTGTTTATCTAATTTAAAAGCACTGTCGATTTTAACGCCAGATTAGAGACCATGGGTTTTGCATACTGTTGCAGGAACCCAGGTCAATGGAGGGGACATCGCCATTTGGTCCAAACACAATTACCTCCGTTTTACTCTCATTTATGTTTAAAAGTTTCGCCATCCAGGCCTTTATGTCATTGAGACAGTCAACCAGGGCGTCAGAGAGCAGGTGCGTTTCTTTAGGGTATGTATATTTGGGAGTCATCCGCATAAAGGTGGTAGGAGACGCCATGTTTTCTAAAATGAGCCCAAGGGGAGAAGGTATAAGGAAAATAAAATGGGCCCTAAAATGGAACCTTGGGGAACTCCACAGGATAGGGGGGCAGAAGTCGATGCGAAGTCACCAAGCCTAACAGAGAAAGATCGCTGGGACAGGTAGGACCTGAACCACTCTAAGGCAGTGCCCCTGATACCCACACAGTGCTCTAGGCGAGAGATAAGGATGGAATGGTCAATCGTATCAAAAGCAGCTGTGAGGTCTAAGAGCATTAAGATAGCAGAGTCACCAGAGTCTGTAGTGACCAGGAGGTCATTGAACACTCTTAGAAGGGCAGACTCAGTACTGTGAAGCGCTTTAAAACCGGATTGAAACATATCGAAAATATTGTGTGCATGTATGAAAGACTGCAGCTGTAAGAGTACGACTTTCTCCAATATTTTTGAAATAAAAGGAAGTTTCGAGATGGGTCTGTAGTTAGAGAAGACAGAAGTGTCCAGATTTGTTTTTTTTAACAGAGGTACCACAACCGCTTGTTTGAAATAAACTGGCACAGAACCGGACTCTAGGCTGCTATTTATAATAGTATGGACATTAGAACCAATAGTGTCCCATATCTCTTTGAAAAGTCGAGGAGGGACTGGGTCTGTGGGACAAGACGATGGCCTCAATTTAGCAACAATGTCACAGAGAGATGACAACGACACTGGTCCAAACTGTTGGAAGACAGCGGCGCATATGATATCAATGGAGGGGTCGAAAGAAGATGGTGAGATACTGGCTCTAATAGTGGAGATCTTGTCAATGAAATAGCAGAGGAATTTTTCACATACCTCAGTCAGCTAGTCAACCAGTCAACCAGTCAGCCAGTCAGCCAGTCAGCCAGTCAACCAGTCAACCAGTCAACCAGGCAACCAGGCAACCAGGCAACCAGTCAGCCAGTCAACCAGTCAACCAGTCAACCAGTCAGCCAGTCAACCAGTCAGCCAGTCAACCAGTCAACCAGTCAGCCAGTCAACCAGGCAACCAGGCAACCAGTCAACCAGTCAGCCAGTCAACCAGGCAACCAGTCAGCCAGTCAACCAGTCAGCCAGTCAACCAGTCAACCAGTCAACCAGTCAGCCAGTCAACCAGTCAACCAGTCAACCAGTCAACCAGTCAACCAGTCAACCAGTCAACCAGTCAACCAGTCAACCAGTCAAGCTGCAGCTCACATCCATGTCGGTCCAAAGTGTCATCCCTTCATCCTTTTAGACATCGGTATGAAATGGTCCCAATAAAGCAGATGAACTTCAAAACATCGGGGGAGGGGAGGAGAGGGAGGAGAGGAGAGGAGATGGAGGAGAGGAGAGGAGAGGGAAGAGAGGAGAGGGAAGAGAGGAGATGGAGGAGAGGAGATGGAGGAGAGGAGAGGGAGGAGAGGGAAGAGAGGAGAGAGAGGAGAGGGAGGAGATGGAGGAGAGGGAAGTAGCCGGCTAACGTATAAAACGTGTCTCCAGGTCTTCGGGAGCACGAGTTTATAAGTTGTATAACAACTCTGCTGCAGGAGGCTAACGTTAGCTGCTACTAGCACAGGACACATAAGGATCCAGCCAAACTGTCCGTGGCCGAGTTGCATTGTGGGTAATGTAGGTGCCAAAAGAGTACGGAAAAAACATACACTGGATCCATTTAGTCGGTGTCCGACAACCTTTACAGGGGGCAATGCTACATCACCCTTAATGCGTCCATTTGGTCAACCTGGCCGCCATGATGGCCGCCATGATGGCCGCCATGATTTTATGATCTATAATGCTGATTATTGAACTCAACGACCGCTGCGGGAGTCGTGTGCATGGAATGAACTGATATTTAATGAGATCAGCCCCGTCTTCAGCTGTCCGTCCATCTGTGGTTCCGACCGCCCCATCCATCCGTCCGTCCATCCATCCGTCCATCCATCCGTCCATCCGTCCATCCATCCGTCCATCCGTCCGTCCATCCATCCGTCCGTCCATCCGTCCGTCCATCCATCCATCCGTCCGTCTATCTGTCCATCGGTATCATCTGCCCGGTCATCCGTCATCCATCTATCTGTCTATCTGCTCATCTATCCGTCATCCGTCCATCTATCTATCTGTCCCATCCGTCTATCTATCTATCTGTCCGTGCTCATCTGCTCATCTATCTATCCGTCATCTGCCCATCTGTCTATCCGTCTATCTATCTATCCGTCCATCCATCTATCCATCTGCTCATCCATCTATCTATCCGTGCTCATCTGCTCATCTATCCATCTGCTCATCCGTCCATCATCTATCTGTCCATCCATCCATCTGCTCATCTATCCATCTGTCCATCTATCCGTCATCTGCCTATCGTATCATCCATCTGCGTCCATCCATCTATCCGTTCGTCCATCCGCCCATCTATCCGTCTTCCGGTCAGCCAATCGATGGCTGATGTTAGGATGAGGTAAGTGATGACTTCAGAGTCATTAGGCGATATGATAGGCCGACACGGGGCCTTCAGCGGCCACAGCTGGAAATGGATGGACCCCAGACACCCTGGGTCATATTTCACCGCTCTCACACACACAGACACACACACACACACACACAGACACACACACACACACACACACACAGACACACAGACACACACACACACACACACAAACAGACACACACACACACAAACAGACACACACACACACACAAACAGACAGACACACACACACACAAACAGACAGACACACACACCCGTGCGTTGGCCCAGTGAGGATCTCGTATCTCCTGCCATGGAAATGGATTTTCCCCCATGCAGACCACACGGGGCTGATTCATATCTCTATTGATCTGGATGAGGAGATGAACTGAGATGAAATCAACCTAAAAAATACATTACAAATTAATCAGATTAATCTCTTCAAGATACACACATATATACAGTTATATATATATGAATATATATATATATACATATATATATATAAATATATATTTATATATAAATACATATATTTATAAATATATATATATACTATACAGGACTGTCTCAGAAAATTAGAATATTGTGATGAAGTTCTTTATTTTCTGTAATGCAATTAAAAAAACAAAAATGTCATGCATTCTGGATTCATTACAAATCAACTGAAATATTGCAAGCCTTTTATTCTTTTAATATTGCTGATTATGGCTTACAGCTTAAGAAAACTCAAATATCCTATCTCTAAATATTAGAATATCATGAAAAAGTATACTAGTAGGGTATTAAACAAATCACTTGAATTGTCTAATTAACTCGAAACACCTGCAAGGGTTTCCTGAGCCTTGACAAACACTCAGCTGTTATAAATCTTTTTTTAACTTGGTCTGAGGAAATATTAAAATTTTATGAGATAGGATTTTAGAGTTTTCTTAAGCTGTAAACCATAATCAGCAATATTAAAAGAATAAAAGGCTTGCAATATTTCAGTTGATTTGTAATGAATCCAGAATGCATGACATTTTTGTTTTTTTAATTGCATTACAGAAAATAAAGAACTTTATCACAATATTCTAATTTTCTGAGACAGTCCTGTATATAAATAAATATGTATATATATATATAAATACATATATATATAGAAATAAATATATATATATATAAATACATATATAGAAATAAATGTATATATATAGAAATATATATATATATGTGTGTGTGTGTGTGTGTGTGTCCATGTGTGACAGAGTCCTTGCAAAAGCGTGAAACTTTAATCTGAAAGGAATTATGAGCTAACACAGCTGAAGTTGTCATGAGTAACCTGGGGGGGGGGTCCCTGATGCAAGCCGGTGGTAGTGCGGCTGCAGCTGGATGTTTCCAGGAAAGCACTCAGCTGTTTCCACTCCTGACTGGTCGGGCCGCTCTTACCAGTCTGTTACTGGAATGTCTCGTTCGGGGGGGAATCGGTGCAGGAAACTCATAAAGTGGAACACAATAAAAGCATAAAGCAGGACAACGAGGCTGAAAGCCCCCGACGCCTCCGCTGAGCTTTAGGAACATCACACTCTGTGTGCCATTTCAACAACATATGCAAAATCATTAAGAATTATCAATTAATAAGTACCCTATTAAACCTATTTTCCTTTTTTTCTAGAAGCCTTTTGCTGACGCTGGTCTTGCTGGTTTAGTTTATCTAAACATTGTTGGCTCAACAAAAAAGAACAACTTCAGCATCTTTTCACATAATATTCATGTTTACATATTTTATGCAAATGGTTATTGAACCATAAAGTTCTAGATGTGAGGAGCTCACGGTCACCGCCACTCTCACACGTTGCACTTTTTAAAATCAAATCCCACGACGGGTCTTTTCGTATAAATTACCAGTATGATCTCGGATTTTCTTCTGTACACATTCACATGCTATGAAATAAATAACTATATTGTATTTATTTTAAAAAATGACAAAAGATGTTTAATTCAATCTAAAGTAAAGAGGTTACAAATGAAAAAACAAAGTAGGTTTTCCATTTTGTACGACCGCGTCGTTTGCAAAGTGCCTTCAAGTGTTGAAAGTAACAATAAAAGTTATTTCTTCCACACACGGAGCTCAGCAACTTTTTAATTGATCAACATCAAATTTGGTTCAGACGTTCATTTTCCCATCGGGATGACTCGTCATAAACTTCACCGCTAAAGACATTCCCATCGGCCTCAGCTGTGCTATGGGGGTTTGTGCTTATTAGCATATGTTTGCATGCTAACACGCTAAACTGAGATGGCGAACTTGTCGCTGTGAAGATGTTATCTCGCCGACGTTAGCGTGAGCCCTTTAGCGCGCCGACGTTATGGTGAGCCCTTTAGTTCACAGACGTTAGCGTGAGCGCTTTAGCTCGCCAACATTCGCGTGAGCCCGTTAGCTCGCTGATGTCAGCGTGAGCCCTTTACCTCCGCGACGTTAGCATGAGCTCTTTAGCTCACCGACGTTAGCATGAGCTCTTTAGCTCGCCGACATTAGCGTGAGCCTGTTAGCTCGCTGACGTGAGCGTGAGCCTGTTAGCTCGCCGACGTTGGTGTGAGCCTTTTAGCGTGAGCCCTTTAGCTCGCCAACGTTAGCGTGAGCCCTTTAGCTCACCAACGTTAGCGTGAGCCCTTTAGCTCGCCAACGTTAGCGTGAGCCCTTTAGCGTGAGTCCTTTAGCTCGCCGACGTGAGCGTGAGCCCTTTAGCTTGCCGACGTTAGCGTGAGCCCTTTAGCGTGAGTCCTTTAGCTCGCCGACGTGAGCGTGAGCCCTTTAGCTCGCCAACGTTAGCGTGAGCCCTTTAGCTCGCCAACGTTAGCGTGAGCCCTTTAGCTCGCCAACGTTAGCGTGAGCCCTTTATTGTGAGCCCTTTAGCGTGAGCCCTTTAGCTTGCCGACGTTAGCGTGAGCCCTTTAGCTCGCCAACGTTAGCGTGAGCCCTTTATTGTGAGCCCTTTAGCGTGAGCCCTTTAGCTTGCCAATGTTAGCGTGAGCCCTTTAGCTCGCCAACGTTAGCGTGAGCCCTTTAGCTCGCCAACGTTAGCATGAGCCCTTTATTGTGAGCCCTTTAGCGTGAGCCCTTTAGCTTGCCGACGTTAGCATGAGCCCTTTATTGTGAGCCCTTTAGCATGAGTCCTTTAGCTCGCCAACGTTAGCGTGAGCCCTTTAGCTCGCCGACGTTAGCGTGAGCCTGTTAGCTCGCCGACGTTAGCGTGAGTCCTTTAGCTCGCCGACGTTAGCATGAGTCCTTTAGCTCGCCGACGTTAGCGTGAGCCTGTTAGCTCGCCGACGTTAGCGTGAGTCCTTTAGCTCGCCGACGTTAGCGTGAGCCTGTTAGCTCGCCGACGTTGGTGTGAGCCTTTTAGTTTGCCGACGTTAGCGTGAGTCCTTTAGCTCGCCGACGTTAGCGTGAGCCTGTTAGCTCGCCGACGTTGGTGTGAGCATGTTAGCTCGCCAACGTTAGCGTGAGTCCTTTAGCTCGCCAACGTTAGCGTGAGCCCTTTAGCTCGCCAACGTTAGCGTGAGCCCTTTAGCGTGAGTCCTTTAGCTCGCCGACGTGAGCGTGAGCCCTTTAGCTCGCCAACGTTAGCGTGAGCCCTTTAGCTCGCCAACGTTAGCGTGAGCCCTTTAGCTCGCCAACGTTAGCGTGAGCCCTTTATTGTGAGCCCTTTAGCGTGAGCCCTTTAGCTTGCCGACATTAGCGTGAGCCCTTTAGCTCACCGACATGAGCGTGAGCCCTTTAGCTCGCCAACGTTAGCGTGGGCCCTTTAGCGTGAGTCCTTTAGCTCGCCGACGTGAGCGTGAGCCCTTTAGCTTGCCGACGTTAGCGTGAGCCCTTTAGCGTGAGTCCTTTAGCTCGCCGACGTGAGCGTGAGCCCTTTAGCTCGCCAACGTTAGCGTGAGCCCTTTAGCTCGCCAACGTTAGCGTGAGCCCTTTATTGTGAGCCCTTTAGCTTGCCGACGTTAGCGTGAGCCCTTTAGCTCGCCAACGTTAGCGTGAGCCCTTTATTGTGAGCCCTTTAGCGTGAGCCCTTTAGCTTGCCAACGTTAGCGTGAGCCCTTTAGCTCGCCAGCGTTAGCGTGAGCCCTTTAGCTCGCCAACGTTAGCGTGAGCCCTTTATTGTGAGCCCTTTAGCGTGAGCCCTTTAGCTTGCCGACATTAGCGTGAGCCCTTTAGCTCACCGACATGAGCGTGAGCCCTTTAGCTCGCCAACGTTAGCGTGAGCCCTTTAGCTCGCCAACATTAGCGTGAGCCCTTTAGCTCGCCAACGTTAGCGTGAGCCCTTTAGCTCGCCAACGTTAGCGTGAGCCCTTTAGCTCGCCAACGTTAGCGTGAGCCCTTTATTGTGAGCCCTTTAGCGTGAGCCCTTTAGCTCGCCAACGTTAGCGTGAGCCCTTTAGCGTGAGCCCTTTAGCTCGCCAACGTTAGCGTGAGCCCTTTAGCTCACCAACGTTAGCGTGAGCCCTTTAGCTCGCCAACGTTAGCGTGAGCCCTTTAGCTCGCCAACGTTAGCGTGAGCCCTTTATTGTGAGCCCTTTAGCGTGAGTCCTTTAGCTCGCCGACGTGAGCGTGAGCCCTTTAGCTCGCCAACGTTAGCGTGAGCCCTTTAGCTCGCCAACGTTAGCGTGAGCCCTTTAGCTCGCCAACGTTAGCGTGAGCCCTTTATTGTGAGCCCTTTAGCGTGAGCCCTTTAGCTCGCCAACGTTAGCGTGAGCCCTTTATTGTGAGCCCTTTAGCGTGAGCCCTTTAGCTTGCCGACGTTAGCATAAGCCCTTTATTGTGAGCCCTTTAGCGTGAGTCCTTTAGCTCGCCAACGTTAGCGTGAGCCCATTAGCTCGCCGACGTTAGCGTGAGCCTGTTAGCTCGCCGACGTTAGCGTGAGTCCTTTAGCTCGCCGATGTTAGCGTGAGTCCTTTAGCTCGCCGACGTTAGCGTGAGCCTGTTAGCTCGCCGACGTTAGCGTGAGTCCTTTAGCTCGCCAACGTTAGCGTGAGCCCTTTAGCTCGCCAACGTTAGCGTGAGCCCTTTATTGTGAGCCCTTTAGCGTGAGCCCTTTATTGTGAGCCCTTTAGCGTGAGTCCTTTAGCTCGCCGACGTGAGCGTGAGCCCTTTAGCTCGCCAACGTTAGCGTGAGCCCTTTAGCTCGCCAACGTTAGCGTGAGCCCTTTAGCTCGCCAACGTTAGCGTGAGCCCTTTATTGTGAGCCCTTTAGCGTGAGCCCTTTAGCTCGCCAACGTTAGCGTGAGCCCTTTATTGTGAGCCCTTTAGCGTGAGCCCTTTAGCTTGCCGACGTTAGCATAAGCCCTTTATTGTGAGCCCTTTAGCGTGAGTCCTTTAGCTCGCCAACGTTAGCGTGAGCCCATTAGCTCGCCGACGTTAGCGTGAGCCTGTTAGCTCGCCGACGTTAGCGTGAGTCCTTTAGCTCGCCGATGTTAGCGTGAGTCCTTTAGCTCGCCGACGTTAGCGTGAGCCTGTTAGCTCGCCGACGTTAGCGTGAGTCCTTTAGCTCGCTGACGTTAGCGTGAGCCTGTTAGCTCGCCGACGTTGGTGTGAGCCTTTTAGTTTGCCGACGTTAGCGTGAGTCCTTTAGCTCGCCAACGTTAGCGTGAGCCCTTTAGCTCGCCAACGTTAGCGTGAGCCCTTTAGCTCGCCAACGTTAGCGTGAGCCCTTTAGCTCGCCAACGTTAGCGTGAGCCCTTTATTGTGAGCCCTTTAGCGTGAGTCCTTTAGCTCGCCGACGTGAGCGTGAGCCCTTTAGCTCGCCAACGTTAGCGTGAGCCCTTTAGCTCGCCAACGTTAGCGTGAGCCCTTTATTGTGAGCCCTTTAGCGTGAGCCCTTTAGCTCGCCAACGTTAGCGTGAGCCCTTTATTGTGAGCCCTTTAGCGTGAGCCCTTTAGCTTGCCGACGTTAGCATAAGCCCTTTATTGTGAGCCCTTTAGCGTGAGTCCTTTAGCTCGCCAACGTTAGCGTGAGCCCATTAGCTCGCCGACGTTAGCGTGAGCCTGTTAGCTCGCCGACGTTAGCGTGAGTCCTTTAGCTCGCCGATGTTAGCGTGAGTCCTTTAGCTCGCCGACGTTAGCGTGAGCCTGTTAGCTCGCCGACGTTAGCGTGAGTCCTTTAGCTCGCTGACGTTAGCGTGAGCCTGTTAGCTCGCCGACGTTGGTGTGAGCCTTTTAGTTTGCCGACGTTAGCGTGAGTCCTTTAGCTCGCCGACGTTGGTGTGAGCCTGTTAGCTCGCCGACGTTAGCGTGAGTCCTTTAGCTCGCCGACGTTGGTGTGAGCCTGTTAGCTCGCCGACATTAGCGTGAGCCTGTTAGCTCGCCGACGTTGGTGTGAGCCTGTTAGCTCGCCGACATTAGCGTGAGCCTGTTAGCTCGCCGACGTTGGTGTGAGCCTGTTAGCTCGCCGACGTTGGTGTGAGCCTGTTAGCTCGCTGACGTTAGCGTGAGCCTGTTAGCTCGCCGACATTAGCGTGAAGCTCAGAGCTCTGCTGTGTCTCAGAGCTGCTAGCATAACTGAGACTGATACTCCTACTGGAGGGAAAATATAGTTTAACGAATACTTAGGAAATAAAAAGGTATTCCTTCTCTCTACTACCTCCTTCTCTCCTTTCCTCTCCCTAAATACAGTTGACTGCTTCGATTGAGACCTACTTTAAAAAAATGAAAAACCACGGGGACCCAATTCACAACAGGCCTTCTCTATAAATCCTGAAAAGAGCCATTTTAACTGCCACATCACCTTATATCATCTCGAATACCTTCATAAAATGACCCGGTCTTTGAGAATGACCGCTCTGACACACGAGTATTAGGAGGTGATTGATCGTGTGCAAGTGAACAGCTTTAAGACAGCTCATCTTAAAGCGACACAAAGTTGTACCGCAGGGCGTAGGGAAATAAACAAGAAATAACTTCTCTTACAAGCACCAACAGAGCACGTTCGTTTGAGTTTGTGCCAGTTGGTGAGAGCTGTAAGGAGTCAACCAAAAGACAATCACCCAACATATTTGTTTAATTTCATTTAACTCTAATTTTTTAACTCATTTAACAACTTACATACCATAAAAAGCCTGAATAAAGTTGTGTATTCTGATAAGAATCATTTTCATTTAACATATTCCAGTTTCTCAGGATCGCCCATGTGGGTTGTCATCGGTAGAAACTCTCAACTTATGTATTTTAAATAATATTTAATAAAGTAAGTTTCTTAACATGAGTCATTGATTACTTCTGTGCACCTCTAGTGGTGAACAGCAGGTATTGCAACAACACAACTCGCCTCGCTTTAGCCTCCCACATCTCCTCGACCAGCTGTCGCTTTGATTCCCGTAACTGACGAAGAAAACAACACGAAACGATTTCCTCCAAATCCTCAGAGCAGAAGTTCAGTGAGCCAAAACAGAAAAGACCCAAAAATCAGGAATAAAGAAATTATTTGTCCTCCCAAACTCTCATTATGGCAGAAACACATCCTCCCTCAGCCGGAGGAGGAAGTGAGGCTCAATGCATGTCATTATGCTCTGTGTGTGTGTGTGTGTGTGTGTGTGTGTGTGTGTGTGTGTGTGTGTGTGTGTGTGTGTGTGTGTGTGTGTGTGTGTGTGTGTGTGTGCATTTGATGCTCTGACTCTCAATGTCACGTTTTACCATTTGTCTCCCTTGGAAACAGAGAGACTAAAACCCAGAGAGCAAACAGGAGGACATCTGGACCTGTCTCCCTCTCCTCCTCCTCCTTCCTCCCTCCTTCATTATCCTCCTCCTTCAACACCCTCTCTGTCTCTCTCCTTTTCCTTTCTTTATTCTCCTCCTTCAAACTCCTCTATGTCTCTCTCCTCATCCCTCCTTCATTCTCCTCCTGTCTCTCTCCTCCACATCCCTCCTTCATTCTCCTCCTTCAAACCTCTCTTTCTCTCTCCTCCTCCATCCTTTATTTTACTCCTCATTCAAACCTCTCTCTCTCTCTCTCTATCAATCACGGTTGCCGTGACGGTTGCCGGGCTGTAGGTGGTCATGCCGACGGCAGATGGCTCTTTATCGCTGAAGCCCTGGCCTCGCCATGACAACCGCAGAGAGCAGGAAGTGACACATCCAGCCGAGTGGAGAGAGATTCATCTGGACACACACACACACACACACAGAGAGACACACACATATACACACACACACACACACACACAGAGAGAGAGACACACACACAGAGAGACACACACATACACACACACAGAGAAAGAGAGAGACGCATACATACACACGCACACACACACACACACACATTAGTGCATCTTTAGTGAGACTCACTGTTGTTGTTTTAAATATATATATATTTATATATATATTTATTTATATATATATATATATATATTTATATATATATATATATATTTATATATATTTATATTTATTTATTTATATATATATATATATATATATATCTATACAGACTACTTAACTTGTATTTTTTGAGTCCCTCGTGTGATGAAGGTCAACACATTGGGCCTTCGTTATTACGCAATCGAGCTGCACAGTGACCGCTAGCTGGCTTAGTTTACTGGTGGAGGGCCTGTGATGTGGATTTATTTCAGATTTGGGTTCCAGATTTGAAGATCTGGATTACCATCAACACGACGTGCAATATGTTCACCACACGGCTGGATATCCACTAATCTGGGAAAACTCGTGACACGTGACCTGGCAGCGAGCGCCGGGTAGACGAGCGCCAGAGAAGAGCCTCAGAACAAGGCAGCTTTGTCTCTGAGCTGCTGCTACATTCATACTGTCGATGTTCTGTTTACATCACTGGACTGGTCTTCCTATTGAAGAGCTGATCTTGTTTTGGTTTTTACCAGGACCTTGAACACACCGCCGTCAAATTGTTTTCATCTTGTAAATTCCTGGAAGGAGAAATGAGGGTAGAAGACAAGACTACCTGCTGGGTTAGTGGTTCAGTGAGTGTGTGTGTGTGTGTGTGTGTGTATGTGTGTGTGTGTGTGCTAGAGTAAGCACACCCTCGATGAAACACATATATTTGTCCTCCGGTTATTGTGAGGACATTCTATGGAGCGATGTCTGTCTTTTAAAGACGCAGTGTAGCTTCAGAAGTTAAGCCAATGTGGAAGTGTATTAAACCTGCATTCTCTTTAATGACCACCAGGGGCGACTCCTCTGGTTGTATAGAAGTCTATGCTTCATGTGTTAAACCTGCATTCGACATGGCTTAAAGTTAGACCAGGAGTCCTCTGTTGTATTGAGACGTGGACTATGTTAAGTTGTAATAGTTTATTTTGATAACATCTGCAGAGGTCTTATGTTTTAAATTAATACATATAGAAAGATATTATAATAGACAATATTAAGGAGAATATTGATATTGTTATTAATGTATTATGAAGCATAGGGGTAATGTTTACTCTATGCAAATGTAAATGGCAAGAATTAATGTATATTGCATGAGAGTGACTATGTTAGTATTATAGATTGACGAAGCCGGTTGAAATCCGTGAAGTGACTCAATAACAAGAGACTTTTATTGTGAAGGTGACTTTAACAAGACGGGATTCTTATTGTGAAAGCGTCGGAACCGGAAGTGACGTTTCGACCGGCGCAAGAGAGGATTATGAGACGGCGTGTTTGTAGAGGGAACTTTCTCTTTTCTCAGGTAAGCCCCAAAGGGAAGGTTGTACTCCCGGAAGGTGCCGGGAGCCGGCAGCCTGGACACGAGGATAGAGCGCGTTGAATGATTGTTTTACACTTTCTGCCATTAAATGTTGATAACTTAATCCATGCGCGTCCGGAAGCCTGTTTCTCCACCATCTGCGTAGTGCCCCAGTTTCGAGAATACCTTACAACTAAAGTTAGACCAGGAGTCCTCTGTTGTATTGAGACATGGACTAAAGTTAGACCAGGAGTCCTCTGTTGTATTGAGACATGGACTAAAGTTAGACCAGGAGTCCTCTGTTGTATTGAGACATGGACTAAAGTTAGACCAGGAGTCCTCTGTTGTATTGAGACATGGACTAAAGTTAGACCAGGAGTCCTCTGTTGTATTGAGACGTGGACTAAAGTTAGACCAGAAGTCCTCTGTTGTATTGAGACATGGACTAAAGTTAGACCAGGAGTCCTCTGTTGTATTGAGACGTGGACTAAAGTTAGACCAGGAGTCCTCTGTTGTATTGAGACATGGACTAAAGTTAGACCAGAAGTCCTCTGTTGTATTGAGACGTGGACTAAAGTTAGACCAGAAGTCCTCTGTTGTATTGAGACATGGACTAAAGTTAGACCAGAAGTCCTCTGTTGTATTGAGACGTGGACTAAAGTTAGACCAGAAGTCCTCTGTTGTATCGAGACGTGGACTAAAGTTAGACCAGGAGTCCTCTGTTGTATTGAGATGTGGACTAAAGTTAGACCAGAAGTCCTCTGTTGTATTGAGACGTGGACTATAGTTAGACCAGAAGTCCTCTGTTGTATCGAGACGTGGACTAAAGTTAGACCAGAAGTCCTCTGTTGTATTGAGACGTGGACTAAAGTTAGACCAGGAGTCCTCTTGTATTGAGACATGGACTAAAGTTAGTCCAGGAGTCCTCTGTTGTATTGAGACATGGACTAAAGTTAGACCAGGAGTCCTCTGTTGTATTGAGACCTGGACTAAAGTTAGTCCAGGAGTCCTCTGTTGTATTGAGACATGGACTAAAGTTAGACCAGGAGTCCTCTTGTATTGAGACATGGACTAAAGTTAGTCCAGGAGTCCTCTGTTGTATTGAGACATGGACTAAAGTTAGACCAGGAGTCCTCTGTTGTATTGAGACATGGACTAAAGTTAGACCAGAAGTCATCTGTTGTATTGAGACATGGACTAAAGTTAGACCAGAAGTCCTCTGTTGTATTGAGACATGGACTAAAGTTAGACAAGAAGTCCTCTGTTGTATTGAGACATGGACTAAAGTTAGACCAGGAGTCCTCTGTTGTATTGAGACATGGACTAAAGTTAGACCAGGAGTCCTCTGTTGTATTGAGACATGGACTAAAGTTAGACCAGAAGTCCTCTGTTGTATTGAGACATGGACTAAAGTTAGACCAGAAGTCCTCTGTTGTATTGAGACATGGACTAAAGTTAGACCAGGAGTCCTCTGTTGTATTGAGACGTGGACTAAAGTTAGACCAGGAGTCCTCTGTTGTATTGAGACGTGGACTAAAGTTAGACCAGGAGTCCTCTGTTGTATTGAGACGTGGACTAAAGTTAGACCAGGAGTCCTCTGTTGTATTGAGACGTGGACTAAAGTTAGACCAGGAGTCCTCTGTTGTATTGAGACACACACAGTTGGTTCTGGCTGTCGGTTTGTGTCCTGTCAGCAGTTCCAGTGGGAGGACATTTCTGACGGCAGTCTGAAGTGTGTGTGTGTGTACACCAGGGCATGTTCCTGTTTTCTGACTTCACCTCCATTTGACCTGAAGTGTTAGTTCAACAACTCACTCTGGGTTTCCTCTTCCACACGTTGCATAATCCTTTATGACAAAACATCTGATCAAATCGTCTCTGGCTCAGACTGTTGTAGACGCACTGCCAGCAGCGGCCTGTAGGGTCGCTACCGGCCTCTAGGGGCCGCTACCGGCCTGTAGGGGAGACTATCGGCCTGTAGGGGCCGCTATCGGCCTGTAGGGGCGGCTACCGGCCTGTAGGGGCCGCTACCGGCCTGTAGGGGAGACTATCGGCCTGTAGGGGCCGCTATCGGCCTGTAGGGGCGGCTACCGGCCTGTAGGGGCGGCTATCGGCCTGTAGGGTCGCTACCGGCCTCTAGGGGCCGCTACCGGCCTGTAGGGGAGACTATCGGCCTGTAGGGGCCGCTATCGGCCTGTAGGGGCGGCTAACGGCCTGTAGGGGCCGCTACCGGCCTGTAGGGGCGGCTACCGGCCTGTAGGGGCGGCTATCGGCCTGTAGGGGCGGCTAACGGCCTGTAGGGCTACCGGCCTGTAGGGGCCGCCACCGCCTGTAGGGGCGCTATCGGCCTGTAGGGTCGCTACCGGCCTCTAGGGGCCGCTACCGGCCTGTAGGGGCGGGTACCGGCCTGTAGGCGGCTAACGCCTGTAGGGGCGGCTACCGCCTGTAGGGTCGCTATCGGCCTAGGGGCCGCTACCGGCCTGTAGGGGCGGCTACCGGCCTGTAGGGGCGGCTATCGGCCTGTAGGGTCGCTACCGGCCTCTAGGGGCTGCTACCGGCCTGTAGGGGAGACTATCGGCCTGTAGGGGCCGCTATCGGCCTGTAGGGTCGCTACCGGCCTCTAGGGGCCACTACCGGCCTGTAGGGGAGACTATCGGCCTGTAGGGGCCGCTACCGGCCTGTAGGGGCCGCTACCGGCCTGTAGCGGCTATCGCCTGTAGGGCGCTATCGCCTGTAGGGGCTATCGCCTAGGGCCGCCATCGCCTGTAGGGGCGGCTACCGGCCTGTAGGGGCGGCTATCGGCCTGTAGGGTCGCTACCGGCCTCTAGGGGCCGCTACCGGCCTGTAGGGGAGACTATCGGCCTGTAGGGGCGGCTACCGGCCTGTACGGCGCTATCGGCCTGTAGGGGCGCACCGCCTGTAGGGAGCTATCGGCCTGTAGGGGCCGCCATCGGCCTGTAGGGCCGCCACCGCCTGTAGGCGGCTATCGGCCGGTAGGGGCCGCTATCGGCCTGTAGGGCCGCTACCGGCCTGTAGGGGCGGCTACCGGCCTGTAGGGGCGGCTATCGGCCTGTAGGGGCCGCTATCGGCCTGTAGGGGCCGCTATCGGCCTGTAGGGGCGCTATCGGCCTGTAGGGCGCTACCGGCCTGTAGGGAGGCTATCGCCTGTAGGGGCTAACGCCTGTAGGGGCTATCGGCCTGTAGGGGCTACGGCCTGTAGGGCCGCTACCGGCCTGTAGGGCGGCTACGGCCTGTAGGGCGGCTATCGGCCTGTAGGGCGCCACCGGCCTGTAGGGGCGGCTATCGGCCTGTAGGGGCCGCTATCGGCCTGTAGGGGCCGCTACCGGCCTGTAGGGGCGGCTACCGGCCTGTAGGGGCGGCTATCGGCCTGTAGGGTCGCTACCGGCCTCTAGGGGCCGCTACCGGCCTGTAGGGGAGACTATCGGCCTGTAGGGGCCGCTACCGGCCTGTAGGCGGCTACCGCCCTGTAGGGGCCGCTACCGGCCTGTAGGGGCGGCTACCGGCCTGTAGGGGCGGCTACCGGCCTGTAGGGGAGGCTACCGGCCTGTAGGGGCGGCTAACGGCCTGTAGGGGCGGCTACCGGCCTGTAGGGGCCGCTACCGGCCTGTAGGGGCGGCTATCGGCCTGTAGGGGCCGCCACCGCCTGTAGGGCGGCTACCGGCCTGTAGGGGCGGCTAACGGCCTGTAGGGGCCGCTATCGGCCTGTAGGGGCGGCTACCGGCCTGTAGGGGCGGCTAACGGCCTGTAGGGGAGGCTACCGGCCTGTAGGGGCCGCTACCGGCCTGTAGGGGCGGCTACCGACCTGTAGGGGCTATCGGCCTGTAGGGGCGGCTAACGGCCTGTAGGGCGGCTACCGGCCTGTAGGGCCGCTACCGGCCTGTAGGGGAGGCACGGCCTGTAGGGGCGCTACCGGCCTGTAGGGAGGCTACCGGCCTGTAGGCGGCTACCGGCCTGTAGGGGCGGCTACCGGCCTGTAGGGGCTGCTACCGGCCTGTAGGGGAGACTATCGGCCTGTAGGGCCGCACGGCCTGTAGGGAGGCTACCGGCCTGTAGGGGCGGCTACCGGCCTGTAGGGGGCCTATCGCCTGTAGGGCCACTACCGGCCTGTAGGGGAGACTATCGGCCTGTAGGGGCCGCTACCGGCCTGTAGGGGAGGCTACCGGCCTGTAGGGGCGGCTATCGGCCTGTAGGGGCCGCTATCGGCCTGTAGGGGCGGCTACCGGCCTGTAGGGGCGGCTAACGGCCTGTAGGGGAGGCTACCGGCCTGTAGGGGCGGCTATCGGCCTGTAGGGGCGGCTACCGGCCTGTAGGGGCCGCTACCGGCCTGTAGGGGCGGCTACCGACCTGTAGGGGTGGCTAACGGCCTGTAGGGGAGGCTACCGGCCTGTAGGGGAGGCTACCGGCCTGTAGGGGCGGCTATCGGCCTGTAGGGGCCGCTACCGGCCTGTAGGGGCGGCTACCGGCCTGTAGCGGCCGCTACCGGCCTGTAGCGGCCGCTACCGGCCTATAGGGGAGGCTACCGGCCTGTAGGGGCGGCTAACGGCCTGTAGGGGCTACGGCCTGTAGGGGCTACGGCCTGTAGGGACGGCTTACGGCCTGTAGGGGCCGCTATCGGCCTGTAGGGGCGGCTACCGGCCTGTAGGGGCGGCTATCGGCCTGTAGGGGCGGCTACCCGCCTGTAGGGGCCACTACCGGCCTGTAGGGGCGGCTACCGACCTGTAGGGGTGGCTAACGGCCTGTAGGGGCGGCTATCGGCCTGTAGGGGCGGCTACCGGCCTGTAGGGGCGGCTACCGGCCTGTAGGGGCGGCTAACGGCCTGTAGGGGAGGCTACCGGCCTGTAGGGGCGGCTATCGGCCTGTAGGGGCCGCTACCGGCCTGTAGGGGAGGCTACCGGCCTGTAGGGGCCGCTATCGGCCTGTAGGGGAGGCTACCGGCCTGTAGGGGCGGCTACCGGCCTGTAGGGGCGGCTACCGGCCTGTAGGGGAGGCTACCGGCCTGTAGGGGCCGCTACCGGCCTGTAGGGGAGGCTACCGGCCTGTAGGGGCCGCTACCGGCCTGTAGGGGAGGCTACCGGCCTGTAGGGGAGGCTACCGGCCTGTAGGGGAGGCTATCGGCCTGTAGGGGCCGCTACCGGCCTGTAGGGGAGGCTACCGGCCTGTAGGGGCCGTTATCGGCCTGTAGGGGCCGCTATCGGCCTGTAGGGGCGGCTACCGGCCTGTAGGGGCCGCTATCGGCCTGTAGGGGCCGCTACCGGCCTGTAGGGGAGGCTACCGGCCTGTAGGGGAGGCTACCGGCCTGTAGGGGCCGCTACCGGCCTGTAGGGGCGGCTACCGGCCTGTAGGGGCCGCTACCGGCCTGTAGGGCCGCTACCGGCCTGTAGGGGCCGCCATCGGCCTGTAGGGGTGGCTACCGGCCTGTAGGGGCGGGTATCGGCCTGTAGGGGCTATCGGCCTGTAGGGGCGGCTACCGGCCTGTAGGGGCCGCTACCGGCCTGTAGGGGAGGCTACCGGCCTGTAGGGGCCGTTATCGGCCTGTAGGGGAGGCTACCGGCCTGTAGGGGCCGTTATCGGCCTGTAGGGGCCGCTATCGGCCTGTAGGGGAGGCTACCGGCCTGTAGGGGAGGCTACCGGCCTGTAGGGGCCGCTATCGGCCTGTAGGGGCCGCTATCGGCCTGTAGGGGAGGCTACCGGCCTGTAGGGGCCGCTATCGGCCTGTAGGGGAGGCTACCGGCCTGTAGGGGAGGCTACCGGCCTGTAGGGGCCGCTATCGGCCTGTAGGGGCGGCTACCGGCCTGTAGGGGCAGCTATCGGCCTGTAGGGGAGGCTACCCGCCCTTTAAGACTCAGGTAACATGCAGCAAAATATGCATTGACACCAAATATGTCCTCAATATGTCCTCAACACATTGTTCAAACTATGACTCCAGCTTCCAGTTTGGGACGCGTCAGTTCATCAAGTGAGGACAACAAAACACTTGTTTGGTTTAGAGAAAACATGTCAACATGTCAACATAGGGTCAGACATGCACTCATGTGGAGTGATCCCCAAAAAACTAATGCTAATTCAATCATGTGAGCATTGGAATGTATTTCTGAATTGTTCTGTGTGAGTCTCTGTGTGTATGTGTGAGTCTGTGTGAGTCTCTCTGTGTGTATGTGTGAGTCTGTGTGTGTGTGTCCCTGTGTGTATGTGTGAGTCTGTGTGTGTATGTGTGAGTCTGTGTGAATGTGTGAGTCCCTCTGTGTGAATGTGTAAGTCTCTGTGTGTATGTGTGAGTCCCTGTGTGTATTTGTGAGTATCTCTCTGTGTGTATGTGTGAGTCCCTGTGTGTATGTGTGAGTCCCTCTGTGGATGTGTGAGTCCCTGTGTGTATTTGTGAGTCCGTGTGTATTTGTCAGTCTCTGTGTGTATTTGTGAGTCTGTGTGTGTATGTGTGAGTCTCTTTGTGAGTCCTTGTGTGTATTTGTGAGTCTCTGTGTGTGTGTATTTGTGAGTCTGTGTATTTGTGAGTGTGTATTTGTGAGTCTGTGTGTGTATTTGTGAGTCTCTGTGTGTGTATTTGTGAGTATCTCTGTGTGTGTATTTGTCAGGCATGAAAACGGGTCAGGGGTGAAAAAGGTGAGGAGGATGGGGCGCGGGGGGGGGGGGGGGGGTGCTGGTGGTGACTTCCACGAACATCGATGTTGGACGTTGTATGATAATCTATAGGTGCTCCATTCTGACACCAAGTCAGTGATCGGGCCCTATAATACTATAATAATAGTAATATTGTGTATAATATGGTCATTCATGAACCAACTTCCTTTTTTTGTTGTTGGGGTGAACAAGTCTTCAAGTCTTGAGCTCTGCTGAGCCTTGAGTCTGGTCCTTGAGTCTGTTCCTCGAGTCTGTTCCTCGAGTCTGTTCTGCCTCTACCTGGTTGTCACGATCTTCTATACCATACCTGCCATAAATATCATGATACAATACCATAAAAACAGTATACCATAAATACGATACTGGTATATTTATCTATAATAGTAATAAATAAAATATCTGTATGGTTCACTTTTTACCAACTTTTTCAACACAACAAATAGCAGTAATATTAGTATGAATACAGCAAGATATTAATGAAACTACATGGAGCCATCATAGCATTGATCATTGATGATACACTATGAGGCCGTTAGTCTCTGACCAGAGGATAGAGTTCATCAGGAAGAGCAGCTGTATAGTTACACAACTTTACAGACTGAGCTTAAACATTTCACTTCTGGCATCTTTTTTTATTTTTATTTTTAAAGCCGAAAATTCCGCCACTTAACGGCACTCGCTGTGAGCGCTGCGCGTGCAAACAGCTTGACACGGAGCAGCGCGTGCGCTCTGATCGCTCTTTTAATGAAGTATTGAGACTAAAAATATGCTAAATCACATCGCTCTTAACGTACGGGTACTTTGTCAGCATCGCTCCACCGTGCAGCGCGACAGCAGCAGAAGTAGCGGCTAACATTCAAGCTAACCTAAACCACCAAACGCTGAAGACATCTTGACGCTGATTGGCCGAGACGCGACACGTGCCCATCAAAGATGTTCTATTGCGAAGAGCACCACTTCACACTTTCTCCGCGTCCCACTCCAATCTCATAAACGCCGGCCGGCCAATTGACTCCCCCCCTACCCCAAAACAAAAACTCTTCGGATCTACACGATTCACGTAAGTCACCTATTTTGGTTTCAAAACGGCGAATTTCACCGAAAGGTGAGGGATTCTCATGCCTGATTTGTGAGTCTGTGTATTTGTGTGTGTATTTGTGAGTCTGTGTGTGTATTTGTGAGTGTGTATTTGTAATTGGAGACCTATCTGACCTCACATTGTTGACATTAACTCTTTGTTGTTTCGATGTGGAAACAGAACACTTTCAATTCCTTGAAATATAAAGTTTGACTCCAGCAGCTCAACGTGAGGCCGGTGCCGTTCTGTGGTCACAGACAGATGTCACCGGGGGTCACGTGAGGCCAGCTCGTTCTCTTGGAGCGGGTGTCTCTCTGCCATCGGGAGAGGATGAAAGTGTTTGAGTGGAACAAAAAGAAGCAAAGCGGAGGTTTGGTTTCCTAGGCGAGTATCATGATTCACTTTTATTAAAAGCATCATAGCTACAATTCATCATACATGATGTCTCCAAAAAACAAAAAACAAAGACAAACATCCAAAAAAAAAAAAAGAAGAAAAACAAAACAAAAACATTTACATGGTATGTCTGTAAACTTCAAGGCTAGATAAGAATTTTTGAGGTAATGCTCTTCAGCTTGCTGGCTAAAAGTAACAAAAAGTCCATTGTTTTCAAGAAAAAGTAGCTAAGTAATAAAGGTACCTGATAATTTTAACTCTTTAACACCAGTGCATCAACAGGAACAGAGTGAGACAAATTGATTGCAGTACGTATTTGTCATCATTTACAGTTTTTAGTTTAGTTTTTTCTATTCATACGACACTTGTGGTTATTCATATAGTGTGTGTGTGTGTTGGGAGAGTGATGTTGGAACATTCAAAAGCTGCCTTGGTTATTGCTGTCTCAGCATTAGACGGGAGAACAAAAACTTGAGGGGGGGGGGGGGGGGGGCTTCCAGATCCAAGGGATCTCCCCCATCAGTCCCTCTCTCTCTCTCTCTCTCTCTGCTGGGCTGTGATAGCAAATGTTAACATGACCTGGCCACTGTGTGTGTGTGTGTGTGTGTGTGTGTGTGTATATATATATATATATATTTGAATGCACTTTCAAATATTTGAACCACTTGCGGCGCTCGAGTCGCCTCCGACACTCGAACTGGCCTCGGGGAGAAAAAATAAAAAGGAGACAAATCGGGCGCCGCCGGCATTTCTCAAGCGTTTGCAAGTCGAGTTGAACTTCATGTGGAAAGTCGGCCCCGGTGGGGCCCCGTGTCTCGGGCCCGGTGTCAGTGTGTGTGACTAGAGAAACAGTCTTAAGAGAAGGAGGTCACTAGGGAGCAGCACGTGGTCTGAAACTACCGGGACATGAAGGAAAAAAACAACAAAATAGAATAAAAATGTGGCAGCGACCGAGGAATGAAAAATACAAAAGAAACCATTTGCATGTGCTCCCCCCCCCCCCCGACCCCCCTTACACAAAACACCTGAAACATCACATCCCTGTGAGGACCACCGCTCCGAACCCATTCACAGAAAAAAATATATAGAAAAAAACTCCAAGCAGGGACGGCTGATGGAACGGCCCGATGAGGGGGGGGGCGACCCAGCCCGCCGGCCCCCCCTCCCCCCGGACACAGAACCAGCCGCCGCCAAGAGACACAGGATTCAGACGTGGCAGTGGAAAGACTCAACGACAGTGTGGGACTGGTCAACAGTATCGGTTCAGTAGGGAAACAGTCACATGACAGAGGGGCTCCAGGGGGGGGGTGTGTTTGTGTGTGTGAGACTTGAGTTCTAGTCCAGTCCACTTTACCTCCTCAGTCTACCTGGTCTGATATGTGAGAACTAGAATACAAAATAAAAAAACAGCCTGCTCTGAACCAGAACGGCCACCACAACTACATTACCCACAATTCCTCTCGCAGCAGCGTCGTCAGACGGCCGTAATGCAGGTTTATTTTCTTTGAGAACTTGATGTTTAGAAAGAACGCCGCCGCCGACCCGGCACTCCAGACGACGAGGGAAGCAAACAATAAAGATCTGAGAGCTGAAAGCAGCAATAATAATAACAACAATAAATGCACTACTGGAACTTTGTGGAATTCTATTTGTTGGAGTGCAGCGTTCGGCCGAGCGTCCCCGACGACACCATCAGAGATTTAACTTAACACACGCCAGCAAATCAACCTGCTCTGGAAAGAGGTGAAAACAAAGAGAAAACAACAACAATAAAGAAGAGAAACAAAAAATAAACCAGGATCGGTGATAGTTTGGGTTTTTCTGGCGGAGGCGTGTAAACGTGGCGAGGAGGAAATGTCCTCGGCCAGTCGGTTCAGTCACTCTTCTCCTTCTGTGGAGACGCTGCCTTCCCCCCGCCCTCCTCTTCCTCGGGGGCTGAGTCGTCGCCTCTCGTCTCCTCCGCTGCATCCTCCAAGTCAATCTTTCCTCCTCCCCCCATCACCTCCTCCTCCTCTTCGTCCTCCGCTCCTGAAGCTTTTAGCCCCGCCTTCTCCTCCAGCTCCTCCAGCTCCTCCTCCTTGGGGGTGTGTGCGATCAGGGCGCCGCCCCCCAGGGCTCCGGCCATGGCGTTCTGCAGGTCGGCCAGGGTGGAGGCGCCGGGGAAGCCGGGCAGGCTGAGCCCCCCGAGGCCCGGCGGCAGGAACATGGAGGGGTAGAGGAGGCCGGGCGCCATGGTGGAGAGGAGGAACGGGTTGAAGGCCAAGGAGCCGGCCGACATGCCGGCGGCGGCCAGCAGCGCCGCGGCGTCGCCGTTCATGCACATGTCGGACGACGAGTCGGCCGCGCCGGAGGAGAACGACTTCTCCTTCTTCCTCGGCTTCTTCGCTCCGTCCCCGTCGGCCTCCTCCTCTTCCTCCTCGTCTTCGCGGTCGTCTCCCTCTCGCCTCTTCCTCTTGGCCGTCTCGTCGCCGTCTCCCGCCGTCGTCCCGTTGGTGTTCCGAGACGCGGCGGCGAGGGAGTTCGAGGAGGCGACCGTCACGAGGTTCCCGCCGAAGAGGCCGCCCAAGCCGAACATGGTGGGCAGGCCGCCCATGCCGGGCAGCATGAGGGGCAACATGGAGGCGGCGGCCTGCTTGGGGTCGGAGGGGTGAGGGAACGCCATCAGACCGGCGGCGAGCTGCAGGGACTGGAGGCTCTGCAGCGACGACAGGTCGATGCCCCCGAACAGACTGCTGAGCAGCAGAGGGTTGAGGCCACCTGCACACACACACACACACACACACGGTTAACGTTTTATATTCTCTTCCGCAGACTAGAAAGTCCCCGTTACCCGGAGTCAGAAGGCGGCTCGTACCCGATGAGGCGGCCGAGGCCAGCGACGCCTGGGCGGCGTGCGTCGCCGCCGCTGCCTGGGCGGCTACGGCGGCCTTGGCGATCTCAGATTTCGGTCGTCGCCCCCGACGACGGACGCCCTCCTCCCTGACGACGGGTCCGGTCAACAGGCGGTCAAACATGGCCTCCGGGAGGAAACCCTGTGTGGTGGGGGGGAGCATAACAAAAAGGGGACCAATGAGGCGCCGCCCGTCATCTGCAGCGGGCGCCGTGGCCGTCGGCTTCGGCGCTACTCACAGACTGCTTGACGATGTCCGTCCAATCGGGGGCGATGGAATACTCGGGGTTCTCCAGCAACCACCTGGGAAGCTCCTTCATTGGTGGAGCCATGGCCCCGCCCATCTGAAAGAGGGAGCAGGAAGGCGACGGTGAGTTTCTCGTCCCGGGGCGTCCGCTCCGCTCCGGTGGGCGGCGCCCCGGGGTGCTCACCTTGCGTCCGTTGCGCCGGTTGACCACGGGCACCCGCTCGTCTCCGGTCAGCGTGTTGATGTCGATCTTGTTGGGGTTCCGGCAGCGATGACGCTTCTGCTTGGGCTTGGAGAACTGAGACAGGACGTCCTCGCTCTTCTGTGGAGGGGAGAGGGGAGAGAGAGGGAGAGAGAGGGAGAGAGGTGAGTAACTGTGGCGTGCAGAGGCCCATCAGGGTGGGTGGAGCGTACCTGTGTGAAGCCGGCCATGTCCATGGTGTAGGTGGGGTGCTGCCTCAGCCACTCCCCCAGCTCCTTGTTGGTCGCCGCCCCCTCCTCCTCCTCCAGGCTGCCGGAGGCCAGGGACCTGGAGCCGGGGCTGGGCTCGGCGACGGCGAGGGGCCCGAGGGCCCGGGCGGCGTCCCGAACGCCCTCGGCGCTGGACGCCTTGGCGCCGTCGGCGTCCTCCTGAGGGACGAAAGGCGAGTTTAAAGCCGGGCGCCGCCTCCGGCTCCACGTCTCCGCCGTGCGGTCGCGTCTCCTCATCCGTACCGCTCGCTTGTTGCCCATGAACAGCAGCTCCAGGCCTTCCACATTTTTCCTGCGGCCCCGCCTCCTCCTCGTGATGGGCAGGTCGACCTCCAGCGAGCCGTTGGCTCTGTGTCCGGAGGGCGGGGCTTGCTGCAGCAACTCCATCTGGGCCTTGAGGGAGGGGCCGGTCACCAGGGCGCTGGGGAAGCCGGCCATTGAGGGAGAGGCCTTGTGCTGATGGTGCATGCCCTGAACAACCAATCAGAATCAGGGTAATTTCACAAAAAGACAAAACTTGTTCCTAGTTTTAGGTTCACGAATAAGGACTGAAGAAAGGAGGCGTGGCCTCACCTTGGTGAGGTCGATGGCCTGGCTCTGGGACTCGGTGGCAGAGTGGCTCTCCCTCAGCTGAGCCACCATCTCCATCAGGTTGCGCCTCTTGGTCGCCCTCTCCGCCTCAATCTCGATCTTCCTCCTCCTCCTCCTCCTCTGGCGAGGTGCTGTCAGACTCAGAGCGTCCTCCTGCAATGGCAGGGAAACCGTTACACCGGCCTCGTCCTATTGTTGTTGTCCTATTGTTGTCGTCTTATTGTTGTTCCTAGGCCTTCTGCAGGGTTGAATATTACTTATTTGGAATAATGACGATATATATATATATATATATATAAATAAAAATAACTATATATTTAAATATAAATAAATAATACATAAATATATAAAAATAACTATATATTTAAATATATGTAAATAAATAAAAATACATACATATAAATATATATTTAAATCTAAATGAATAAATATAAATATATAAAAATAAATATATATTTAAATATAAATATATGTAAATAAATAACAATACATGTATATAAATATCTTTAAATATAAATATATAAAAATAAATTTATATTTAAATATAAATATATCTGAATAATTAAAAATAAATATTGTATTTATATACAAGTAAATAAATATAAATATATATGCAAAATAAAAGTTTCTGAAGCACTCACGTGAACTTGTGGCGATAGTGTTTTATCTTCAGTCCCGCTGAAAGCCGTGGGGATGCCGGCCATCGTCAGCTCGGGGAGGCTCCGCCTCTGCAGCGGGCTCTCGGTAACTGTGGCGACGGTGGTGGCGGCGGCAGAGCCGTGCCCCGGCAACAGGTTGCTGGGGAAGTCGAAGATGTGGCGCCTGTTTACGGGCCACTTGCCCTTCAGGACGGCGTCGCAGATGTTATCCATCCTGTTGATCATCACTCGATCCTATGGGGGGGAGAGATGTGATGGACCATTCTGCAGCACCACATCACTCTCGACTGACTGATCGTCACCTCCCTCGTCTGCTCAGGTGGGGACTCACCTTGGGCCAGAAGGAGTAGGCGCGGTCCTGCAGGGCCTGAAGGGCGGACGTCTCCGGCAGGTCGTCGGGGCAGAACCCGTCTCTGGTTTCGTTTTGGGCCGATGTGCTCAGCGACGCAATGCTCTCCTCGTCAAAGTTCTTCTGCTCGGACGCAGCGCTCGCTGTGCGGGGGGGAAGAGAGAGAGAGAGAGAGAGAGAGAGAGAGAGAGAGAGAGAGAGAGAGAGAGAGAGAGTCACATCGCCGCTCTTAACCAAGAAGGCTTTTCCCATGGTGTCGGCCATGATGAGGATAACAAATAAAACATCAGTAGTTGTGCCGTACCTTCAGCCTGAGAGGATTTCTCCGATTTGTCGTCTTCGTCCATCCTCTCCTCCTCCTCCTCCTCAAGGCTTTTCTCGGTGTCGGCCGACTTTGGAGATTTAGGAGACTCCGGCTGCTGCCCCTCCTCCCTGTGCTCCTGCTCGGCCTCCTGGAGGCCCGGCAGGTCTTTGGGGGAGGAGTCCGCGGTGGCCTCCGTCTGGTCCCTGGGGGAGGCGGCGGGAGTCGAGCTCTTCTCTTCGTCTTGGCCGTCTGCCAGCTTGGAGCTCGTCTCTCCTTCTACGCTAGGCTCCTCCTCCTTCTGCTCATTCTCCACTTTTGGCTTGTCCTCCTCTTCCTCTACCTCAGTTCTCGGCGAAGCAGCGCTTTCCTCCTTCCCTTCTCCGACCTCTCTGACCTCTCTGACCTCTCTGACCTCTCCCTCAATTCCCTTCTGTTCATCAACGGTTTCAGTTTTGATTGGTGGAACGTCGTCACCGTCCCCTTGCTCAGTTTCCATTTTCACCTCCTTCCCTTCGCTGCCCTCTTCCTCCTCTTCTTTCGCTGCGATGACGGCAACGTTGGCAGCTGCCGCAGCGCTCGCCAGCTCCGCGGCAGTGAGGAGGGGCGCGGCGGCGTTGCTCTCCGGCGCTCCCGTCCCCGCCTTGGCGACGTCGCCCTGAACCGCCGCGCCGCCCCCCCGCTGGCCCGTGAAGCGCTGGTGGGCGTCCAGGAAGGAGAGGGCGGTGTCGTTCAGGATGTGGTAGTCCGTCCGGCTCACGCCGTGCTTGGAGGCGCCCAGGAGGAGGTCGCGGTCGTGGCGGCCGCTCTCCCACCACTCGGGGAGGTCCTGGGACGCCTGGCAGAGCTTCAGGCGCTCCGAGAGCAGCGGGTGGGGGAGCACCTGCTCCCGGATGCGCCGCAGCAGCTCGATGCGGTAGAGGGTCCGGGAGGCGCGCTCCTCCGTGATGGGGTCGATGATCAGCGTTGGGTCCGGGAGTTCTGAGACGGTCAGAAGACCAAGACGGTGCATTAATGAAATATATAAATTAGTGCTGTGAAAAATAACGCGTTAACTCAGTTAATTAAATTACAGGTTTAACTAGTTTTTTTTTAACGCATTTAACGCATGCGCAGAATGAGCTTCCAATCCGTCTGTTGTTGGTCGTCTCTCCAGCAGCGTGTCATTCTGTCTCTAGTGTCGCGTTAACACGACTCCGATCTCCGCCTCGCGCCGCAGAGCTCGGATGCCGGCGTGCGCGCACATCGGGACGAAAAAAAGTCACTTGCACCCCCCCCCTCCCCCCCCGTCAACAACTCTCCTCTCGGCTCGCGCGGCAGAGCTCCGATGCTGCGCGCGCACTGGTGAGCAATGCAGGGCTCTCAAGTGTCACGCATTGAGCGTGAGACTCACGCATTTCGGTCTAACTCACGCACTCACGCCACACATCGTATTTCTCACGCTGAAAAAAACTCTCGGCTCTTTAATGTTTTAATGCAGGGGCGCTCAATGTGTCGATCGCGGTCGCCGCAGAGCTTCGATCGCTCTGTCGCGCGAGCCGAGAATTGTTGACGGGGGGGGGGGGGGGAGACGAAAATTACAGGGTGACGGGTGGAGATTCCCCCTGTTATAATAGGAGGGGAAACACTGGAGTTGATAAGCGTGTCTTCTTGTCTGATCAATACGCAACTGTGAGGTGCGCGAATGGACCGAGCGGCCAGCTGCTGATCACTCACTCAACGAACAGACGGTGCACCGAAGACCCATTTTGACCCAGGAAAAACCCTGAGTGTATATATGGGATTAATCATGATTAATCCACAGAAACCTGTGATTAACCTGATTAAAAATTGTAATCGTTTCACAGCCCTAATATAAATCTACAAAGTCTCCCATCTCCCTCTCGAGGCCGCCGCCCCTCTTACCCGTGTCGGTCTTGACCTGCATCCTGCAGACCCGCTTGCACATGGCGATGAAGGAGTAGTAGTACTTCTCGAGGCTCTCGTCCGTCTTCTTGTCCAGCCGGGCGAAGGCCCTGAACTGAGCCCAGTCGAATTTCTTGTGCTGGGTGTCGTAGACGACCCCGAAGGTCGACACCACGCGGTAGAAGTCGGCCTCCTCGCGGCGAGTCCACCTAAGGAGCACAACGCCGGGTGAGCAGATGTTGCGCAACCCGCAACACGACGACGTCACGGGACGTAACGGGTCTGATGAGTACCGCTGGCGCCGCTCCTTGTAGTACATCGCTCCGTCCGTCATCAGCGAGCCGGCGGTCATCACCGGCGACGCCTCCGGCAGGAAGGGCCCACCTTTGGCGAAGTAGGCGCCTCCCTTCGTCAGGTACTGGGTCCCGTCCGACAGGAAGACCGCCGCTCCGTCTTGGATGCAAGTCGCCCCTCCTCCGGCCCCGGAGTCGGCAACCGTGCCGTCGGCGGGCAGGAACTCCCTGCGGCGCCGCCGCCGCCCGTCGGGCCGGCTGAGGGCCTCCTGGCGGAGCTGCTCCCTGCGGTTGGAGCGCTGGTAGGCCGTGATGAGGCGGCGCAGGCGGGCGGTGAGCGCCGAGCCCGCCGGCCAGTAGAGCCGCTCGTTGGAGCCAGAGGCTCCGCCCACCGCTTGGCCGTTCTCACCCAATTTGACTGCGCGAGGCGAGAGAAGCGAGGAACGTCATCAGATACGATGTTTGTAGTCAAAAGACGGACGTTTCATTTTAAAGCAGCCGCCGGACCCCCGGATGGAGCCACGGTTTACCTTCCGCGTCGGCGTCCACGATGTTGTCTTTGTCGTCCAGTGGGGAGTTGGTGAAGTCGTCCATCTCTTCTTTGAAAGGCATCCGCAGGGGCTTGTACTCTGGATCCTCATCCTCACTGGAGGGGGGGGGGGGGGGGAACACGTTTATCCACTGAATGACCTGAACTCAACGGTAAAGACGACTTCCTGTAAGTTTGAATACATGATATAAAACATGTGGCTCTGCGGCGGCTCCCAGACACACTGGACCGCTCGCCGCTTCACGCCAGCTGAACCTCGTGTATGAGAGGAGGAAGAGGAGAACGAAGAAGGATTAAAGACGGGGAAAGCGGCTCTCTTACCCCTCGACGCCATCTGCCATCATGTCGGAGCCCCTCTGCTCCGCGGCGATGGCCTTGGCGTCGGGCATGCCCACCCGCTCCAAGAAACACAGGGCGGGGTCGGCCCGCATCGAGTTGTACTTCTCATAGCCTGAAGAGGAGGAGGAGGAGACGATGAGAAATACGGAGGCTATGAAGTCGACTTTAGTAAGTGACGAGTCCGCTTCAGATAAAAAACATGCTCAGATAGGAGAACTCCCTGTGTGTATTTGTGTGTGTGTGGGAGGGGGGGGGGGGTGGCTCACTCCTAGACAGACGTGGTGCTACACAGTCCAACACACATTCTCTCATACAAATATAAAATGAAGGAGTAGACAAAAACAGCAGCAGAAGGGCAGACCCCAGGAGCCAGCTGCTGACAAGACAGACAGCCGCAAGAACGTGTGTGTGTGTGTGTGTGTGTGTGTGTGTGTGTGTGTGTGTGAGTGTGTGTGTGCGTGTGTGTGTGCATATCCTAGTGAGCCTGCAGGTGCTCATTTGTGTCAGGGAGAGAGGGAGCGAGAAAGAAAGAGAGGATGAAGAGGAAAGTGTGTGTGTGTGTCCGTTAGGGGTATTCAAGCAGAACAGATTAGAATGTGCAGATCCCACTGAGACACACTGAAGAGAGGGAGGGGGAGCAGGTGATATGAGGGGGAAGGAGAGATAGGAGGTGAGAGAGGAAAGGACAGGTGGAAGGAGAGGAGCCACGGAGCCCTTCCATCACATTTCAATTATGGAGGATGCGACGCATGACACAGACACAGACACACACACACACCCCCGCAGCCAAACGTTAATCATTGAGGCCGTACAGGCCATCACTTTTCTGTGTGTGAGAGACGCATTGTTTTGTGCGCCCCCCCCCCCCCCCCACCCCGAGGGCCTCCAAAGTGAATGAGGATTATGATTAACTATGGGTGAGCCCCTTTGTATCCCTTTGTGTGCCCTAATTGAATCATAGAGGGTGGCAATAATGATAAAATTATGACAATTATGCCAAATTAATATGAACGAGCGTCTCCGTCCACAGCCTGCAGGGAGTCACCGTCAGTCAACGGACCCACGCCACTCGACCGGTGACCACCCCAATGCCAGGAAATGGAGAAAAGGGAAATTAGTTTGGTATTATTACTATCATCTGTGACATAAACACCTGTAACTACCTGCCAAAGCAGGCACACACACACACACACACACACACACCCACCCTCCTGGCAGCTCCGGGTGAAACCATCAATCACACTCCCATAGCACACTGAGCCTGCCAGCTGCGGACCGCTATCGCCATAGCAACACCAGTCAACCAGTGGCAGCAGAAGTGGGTGGGATATATATATATGTGTGTGTGTGTGTGTGTGTGTGTGTGTGTGTGTGTATACATATACGGCGTGCGTGCGGCGCCCTTACCGTGCTTGAAGACGCCGATGAGCAGCGACTTGTCCCCCTCGCTCTCCCACCAGTCGGTCGGGACCTCGGCGTGGAACGGCTGAGGGATCCAGATGTCCAGCTCACTGTGACACAAAATATACCGTTTGTTTTCAACAACAACGACAGGAGCTACGGCCTCGTTCTCCCTCGAGGTTCAAATGTAATCCTGAGTTTTGCATTTAAACTTTAATGCGAAAATAACCTGAAACTCGCGGGACAAATTCGTAACACTTTCGATGCGACTGCAACATTAATAATAATACTAATAATACATTTAATTTATCAGGCGCTTTTCAAGGTACCCAAAGAGACTCGAGTAGTAGCATCAGTCTCATCCAACCTGACGCAGGGCTTTGTCAACGCAGGTTTAAGAGCACAAGGACGTACATAAAACTGTGTTTAGAGGTCACACTGGCAGGACGAGGGGAAATCAGTCCGAGAATTACTGAACGCGCCTGAACACATCTTCAGAATTGGAAGCACGGCCTGGAATCAATGTCGGGACACCGTCGGGGGCTTCTCATCTCAACTCCGTGTTTTTCACAATTCATGACAGATTCCTGGAGCTCTTCAAGCTTCGGCCACGTCTCCGCGGTCTCTGGTCGGGTAGCGTCGTCGTCGTCGCCACGGCGATAGCGATGCACTTTTTGGATGTGCTCAAGTAACATCTGCTCGCAGCGGGGAAGACTTTTCTTCATTATGAAAAAATTCCGACAGCCTTCTGGATTATTTGCCGTCGTCACAACAGCAGAGCGTTCATTTTGAGAGCAGTGCATCCATTTAAAGACACGTTTAGAGGTTTCATGTCAAAGCTGCAGGAACTCTGACCTCAATAACCCATTTGAGAGACGCTCCACAACCCTGCTTCTCCACGCCCAGACGGAGGAGATGAGACGCCGCTACGCCACGCAAGATCTCCTTCAGGAGAATTAGGGCACCGCTCTTCCTGGACCAGCAGCGTTGGAGCTTCTACAGCTCAATTAGAATCGCTCCTCTTCTAGAACTCTGGACCAGGCGCTCTGGAGGGATCAGCAGCGCAGGAAGTGACTCAAATGTGCCGAATACCATCAACCACTTAAACATCATGTGAAGCAGCAGAGAGGGAAATATGTACTGTCACTCATTGAATGGGTTGTGACTGTCATGATTCCTTCTGGTCACATGACATCTATTGTTCATGTGGTCACATGACATCTATTGTTCACCTGGTAACATGACATCTATTGTTCATCTGGTCACATGACATCTATTGATCATCAGGTCACATGACATCTATTGTTCATCTGGTCACATGACATCTATTGTTCATCTGGTCACATGACATCTATTGTTCATCTGGTCACATGACATCTATTGTTCATCTGGTCACATGACATCTATTGTTCATCTGGTCACATGACATCTATTGTTCATCAGGTCACATGACATCTATTGTTCATCTGGTCACATGACATCTATTGTTCATCTGGTCACATGACATCTATTGTTCATCTGGTCACATGACATCTATTGTTCATCTGGTCACATGACATCTATTGTTCATCTGGTCACATGACATCTATTGATCATCTGGTCACATGACATCTATTGTTCATCTGGTCACATGACATCTATTGTTCATCTGGTCACATGACATCTGGTCACATGACCTCTATTGTTCATCTGGTCTCATGACATCTATTGTTCTCTCCATCCTGGAGAGGGATCCTTCTGTTTCTCTCCTGAAGCATTCTTCACTTTTTTCCCTGTGAGGTTTTTTTTCTATTTCTTGTGAGTTGTTCCTGATCCGATGTGAGGTCAAAGGTCAGGGATGTCGTCTGTGTACAGATTGTAAAGCCCTCTGAGGGGAGTTTGTAACTTGTGATATTGGGCGTTACAAAATAAACCGAATTGAAATGTAACGTATGAAGGGAAGTTTGTTTCCAGGTGTGTGGGACTGAGCCGGACTACGTTAGCCGCTGCTAGCATCACACAACCCGGACTCCGGTTCTGCTGCCACCGTGAGGCCGCGGCTCCACGTGTGCGTCACAAAATGAGTGGAGAACTCGGAGGAACTAGAAGCTCTCCGATTGGACAGCAGCTTGAGATAAACATACGACCCAGCAGCTAAACTCAAGAATAATCACACTGACAAGAGTCAGAATGAGTGGTTGTCTTCTTCTTCTTCTTTTTATACGAAGCCTCCATTATGGAAAGAAGGTAGACAATGGTGTTCCCAGCTTGTCCGGGAGAGAAAGGGCACAATGCACAATGGAGGCAGAGAGACGGCGGGTGACAGGAGGGGAGCAGAAACCAGGGGAACGACGCTCCCTTATCTCTGCAAACAGCAGCATGCCCGGCCTTGGCAACGCTCACGTGCAGCGCCAAGACTGGCATGCTAAATCCCCCTGGCATATGTTGGCACGATGGGGCCCCGTATGCTCACGTCTGGCATGCGCCGACACACACACACACAGAGAGAGGAGTGGGGGAGGAGAGGGATCAACGTGAAGTGCACGTGCTCCACATTATAAATGCAGTCACATCTGGGTGAAAGGGTGATAAGAGAGAGAGAGAGAGAGGGGGAGAGAGAGAGGGGGAGGGGGGGATTGGAGATGAGGAGAGACTAAAGTGGACTGCAGAGAGAGAAAGGAGGAGAGAGAGCCAGACAGATGGCGAGAAGAGTGTGGCGTGACGGAGAAGACAGTGGAGGAAGCGGTGACGGAGGAGTGGGAACGAGACCTGGAGGAGAGAAACGAGAAGCGCCGCCGGGGAGAGGGAGAACTCTAACTGGGTCAGAAACTGAAATAAAAAGCTGCTTTTCCCCAGATAAAGAAACGGCGGTGGCCGTCAGAATAGAAAGAAAGCACTCAAAGAGGCCAAAGAACAGAAATACACGCAGTAATAATTCGTCACACGCGCGTATAAATATCGGCATGTGGACCTCTAACCGTCAGGGTTTATATTCTGGGTTTGGATCCAATGTCAGATTATGAAATGAGGGTCTGGACAAAGAATGGGAGCGGGGGATTGGTTTGTTTCCTTCGTGCGAGTAGATTTCAGTCGACGTACAAACGCAAACGACGCAGAGCGGAACCGGAGGCCGTGGTCAGCGGGACGTCCCGAGACGGAGGGTTCACTGACCTGGAGTCGGCTCCTTCCAAGATGCGCTCGGCCTGGTCGCCGATGACTTCCTGTCGCAGGTAGTAGAGCATCCTCACGCGCAGCAGCACCCTGCAACACAACGGCAGTTAGTCGGGAACACAAGTTCACTCTGAAGGGACGGACACAAGGAATGAACCTGTCAATCGCTCAGCGAATCACCAGGAAGTGAATCACCGGGAAGTGAATCTCCGGGAAGTGAATCACCAGGAAGTGAATCACCAGCGCTGTGTTTGATAACTGGTCCTTTTGGTTCACGCTCATTTCTGTTTTATCTTTGTTCTGAGTGTCGTGGGGTTTTGGTCCCCACGGCAGACAAAACAAAGTCCCGCTGACTTCTGGGACATCGACCTTCATTTTTAAACCGATGAATCGATTGTAACAAAACTAAATGTTACAATCTCCAACACATTATTTTCACCAGTAAGCCTTTGTTAATGAATAAATAATGATATTAAATGAATTAACTTGAACACTTTTCACAGCTGGTCATTACTCATCCAACGCAAACAAACTGAAATACTGCCTCAACTAAAATGTATTTCTTAACTACTTCAGAACCGCAGGAGGACGTGCTGCACAGAAGCAGAAGTTGACGGATCTAAAACTCTTCAAGGGGAAACATACGTCGCTGTAAAATATTACAACCGACTAGACGCCGCCGCCTCCTCCTCCTCCTCCTCCTCCTCCCATGAACAATAAGGGAATAATTGAAAGGACGGAGAGCGACGGCGCTAGAGGGGACGGAAAGTTTTGGAGAGGCCGCGAAGACGGGGGAAGGGGATAAAGCCCGTCACTTGCGACTCATTCTGCAATGTGTGTGTGTGTGTGTGCATCAATGGCATCACAACTCGCCGTGTGTGTGTTTGTTGGCAGGCGGTGTGAGCTCATCCATCAATGTGCCAGGCCTGATTAGCCACACAACGCTGTGCTCCAGCCTAGCAGATGGCACCACATAATCACCCCCAAGTGTGTGTGTGTGTGTGTGTGTGTGTGTGTGTGTGTCTCTGTGCGCGCGTTCTTTCACCCACTTCCAACAGGTCTGCCTGCCTAGCACCTGGCCTGGCACACAGCCAGACACACACACACACACACACAAAACAAACAAACTTCCCCCTCAAGAAGAAGAAGAAGAAGAAGGGCCGATCTCCCCGACAACAGAGGAGCGCTGACCGCGGGTAGCGATCCACCGTGTGTGTGTGCGTGTGTGTTTGTGTGTGAGAAAGCCTCCGTCCACATTAGCTCGGTATCCATCCACTAATAACCCTTTCATGAACAGTTACTGGGCCCCTCCGTTTGGACACCAGGCTGTTTGGAGTGTGTGTGTGTGTGTGTCCTACTTGTTACAGTGGTGTTTCAGGTGTCTCTTGTAGCTCTCCTCCTGCAGTAAGTGGTCCGGGTTGCAGCTGGCCAGCCAATCGGCTCGCGGCGTCTGTGGAGGCGGGGCCAGGGGCTTCCCCTTCTTGCCCTTCCTGCCCCGAGGGACTGGAGTGGAGAGACCTGGAGAGGAGGAGGAGAGAGAGAAGAGGGGAGGAGGAGAGACACGGTGATCAGACGATGGTATTTCAACAAAAGGACAACCTGTGAACCTCGTTCCTGAACAGCAAAATAAAACACGGCTGGCTCCAGTGATCTATGATATCAGAACGATGATATTAGAACGATATAAGAACGATGATATCAGAACGATGATATTAGAACGATATTAGAATGATATAAGAACGATGATATTAGAACGATGATATTATAATATTAGAATGATATAAGAACGATGATATTAGAACGATGATATTAGAACGATGATATCAGAATGATGATATTAGAACGATGATATTAGAATATTAGAATGATATTAGAACGATGATATTAGAATGATGATATCAGAACGATGACATTAGAATGATATTAGAACGATGATATTAGAATGATATTAGAACGATGATATTAGAATATTAGAATGATATAAGAACGATGATATTAGAATGATATTAGAACGATGATATTATAATATTAGAATGATATAAGAACGATGATATTAGAACGATGATATCAGAATGATGATATTAGAACGATGATATTAGAACGATATTAGAATGATGATATTAGAACGATATTAGAACGATATTAGAACGATATTAGAACGATGATATTAGAATGATATAAGAACGATGATATTAGAATATTAGAATGATATTAGAACGATGATATCAGAACGATGATATCAGAACGATGATATCAGAACGATATTAGAACGATATTAGAACGATGATATTAGAACGATATTAGAACGATGATATCAGAACGATGATATCAGAACGATGATATCAGAATGATATTAGAACGATGATATTAGAACGATGATATTAGAACGATGATATCAGAACGGTGATATAAATGGAGGCCGAATACTGTTCGCCGATAGTTAGCGCTGTGAACTTTAGCAGTGTCCGTCTCTCAGACACGAACGCTCCTTAGTTTGTCACATTCAAGTTATTCAAATAATTGTAATCTAGTTTCAGTCGTCGTCTTTTAGTCAAACTGCTTTTTCTTTCTGGATATATAGTACTCGTGTGATGTAATGACTGTATGTACTCTGGAGTGTACTGGTTTGTGTGTGTGTGTGTGCATGTGTAGACGTTTGGCTTGGTGAAGTGATGCGAGTGACCTCTTTATATTTATTAGTATGCATTTATCTTCCTGTCCTCTAGGTGGGTGTACCAGTGAGGGGGGGGGAGAGTTGTTGTCTTGTTTGTATACGTCAACAAAAAGATGAAAAATTAAAGCTGCAAGCAGCGATGAACGGGTCCTCTTCCTGCTTCGCACGTCGGGGGTGCTGGCCGGACGCCGGCCCCCTCGGCCGAGAGCGCACGCACGGCGTTCGGGCGTTTGACCGTTCGTCACGCGACACTGATTTTACTTTGCTAGTCGGTGGCGCTTTGACTCTGAGTGAAAAAGGGCTTGTTGATATCCTCAGGCCTTGAATTCTACAAAGCATGAGAAGTTTGGAGCAGATTTGAGCGAGTCCAGGGTTACCAGCAGGGGACGCTGTGACAATTTGAACATATACATGCATCATGTGTATCCATGTGAAGTCTAGACCTTGTCATGTAAATTACATGTGAATGTGATTCAACGTGTCGCTACGAGCTCCACAGGGAAGCATCATCGAGGTCTTAGGTCTATTCTGGTATATTTTGAGAGCGATCTGAATAATCTGCGAGGAGCAGTGTATAAAAGTAAAAAACATGTAACTTCCTAGTGCCACTAGTTGGCGCTAAGTCCAGAAAAAAAAATTAGCATATGGATGTCTTCAGGGTCAGTATGTCATGAGGTATGAGAAATATGGAGCAGATTCCATAATGTATGGCCGAGTTACAACAACGTCAATTTTCATGGCGAATGGCGTTTCTTTGCCGGTCCGGCAAACGCACAAAGTTTAATATTATTGAAATCTTTTAAGGCCATTTCAAGACAAAGGTCTCAAGACCATATAGGCCAAGTTTGGAATGTATCGGGTTTAAGCTCTAGGAGGAGTTAACCCCTAAAATCATGAAAAAAGGCCAAAAAGGCATATTTTGAGGGATTGATTATAGCGCCCCCTAATGTTCAAACGTTATGAAAAATGTAAGGTAGGTTAAAGGTGTCCTTGTGGACATAGGCTACCAATTTGGTGAGGATAGTCCAAGTGATTTGGAAGTTAGGTGTCTTTACAAATAAGGCCACACCCCTTGGATGTTCATTGGTCCATATCTTCTGAACGCAATGACATATTAACTATCTTTCGAAGATTTATGATGGCATTGAATCAATAATGAACCACAACAAGTTGTGTATGATTCGGACGAAGCGTTTAGGAGAAGTTGGAAAAAAACAGTTTTTAAAGAAATTCAAAATGGCGGAAAATCTAAGTAGGCGGAGCTTAGGGGTCTGAGAGGCTTTTTTGTAGAGCTGGTCAATTCTGACCTCTGGACCAAATCTCAAGTCAATCCGTCATTAGCGAAAAAAACCGTGAGTACGAACACTCTAGGGGGCGCTAGAGAGACATTTTTTTGTAAACAAATACGAAAACTCAAGAATCTAAAAATTTTCGCCAGTCTACTTCTGCATGTGGAATTTCAGTCTGCTGGGGCGTACGGGGTGCGGCCAGTCGACGTTTTCGGGGAGAGATTAATAATAATAATAATAAGAATCATTTGAAAAACAATAGGTTCCTCTACGACGAAGTCGACGAGGACCCTAACAATAGAAAAATATCAGTTAAAGTACATTTGACTGTTTTGTATCCGTCAATCTTTCAAAATAAAATAAAAATACATACAAATAATGCTTTCCCAACTGTTTCTATAATGAGTGTGTGTATTGGTCCTGAGAGGTTAGTGTGTGTGTGTGTGTGTGTGTGTGTGTACCGGAGTGGTTGGTGAGCGTCTTGGTGGTCCCGTCAGCACTCGGGGTGATGAGGTCCCAGATGAAGCTCTTGATGTTCTCGTCTCCGCGGTAGTGCAGCAGGCAGTAGGCCAGCAGCGCCCGGCAGATCGTCTCCACGTCCGCCTCCTTCAGGGGCCGCTTGAAGCGCCCGTGAGCCAGGATGTCGCTCCACCTGCCCCACCTACAAGACAGACACACCGTCAGCCCATCGCGCCACGCACTGAACACACAGCGGCCACACGGAATATTAGGAGAGCAAATGTAGCACAACTTGGTTTGTTTGGTCAAAGGAGAAGAAGAGAAGTTAAACAGCGCCGCAGTGAGCAGAGGCTTTAGGACTCGATATCACATCAAAGCAGAACCGCCATCACACTGACGGACACACGAGACGAGCAGGCTTTGTTCATCAACGCCACGTGGTGCCCATTGGGCCACGTGGGACTTGGCAAATGAAAAGGTAGCGAAAACAAAGTCATTAATGGAGCTGCCCCCCCCCCCCAGTCCTCTCCCTCTCACCAACACCAATAAGTAGACCAGAGAGGAAGTGATCTAAATGCTGATGCGGCGTTCCCGTTCGCCACTGAAATCTCTCCACTGAACCATGAGGCCTTCGTCCCACTGATTTTAGAGTGATGGGGGGGGCAGACTGGTGGACGAGGGTGAGACGGATGATGGGAAAAGACAACAGAGGCCGGGCGCGCTCAGACTGTGTTCTTGTGTTCTGTAGCCTCGGGCCGCGAGACTAGACGGTAACGATAGCAGCGTTGACGTCTCGCGAGGGCGCCACGGTCACGCCAAGTCAGCCGTGAAAATGGACGGGCTCGTCCCTTAATCTGTGGTAAGTGTGTCAATTAGCCTCTGTGTGTGTGTGTGTGGTGATTATTGTGTACTGGTGAGATGCAGTGTAACCGACATTGTGGTTGAACGCTGCTCCTCTAACACAATGAGACGCGCATCGTCGACAGTCGTTTCCTGAAGACATTTAATGCGTTTTAAATCATTTAAAGCAACAAAAGAACAACCGGGTGTAATTTAGCTGGCCTCATTAGTGTGTGAGCGCCATGCTCACCAAGGTCATACTAGAGCGTGTGGCGTGGAAAAGGGTGGTGCGTTTTAAGGCCGTCTAACCAATGTGTTGGTCTACGCCTCGCCAGCGTGACTCCGCCTCCACCGCGGTCTCCTCCTCCTCCTCCTCCTCCACCACCAATCAGCGAGCGGGTTGTACATTCTACACGGCGAGCAGTCTGGCTCCGTTTGATAGAAAAATTCCCCAAAATCACGATCAACCTGTTTTACATCTCGTTAGCTTCACCTGTGCAGCGTCCGTGAGGCTGCTGAACGAGGCCAACCCAATGGCATTTTGTTTTTAACCTCCAGACTAAACACAAGAAACATTATATGTTTCATGAATTGAGCTTTGGAGGCTGGTGAGCCACGCTAACCGTTTGACACTCACTATGCTAAGCTACGACAAGCTACGTTACGTTACGCTACGCTACGCTGGCTGCAGCGTCCTATTAAGACGGATGAGAGTGGCGTCCATCTTCTCATTTAGCTCCAGGCAAATGTAAACAGAGCACTTATTCCACTGGAGCAATTCGCTCTTCATGGCATCACGTCATCTGTGAGCTCTAATAATTAGCCTGAATCTGAAAGAAACACTGTTCACACACAAGGTTTCCTGGGTTCATTGTTTTCAATGAGCCAGTGGTCCACGTTGCTCTCGTCGGGTTCTGGAGTAAGACACATGAACATGCGACTGACCCGTAGACCAGCAGGTTCTTCTCCACCCTGAAGCACTCGGACCGGGGGTACCCCTGGGCTTTGTCCTGGGGCCTCCGGGGTTTGGACGAGGGCTTGCTCGGTTCGTCCTCGTCGCTCTCCAGCTCGGAGAACTCCAACATCTCGTCCTCCTTGGCGCTGCTGAAGTGCCGCGTTTGCTTCCTCACCCTCGGCGTGTCGATCACCAGCGTGTTCTGGAGACAAGGGTCAACAAGAAGCGTCAGTTCAGAGTCCCGGACTGGTCATCCCTTCATTTTCTATCAATTACGAAGAACCTGGTTTCTATTACAGATGGCCTGGAATCCTTCCAAAGCAATATATGCAAAGCACCTTCTGCTGCATCCTGGACATTACGGCTTCTTGACGAGGGCGAACCCCGAGACGACGCGCCGTCTTCTGCACTAAGTCACAATAATTGGATGTTCGGCCCGCGTTTCATTCCTGATGCTGAGAAAATGTCTGTCCGGCTCAAACAAACCACCGTTAATTATGTTGTCTAATGAATTACATTTTTGTTCAATTAATTAGATTTATTTCCCTCCCCCCGACATCCCTCCACTTGCCACCCAATAATATGCGCAAACAGGGCAGTAGTTAGTTCCGCAATTATCACAGAGCGCTGCCGTCGTTTCCATTTGAACATCACACAATGACAAATCCAGGGGGGGGGGGGGGGGCACGATCCTGATGCTGGATTAAATGTTCCAGTGGAGGGCCCTCCACCAGAGAGGAGACGAGTGAACCAGGAGGGCCAAATACACACAAATACAAAAAGAGACAGGGAAGCGAAGCAACAATATAAAGATGGCTGTTAGCAGAGCACTCAATGGGTGTGTGAGAATGCGTGTGTGTGTGTGTGAACACTAGCCTAAGTGATATCTCTGTACCCTCCAGGCATCTGCGCTCCGTTAAGTGGAGCTAAGCAGCTTACTCTCTCTCTCTCAAACACACACACGAGAGCAGGGAAACATGGGTAATTAAGGAAGAGAAGAGATTCCCAACTGTCAATATTAATCTCTCTCTCTCTTTCTCCGCTTCCCTCCTGATCTCTCCATCTCTCCCTCCTCCTCACTTGTGGTGATAGCGCTGACTAATTACTAACTGCTAGTCACCTTTCCATAAGGGGACACCACCAAGTGTGTGTGTGAGGACTTGGAGCGCACCCAAGAATTTGGAAGCACATTGAAAGCATCATCATTTGTGTGTGTGTGTGTGTGTGTGTGTGTGTGCTCGAGGGTGGGGTTTGTTTAAATTGTTTATGCACATGTGTGTGTGTGTGTGGGTGTGTGTGTGTGCTCGAGGACGGGTTTGTTTACATTGTTTATGCACATGTGTGTGTGTGTGTGTGTGTGTGTGTGTGTGTATTTAGTACCCGTCCGTTGATGGCGTCCAGGTCAAGCTCGGCTTTCTTGGCCCATTTCTGCCAGAAGTCCGGGTCCTGCAGGGAAATGTCGGTTCGGTTTCCCGTGGCGACGAAGCTGGCCTGCAGACGGAGAGAGCCGGTTGGTCAGCGGCGGGTCACCGGACGGCGTGCGCAGAATAGAGGCGAGCGAACGGGGGCGGTCCCATTACCTTGGCGAAGGTGGAGCCCTTGCTCTCGGACTCGATGGTGATGGTGTGGGTTCGTCTCTTTAGGATCTGGTCGATGTCTTCCTCGCAGAATTTCGAGCCCTCGTCCTCCTCGTCCATCAGAGCCCCGTACGCTCCCTTCCTCAGCAGGTCCTCCACCTCCTTCTTGGACAACGGCTGAGCCTTTGAGTGGAGACGGGACACACGCCGTGAGGAACGTTAGCGACATGAACAGAGGGGTCCGAGGACATCGAGCGCCTTTATCTTAGAGGTCATGCGACTGACGCAGATCCTTTACACACAGGGCTCGACCAATGGATGTCAAGGACTCTCTCAAATTTCCTTTACCAAACATTAGGTGAACTCTTGGTGTATATACGAGTATATAACCTTAAATTACACAAATGAATGAGACAATAGTTTGATTAAAACGAATAAATACTTCTAGAAATGTTTATTCTTATAATTAAACTTCCATGGTAAACAATTTCCATGACTTTTCCAAACATTTGGGATAAAAAATGTCTTCAAGGACTTTTCCAGGCCTGGAAAGAACCTTTTTAAACATCCAGGACTAGTCCAGGTTTTTTTTATAGCCTAATGATGATAGTGAAAGTTATCTTGCTGATCAAAACGTCCAATTAATCATAAATTTAGATGAGATTTCCTACAATAATCCAATGGAAAAGTCGTGTTGGCTTGTTGCCGAGGGAACCGGTGTGACGCCGTTTGACAGACGAGAGGAGATGGTCGATATGACGCCGTGGCTGCCGTCGCTACATGTGAGGCGCGTGGTCTCCTCACCCCACTGGTGGCGTTGTCCCGCCCGCTCATGCTCTGGAGGACGGCCTTGTCCAGGCCCAGCTTCAGGCTGGCCTTGTCGAACATCTCCCTCTCGTAGCTGTTCCTGGTGATCAGGCGGTAGATCTTCACCGACTTGGACTGGCCGATGCGGTGGCACCTGGCCTGGGCCTGGAGGGGGGGGGGGGCAGTCATGGAGTCAGAAACAATCTCACCGGCTCCTCCCTTCTGGCCGCGGGCCGATCGGAGCGCTCCGTACCTGCAGGTCGTTTTGGGGGTTCCAGTCGGAGTCGAAGATGATGCAGGTGTCCGCCGCCGTCAGGTTGATGCCGAGTCCTCCGGCCCGCGTGCACAGCAGGAAGACGAAGCGGTCCGAGTCGGGCTTGGAGAAGCGGTCGATGGCCGCCTGCCGCAGGTTGCCGCGAACTCGGCCGTCTATCCGCTCGTAGGGATACCTGGACACAGAGCGGAGCGTCAGCGCCGGCCGCCTCCCGGGACGAGTCGCCGCGGCGCGGCCTCGTCTCCGCGCTCACCGTTTCTGGATGAGGTAGTCCTCCAGGATGTCCAGGCAGCGGACCATCTGGCTGAACACCAGGACCCGGTGGCCGCCGGCCTTCAGCTTGGGCAGCAGCTTATCGATGAGCACCAGCTTCCCGGCGGCCTGGACCATGGCCTGCAGGGCCATGTCCGGCATGTCCGCCCAGCCGCCGTGGGCGTCGCGGAAATCCTCGGCGATTTTCTCCTCCGCTCCTGTGGGACAACGACTCAAGTTCATCAGACATCGAGGGCTCGGCTCGGAGACTCCTCAAACATATGGGTGTGTGTGTGTGTGTGTACCATTAATGAGGTAGGGGTGGTTGCAGCACTTCCTCAGCTCCATCATGGTGTTGAGGAGGTTGGGGACGTTGGGTCCTCCCCCTCCGCTACCACCACCTCCTCCTCCCGGGCCTCCTTTGGACAGGAAGGAGAAGTTCTTCTCCAGAATGGCCCGGTAGTACTTCTTCTGGATGTTGGTCAGCTCCACCTGCCGAAAAAAAAGAAAAGAGTTGATTCAATGAATGTCTTTTATGAATGACGGATGTTACCAAGGCAACAGTGTCGTTGTGACGGCGGCGTCTCTGAAGGCTCCACCTCGATGATGGTCTCCTCCTTGGGGGCCAGGTTCTTCTCCACGTCCTCCTTCAGTCTCCTCAGCATCATGGGCTTCAGGATGGCCTGCAGCTTTTGAACCTGAGACGCACAGATGCAACGTTTACACCGAGGAGCCGACGACCTCCCGCCCTCGCATTCCCCCGGGTTCGACGTGGCGCTCTCCGTTTACCTGTTCCTCAGTCTTAAGGTCTCCGAATTCAGTCATGAACGTCGGCTCGGATGGGAACTGCTCGGGCTCCAGGAAGTTGAGCAAGCTGAAGAGCTCCTCCACGGTGTTCTGTAGAGGAGTCCCCGTCAACAGGACCTTGTGCTCCTGGAGGAGGGAAGGGAGGAGGACATTGAGGACCCCCCAAAAGGGAAGCAGGAAGTCTTTGAAAAAGCTTTTTCGTGCCCCGAGCTCAAGTAGGACAAGTAAGAGCCCACGTGACCCCCGTCACTCCACCCCGGCCCTTCCACTCACCATGTCCATCATTTTCAGTCCTTCCAGTAGTTTGCAGTTGCGGTTTTTGAGGCGGTGGGCTTCGTCGATCACCACGCAGCGCCACGGCACGCTGCGCAGCTCCGGGCAGTCGGTGAGGATCATCTCGAAGGTCGTGATCAAGGCGTGGAAGCGGTACGCTCCCTTTATTATCTTACCCTGGCAGGGGGGAAGAAAAGGGAGGAGGAGGACGAGGAGGAAGGTCGATAAGGAGTCATGTTGAACCCCGTTATTATGCTGCCCGGTGGATCTGGGAACAGTTTCCTCTTTAAATGTAGAGCAGCGACAGCAGCTCTGGACGTGCGGCTGGAAAACTAGGAGAGGCTCTAAAATAAGAGGATAAAACTTGTGCTGCTAAACAGTTCCTCCGTTTTTTTAGAGAATAAACCGCACAGCCATCCAAGACACGGCAGAAACAAACAGCCGAGAGCAGGTGGGGTCCGCCATCAGCCAGCAGGAGAAAAGAACACGTCGTCCACGGCAACCTTGAGGATTACCTCACGCTGGATTAGGAACACGCGGCTAGCGAGGACGCGGCTACTCCGGCTTATCATCCACGCCGGCTCGCGGTGGCAGAGGTTGCACCGAGAGATGTTCGCGGCGGCTTACGGCCACGGCGCCGCAAAGAGCTTACGCAGCAGAGGAGCGCCGGCCGGCCCCTTCTGGCTGAAGACGCCCCAGCTAACGCCGACTCACCGGACGGGTCGCACTCAAACACTCGGTGACAGCAAGTCTGGATGAGACATGTGTTTGCTCTAATTTCATGAGAGGACTAAAATGTCCACCAAAAACCTCTTTAAATAGTATATATTAGTATTATTTTCCATTTGAACCGAGTAGAGTCGTCAACTTACAATTCGTCTTGATCATAACTACCTGATATTAATTCCCAAAATGTTTTGCCATTGGTTTCTAAAATGCCACTTGGTTCTTATTATTTGCTGTATGCAGTGAGGAGGATTCATCCATGACGTCATACCGTCATGGTCATGCGGTCCTTTGGGGTCTCTATGGGGACAGTTTTCTCTTTCTGGGTTTGAGAGCACACTCTTTATTAGGACTTGCCCAAATATATCCATTTGCATTTAAATGTCCCGCGCGATGCACAAGAGACCCTCAGATTCCCACATGTCCAACACTTGATGCTCATTGAAGACAAAGTGAAAATAAAAAGATGTTTTCCAAGTTCTAATTAGAGATGTCATCTCGTGACACCTCCATGTTAACGGAACACTCTCTGGGGCGATACCTGTGCGTCTCTGTAGTACATCTCGTAGGCCTGGATGGTCTTGCGGCTGGCCTGGCTGCCGTGGTAGACCACCGCGTTGAGCTCGGTCCAGGTCCTGAACTCCCTCTCCCAGTTGGGGATGGTGGAGAGCGGCGCGATGACCAGGAACGGCCCCTCCATGCCCTTCATGAAGATCTCGTGGAGGAATGTGATCGACTGGATGGTCTTGCCGAGACCCATCTCGTCCGCCAGGATACAGTTGCGTCTGCGTGGGGGGGGGGGGGGGGGAGTCAAGGAAAGGCTCAGAACACAGCGAGGACCCCAAAGGCAGACACCTGATACTCTTGGAAAAATGTTATTCCTTCAAATTTCCCTTCAGATTTCCCACCATGACTAACATTCAGATGCCTGGGTCCGTGTGCTCAGGCTGCAGCGCGGCGGTGTCCACAGACTCTTACGGTGCCTTCAGGGCCCGAGTTTAATCCATGGATGGCACCGGGGGGAGAACTTAAACCGCACGAGGCTCGAGGGCCACTTAATGTCCACTTAGGGCTATTAAACGAGGTGCGGCAGTCAGACTCATTCAAACTAAATAAACTTAATGCAGACTTACGAGTTGTACCAGTTGAAGGTGAGCCAGTTGAGGCCTTCCAGCTGGTATTCCCTGAGTGCGTTGGCATTCTTGTAGCCAACGGAGCCCTCCAGCTTCTTCCAGTCGGCTGGAGTTGGACGATCCTAGACGCGCAGGACATCATTTATTAAAACAACATCGAGGCTGAACCGTCTTCTTGAAACCACCGGTGGAAGGAAGTGGATTTTAGAAATATAGTAGCTGGGTTAGGGAGGGCGTCACCGCCCCGTGGAGACGGAGGGAAAACTGGAAAAAAAGACGCAGTTACTATTTTTCTCAGAGAGGAAGAGTCCTGATGTTGATCCACATGAAGAAACCATGTGACCAGGTTTAGTGTGAGGACCGGAGTCAACGACGTTCATCCTCTGGGGAGGTTATCTACCTCCTGGTCCAACACACAGGAGCAGAGCAACGCGCCGTGGCCTCCTGAAGGAACCACGACCATCTGAAGGGAACGCTGGATTATTATATTCATGTCATGGAGACCTTTCCGTCGGGGAGCTGAAGACGTTATAATACTTAGAATTTACGCATCGCTCTTCTAGACAGGTCATCGGCGCTCTCTTCAAAGCCACCGGCCTCCAGTCGCAGAAACGCTGCCCTGACCGGTCGAACGCCGCCTGGATCAATTAGTTTGTCGTGTTATTGTGAAAAGAGATAAAAAAGGGTCAGTTTGGATTCAGCCGTCACAAACGGACCGACGGAGGCGGTGGCCGACCAGCACCGAGGGGTTTCAGGAGCTGCAAAGAGCGATGGTGACGGCAAGACTAAAAACCCCTGAGCTGCTTTTGTGAAGCAGCGCATTGCTTTGCTCCCGGTACTCTGAACGGTTGCAGGGCGACACACTAACTATGGAGAAGTGCCTTACGCAAACACACTTTAAAAAGCACCACGCCGTCACTTTACGGAGGAGCGGCAGGCAGCCGTTAAAGAGACGGACACGAGGAGAGAGAGAGAGAGCAGAGTGATGAGGGGACGACCACAGCCAGTCAGCTGCTTCTGTTCAGCATTAAACACACTGTTAGTGGTTTGGCTTGGCCACAAGAGCAGGGCGTGTGTGTGTGTGTGTGTGTGTGTGTGAGCGCGCGCAACCACAAGAACGTGGCCCTGTGGAGAGCAGTTAAGGGAGCTGTAAATCTGGAGGAGGAAGGAGCAGGCAGCAGGCCAACAAACACAAACTGGGACACACACACAGGGTGCTACTTGCCAGTTTCGTAGTGTTGGGTGTGCGCGCTGCGATGCGTTCGTATTCCTCGATCTTGGACAGGTTGATGTCGGCCTTCAGCTCCCAGGTGGAGTCTTCGTAAGGCAGGCTGCACCATTTCACCAGGTATAAGGTCACCGTCTGAGCAGGAACACACACGAGGGGGGTTAGTGTGTGTGTGGAGGGAAAGAGGCTCAAACCCCATGAAAGAAGACAGAGAGATCAAAGCACCTCTCCGTTCTCGTCTGGGCTCTCTGAAATGTCCAGGACGCGGTCCACCTCCACGTAGTCGGGGTTAAAAGGCTCGTCGTCCATCTGGATGACACACACACACACACACACACACACACACACACACACACACACACACACACACACACACACACACACACACACACACACACACACACACACACACACACACACACACACACACACACACACACACACACACACACACACACACACACACACACACACACACACACACACACACACACACACACACACACACACACACAGTTTACAGTCAGGAGCACGGAGACGGTCTTTACAAGCAGCTTCTTCAGGCGAGGAGGAGTATTTTCCACATGTGTTTTTTATATTTCCACCGTGTGGTTTCCTGGAGGTCTGACGGGTCAGAACACTTCATCCGACACACCGTGTTGAATCAGCACAGGGACCTGGACACGTGGACACTCGGCTGGGAGCGGTTCCTAATCCAGAACCGCTTCTGCTGGTCAACTGGACCTCGACAAAGGGAGCGTCATGTTGTCCATGAGATCAGAAGCACAGCGTCGATCAGCCGACAGCATTAATGCTCTCTGTGCTAAAGATGACGACGTTACGCCGTTAACAGAACCGTGAGGACACAGAGAAGGGGAGTTAGCAGCACCACTAACGGGTAACAGCTAACGGGTAACCGCGGCTCCGTGAGGATGCGCTCATGCAGAGAGAGTCATGTGTTCCTCCTGCATTCGTACCGATGGAGAACGGAGCCTTTTGAAGAGATGTTTTCACAGCATTAAAAAATAAATATAAAAGTTTCACATCCTAACACTCTTACCACTTTATAAAACATCATTTTAAAATGGCCAATAAAGATACTTCTAAACATTTGAATTGGGTATTTTTATGCACATAACCACTACACGTGACTCCAAGTACAACTGTAATATGTAGAATTATTGATGGTTTACACTGAACATAAACACATCTGTAATGGACCATGAGTCGTCGCCTCCTGAGGGTCCCTGAGGGTCCGGCTGGTCTCTCGGGTCTCACCTCTGTGATGAAGCTGTTGAGTTGCTGCTTGGCCCGGAACCTCTTGACCTTCTGGTGGATCCTCTTGTCCTTCTCCAGCTCCTCCAGGTCTGCCCAGCGACAGTGCAGGTACGAACTGACACACACACACAGCGTTTCATTTCACTCCGATCGTGTTGGTTACGTACTTATTTCAAAGTTGTCGTCAAACATGGTAAAGAAAGTGCAAACGGCTCGTTACTCACAAGCCCTTAAACTTGACGTAGAACTCCTCCACCTCCAGATCCTCCCCCGACTCCAGCTGGAAAGACACAAGGATAATAATGAGCGACTGCAGGAGCAGAAGTGTCATTGTGACGCAATATGTGGGGTTATGCCTGGAAACCAGTGTTCACGCCAACACTAGGGCTGCACGCTGCTGATAAACATCATGCGGCTAATGCCAGAGATCCATCTAGATATGTATCCAGAGAACATGGAGGAACTGAGCACTGAAGGATCCATCGAGATCTATTCAGATATCTAGTTATCCAGATGTCTGAATATCTAGATATTTAGATATCCAGATATGCAATTATTCAGATGCATATCACATGCATATGAACACATACACACACACCTGATATATTTTATTTTATTATATATATGAACATGTTTGCTGCTGCATGACTAAATTTCCCCCTGGGGATGAATAAAGTAATATCACACATGCACACACACACACACACACATAAACACACATGCGCACACACGCATATATACACACACACATGTTTATATGTGTGTAAATGTGTGCACATATTGTTGTGTTAGTGTTTTAATGGATAGATGCATAGATAGATACGAGAGAGAGATGCATAGATAGATAAAGAGAGATGCATAGAGAGAGAGAGATGCATAGAGAGAGAGATGCATAGATAGAGAGAGAGATGCATAGAGAGAGAGAGATGCATAGAGAGAGAGAGATGCATAGAGAGAGAGAGATGCATAGATAGAGAGAGATGCATAGATAGAGAGAGAGATGCATAGATAGAGAGAGAGATGCATAGATAGAGAGAGAGATGCATAGATAGAGAGAGAGATGCATAGATAGAGAGAGAGATGCATAGATAGAGAGAGAGATGCATAGAGAGAGAGAGATGCATAGATAGAGAGAGAGATGCATAGATAGAGAGAGAGATGCATAGAGAGAGAGAGATGCATAGAAGAGAGAGAGATGCATAGATAGAGAGAGAGAGATGCATAGATAGAGAGAGATGCATAGAGAGAGATGCATAGAGAGAGAGAGATGCATAGATAGAGAGAGAGAGATGCATAGAGAGATGCATAGATAGAGAGAGAGATGCATAGAGAGAGAGAGATGCATAGAGAGAGAGATGCATAGAGAGAGAGAGATGCATAGAGAGAGAGATGCATAGATAGAGAGAGAGATGCATAGATAGAGAGAGAGAGATGCATAGAGAGAGAGAGATGCATAGAGAGAGAGAGATGCATAGAGAGAGATGCCTAGAGAGAGAGAGATGCATAGATAGAGAGAGAGAGAGATGCATAGAGAGAGAGAGATGCATAGATAGAGAGAGAGATGCATAGATAGAGAGAGAGAGAGAGAGATGCATAGATAGAGAGAGAGATGCATAGATAGAGAGAGAGATGGATAGATAGAGATGCATAGATAGAGAGAGAGATGCATAGATAGAGAGAGAGAGAGAGAGAGAGATGCATAGATAGAGAGAGAGATGCATAGATGAGAGAGAGAGATGCATAGATAGAGAGAGAGAGATGCATAGATAGAGAGAGAGAGATGCATAGATAGAGAGAGAGATGCATAGATAGAGAGAGAGATGCATAGATAGAGAGAGAGAGAGATGCATAGAGAGAGAGAGAGAGAGAGATGCATAGATAGAGAGAGAGAGAGAGAGCGATGCATAGATAGATAAAGAGAGAGAGAGAGATGCATAGATAGAGAGAGAGAGATATATATACAGGACTGTCTCAGAAAATTAGAATATTGTGATAAAGTTCTTTATTTTCTGTAATGCAATTAAAAAAACAAAAATGTCATGCATTCTGGATTCATTACAAATCAACTGAAATATTGCAAGCCTTTTATTCTTTTAATATTGCTGATTATGGCTTACAGCTTAAGAAAACTCTAAAATCCTATCTCATAAAATTTGAATATTTCCTCAGACCAAGTAAAAAAAAAGATTTATAACAGCTGAGTGTTTGTCAAACATTTGAAAATGTGTTTGCAGGTGTTTCGAGTTAATTAGACAATTCAAGTGATTTGTTTAATACCCTACTAGTATACTTTTTCATGATATTCTAATATTTAGAGATAGGATTTTTGAGTTTTCTTAAGCTGTAAGCCATAATCAGCAATATTAAAGGAATAAAAGGCTTGCAATATTTCAGTTGATTTGTAATGAATCCAGAATGCATGACATTTTTGTTTTTTTAATTGCATTACAGAAAATAAAGAACTTTATCACAATATTCTAATTTTCTGAGACAGTCCTGTATACTGAGGGACATCATTGTGTCATTCATTTTGCTGTTTGGGATAAATCAGAAATGTCAGATGTGAACGAAGCTCGGCGAAGTAGATGGAGCATAACAAATATAACTAAATAAAACTTCCTCTATATAAATGTGTTATTAGTCAAAAGGAAATGTGACAAACGTTAGAACAGCTTTAAAAATTATTTCTCTGTACGAACAGTGTTTGTGTGTGAAGGGAAATACAACAGTAGCTCTTTCAAGCACCGCCGTCCACTTCATTCACTATTACCACTGTAACACACACACCACCATGCTACTACTACTGTAATGCCATGAATCATCAATCACACACACACAGCCTGAGGAAATGCTAGCTTGGCGTCTGGCGTAGCTAGCATTGTGGTTTGGGCTGGATGCCAAGCTCGAGGTCAACTCTGAATGGAGCCGTGTGTGTGTGTGTGTGTGTGTGTGTGTGTGTGTGTAGGTGGGGGGTAACCCATTGGCAGCTGGCGAGCAAAGAAAAGTTGGCTGGTGACTAGATGCGCGTGCGTGTGTTGGCTCAGGGATGAGCTTTCTGTAGACGAGCCGCCTAAAACAAAGCCGTGTACACACACACACACACACAGCTCCAAGTGCGCACACACATAATGACACATAAGAGCGCTCGTCTCCGCTTACCCAGTGAATACGCGCTGTCTGAGCCGCGTGTGTGTGTGTGATCTGCTCAGGCCAGCTGTGGAGCGGCTAATCAGATGACGTAAACAGTGACTCGGCCCTGTGTGCGCGTGTGTTTGTGTGTTTTTGTGTGTGTGTCTCACCTGTTTCTTGGTGATGCGTTTGCTCATGATCTTCTCCACGACGGGCCCCTCTGTCTCCACCATGTCCTGCAAACAGACATATTTGAGTGTTGGTGCCCCTAGGAAGAGTTTTCATAGATATATATATTCCGCTCCTGCTAAAGGGGGCCAGTAAGTTTCACCGTGAGCTTCAGACACCCGAGTGGTTTCCTCTCAGTAACTTACAGATAAAGATCTTTATAAATGACCCACCTGCTCTAAACAAGCAGCCGTACGAGAGCTTTGCCCGAATAAAATACAAACAGTCATTCAAAATAGATCAAAGGTTAAGTAGATTACACCTGACCTGAAGCCTTCTCTCTCCGTACTGGACGGTTCTGATAATCGATGCTCAGACACGTTTGGAGCCGTCAGTCTCGTGACCGACGCCGCGGCACGAGGGGGGCTGGAGGACTCGCCCCCGACGTACCTGTTGCTGTGACGACGACGGGGACTTGGGCGCCGGCGAGTCGTCTCCGCTGTTGTTGTCGTCGTCCGAGATCCGGAACTCCAGTTCCTCCGTGTACCTTTTCCTCTTCACCTGGCGGCTGGAGCGACGCTTCTGTCGGACAGAGGGAGAGGACGTCGGCGTTAGACGAGCGACCCTTTGCAGAACCCCCCCCCCCCCGGCCGTGAAGCAGAGGGAGGTGTGTGAGCACGTGGCTTCAGGTGAGAGCAGCGAAGTAGACGGGAAACCTCGGGCCGTCGTCTGCCAGGAAATGCACTCAAATGTCCATTATTCTGTCGCGTGAGGTCCGGCACGGTCACATCGAATAAAACGGATGAGAGGACGCCTTCACGTCGGAGCGAGAGCCGGCGGCCAGCTGCCGTGTTTACATAATCACATCGGCACACACAGTATGTATCCAAGAAGGGGTCCGAGGAGGGAGGCGGCGGAGTCGTGCTTTCCCCCTCAACATCTCACATTGCATTTCAAACTTAGTGCACTGAAAAGGTAGAAAGTCGCTGACCGTGCAGTGTGAACTTGGCGTGCTGCGTCTGTCAACGCGGACGGTTTACAACACAAACAGACGGACGGCGGCCTGAAGAAACGCACCTGTACGCCGTCATCGTCGTCCTCCTCGAGAGGCGAGGGGGGCGGAGACTTCACCTCCACGTCGTCGCTGATCGACTGCTCTCTTTTCCTCTTGGATTCCTTCTTAGCAGCGCTGGCTCCGCCCTCAGACTCGACCTTCTTACTGCTGGAGGGGGAGAAAAAAGAAAAGCAAATAGCTGAATATTCACTGAAGAGACAAGTGTGTGTGTGTGTGGTGGGGGGGGACGACGACTAAAAAACAGAAGAACAAGTCCTCAAAGTGTGTGTGTGTGTCCCAGGGCAGTGGCCATGTTTGATTTACCCATTTAGAAATCATTAGTGTGCCTCGGGCTCTGGCACACGGGGGGTTAATGTGATGAAAGACCGTGAAGAGGCAGAGGGAGCAAGATGGAGAGATAGAGGCACGGAGAGGAAGAGAGGGGGAGGGGCAGAAAGAGAGACAGGCAGGGGAGGGAGAGAGAGACAAGCAGACAGAGAGGGACAGGGGAGAGAGAGAGGCCCCAGAATGAGAGGGGGGGGGGCTGAAAGGCCCTCAAGCTTCCTCTAATCTCTGGCATGGAGAGGAGAGGAGCTGGCTCTATGGAGACAGCACAGAGGAGGAGAGAGAGAGAGACAAGTGGAGCCTAACCCCATTTCACAACTATTAACTTCATGAACATTAAATAGTTTTTGGTGACTTTTGTTCAAAGGTCAGATTGTGACTCGTGGACACGTCATGTGTTCAGCAGTGTTAAAGCTGCATTCTCTCTCCTGACCACCAGGGGGCGACTCTGGTTGTATAGAAGTCTATGCTTCATGTGTTAAAGCTGCATTCTCTCTCCTGACCACCAGGGGGCGACTCCTCTGGTTGTATAGAAGTCTATGCTTCATGTGTTAAAGCTGCATTCTCTCTCCTGACCACCAGGGGGCGACTCCTCTGGTTGTATAGGAGTCTATAAACAGAGGTACCTGTAGCGTCAGCATTGATTGGCTACAGCTGTGACGTAGCGTAAGAACGGAAAGAGAAGCGTCTTGGTGAGTGTGCGTCTTCACGTGTTTCCATTGGAGCCGTGGGGTTATTTTTCTTTTTGCAAACCTGGAACTGGATCCTCCATTGGAGCGGGGGCCCCCGACCCACCGACGCTCTCCTTTACCAAAATACAGTTGGGCCTTGAAGGCCACATCGACTTCCTCCACCAACTTGAAGGAGATCGTGCAGAACGCACAGCAGCTGTGTCTTTTGTAGTTTGAGCGTTGCCCTTTGCAGCGCTGTATGACTCGATCCCCCTCCCTCTCCCCCTCCCTCTCTCTCTTCCTGCTTCCCTCCTGCCGGCTCCCCCTCTCCCCCCCTCTCTGTCCCCGGGGCCCTTCTCCTTTCATCCTCACGCCAAAAGCAATCACCATCTCCCTGGTAACGGCTGGTCATGTGACCTGCACCTGTTCCTCTGGCTGGTCGCCACACGCTGGAGCCATCTGGCCGCACGCACACACACACACACACAGACACACACTTCTCCACTTGGCTGCCTTCTCCTCTCTTCCTCCGAGCGTCTTCGTGGCCTCACTTCTCTCTTTAATCACTTCATCACCTCTCTAAAACTCTGCTCTGGTGGTTCTCTTCAGTCCTCCTCCTCCTCCTCCTCCTCATCCCCCTCTCTCTTGTCTAGTTGTCCCCAAAAGCTTCATCCTGGACCACGATAAACTCCAAAAAAGTCGTCAGCTGGTAACACGAGTCTGGTCCTTCTAGGCGGACGCGGTGGCTGCGTCTGGATTTGGCGTGGACCGCCGTGATGACATCGTTCTGCAGCCAACAGGAAGTAAGCGTCTCGCCGGCCCCTCGTCAACGAGCCAATGAGATTCTTCCATTGGCTTTTGGATTGGGCAGGAAAAAAAATGCTGACATGGGACTAATTCCTGCAGCATTCTTGACAGCAGAGGGGTTGAAGCTGTCTTTCCCCCCCCGCTGGGTCCAGAGTTTGGAATTTATTAAAACCTCCATTTCCTTTAATTAAAGTCGACCACAGTGCGGACCCGTTGTGGGGCGGGTTTCATCCAGGAGCTGGATGAACGAAGAGCCTCGGCCCATCTGGGCCGCGCCGATGCGCTTCAGAGGCGCCGAAACTCTTCGAAGCGGGCCACACCGCTTGTGTATCGGAGTGTAAACGCACAGCACTGGAACACTCATGAAGTATATGGTCAAAAAACTAGTTAAAAGGTTGTTGCGTTGGCCTTTTCTACAGCTTTAAAAGCTCTACAAGCCCACAGGGCTCCCCCAGGAGTTGGTGGAGACCAAAACAAGAGCTACAAGAGTGCATTCATCAGGTGAACACACACACACGAATGATGTGTGACTAACGTGTCAATAAGAAACCTTTTGCTACCTTTTGTGGAAGTTGTGTTCATAACAAATGTGGTTATTGCAAGTCAAGAACAAAGTAGGTTTTTATTTGATGACGGGTTGTGAGGCTGGTAACCGTCTGATGAAAGAGACGCCGCTTCTTTAAGTCCAGGTGTACCCCCCCCCCCCCCGTCTCTCATTCACTCTGCTACTCGTGGGCTCAGAGTCGGCACTCACACATGCCGGGCCAGCTGTGGAGCACCGTGTGTGTGTGTGTGTGTGTGTGTGTCGGAGGAGCCGAGATGCTCCTTTCAGGTCGGGGGAGGGATGGGTGAAAGAAAAGACAGGAAGCAATGGAGTAAAAAATAGGGAGTGGGACGAGTAGACGCGAGGAAGGAGACAAATAAAAATAAAACGGGGGAAGGGTGAGGGACACCTGCTGTGATGTCACACACACACACACACACACACACACACACACACACACACACACACACACACACACACACACACACACACACACACACACACACACACACACACACACACACACACACACACACACACACACACACACACACACACACACACACACACACACACACACACACACACACACACACACACACACACACACAGAGAGAGAGGTGTGGCAGCTGAGCGCTGGGTTATTTATAGATGTACTTCCTCTGAGAGAGGGAGACAGGGAGCAAAGGAAAAGAGGGATGGAGAGAGCAAGGTCAGAGGAGAGGAGGGAGCTGACTGGACGAGTAAAGCACATGATTCTCTCTGGAGCACACACACACACACACACCTTCCTGGACAGCTGACACCAACAGTGCTGCATGCATCCATCTCTGTATCAACATCAAACTCCCGTTGTTATTGACGAGAAGTCGCCCGTTAACCCTTTGAACGCCGTACAACACAACCAAACCAACACAACACAACACAACCGAACCAACACAACACAACCAAACCAACACAACCGAACCAACACAACACAACACAACCGAACCAACACAACACAACCAAACCAACACAACCGAACCAACACAACCAAACCAACACAACACAACACAACTCAACACAACACACTGTGAACCAGAGTCACCCCAGATGTACATCGGAGACGTCAGAACCAGCCCGGGTGACGAGTGGCGCTTGGGTGGCTTTTGATTTCCTGACCGACACTGTGCTCGACAATGGGGCGAGCAGATACTCGAGGAGGTTTCAGGCCCGGGCGATACGGCGAGATTATGGCCACAATAATCTGAACGCGTCCTGGATAAATAAAGGACGTTCGCCTCTTCAACGCAGTCTCTCGTTTTCTCCGTGCAGACGGAAACGACAATGATTTTAATGTCAGATCGCCGCTAGAACAACGTGAAAACTGACCGCGGGGAAGAGTAGAAAACAAAAAAACTCATTTTTTAAAATTTAACTAATTCAAAAACTTGCATTAAAAAAAAGAGGAAGTGACGAAAGAAAGAAAAGACGACGCCGCTGCAGGCCACAGCTCCAGCTGCTATCTGGACCCACGGGGGGGAATCACAAATCCTCAAGAAATGTGATGGCACACGTGTGTGTGTGTGTGTGTGTGTGTGTGTGTGTGTGTGTGTGTGTGTAGACCTTTGAAGAGTTTGAATAAAGTACATTTGAACAGCTTTTAAAATGAGAAATCAGGAAAGTCTCAATTCCTCTAAAAGGAAACCTACACTTTCATGTGTACCGTCGGACTTTCCCGTGAGGACCGAGCCGCCACAACGCCGGGCCCAACGCATCGTTTAAGACAATGTGCTCTTTGTTTAAGACAATAGAGATGTGTTATGAGCAGGCTGGACCGCGGGGCCTCGACCCGGTGGCATAATCCAGAAAGAAGTCTGGGAGAAGAGTGGAGACGGAGAGATGATGGATGAGGGCGGCGGAGGGGAAGAGATGAAAGGCTGCGCTCCTCTTCAGCAGGAAGAGGAGGGACTGGAGGGAGGGGGAGAAAGGAGAGAATAAAAGAGAAGATAGTTGCAGCGGGCCACCATTTTGGAGGAGCAGTGAATGGCCGGCAGCCATTATTATGCTAAATTAACCTGGTGCTCCGGGCTGCCGCTCAAGATGGAGGAACAGCCCGACAACAGATAAGCGCTAGTTTAACAACACACTCACAGGGGGGCTGGAGAAGACCCCCCCCCCCCTCTGCCCACACACACACAACCTACTGTGGAGTGGTCAGCAGCGTGGCCTTCATTATCATTGGACGCCATTTTCTGCCACAAAGATCACCGGCGACCCCTCCCCCAACACACACAGCATGCCTTCTCACTGTTTTACACACACACTCTCTAGCAGCCCCCCCCACCCCCCCGCCTCTTTTCCAGTGGGCGATGCCTGCCTGCACACACACACCTCCCCCAGCGCTGACCCCTGCCTGCTGCTTTGGCCCTCCCTCTTCCTCGGGATGAAAGGGAGGGAGACTGAAGGCTGGGACACACACACACACAGAGAGAGACACACACACACACACACACACACACACACAGAGAGAGACACACACACACACACACACACACACACACAGAGACACACACACACACACACACACACACACAAAGAGAGAGACACACACGCACACAGAGAGAGAGACACAGAGAGAGAGAGAGACACACACACACAGAGAGAGAGAGAGAGAGAGAGAGAGAGAGAAAGAGAGAGAGATGGGGGCTGCCTGACACATTCCTCAGTCTGATCAAGTTTCCACCTCCTCTGTGAAACCACATCCGGGTCCCTGGTGCGCACGCACACACACACACCCCCCCCCCCCCTCTCTCTCTGATCCGACGCAAAGAACACATCAGTGATATCCCAAAACATAAATAAAAGAGATGAAGTGATGAAGCCAGAGAGGAAAAGTGTAGGAGGAGCCCGATAAGAGACGCCGTGCGGACGCAGAGAACCGGAGGCTGGAGCGGCTCGTGGACATCCTGACGCTCACGGTCAGCCGGCAGGAAGCTGCAGGCGTCACAGGACGGGACACAAATACAACTAAACACGCCCGGCTCTTAAAGAGACACACGCCTTTATAATGCAGGTCAAAACACATCGGCGCCAACACGACCCGGGACGGCGAACACAGCCACTTCCTGTTGGGAAGCCGAGCCGCACGCGTCACATCCGAGTCCCTCGAAGGGGTCTGTTCTTTAGAAATAAACGGGGGGGGGGGGTGCAACTGACAGAGTGACGGGTAAAGACTTAGAATGTGAACAGCGCCGCTTTCCACCCGACCTGCGTGGCTGACAGCAGTTCTGACCCGGTTGATCCGCATCCATACAAGAAGATGTGATTGATCCTCCGATCCGCCAGCGTAGCGGCGCACGCTGCACGCTCCACCGAGCGCTGTGATCACACACACACACACACACACACAGCGTCTGTGGTTCACAGCTCAGAGGTCGCGACCCCTTCGGTTCCCCCTGGTTGGCCACATGAGTGATGGGTTTGGCGAACGCGGCTCCGGAGGCTGCGGGGCCGAGTCGTGCGGCCCGGATGAACAACGGCGCCAAGTCCACTCAAACGCGTCCGTCGGCCTGAACTCATACTCTTCACATACATATTCACACACTTCTAGAAATGAGCCGACGCACGAGGACCAATGGGAGCGCTCACCTGGTTCTCTTGGGGGTCTTGGTCTTGGGCGTGGAGCTCTTGGTTTTCTTCTCCTTGGGCTCTTTGGGGGTCTTGGGTGTCTTCGGGGTCTTGGGCTCCTTGCCCTCCACCTTCTCCTTTGGTTTCTTTTTGCGCTTCTTCTTCTCCTCCACCGGTGGTGAACTTCCCTCTACCGTTCCTTTGCCAGTCACCCGCTCACCCGCATCACTTCCTGTGCCGGGAAATTCAGACTTCACGTCTTCCTCTGCGCCTCCGGCCGCCGCCGGCGTTTCTCTTGCCGCGTTCTTCCCTCCCTCTTCTTTCTCTCCGCTCGCCACTTTTGCTTTCTTCTTCCTTTTCTTTTTTGGCTTGGTCTCCTGGTTGCCGGGCTGCTCTGTGCTGATAGGCTGGCCGGGGGAGCAGACGCCGACCGCCGGCCGGTCAGGAACCTTCATTGAGGCGTCGCCCGACGGGTCGATGGGGGAATGCTGGGAGGTGAGGGAGAAAGACAGCCGTTAAAAAGGTTTACAGAAACTTGAACAAAATTAATAAAGAAATATAAATACATTTATATATAAATAACATATTCATATATAAATACTAGGGCTGTCAATCGATTAAAAAAAACTAACTAATTAATCGCACATTTTGAAATTGCGATTAATTAATCGCGATTAATCGCGCTTAAGTGTTTTCCTTCTTTTTAAAGACAGAACTTCACAGAGCTGTGTTTTCAAAGAGGCTCCTACATATACAGTGCCAGCGAGGTATTTAATATCGTGGATGATAAATTGTTTCTTCAGTGAAACATCAGATTAGTAAAAAAAAAAAAGTATATTGAGACCCCATTGGTCCTGTCATCTTTAACATTGAACACAGCAGAACCAGTGGCCTTGGTAACTGACTGACATTCACATATGTCACGTTAACCCTCTGGAGGCTGGGGGCATTTTATACATTTTACAAAATAAATTAAATTCACCGTTTAAAGTCTTTTGCATGTGACACACCCCCACGTGTTATACATCAAACATTCCAGAACAATCTCAGCTCTATTCAATGAGGCTCAGTTGTCCTGGTGCCGTGTTTTCTGGTTTTCTGACTGACAGGCTGCTAAATGAGCCTTACGTGTGAGGTGGGAGGTCCTTTGTGATTTACTGAGTGTTCATTGGTTGTTTTTTCCCCGAAATGTTGACAGACAAACGGATTGACCAATCACGTTGAAGGTTTCGTGTGACGAGTTCTTTCCGCGCCGCGTCCCCCGACACGTCGCCCCTCCGTTCCTCTGTGTATCAGAGGGGGAGACGGGAGGAAGGAGGAGCAGGAGGAAACCCGACTGATTCATCCACGAGTTAAACTGATTTCTGCTCCTTATTTTCGCGGAGAAATAATTGTTTTAAAAACGGAAACAGTGTCAAACCGTACTGCCGCGGTTTACAAAATTTTTTAAAAAATTGCGTTAAAATATTTTAGTGCGTTAACGCAGCCAAATTAATCGCATAGATTAACGCGTTAACGCTGACAGCCCTAATAAATACATATATAAATGTATATATACATATTTATAAATAAACATATAACCATAAATAAATATAAATGTTTTATATATATATATACACACATATATAACAAACATATTTATATATATACAGGACTGTCTCAGAAAATTAGAATATTGTGATAAAGTTCTTTATTTTCTGTAATGCAATTAAAAAAACAAAAATGTCATGCATTCTGGATTCATTACAAATCAACTGAAATATTGCAAGCCTTTTATTCTTTTAATATTGCTGATTATGGCTTACAGCTTAAGAAAACTCTAAAATCCTATCTCATAAAATTTTAATATTTCCTCAGACCAAGTTAAAAAAAAGATTTATAACAGCTGAGTGTTTGTCAAGGCTCAGGAAACCCTTGCAGGTGTTTCGAGTTAATTAGACAATTCAAGTGATTTGTTTAATACCCTACTAGTATACTTTTTCATGATATTCTAATATTTAGAGATAGGATATTTGAGTTTTCTTAAGCTGTAAGCCATAATCAGCAATAAATCAGAATAAAAGGCTTGCAATATTTCAGTTGATTTGTAATGAATCCAGAATGCATGACATTTTTGTTTTTTTAATTGCATTACAGAAAATAAAGAACTTCATCACAATATTCTAATTTTCTGAGACAGTCCTGTATAACAAACATATATCTACAAATATACACATATTTATAAATAAATATATAATGATAAATAAATATAAATGTTTCAAATATATATAAATATCAATAAATATGTATATATATAAATATATCAATACATATTTATATATATTAATATATATATATAGAAATGTATATATCCACTGTACAGATATGGGCAGCATTTTCCAAGAGGCATGAAAATATGCTCATGTTCCTCTGGCGCTACAATCATCATCACTCAACAGAAAAGTTATTTAACTTACAGCTTCATAAATGTCTTTCTGCTTCTTAGACATATAAAGTGTATCTTTGGGTCTCGTGTCGTTTGCCTTTCACAAATTATAATGTAGATAATCGTTTTCGTAAACCTTGATTCTGTCAATGCTATCAAGCGCTGGACCGCAGTGTTAATAACTGAATGCAAAGGTGTTCCATCTATTAAAGTGTATTTTATTATGCTTTCTCACCCGTTGTAATGTTTTGGCCCGTGTTATGGTCACTTTGTTTTTTGTATGTTGCGTTTGTCTTGGTGACCTTTGCAAAGCACTTCATGACCTCTGTGATAATATAAAAAAACTTTATACTTCATTCCATATTCAGGCATGAAAACGGGTCAGGGGTGAAAAAGGTGAGAAGGATAGGCGCACGGGGGGGGGGGGGGTGCTGGTGACTTCCACGAACATCGATGTCGGACGTTGTAATCTGTAGGTCCTCCATTCTGACACCCAGTCAGTGATCGGGCCCTATAATAATAGTAATATTGTGTATAATATGGTCATTCATGAACCAACTTCCTTTTTTTTTGGCGTGAACAAGTCTTCAAGTCTTGAGCTCTGCTGAGCCACGAGTCTGTTCCTTGAGTCTGTTCTGCCTCTACCTGGTTGTCACGATCTTATACCATACCTGCCATAAATATCATGATAGGCTACTGATACATTACCATAAAACAGTATACCATAAATAAGACTGGTATATTTATCTATAATAGTAATAAATAAAATATCTTAAGTATTTTCAACACTTAACAAATGGCAGTAATATTAATATTCATACCTGCAAACTCATGAGGGGTGAAAAAGGTGACAACGGGGGGGGGGGGGTGCAGGTGATTTTTTTTTTTTCACCACACCACATCCACGTTTTTTGAAGCCTCAAAGCTTTTAGAACCACAACTACAGTCATTTTATTGTTCTGACCACAAATCTAAATAATGATAATAAACAGTTTAAGAACAAAAGGTCCTCCGCTCTGACTCAGCCCTGTAATGATAGTAATAACAAATATACATTGTCATTATATATAATATGGTTAAAGTCATTCATGAACCAACTTCCTTTTTTTTCCTGAACAGTCCTCGTGGACTGTTCCCTGAATCTGTTCTGTCTCTACCTGTTTGTCACGATACTCATATTATAACTTCTATACATATTACATACCTGCCATAAATATCATGATACCCGATACCAGAATTCAATACAATAAAAACAATATGGTACCATAAATACGAGACTGGTATATTTATCTATAATAGTAATAAATAAAACATCTGTATGGTTCACTTTTTAGCAACTTTTTCAACACTTAACAAATGTCAGTAATATTAGTATTAATACAGCCAGATATGAATGAAACTACATGGTTCCATCATAGCATTGATGATCACTATGAGGCCGTTAGTCTCTGACCAGATGATCCACAGTTCATCAGGATGAGCAGCTGGAGAGTTACAGAACTTTACAGACTGAAACATTTCACTTCTGGCATCTTTTTATTTGTTAAGCCGAAGTCTCTAAAGCTGCGCCTCTTCTCTCGCTGTGAGCTGCGCAGCGCAGTGTGCGCAGACAGCTCGACACGGAGCAGCGCGTGCGCTCTGATCGCTCTTTTAATGAAGTATCGATACTAAACATATGCTAAATCACGTTGTGTTTAACGTACGGGTACTTTGTTAGTGTCGCTACACCGTGCAGCGTGACAGCAGCAGATGTCGCGGCTAACATTCAAGCTAACCTGAACCCCCAAACGCTGAAGACATCTTGACGCTGATTGGCCGAGACGCGACATGTCCCATCAAAGATGTTCTATTGCGAAGAGCACCCACTCCACATTTTCTCCGTGTCCCACTCCAATCTCATAAACGGCGGCCGGCCAATTGACCCCCCCCCCCTACCCCAAAACAAAAACTCTTCGGATCTACACGATTCACGTAAGTCACCTATTTTGGTTTCAAAACAGCGAATTTCGCCGAAAGGTGAGGGATTCTCATGCCTGCATATTTGCAGGCCTACATGCGTAAAAATAAGGAAACTAAATGGCTGCAACTAACATTTAGATAATTATCAATTACACTAGAAATTCTAGAAAATGTCAGAAATGTTTCTACTACGGCTTTCCACCAAACGGGAGAATCTTATTTAAAACATGACGATGAAGCCTTGCTGTCGGTGGACTAATCGATGCATCGTCCCGATGTGAATCAGTCTGAGGTGCGTTGAGATGTGCCGCTTGCAACCGTCAGCGTCAACAGTGCTGGATGTTGGGGGGGGGATTGTCAGTAATGGCCAACTCCAGAGCACATGGCTACCACCTCCGCCCTCTCCTGGACTCCCTGTTGCCACGGTGCCCTTCCCCTCCTGCGTCTCCTCCCTCCTTCGGGGGGCTAACCTTCGATAACTAACCGGCTGACGCCTCTTTTTTTCCTCCCGCTTCGCTCTCCTGCAGACCAAATTCTCAGTGCTCCCTGTGACAGGCAACTGGTTACCAGCTGTTGGGAGCCTCTCCAGCTGCCTCTCCTCCCTCATCCTCTCTTCCAGCCCTCCCTCCCTTCCTTCCTCTCTCTCTCTCTGCCTCTCTCTCCAGCTGCTCAGGGTCCCAGTAGCAGATGGGAAATCAGGCATCATGACACGAATAAATTATCTCCATACTTCAAAAAGGCGCAGCGAGGGAGTATGTGTGTGTGTGTGTGTGTCATACCAGTGTGCCTTTGAGAGTGTGCACATGTGCGCGAGTGTCAAAGAGGTGTGTGTGTGTGTGTGTGAGCATCAGCAAGTTTATGGCGAAATGCCACGGCAGCAGCTCCTCCGTGTGTACACACACACACACACCTCTGTGGTGTTCACGTGGAGGAGGAAAGAGTTGGGGTGCCATCATTGAAAGTCCACTTCCATCAGGAGAATGCTAATGTCCACACACACACACACACACACACACCTCACAACAAACTACTGCAAGGTCACACGTCCCTCACACCTCTGCACACAAACACCTGCTGACACACGTAAACCGAGACATTTAGACACGCAAATAGGGGGAGGAGAGGATGGAGATAACTAGGGGAGGGGGGAGGGAGAGAGATAGATGTGTGTGTGTGTGTGGGGGGGGGGGGGGGTGCAGTGTCAAGAGATAAATCTGTCCTCCTGCCAAGCTTCCCAGATAATCAATCACACGAATGACAATGGACACACACACACTGGTGTTCTGCATGGTGAATTCAGCTGGATGGCGTGCCGGGTTACGCTGGAGTACATGCGGTCCTCCACGACGGGTCATTGGAACACCGTTATAATAATGCACCTCCGACACAGGTCTTAATAATATCACCAATAAGTGAATTTAATGAAATGATCCGTAAAAGCCCTCGATGAACGAGTGGCCTCGAGTCCGGAGAACAGACCCGGAGGAGACCAACGGGGTTGAGTTTCATCTCTACGGGTGGGGGTGGGGGGGACCTCTCCTCCAACACCCCCCCCCCCTTCTCTGTGTGAGGAGGAAGCTGGAGTGGAGAGGGGAGGGTGGAGGGCGAGGGAGCTGAAGGAGGGCGGGACAGCTGGAAGTGGAGTGAGATGAAGGGTTAAATCTACCAGGCAGAAACACTTAAGACTCCCAAAGGATGGAGAGGGAAAGAAAACACGGTTTGCATCCTTCGGCTTCTTGCCGTAACCGCCCGGCAATTTCGATACGGAGCTCATTTTGAGGGTGCGTAGGCTGGCCTGGGGGGGGGGGGGGGGGGTTAAACCTCTGGCCCACTGCGCCGGTCCCACGGCCAAACGGCAGCACCGGCCGCTGACGTTATCGGATTCACTTTGTAGAAATCAGCGTGGACATGTCTTGTTCTCGTGGAGCTGGTTGAAACGCGCTGCTGGCGGACGCTTTGCGACCCTGGACGCACAGCGATGATACCGGCCGAATTGGCGACAGAAGACGGGACCGCCGTCCACACACACCAATTCAAAGGGTCTGGATTGAAGAGCCGTCGACTCGGCGTCGGCTTCACTTCAGTGACGGACGTCGCTCTGCGTACCAATCAGAATTCAACCTTTTAATCTGGTGACAACGGTCGGCCTATTCGTTCATGTTTATGCAAACACCCACCTAGGTATAATACAACAGATTAGCTAAAGGTGCGAGTTTAATTATTCCATAATTAATACCTAAAAGGGTGTTTTTATTAACTCAAGATCGCTGCAGTTTTATTATTATAAATAGAAAATGCAATGGAATGAATGCATTTGAAGCCACGTGTGCATTGCTTGTATTTAACTGTTGTCTTATCTAGGCCATATTCCCTACAGCTATATATAATTAAAGACATTTCATACTTTGACTTGTGCAGCACAAATTGATCGCACAGAGTAGGTGAACCCTCATCATTTTTAAAGCGGAGATGTCTGGCGTGAATAAATGCTTAACGTTTCATCTCTCGATGAAAAAAGCCACGAGGAGGAGGAGGAGGAGAAGAGAAGGGCCTCCGCTGTGTTCAGCAACTGCACGTCGCAGCTCTTCAAATATGGAGAGGTGGGTTTCCAATAAAAATCACTCTACCAAACAAAAGCGGGATGAATCGGCCGAGGGAGCGGCGGCCGGGCGAGGGGCTCGAGCCGCCGGCCCGTCGGAGGATGACGGAGCGTCGTCTCTCTGGACGTCTGCTGAGGCTCTCCGTGGCCCGTTTTCTCTTAATTTGCCGGTAGGTATCCGTCGTTTCCGACGGGTCTGATGACATCATCGGCATTTCTGTGCTTCTGGTCTGATGGCCGGATGTGTACAAACTATTTTAAAAAAGCTTGAGGAAGAAACGGGCAAACGAGTTGCACTCGAGCGTCGACTACTTTGGGTTTTTGTTTTATTTATTTTTTGAAAAGGGACATTTTAGTGAAAAATGTCCTCATTGCTGAACGGGACAATCAGGAGCCGGCACACAGACAGACAGTCGGGTTAGAATAACACCGACGATGAGTCTGAACGCCAGAGGAGCGTTTCCTCAACGCCGAAGCGAGCTGGATGGTACGGCAGCCCGCTGACAGCACGCGAGAGCGGGGGAGGGGCGAGACAGGCATGTTATATGTCAACTAAAGTGCTGCACGCAACACAGTGTGTGTGTGTGTGTGTATGTGAGAGATGTAGAATAAAGGTCACAGCGCCGCACTCTGCCAGAACTGTGACCTTGAGCTGCTGACGGAGGCACGTGTGTGTGTGCGTGTGTGTGTAATAACCATGCTTAGTGAACAGATGGAGCTTAGAGTACCAGACATACAGTCATTATGACTGACTGACCAGCTTGGTTGGTGTGCTTGTGTATGTGTGTGTGTGTGTGTCTTTCAAACAAGTGCACGATGAGGCACAGAGAGAACTCCCTTCATGTGCCACGTACCGCTCTGGGTTCTCCTCTAGCTCGACCATCCCATTTCCCCGGGCACATTGGCAATCGCATCCCAGACCAGACCATCCCAAGCCACACTGTCGGCGTGTGTGTGTGTGTGTGTGTGTGTGTGTGTGTGTGTAATGACGGGTGCTGCCGGGCCTGCAGCTAGAGTGGGGAGGGCTCATGCAGATGACCCGGGTGTGCGGCGCGGGGCTCACCAGTCAACCCGGCATCTAGGTCAGGAGCGCTGGATAGATCCAGAGTGACGGCTGAAATATCAACCAAACGCAGCGCCGCTCGTCTCGGAGGTGGAGTGGGGGAGCAGTGAGAGAGGAGAGGTGGGGGGGGGGGGCAACAGGGCCGCTATTGTGTGTGAATGGGTCAGTGGAGAAAGAGGGCTTTGAGCAACACAGCAAGCTAATGGGAGCCGGAGGGCGCGTGACGCAGCGGCGGAGCGCCCAACACAAACATGGAGGTCGCCATTCAGCGCCGCCGACCTCTCCCCGGCCCAGCCCCCATTCCTTCTCCCATGCAAGAGAGAGAGGGAGAGAAAGAGAGAGAGAGATACTGGATTCTTGGCTTGTTTTCCCACTTCTTTTCCTCTTAGCATGTTTTGCCCCCTCCCCCGATCTCTGAATTACCCACCAGTTTTTTCTTTCTCCCCCCTTTTCTTCTTTACTTTCTCCCTCTTTTACAAGCCGCCTGTCTTTGTGCACATCCGGCTTCACCACATGAACTTAGAAATTAAACGGGAAAGACAAACAGCGAGACCGACAGGACAGAGAGGGAGAGAGAGAGAGAGGGGACAGACAGAGAGAGAGAGCGGAAAGAGAGGAGACGGGAGGAGGGAGACAGGAAGGGAGGTTTCCTCTATAGAGAGGGGGAGACGTGGGAGCAAGGGGGAGGAGAGATTACGCTGGTGGCGCCTCTGTGTGTGTTTGTGTATGTTGCACACATCTCAGGATATGCAGCTCACAGGAAACAAACAGCTGCAAAAATCCATTTCCCCCCCCACACACACACAACCACGGAAACACAACCACACAGCAGAAGACACAAAAGGCAAAACACACACACACTGAACCAGCGGACCGCTGTGTTCTCAAATGTCATGAACACACATCTTTGTACACAAACACACAGACTCCAAACACACACATTCCCCCCCACCCACATGACAAATAAACACTCATGAAAACCACCCACACATGAAAACAAATGCATGGCATTCATCTCACACTCACATCAAAGTGGTTGTTTGAAGGGAGACTCACCTGTACGTGAGGCACTTTCTGTGGGGTGAGAGGGGGTGAGGAGAGCGAGTGGGAGGCGGGAGGCGCCCAGGGGTGGGCGGCCTGGTTGGGGGGAGGGGGCGTGCTCTGCAGGTGGTGCGGCTGGGCGGACATGTGCGCGTGCTGCACCGGAGCGCTCTGGGCGGGCGCCGCCAAGCCCTGGAGCGGGGCGCCGTGCTGCCCGACGACCGGACCCTGGAAACCCATGGGGTTGGGAAGCCCGCTGCGGGGGCCCTGCTGCGGGGCCTGGAGCAGACGCTGGTCCCCCCCCTGGCAGGCGGGAGCTTCCAGAGGCCCTGGGACGGCGAGAGGAACACGGGGTCAGCACCGACGGCGTGACGCACGGCCGACAACGACGTGGCTCGCCGCCTGTCCGTCGCCACGACAACGACTACTTTTCTTTGCTGCCGTTTCAATCCCCAAACCCGTCGCACACGCGTGTAGAATGTTAAATTAAACACACAAGCTGGAAACCAGCTTCTATTACATAAAAATAAGTTTATAGTTGTTTTTTTAAAGCTTTGAAAAGCATAAGCAAAACTAAATTCAGAACAGAAGAATAAAAAAAGAAGCTCAACTTAAATCTAACGCATTGGTCAATAAGTGAGGGAGATCAAAAAGTGTAAAGTGCAGGTTCACAGGTCAGATTAAGTTTCTCAACTACTTCAACAATCCTCCAGCTGTCGGCCTTTTTAAACCCCAGTTCTCCTGTATTCTGGAGGGTTGCTGGTACGACGCCGCCATGTAGGTAGACAGCCAGAGCTTTGTCTTTTTCTAATTGGGTGTCGTGTTCCCAAATTTATTCCCGGGTCCGTTGGTATTTCAACTGCTGTGAACACGTGGCGGAAATCGTGTGAAGACGAGCTCACGCCAACACCCGTGTTGTACTTGCACCTTTCTAAACGTGGAGAGTGGAAGATTGAATGGATGTGCGGTCGATGGAAAAGCATCACCTGTCGTGCGCTTACCTTGCTGAGGCCTGCTGGGCCCCATTTGAGGACCGCGCTGTGGCCCCAGGCCGGTGTACATCTGCCCCGCACTGGGGGGCTGCTGGTGTTGTGGGGCAGACAGAGGGATTTGGGGAGGCCTCTGGGCCAGAGCATTGGGCTGAGACTGCAGGGCTGTGTACCCTGCAACCTCCGGGGCCCCAGCTAGCCCCGCACTGGGGGGTCTGCCCTGCTGGGGAGGAGGGGTCGGGGTTCCCAGAACCCGCATGGGGGACATGGATGAGGGGGAGGGGTAGGTTCCCTGAGCTGGGGGGACAAGTTGGGATTGGGGCTGGTTCTGGGTCTGGGGCAGACTCTGAGGGTGCATAGGCTGGCCCTGCTTCCCCGCCTGCTGCATCGGGGCAGAATGGGTCGGAAGGGGCTGGGCTTGGTGCGCCGGTCCAGGAGGGTATCGCTGCCCCTGTGGCCCAGCGGCTGGGGTTGATGCCTGGTTAAACCTCTGGCCGAGCTGCGCTGGTCCCATGGCCTGGCTTGTGTTAGCATTGACATTAGAGTTGGCACTCTGGCCCATCCCAGGTCCCATGGCTCCATACTGGGCCTGGTAGCCAGGGTACTGGGCGCCCCCAAACCCTCCCATGCCTTGTTGGTGCGGCGGCTGTCGGGAGGGGGAGTGTGGGTATCGGGGTGTGGGGCCCATGTTGGGGTAGCCCTGGGGTTGTGACTGGGGCTGGGGGTGTCTCATCTGAGCACCACCAATTCCAACATGCCCCAGGTAGTGAGCCGGGTCTTGAGCCGGAGGGGGCACCATGCTCTGCGACGGATAGAGTTGGTTCATGCGAGCTGCATTGGGTGTAGGCGTGACTTGCATCCCACCGTAGTTGCCTTGAGACATCTGGTAGGCTCCCATCTGGTTGGGCCCGCCCCCCGGTTGTGCCGGAGGCTGCTGATAAGCCGATCTGGTCTGCTGCGCTTGCTGCTGCTGCTGGCCCCAAACGCCACCCCCGCTTCCTCCTCCGCCCGCGTCGCCCGGGTACCCGTGGAGGGGGTTGCTAGAGTTAGCTGGGTTGTTATGGTAGTGGGAAGCCATACCATTCATGGCCGTGTTCACGTTCGGCGGCCCCTGGCTGGGACCGTTCTGGGCAATCATTCGTCCTCCGGGGGCCCCGGGTTGATCGTAGCCCGTGTAGGGGCCGTGGTCGTAGATCTGCCCCAGTTTAGGCTGCCCGGGACCAGGCACCGTGCTGTGGATCATCCCCTGGTGGTAGCTCCTGGTTCCCTGCTGCTCGTGGTTCAGAGAGGGATTCGTCTCCTGGGCCAAAGGGTTGGACTGGGCGGAGGCCGGCTGCTGGGGAAAGCAGTCCCCTAAACCATCCAATTCATCGGAGAACAGCCCTGCATCGTCCCCGAATAAACTCAACATCCCGGGGTCCGCCATGGCTGGGTGGGGGGCCCGCAGATGGGGGGTGGGGGGGGGACTGGATGGTAGGGAGGTGTGTTGTGCAGTGAGGAGCTAATCAGCTAACTGCTAATTTGAAGCTTGCTACTCCATGATCCTAATGTAGGTTCCTGGTGAGACGGACAGAGGAGAGAGGAGGGGGGGAATAGAAAAATGGAATGAGTGCATTGGACCAGAAGGACGCTGCACACTTGAATGAAGTGCTGAATGGACTTAAAACACTCCTTGGCGGTTTGCGTCGACATGTACAACGGCAGAAAGTTAGTGACGCATTCAAAGACGGATTCATGACACGACGTCCACCACCAAGGACCCGGAACGCGCAGCATTCACTGGGATTTGACCCAAGAATCATTCTTGTGTGAATAAGGGGTTGTGATCGTTTTGGTGAATATTTCTTTCAACATTTATCTTTTAGCAACATGCCAAGTGTTCCCACTGGCATATAGCTCGAGATTCAACATTGCTTTGTTTATTCAAAGGGATTTACAATCTCCACACAACATCCTCTTTGCCGGGACCGTATCGCGGCCCAGCGCCGCGCCATTGGAGGGAATGTCAGAGTGACGGCTTTGGCTGTTCATCCAGGTGAGCTGAGCTCTATGCTAGCAGCTAGAACGGCTACTGTAAAGAGAAGTTTAATATCAAACCTATTTGTTAGACATAACCAACTTGTAGTTTACCATTATTGCCATAGACATCTATGTAGCCATAGCACGCTACTTTTGAATGGCAACATATTTGATAATATAATAGCTTGTGCTGCCTGGTACGGCCCTACACAACTCCTTTTAGGGTTTCTCATTACCCGATACTTTCCCTGGATTACCTCACTAGTACAAAACCTCATGAACAATCCTACCGTCTTGAAACAACATGAAAAAGCTACCTTAAATAGGGCCTCGATCTTATAATCAGCCTGCATACCGCACTGCCCACAATGGCGTACGACTGATGTTTGGTAGCAGAGTAAAAGAAGTTGGCAATAAACTGAGAATCAAACATGGCCTGACGGTTGCTGGCCGCAGTGTTGACCGCTATAGAAAAGGAAAGAACCGGACGCGAGTCCAAAAGGTGAATTGTGGGGTGGAAATTAGGCGTTTCTTCAAGTCACGAAACTAGCAAATGTAAGTTACTTCAAACTTAAGCCAAGAGGTTAAAAACACATCGTTGTATGCCCAATATGCATTTCAGATCAATAGTCCACAGGTATGTTGCTAGTACACAATTTAACCATGTCGTCCCCCTAGTACTGGATATTTTTCACAGTCCATACTGCAATATTGGCTGTGAAATCACAAGTATAGCCTCCCCCAAACCTTTACCCTCTGGATGTTGCATCACACACACTCGTGTTTCGGCCGTGTTACCTGCTGAGCGGAGGTGCAGTGGATTAACTTGTATTTCTAGAACGGTTATCAGTTGCAGTAAAAAAATTAATGCAAACATTGGAAGAAGAAAAAACGAACTCTCCTTCACATGCACACACACGGATGCACACACACACACACACACCAAGACTGACTGGCGGCTGAATGACTTGCCGACCGAGGAGCTACCGGTCCACTGCTGTACAGAAACAGATCCCAGACCTGTTGGCTGGCTGGATGGCAGCTGCTGCTGTTCAAACAAGAGTTGCATCTGCTGGGCCCCTTTTGTTCTAACACACACACTCAATGACTCTCCCTGTGTGCAAGTGTGTGTGTGTGTGTGTGTGTGTGGTGTGTGTGTGTGTGTGTGTGTTGAAAAGAAAGAAGTTCTTTTGTTGGGTAGTCAAATTGAGGTGGGGGCGGTTGGGGGCAGTGTGTATGGATCTCCCTTGGTAAAAGGAGAATAAACACGCATACAGCAGACCTGCTTCAGCATTACTCAGCACGCCACATTTGCATGCAGGATTTTAGAAAAACTGATCACGAGACGCCGCGTACAAAGACAACCCAGGGACTGGGTGGCCCTCGCACCACCCGGGTGAGAGGGTGGAGGTAGGTGGATGTTAGTGTGAATGAGTGGGTGTAGGCAGGACCGGGACGGTCTGCTGCTTTTATGCACCTTTTCTTCTTAAATAACACAACAGCCATCCCCCTTCACCTCATTTAGTTCCTCCTCCACACTCCACTCCTCCCACTGATTTTGCGTCACCCACTTATCGACCTCCTCACATGAAACGGTGCGCACAAATTGGTAATTTTCCTTTTCCTCAGAAGTATTGTGGCGTGCCCCAGAATCACCTAACTCCGCTAACTTTAAGTTACTGAGGCTCAGTCTCAGACGGGCCCCCCTGGGGTTTGAGTACGCTGGTGCATCACAGAGCCATCAGCGCCTCACAGCGATATTAACTGTTCTGCAATCAAAGCAAAAGCTGGCAGTGTGGCATTATGGGTAATCGGTGTCCCTCACAGAAACACACCTGCTTTCTGTCGCAAGGCAGATGTTCTTTTTTTCAGCTGGAGCAGGTTTTTTGTCCACCAGCTTCTCATTGCTTCCTCCTTCTGCTCCAGAATCCGAAGGCGGCGGCTTCACAGACCGAGCCGCCTCTGAAGCGATCAGAACACCAGAACTTGGGAGCAAACAGTTTCCCACAAGTCGTCTCAAGAGTACAAAGTTGAACTGATGTTCCTTCATCTATTAAAGTAGCTACTGAGCAGAGAGCGTATGCAATTCAAACAGGTTTGGAATGTCCAAAGAAACTGTATATACACAGGAGTAGTTTTGCGCGTGTGTATGGATATAACATGTATATACACACACACACATATATATATACAACCAAACATATATATATATGTATATATATACAACCAAACATATATATATATATATGTGTGTGTGAATATATATATATATATACATATATACAACCAAAGATATATATATGTGTGTGTGTATATATACATATATATACAACCAAACATATATATATGTATATATTAGAGATGCACCGATCAGGTTTTTGGTGCCGATCATTGAAATAAGTATCTGCCGATCACCGATAATACCGATCACCGATCACGGTGTCGATTGAAGCATTCTATTTATTGTGTAGCATTATTTCCTAGGACTATGAGGAAATACATATATAAAGCACCTCAAACATTAAAGAAATTACCGATTTCTTTAAAGATTTAGGACTTTTACTTTGAAAAATGTCCTAATTGATACATTACAATTGATTGATTGCCAGTGATGGGGATTTCAGATATGTATGGAACACATCTGCATTATTCATTTCCTGGAACTCTTGGGGAAATCTATATACAGGACTTTTCTTAACATACAAAAGTCTGACTTATTTTTATAAACTCTTCCTTGGTACAGTAAACATGTTTTAATGTTAGCATAATTTAAGCTAAATCTCAGAAACTATCTATAAAGATACATCAGTTCATTGTTTACTTTTATATGTTCGTGTATGATTTGTCGACATCTTATTTTGATAAACGGATGTTGTTTCACGTGGTTCTTTCCGCTAACTTTGCAAAACTGGATGTTGTCACTTAAATCCTTCCGCTAACGTTATCAAACCCCTCTTTGCTCCTGATGGAATGTGTTTACCGTGAGCATCTCTAGGGGCTCAGACATGTGAGAGTCGGCTGAGTCGACCCAGAGATTCAACTCGGGGGACGGGGACGCCGCTCGGTGGTGAGGATCCCCTCTGACCTCTCACTCTGCGGCCCTCGCCGGGCGCATCGTCTCCGTTGAGGTGCGCGGCGATTGAAACGTCTGATAGTTCTCGCAGATGTTCCGTCATCTGATCGGCCGTTTTGAGAACGGCGATCAAAACCGATAATGGGAATATCGGCCGATATGGATCAGCGCCGATCAGATCGGTGCATCCCTAGTATATATATATATATATATACACACACACATACACTAAACAACCCCTGGCAGCTAGCATACACGAGACAAACAAGCGATTAGCCCGTTAGCTTGATGCTAACACCGGTTGACGATTCCCATTAATGCGCTAATGGAATCTAGCATCGTAACCACGATGATGTTAAACGATCAATTCTACTTCCCATACCTCAACAGGAAACTTCCCGTTGCTCGATTACGTCGCATTGCTAGCGTAAAGTTACCTCAGCGCCGCACACCGACGACAGACACACAACGCCACCTCAGCTGAGTTTCCCCACTGCGCTTCACTCCATCTGCTGTTCTCTGGTCAAGAAATGAAAACCCGTCGTCACATTAGGGTCTTAATATATTGAATAAAAACCGAATATCTTATGCATTCAACATTGTCAAATGTCCCGTGGTATTTTAAATGGTACGTAGATATGAACGCTAACATCGGGACAACACAACTTTTTAGGCGCAAATAACAAAGACCAAACTATCTGCCAGTGAGAAAAGCTTTCCTAAAGGTTCCAACTTTTCACCGGTTCCTGCCTCACGCTTGAATAGCTTCTGGGTTTTCCTGGTCGTTTGATATTAAAACGCATCCGTTTTGCTTTTGGATTGTGTCATTTCTGACCAGACGATTCATCAAATAAAATCGACAGATTAAAATCTCTAAACTAGAGCAGCACTACTCCTCCGTCGGCTGCCAGACGTTAAACCGCGACAGAGAAAGAAAGTGTTAACTTGTGTGGTTTCGCAACGGCACACTGGTGTTCATCTGGGACAAGCGTTCACATGGCACCGGGAAATACGGAGATAAATGGAAAACATATTGAAAATAATGGAGGCGTTAAAGCACCAAGTAGCGGTTTGTTTACCTGGAACACTCACTTGTCGGGACTTAGTTTAAAGGGTTAAATGTGGGACTGTATAACGAGTAGGGCTGCAACTAACGATTATTTTGATAATCGATTAACCGGTTGATTATTTTATCGATTAATCGGATAAAAAAACAAAAACTTTAATTTTCAACCCTTTGTTCAAAACAGGGTCCGTACGGTCATGGAAAACCTGGAAAAGTCATGGAATTTTTAAATGGCTATTAGCAGGCCTAGAAAAGTAATTGAAAAAAATAAATTCCCAAAATATTTGGAAAAGTAATGAAAATTTGTTTTATTCAAATGTTAATTTACACGGTATATATACGGTATGCTTTGGAATTCTCATTGTTAGTTTAAATACGACATCTTCTCACTTTGTCACGTATAGACAGAGTTTTCACAAAATGTTTAATCATGGAAATTTGGTTTAAAGTCATGGAAAGGTCCTGGAGACCCACTGGTCAGCATGTGATGAACCTGTTCACTGGTCACCATGGTGATGAACCCGTCAGAAACAGACTGACAGCGTTCCTCTCCTGAGCAGTGGTCCCCATGTGGCCCCGCCCCCTGAACAATATCAGAGACGCGTTCCGATTTATTATTTTTTTCACCTGGCCCGCTGCCGTTGAGATTGCAGTGAGACGCGGAGAAAATGTGGAGTGGTGCTCTTCGCAATAGAACATCTTTGATGGGACGTGTCGCGTCTCGGCCAATCAGCGTTCAGATGTCCACAGCGTTTGGGAAGTTAGGTTAGCTTGAATGTTAGTCCGCTACATCTGCTGCTGTCACGCTGCAGCGATACTAACAAAGTACCCGTACGTTAAAAACGATGTGATTTAGCATACTTTTAGTATCGAAACTTCATTAAAAGAGCGATCAGAGCGCACGCGCTGCTCCGCTCCGTTAAATGTTGTCTGCGCGCGCAGCGCTCACAGCGAGTGGCGTCGTGGCTTATCTCCGTTGCCTTTCTCCGTGGAAAAATATTTTCCGCTATCCGCCACGGAATAAATAACCACGTTTTCTACGTTATACTCTTGTGGAAATGCCACACACGTCGTGACATGTAGCGCCCTGGTGTCTGGGTTCATAACATCACCCGTAGGCGCACTTCGCTCCGTGAATGTCTCCGACTACGTGAATGACTTCCGCATCCAGCGCCACGTGAGCAGCAGCAGCCAATTACATTCATCAACAGCGGAGCAGCTCAGCGCTGATTGGCTCTCACAACGCAGCGTTCCGTCTCTCCTCTCCCTCCGCTCTGGTTTCTCCTGCGCCGCTCTGCGCTCAACTCAACTTTGTTTATACTCCGCGACTTACTGAGCGCCGTAATAATCGGGCGACACAACGAATCGATAATGAAATTCGTTGCCAACTATTTTAATCATCGATGTTATCGATTCGTTGTTGCAGCCCTAATAACGAGTAATACTGAAGGCTGGAGAAGATTATTCCCAAAGACGGGTTGGATGTGTGATGAAAGTGGCTTAAAGTAGATAGCGGGTCTATTTATAAGAACTGCCTCTCCGTTGCAGCTGTGTGGAGAGTGCTGCTCCGGGTCAGCATCTTGACATCGAGTCATGTGACCTGCTGACTTCCGGCTAACGGTAACCCCCTGAGGAAGGTTCCGGAGGCCCCGTGGCCAGCTGGCTTCGGGATGAGAGGCTCTCGAGCAAACACTGCGTCTGAGAGACTGAATCGGGACGCTGACCTTGAAACGGACGGCCTTTTTTCTCTCCGTACGCCGTGAACAAAAAGAGCGCCGAGCGGCCGGGCCGCCGAGTTACGACGACCTTATCGACAGCTTGGCGAGTTCCGCCTCACCTGGAGCCGGCAGTAATCACTCGGCGGCTCCAGCAGACCTGATGAACTAACCGGCACACTGTCAAACCGCAATTATCGAAGCCGCCCGCACAGAACACGTCGCCGCAGCGCCGGTGGCACGCCGGCCTCTCTGGAGGGCCTCCGCTCAGCAGAAACACACACGGCGCATATTGACGCACTGGAAAGAGAAGCGGCATCTACTCGTTTTCACGCCGACTCATCCCTGAAGCGGGCGATGCGGCGCTCCTACGGCCTGCCTGAGCGGTGTCACCGGGTGACATCACACGGTGTAAACTCGGGCTGGTGTGAAAGCCAGCGGGGCCCCGGCACTCCGCGGCACGCCTCTAAGACTTTTTATTTTTCTCCTCAGAACGGCTCGTTCCTCGATTATTTTGATTAACAAGAAGCGAGGTCGGCGGCGTCGCTCTGTGCCGACTCGTGCCGCGGCGTTGGTCCGGGTTGAAAGAAGGGCGGCGGCGGCGGGATCGGCGGCTCGCTGCGGTCCGTCTGCGCTGTTCAAAGTTTGGCTGCCGCAGCGTCTGTCACCTCCGGGCTTTACTACAGGAAATATCTGCCGTGTAAACAACGCTGGGTTTTATTTCTGTTGTTCCTCCCCGCCGGAGACGGCCGAGGGAGGCGCAGACGGAGGAGCGAGGAGCGCGAGGAGACCCCGATCTGACGCCTTCGGCGGCGAGCGGTCTCCCCTCTTCCTCCGGAGGACACGTGCGCTCCCGCCCACCTCCCATTACCGCCGGGATCTAAGCCGCTATAATTTATACCTTTGTTCCCAAATGGAGGACGGCGCGCTGGAGCCGGCGCGCTGTATGTGTAATTACGCTCAAGTGAGGGGATGCGGGCCGCGGGTTTGGGGCCAGGAAGGAAGGAAGAGAGAGGAGGAGGAGAAGGAAGAGGAAGAGAGGGGAGGTAGGGGGGGATCAAGAAAGCAAAAGAAGAAAGAGAAGCAGTGAAGCTAGAGAAAATCTGGTTATTTTACGCACGGCTGCTTCATTAATGGACAGTGTGTGCGTGTGTGTGTGTGTGTCGGAGGTTTGTGTGCGTTTCGGCGGAAGGGGAAGGGGGGGCAGGAAAGGGCTGTGTTTATCCAATCTGTTCCCTGCCTTTACCATGTGGTAGGAAAAACCACTGGCCGGGTACCAGTGTGATCCCAGAGGACTCACAAGGCCGAGAGACACAGAGAGAGGGAGAGAGAGAGAAGTAGGCCACAGGGGGTGGCCAAGGAACCTGCTCATAAGTGTGTGTGTGAGACAGCTGATTGAACCTGTGAGAGTCTCTGAAACAGACTAGTCTTTGAAATCCACTCTCATCCCGAGAGTGGATTAAAGAAGGCGAGCGACGTCAGCGGCCACGTGGAACAGACCAACGGCCTCCTGCCGTGGGGTCACCACGGGTTCCTCAACAGAGACGGGGTCTGTGTCCTCCAACCGCCGACGCAACTCGAGTCAAACTTTTTTTTAAAGGGGTTAGACGTTAAAAGAAACCCAGACGGGCCTCGTCTCCAGCTGGGAGTCGGTGAGAAACCACCAGCGGCTTTGGGGGCTGGTGAGAGATTCGTCACCGCGGTGCCGAGAGAAGACGACGCTTTGGAAACATTTGAGCCGACGACATCACAGGCGGCACGTTCCGGATTTTTTCAGAGAAAAATATTAATTAGATGCGAACACACACCTCTGATCAATCACTGCCATTGACATGACCTTTTAGACCAATGGGACAGGCGCGTCTCGACCGGGTCTCCAGAGATTGGCCAGTCCCCGGTCTCCTCCCCCACTGGACCCGCCTGCCTGCTAACAACCAATTAACTTCCAGGGCCCTTTCTGTGAGGCTGAGGGGTAACTTCTCCCCCGACACACACACGCGCACGTGCTTCCGTTGTGGGTTTGAATCTAGTTAAAGAGCTCACCGGCTCCTTCTTTTTTGGGAACCATTTTCAGGTGGATTAAAATCCGGCTGGGACATTTGAGTGCCGGGAAGAAGGAACAACGTCAGCGACCAAGGAAGGAGCCGATGGACCACGGCGCCCTCCGAGAGGAGGTGCCCCGGGACCGAGATCACCGGAGCGACGCAGACGGCCTCCTGCGTGTCGGTTCCACGAGCCGGCGTGATTGCGTCTCTCCGGCGGCAGCGAGGGGAAACGGTGCTAGAGGTCTGAGGGATGAGACGGGGCGGTGGGCGGGGCAATTGGACGTGCACCGCGGCGACGCCGGGCGAGGTCAAGGAGGGATTATAAAAAAAACATGAACAGGCGGGTCAGAGATGTACTTGACAGGCCGTCTCCTCCGTCACACAAGCAGGCCACACACACACACACTTGAGATCTGTAATAACGCCAGCCTCTCTTCTAGGCACAACACTTGGTCCAGAAGGCCCTCGCTGCAGGAGGATGGGGAGGAGTGAATGCGGAGGAGGACACACACACAGAGAGAGAGCCAGATAGAGAGAGAGACACCGACAGAGAGACACCGTGTTGCACCATATGTCCCATCATGCAACAACCTGAGGGACAGTGAGTGACCATCACAAGAAACAACTGTTCTTTTGCGATAGTTATTTCTCCGACATTATTATCCATATAAATCGTGTGTTTTTGTGTCGTTACGTTGTGGTTCTTCAGCAATGTTGTTGTAACATCCATTCCAATGAAGCCGATTGAATGGAGAGACGTCGTGCCACACCCTGACCCGTCTCACACTAACACAGCTTTCCAAACACCGATCGGAGCGAACGCTAATCTAAAGCAGAGAGACGTACTGGGAATATTGGGGAAAAGAAACCGAGAGTCAAAGTAGATCAGAATGTTATCTGGCCCTAGAAAGAGATTATGAACAGGCGGAATATCTCTTCTGTCGGGGGTCAGAAGCAGAGAAGGACCCCGACCCGGCACAGGCTCAGTGACCGATTGGCGATCGGAAGAAACCCGAATATGTGGTCGCTGTTCGACAGGTGAGGTGGAGACTGATGCACCGCCTCCTGAAATGTGAGACAGAAAAAAGACGAATGTCCTTGGACCGGCTCCAACTGGGAGAATCTTTAAGTGAGAATCCTACGAGAAGGAAACACACACACCCCTTGTTGCACGCCACAACCTGAGCACACTATTATTCATATGAATTGTTTACGTTTTTGTGTTATGTCGTGGTTCTTTGGCAATATTGTTGTTGCAACATCCGTGCCAATAAAGCCTATTTAGGAGAGAGAGCGAGAGAGAGAGAGAGAGAGAGAGAGAGAGAGAGAGAGAGAGAGAGAGATGACACTCAGTTTTGAATGTCACCACAGTGCTAAAGACCCCCGCTAACCTTTTGGCTGGAAATGAGAGAACGGGGAGGGAGGGAGCAAACAGACAGGCAGGCAAAGATGGAAGGGGAGAGAGAGAGAGATGGAAAGGGTGAGAATGAAGAGCAGAAGGAAGAGGAGGCAGCTCACGCCTGGGTGGAGAGGGAGCGAGTGTGGGTGGGTGTGGTGGAGCGACGGAGGGCGAGATGAAAGAGACGGAGACAAATGACAGCAGCACTTCTCGCGGCTGCCGTCCGCGACACATGACGGGAGACAAAATGGCCACCGCCCTGACAAACACCGGCTCTCCTTCTGGCCCAGGATACCCAACACCGGGCGGGAGCACGGCGGCGCCGGGCGCCATCGACCCCACACGGGGAACAACATGCCCGCCCGGTGCAGGCCTGCAGGTCACACCGTCAGGGTCACCTGCTCTTCAGTCAACGGCGTCGAGAAAGTTAAAAAAGGAGGCGTTGTTCTCGTACCGGTGACGACGAACCAGGGAAACTTTCCAAGTGAACGAACAAGTCCCGGCACACGCTGCCAGCCCGAGAAAAGAGAAGTTCAGTGGTTTTCCTCGCCGTGTTTCTGCATTTACCCTTTAATTGTATCATAAAAAGACACCTGAAGCTTAAAGACAACTTGTAATCCTATGAAGACTGGAAACAACAATATATAAGCCTCAGCTCTTAAAACACCAAGTGGATCAACGCCGTCATCTGGAACTCAAAACAACCACTGAGAGGAGCAGTGCACACGCAGTCCCTGATGAGCGCCGCCAGCCAGAGAGACGGCGCCGAAGGGAACGTCGGCTCAGGACGACGGTAGAAATGGAGCAGAAAAAAGAGAAAAGTGAGACCTGAAGACGCTTCTGGACGTTTCCCCACATCCAGAGGAAAGCCCCCCGTGGTGTTGGCTCCAACGGCTGTTCAGGCTCACGAACACATCGTCTGAGCCGTCAACAAGGACGCAGGACATGTTCGATGCAGTCAAGTCACTTTACCCAACGCTAGGTAGCTGAAATACATTTTTTTGTGTGTTTAAAACATACTAGGGCTGCAAAATAGTCACAATATTATTGACTTCTTCCTGCAAATAGCTTTGAATTTGTAAAATGTACTTTAGCACATCAATGGACCCGTATGGGCGCCAATGCATGGAACTCATTTCAGTGGAGCTCAAGAAGTCTCTCAAAGGAAAAATGTCCCGATATAAACTTCCGCCGAGCATCCGAGAGACGACCAATCTCAGCCCGTCACGCCTGGAGCTTCTTTTCAGATTTACCTGTATTCAAATGTTTAAAAACACACAGCTATTTATTTATTTTTTAAATCAAGACTGTTTTCAATGAAACTGAAAATTTAGCGAAAGTACAGATTTGAGAGAAGTGCAGGAGGAGGAGCGAGTTGTTTAAAGAGCGGCGCGTCACGCTCCCCTCAGAGCGGAGGGGCCGACGGTGGACGCCACGCAGCGGAGAGTCAAATGAGCTGCGAGGGACAAAGACGGGAACAATGGCCGTTTTCACTAACAGAGCACAACAACATCAGTGTTGTCAGCCACGAGCGCCGGAGCTCTCTGCATGCCGACGGGGGCGCCGCCGGCTTCTCGTCCTCGCACATACTATGTGGCCCGTTCTGGTTTTTATTACATCCATCTTGCTCTAAAGCATCCTGAAAAACACGAGCTGGTTAGAAAGGTCACGAGAAGGTGGCACAGTACGAGTGAAAACGCTCAGATAACGAGCCGATCACAGTAATGATTCATAGGTCAGGGCAACGGCGTTTTGAAAACAGGCGACGCATTGACGGACACCTGTTTGTTACAAACAAAGTGGCTTTGTTTCTGCTGGAAAAAGCTGCGGCGAGTGAATGAACAAGGCCGCGCCGCGGTTACATCTTTACGGCCATCAGACATGTTTGTTTGGATGCATTTGGGGGGAGGGGGGGGGGGTATAATGGGGGCATACATGTGGACAGGGAGCAGCAGCGCATGGATATTACCACTGAAAATTGAATTGCGTCATTCTGTGAAATCTCAATTAATTGGTGAATCTTGATGTTGTGTTTCGTGCGGTGTGGGTTGAGTCTAGGGATGCAACTAACAATTATTTTGATAATCGATTAATCTGTTGATTATTTTTTCGATTAATCGGAAAAAAACAAAAAAACTTTAATTTTCAACCCTTTATTCAAAACTGGGTCCGTACGTTCATGGAAAACCTGGAAAAGTCATGGAGTTTTTAAATGGCTATTTCCAGGCCTTGAAAAGTAATTGAACAAAATAAAATCCCAAAATGTTGGAAAAGTAATGCAAATGTATTTTATTCAAATGTTAATTTACACGGAATATATACGGTATGCTTTGGAATTCTCATTGTTAGTTTAAATACTACATCTTCTCACTTGTTCATGTATACACAGTTTTCACTAAATGTTTAATCACGGAAATTTGGTTTAAAGTCATGGAAAGGTCCTGGAGATCCACTGGTCACCATGGTGATGAACCTGTTCACTGGTCAGCATGTGGATGAACCGTCACAAACAGACTGACAGCGGTTTACTCTCCTGAGTTGGCTATTTATGGGTTAAACGCCTCATACTGTAAGGGGGCGTGGCTTATCTCCGTTGCCTTTCTCCATGGAAAAATATTTTCAGCCATCCGCCACGGAATAAATAACCACTTTTTCTACGTTATACTTCTTGTGGAAATGCCACACACGTCGTGACATGTAGCGCCCTGGTGTCTGGGGTCATGACATCACCCGGAGGCGCACACAGCTCCGTGAATGTCTCCGACTACGTGAATGACTTCCGCATCCAGCGCCACGTGAGCAGCAGCAGCCAATTAGATTCATCAACAGAGGAGCAGCTCAGCGCTGATTGGCTCTCACAACGCAGCGTTCTGTCCTCTCGCTCCGCTCTGGTTTCCCCTGCACCGCTCTGCCCTCAACTCAACTTTGTTTATACTCCGCGACTTACTGAGCGCCCTAATAATCGCGCGACACAACGAATCGATAATGAAATTCGTTGCCAACTATTTTAATAATCGATTTTAGCGATTCGTTGTTGCAGCCCTAGTTGAGTCACTGCGTGGGAGGGGCTTCCCCTCACAGCGATCCCCCAGTGAGGCGGCCGGGACGAAGCTGGACCGAACGACAACCTTAAGCGTGACGAAAAATTTACATATTTTAAGCTTTGGGGCATACAGCACACATGGGTGTTAGAGGAGGGACTGTACCTCAGTCGTTACGTAGACTAAAACTCTGGATGAAGTCAAGATGATGGCCCCACGGACCATGAGGCAACATGTTGATTGAGACACTTCCTATAGTTTAAAATGTTGGGACTTTATTTTCCTCCGTGCTCTTCCAACTGCGTTAATATGTCCAACCTGAAAGGTGAAGACAATCACAATCACCCCCACGGTCACAAAGACAACTTCTAGAAACACACACAACAAAAATAAAACCGCTAAATATGTACCATATTTAAAATGTCAAAAAACATAAGAGATTATGATCAAATCCAAATGTGTGGAGGGGGGTAACTTTGTGCCATATGCCCAGAGCAACAAACTACGGCAGCCGTGCGACTCAACTTTAACGACAAGAACAGACAAACGGGAAAAAGACCAAATCGTGCTGAACATCTGCTGTGCGCGTGCGTGTGTGTGTGTGTGTGCGCGCGCGGCCGGGGCCTCTTATCTCTGGCTCCGTGGCCCGCTCAACAGGACGAGCTGCCATCTTGGCTCTCAGGCACAAGGTGGTGGGGGAGCAGCTTCTGGCTCTGTGGCACAAACAACGAACTAGCACGTGCAAACTGAACGAAGTGCGAATAAAACATCCGCGCGAGCAACAATACCACAAAGTGCGCGTGTAAATGTCTTTTTATGACATTAACGCGCAGGTTCTTTTTGTTTTATTCTTCCCCGGGTAGCGCAGACAAAGTTTGCGCGAGGGCATCATGGTGACCATTATGCAAGTTGACCGCTTCCAGAGCGCATAATGGAGAAAGAGGGCAGGCCGGCGCGAGACAGAGGTCGCGTGGTGAAAAACGCAAAATAACGAAAATAACAGGGCGGCCGGTCCGCGTCTGCCGGGGAGACGGGTAACTGTAACCGGCAACACGTCCGTGGCCGCGAGCAGGTGTCTGGAGCCCGTCCGCACATCGCGTAACAAGTGGAGCCCGAACTCACAAATGTCACGCAGACGAACGGACACGACGCGGAGCGCGACTTCGTCTTTCGATAACAACAACAAAAAGTGAAGCGAAAGACGAGGAAAGTTTAATATCGAGGCGTCGAACTAACGATAACTGCTCGCGCTGGTGAATGTTAGTAGCTCGCGAAGGGAAGGGGGGGGGGGGGTAGTGGTCTTCGAGGGGACACAATGGAGATGAGAGCTAGCAGAACTTCTGTGTCCTAGCTTCGGGGCTAACCCCCCCCCCCCCCATCGGCTAGCAACGGCTAATTAGCCTCTCGGTGTTTCGCACGTCGTTCCAGACCCGGGGACGCGTTGCTCGTCTCCGGGTGTTTTCTTCTATCAAAGTAACCCACTTCTTCCTCTATTTTAGAGAAAACGGGACGAACGCGTTCCTCGTACGTTTTAATGTTGGAAAACGTGGTAGAAACAACGTGAAAACCCCCGATAGTGTGGAGTGACCGCCTGGCCTCGCTGCCCGCACCCCCCTCCTCTTCTCTTGCACTGCTCCGTCCCTTCCGTCCAACACAACACTACTACGGACACTCCACACCGTCCCCACGCGACAAAAAACACACAATTCAGCGGCCACGCAACTCGTGCTCGCACTTTTGAGAATAAGCACTTTAAATGCAACTCTGACGACGTGTTTCCCGGCGATTATAAGCCAAGTATTCTCCGCTGGGATTCTCACTCGCGGCTCATTCAGTCGGCCAGTGACTCACCTCTACGCTCGAGCCACCTCGTGTCTCCTGGAAGCTTCAACACAATTAGCCAACAGCGCTAACACTCACACTTTAAATAAACTGAATTAACTTAAAGGTTACCAACAAAAAAAATCAACAAGTTGTCGGTTAAACGGACCCAGGAAACGGAGAGGCTCTCCGTGTCGTCGGGTGTTTTTTTCTTTCCACTTTTCAACTAACTACGGGACTGTTGTGCGCGCGTGTGTGTGTGTGTGTGTGTGTGAGCGGTGCAGCGGGTGGCAGAGCTAAACTTGCTATTGTTAGCATGTCGGCATGGCAGCTCCATGGACCTTCAATGACTTTCTGCCAGAGCCACAGAATAAAAACAGGAGCCACGCGAAGCGGCCGTCCCGGACACGAGCTTTCCATCGAGTTGGCGCTGAATAAAAAGCCCCGTCGGTCGGTGTGAAAACACAACTCGCACCGCAAGATTCAAGCGATGGGCTTCGGAGGAAGAAAAAAAAAAAGTATGGAAAACTTACTATTACGGGAGAATATAAACCGCTTTCAGTGTAAATCAACGGGGACTAGCAGTCGGGATTCCGCTCCACAAACATATAAAAAGCACTCGTTCAAAGAGGTCGTTTGTTAGCTTACCCAACGAGCTCGGTCACTTCGGCTTTTATCAAATCAACTCCTCGTTAGTATCTCCGCTTGTTCGAGGAAGAAAAAAAATCCGCCGTGGTCCTTTTTTTTTTCTCCCCCCGTTTGAAATATAAATAAACAGGAGGAAGAAGAAGAAAAAAGTTCAAGTTTCTTATCCGTGAAATATTTCTCCGGCGTGTCTCGCGCCTGCGACCTCGCCGATGAGTGCGCGTCGCTCTTCTCTCCTTTGTGTTAATTTCACTCAAATCGAGTTTAATCCGATCGATCCCTCGGCTGGTCGCGCTCCCGAGTCCTCCCCTCCAGACACTCGCTCACCTTCCTCGGCCAGGGGGGGCGCGCTCCCGAGAATCTCTCAGAGATAAACAGGCGGCGTGCGCGGTCACTGACCCTGCCGTGCCTGTGTGACGCGCACTGCGAGTCCTATGTGGGGATTGTAAAAATAAAATACAAAGATTTTAAAAAAAGAAGAAGAAGGGCGTCATTTGGACTATGGCTTCGTGAGATCGTTTAGATTTATTGTATTTTATTGTTTTAATAGACAGATATGACGTAATAGACACAGGGCACTGGTTTGGAAGTCCAACGCAAACCAAAATAAAAAGAAGCATTGATTTATTCAAAAGCATCACACTTATTTTTCTAATGTTTAGTGAAACACATATAAATAAATAAATTAATAAATAATTTTTTTTTGAATGTGGGTTAAGATGTAACCTTTAGTAGGCGGTTTGTATTTTTCACGTGGAGGCAAATGGGTATTCTGTGTGTGTCTGTGTGGGTGTGGGATATGGTAATAGTTCCTGGATAGATTGTAATTATTTATGTTCAGAGTTGACGTGAATGCAATGAATGCGATCATTAATTCAGTAATTATAAATACAGCTAAGGACCCCCCACAGGGACCTCCGGGTCAACCAGTCTGCGTGGCGTGACGGGAACAGGAAGTGTCCTGCCACCAGGAACAGGAAACTGCATTTTAGTCTCTTGTGCTGCCGTGACCTCCAGGAGCACGCCATCTGTAATGAGTTGGCATAGGACGCTTTTAAAAAAGTATTTCATCTAAATATATCTTGGAAGCGTAGTAGTGAAAGTCTAAACATCTTTATACGTGTACGCATGCACCCGGCGTGGTAAATAAACCCGATGGCGGTTCAACCGGAGTGCGTCGGCTCATTCTGGAGCCGAGGATTCAAAACTGTCCGTCGTAGTCGATCGTTTTGTTTTTACACAAATCAAAAGGACACGCGAACATTTGGTTGTGCAGGTGAGTCCCGTCTTAAAGGGACAGTCCCCCCCAGAACGATCATTCACATACATTAAATGGCAATTTACACACGTTTTACATCCAAACGCAAACCTCTGGCTTCATTTTCTGACGGGAGCAGGAACATTCATTCATCAAAACTATTCAAATATATTTATTACAATTTGAATAACACCTGAAATTCTTTTGTATTTTCATCCTACGATGATTGCTGGTCATGTAGAACTCGATGTCGTCCAATCTCGAGTCTTTATTTGATCATGTGACAAGAAATTACAATGGTGTGTGTGTGTGTGCTTCATAACTTGTTACTGGCGTTCTCAGGGGCCCGTCACGCGAGAATACACTCAGGCCCGTCTCGAGCCTCGGGTGACGTCACTCGAGGCGGCGTCGGTCGGGCCGTGTAGAACACGTCCTCCATCCTGCTCCTCATTAGCCACTACACACCCTGATCTGTACACGCCAATCAGGTCCAGGTGCATCATGGGTAATGTTGGTTTTGACAATAATTTTATAGTTAAAACAAACTTTGTTGTCTGGAAGCGAAGAATTCCACTGGCGTCAAGACGACTTCTGATGAAGTCTCTGGCCCCGAGTCCAGCGGAGGACTCCAGACCCCTTAGCGAAGGTCCTGGTCTTGGTCTCACCACACTCTGGTCCTGGTCCTGGTCTCACCACACTCTGGTCTTGGTCTCACCACACTCTGGTCTTGGTCTCACCACACTCTGGTCCTGGTCTTGGTCTCACCACACTCTGGTCCTGGTCCTGGTCTCACCACACTCTGGTCCTGGTCCTGGTCTCACCACACTCTGGTCCTGGTCTCACCACACACTGGTCCTGGTCTTGGTCTCACCACACTCTGGTCCTGGTCTTGGTCTCACCACACTCTGGTCCTGGTCCTGGTCTCACCACACTCTGGTCCTGGTCCTGGTCTCACCACACTCTGGTCCTGGTCTCACCACACTCTGGTCCTGGTCTCACCACACTCTGGTCCTGGTCCTGGTCTCACCACACTCTGGTCCTGGTCTCACCACACTCTGGTCCTGGTCTCACCACACTCTGGTCCTGGTCCTGGTCTCACCACACTCTGGTCCTGGTCCTGGTCTCACCACACTCTGGTCCTGGTCTCACCACACTCTGGTCCTGGTCCTGGTCTTGGTCTCACCACACTCTGGTCCTGGTCTCACCACACTCTGGTCCTGGTCCTGGTCTCACCACATTCTGGTCCTGGTCTCACCACACTCTGGTCCTGGTCTCACCACACACTGGTCCTGGTCCTGGTCTCACCACACTCTGGTCCTGGTCCTGGTCTCACCACACTCTGGTCCTGGTCCTGGTCTCACCACACTCTGGTCCTGGTCCTGGTCTCACCACACTCTGGTCCTGGTCTCACCACACTCTGGTCCTGGTCTCACCACACTCTGGTCCTGGTCCTGGTCTCACCACACTCTGGTCCTGGTCCTGGTCTCACCACACTCTGGTCCTGGTCCTGGTCTCACCACACTCTGGTCCTGGTCCTGGTCTCACCACACTCTGGTCCTGGTCCTGGTCTCACCACACTCTGGTCCTGGTCCTGGTCTCACCACACTCTGGTCCTGGTCCTGGTCTCACCACACTCTGGTCCTGGTCCTGGTCTCACCACACTCTGGTCCTGGTCCTGGTCTCACCACACTCTGGTCCTGGTCCTGGTCTCACCACACTCTGGTCCTGGTCCTGGTCTCACCACACTCTGGTCCTGGTCCTGGTCTCACCACACTCTGGTCCTGGTCTCACCACACTCTGGTCCTGGTCCTGGTCTCACCACACTCTGGTCCTGGTCCTGGTCTCACCACACTCTGGTCCTGGTCTTGGTCTCACCACACTCTGGTCCTGGTCCTGGTCTCACCACACCCTGGTCCTGGTCTCACCACACTCTGGTCCTGGTCCTGGTCTCACCACACTCTGGTCCTGGTCTCTCCACACTCTGGTCCTGGTCATAAGAACCTTTCCCTTGGCTCCAGACACCCTCCCCTCCTCTGAGTCTCGTGGACCTCCCTCCTCCGGTCCAGACCTCCTCGTGGTTCCAGCAGGTTTTAAACCTGCAGAGACTTGACCGTCTCCGTGAGCCGGCGTCTGCTCGTCATCGTCGTGTTATCACCTGAAGAAGAATGGACCACCAAACGTCTCCATGTGACCAACGCTAACACCGGAGAGCAGAGGGTTCTCCTTCAGTCGGACGTAGCGCGTTAGCTAGAGTAGCATTTTACATACAACAGTTATACATGAAGCTGCTAAATGAGCTACAACATTCTAATCTGGCTTTCAAGTTCATTCATTAATGATCTAAATACTTATTCATATAATGTTTGACAGTATAAACCCAGTGAAAGGGGACATCCAGCTGGAGGAGTCCTTTCATTTGAAATTATTTATAAAGAACACGTTTCTTAAGACACTTCATGCTAGCAGCTCTTTGAATATCGGACATGCATTCTCACAGTATTGATAGCTAGCTTTTAAAGAACCGTTTAAAACTCGTTTTTAGAGCTGATATTTATCTTAACTGCTGACGGCAGAATGCAGCCGTGACGCCGACGCGCCCACAACGTTAGCCACTCGTTTGCAACCGCCACACAAAAGCTAATTATTTCCAGAAACGGATATTTACCGACGCATATTTCACATCATAGAACTTAATGTTGATAATGCTGGACGAAGTTTCTAGAGTTCATCCTCACGGGAACGTCGCTACTTTATAGACATTCACGTTCCCCAATATCCAACAGCTGTCGAGGCATGTCTCTTTAACATTCCTCTTGTGTTAGGGTCGGCACCGACCCGTTTTAGGTTTTAAATGCAAAAAAGAACCACATACATTTGTTTATTTTCATCAAGGCTTTTTGACTTTGTCAGGAACCTCTATTTCAACAAAATAAAACAAAAACATTTTGTTTCACTAAATTATCAAATGCTCTGGTTGAAATTATGACCTTTGTGTTGTTAGGGTCGGTTTCGACCCGGTTATAAAAATAAGATTATAAAGCAATAATTAGAGCCAAAACTGAAATCATAAGTGCACTGTCAGCCAACACAGTTTCAGCCAGCTCCTCTCCCAATCATGGGAGCTTTAGGGGATTCTCATTTTGCATTGTTCTCTACAGAATCTACAGATGTACACAGGCAAAGCTGCGAGTGGCATCCCCGAGAAAAACCAAGGAAAACGTGTGGTCCTCGATATGACTACTGGACTGCAGGGTCACAATATCACTTGTGACAATTTCTTTACCAGCCATGACTCAGGCCACCTGATTCTAAAAGAAAGAGGTGTGAGGTCTGCCCAAGCAAGACACACGTATTGTGCTTCAACTGCAAGAAATATCTCTGCAAAGAACACAATAAAAGTGTCACTTTTTGCCACACATGCATCTAAACACACACATACACATGCAAGTTCTTGCACACAGAGACTTTTACTCTGATTGAGTTTTTTTGTTTGTTTTGGAACTAGTAATTGATTTCTATTGGTTTGATTTGCTTGATTGGTAGTTTGTTTGACCTTGCAAATCTATATTTTGTGTTATGACTTGTTCTGCTTTTTATTTTGTGTTTGTATTGAAGTTCTATTGCTGAAAAAAATACTTTTTAGCCTTTTTCTTGAAGTAAATATACTGTATATGGGTCGAAATTGACCCTAACACCATAAATGTTACTATCGTTAATAATATTAAAATAAAAAAATAAATATAACACATTTATTTCAGAGATGTGTTCTAATACCCCTCAGTAATAGTCAAGTAACACAACAACCCTTTATTTATTTAAATGATTCTCTTGAGGTTCATTTTACCATTTTTAAAATTGAAATATGATATACTGACAAAGAAAAGGCCCAGAAGCCCACACCAAATATATTAAAACCAATATTTTCATGGATAAGGAAGCCTAACAAGGTAACCAAGAGATGAGAAACAAATTGGATGATAGATCATTGTTGTTGGTGTATTTTACAGCTGATTTAAGACACGGGTCGGCACCGACCCGCTAACATAAGAGATGGTAACAGAAAGCTAACACAGGAGGAAGGTTAAACGAGGCGCTACGGGGCGAGTGGTGACATCACCAGACACAGTGGGGTTCACCCTCTGGGGAACATACATATCTTTATATTCCAATACACTCGGTACATGTTGGCTGTTTAACCGGATAAGTAAACAAATAAGACCTACCGGTGGCACTTCATCCATGCCGGGGTTCACCCCCTGGGGATCATGAACGTCAATCCATGGAGTGGTTGAGAAGTTTAGTCTGGACTAAAGACCTGGAGCTGCTCTCCGTCACATGACAGATACACACTGCAGAGTCATGAAGACGACACGCTGGACGTTATGCTTGTTATGGCAGTCAACACAAAACTGCTCAAACACACTTACTGCAAGTCTCACGGTGGTCAGGGCTGATCTGAGGTCAGCCGCTTCCAGGCTCTGAAGCTAACGGTTTGGCCGACGCGGTGTGCAGCTAACGGTTTGGCCGACGCGTTGTGCAGCTAACGGTTTGGCCGACGCGTTGTGCAGCTAACGGTTTGGCCGACACGTGCAGCTAACGGTTGGCCGACACGCTATAAAGCTAACGGTTTGGCCGACGCATTGTGCAGCTAACGGTTTGGCCGACGCGTTGTGCAGCTAACGGTTTGGCCGACGCGTTGTGCAGCTAACGGTTTGGCCGACGCGTTGTGCAGCTAACGGTTTGGCCGACGCGTTGTGCAGCTAACGGTTGGCCGATGCACTATAAAGCTAACGGTTTGGCCGACACGTTGTGCAGCTAACGGTTTGGCCGACACGTGCAGCTAACGGTTGGCCGACACGCTATAAAGCTAACGGTTTGGCCGACGCGTTGTGCAGCTAACGGTTTGGCCGACGCGTTGTGCAGCTAATGGTTTGGCCGACGCGTTGTGCAGCTAACGGTTTGGCCAACATGTTGTGCAGCCAACGGTTTGGCCGACGCGTTGTGCAGCTAACGGTTTGGCCTACGCGTTGTGCAGCTAATGGTTTGGCCGACGCGTTGTGCAGCTAACGGTTTGGCCAACATGTTGTGCAGCCAACGGTTTGGCCGACGCGTTGTGCAGCTAACGGTTTGGCCTACGCGTTGTGCAGCTAACGGTTTTCCCGACACGTTGTGCAGCTAACGGTTTGGCCGACGCGTTGTGCAGCTAACGGTTTGGCCGACGTGTTGTGCAGCTAACGGTTTTGCCGACACGTTGTGCAGGTAACGGTTTGGCCGACACATTGTGCAGCTAACGGTTTGGCCGACACGTTGTGCAGCTAACGGTTTTGCCGACACGTTGTGCAGCTAACGGTTTGGCCGACGCGTTGTGCAGCCAACGGTTTGGCCTATGCGTTGTGCAGCTAACGGTTTGGCCTACGCGTTGTGCAGCTAACGGTTTGGCCTACGCATTATGCAGCTAACGGCCGCGGAGCCAAACATGTGGCATATTCCTGCTAAATGTAGAGAGATTTGCATTTAAACTGGGAGAAGCTCCCCGACTGCATACGAGTTGGAAAATGTTTCATTCATTAAGCGGGCTCCGTCTGGCTGACCTTCATCGGGGAATACAATCTCCACGACCGCTGAAGGTCGAATGGCACGAATCCAAGAGCGCCCTCCTCCCCCTCCCTCGCCGCTCATTTTAATGGAGGAATCAGATAAAACGGCACGAGGCCCCGATGTGATCGATTCATTCGTCACAAACGAGAACGAAATATAAATACAGGGTGGTTGTTGTTTTTAAACCCTATTGTTTTTCAAATCGCCACATAACCATCAAAATAACATGTTTAGAGTTTAGAATGTTTTATTATAGTTTATTGTGATAGCATTTTCATTTTTTTTGTTTTGTTTTTTCCAAAGAACAAACACGGCAAATAACGGCAAGGGGGAGAGAGGGGGGGGGGGCAGGAAGTGGAAGAGAGCAGGGCCACATGGATAAAGATAGACCGATAGATGGATGCATCAGGTTTGGCTTGATCCCCCCACCCCCCTGCAGACCCCCGGGTTCACACACACACACACATACAAACGCACTACATTTAGCTTTACAAAGAATAATTGTCACCAGAATGAGATTAATAACTGTCTGAATATATATATATATATATATGAGTTATAAAAAAAAAGAACAATAAGAGGGACACACTGCAGTGAAACCCACCGACTCTCTACGGCTACGCTAGATTACAGAAATAGACGTAGGCGTCGTCTGCGTATGGGCGCACATACCATGTGTGTGTGTGTGTGTGTGTGGGAGGGGAGGTAAATGTTGGTTTGGATTCCTTCCAAATGCCCAGATTCATACGCACAACTCAAACTCGGCCCGTTTCTGCGACCTCTGCCTCTACGTGTGCTTCTGCACCGCCAGCTGCTAGCTGAGTTTCTATTTACTGTTTCTCTTTTTAAGCAACTGTCCAAATCTCTCTGGGGGGGGGGGGGGGGTTAAGGCAGGCAGCTGATTTCAAGACATATTACGGGGGGGGGGGGGGAGACTCGATTTTTTTGTTTTGTTTGTTTGACAAAACACAGGTAAACACAATAATTTGGCATAAAAAATAGATACAGAGCTAATGTTACCACAGGGTCAGAGAGAAGTGGAGCTGAGCGGGGCGGCTGGAAAACAAGCAAATCAAATAATAAAACAGTTCAACGGTGCCGATGACATCCGGGAAGAAGTAAACATGGCAGCATCCATCAAGCTCTAAACGTTACACTTTAGATATCTGCCTGCTAGCTCGCGGTGGACGTCTTTTCTCACTTAAACTCACAAAAAGGACACGGCGTGACATTATCAGCCGGAGAGTGTTCCCCACCGGGGCTGTGGGGCCTCGGTTCGGCCCCGTTATCATTCACACTCGTCATTCGGGTGTAAAGGAGTCGTTAAGCGGCCGCCCGGCGGTCTTCTCCCCGGAACGAGAGTCCACAACACGTCAAGCTTCACCTTGACAAGCCAACGAAAAAATAAAGAAGAAAGAAATGCCACGGAAACCCAGAGAGCCATATATACAGAGACACGTGCCGATAAATACAGTTAACACAAAAAGATATCTCCATTTCAGATCGACTTTCCCCTCCGTTTACTTTTCTACTTCATAATGGCGGCCGCTGCTCCCACTGGCCCTGAACGCGTCTTTGAACTTTCCCTTTTCTGTCGTCAAGGATCCAGCGTCACACTCAGTTTGCTCTCTTTATTCTCTCTTTAACACTTTGTTTGTTAAACCACAACCAGTCTGTAGTGTTCATTAAATACAAATCATATGAACGTCAACGAAAAGGACACAGAGATAAGAGAGGGAGGAAGAGGATGAGGGAGGGGAAGAGAGGGAGAAAGAACAAATCATGGCGACAAAGAGTGAAAAGAAGCACAAAATAACATAATCATTTGCACTTTTATGGACAGAAGATACAGAGGGAGCTGAATGCTTCCTTAACCACACACACACACACCGACATACTGGAATACCTATATGTCGTCCCTACACACACACAAATAGCATGAAAACTGACTCAACATGTGGAAACATGTCCTGCTATCAACGGGCTGCGTCATGGTCTTCACAACATGTACAGGTGTGTGTGTGTGCGTGTGCGCGTGTAGACACAACACAGCGCATGGTTTGTTCCATACAGACAGTTTGTTAAGAGTGTGTGTAATCTCTACCCAGAGCCTCATCGTTGCTGCAGACACTCAGGTTGTGGAGTATCATCAACAACAACAACAACATCTCTGTGGATAAAGAGGAGAGACAGACTCTCGTGGCTGGAATACAATTCTTCACATCCCGGCATGTTGTTAGATGACATTGTTTAACCAAAAACCAACGGACAATCACAGTAAACTGAACGTGGAGGTCTAAGCTAACTCGGTCAGGTGGTTTCAGGGGGACGCGGCCCCTCCCCCTCCCCGGACCCTTGGGAATGGACGAGGGACTTAGCGAAGACATGGCTGAAAGACGGAGAGAGAGAGAGAAACAAGAGACACCGAGGGAGGGATGAATGAACGAATAGAGCTGAGAGAGATGGTGGGGGGATGTTAACAAACTGTTAGTGAGCCTGGACAGTTCTGTAGAAACGCGAGGAAGAGTCGGAGAGGGCGAGGAGGAGGAGGAGTGTGTTGGGGCTTCAGCAGCAGCCTCCTCCAGCATGTTGGCCCCCCTGGCTCCCGGACAGCGTGGAGTTGGTGGTGGGATGCTGGGGTCCGATCTTAATACCGTTAGCCTGAGGAGACAGAGACGGAGACGATGAGGACATGTTCCTCTGGACACAGGGTACGTTATATATATATACATAAATATATATATATATATAAAGATATAGACATGTATATATAAATAAAGATATATATAAATATAGAAAGATACACTACCGTTCAAAACTTTGGGATCACTTAGAAATGTCCTTATTTTTCAAAGAAAAGCATTGTTTTTTTCAATGAAGATAACATTAAATCAATCAGAAATACACTCTATACATTGTTAATGTGGTAAATGACTATTCTAGGTGGAAACGTCTGGTTTCTAATTAAATATCTCCAGAGGTGTATAGAGGCCCATTTCCATCAACTATCACTCCAGTGTTCTAATGGTACATTGTGTTTGCTAATCGCCTTAGAAGACTAATGGATGATTAGAAAACCCTTGTGCAATTATGTTAGCACAGCTGAAAACTGTTTTGCTGATGAGAGAAGCTATGAAACTGGCCTTCCTTTGAGCTAGTTGATTATCTGGAGCATCACATTTGTGGGTTCGATAAGACGCTCAAAATGGCCAGAAAAAAAGAACTTTCATGTGAAACTCGCCAGTCTATTCTTGTTCTTAGAAATGAAGGCTATTCCATGCGAGAAATTGCAAAGAAACTGAAAATGTCCTCCAGCGGTGTGTACTACTCCCTTCAGAGAACAGCACAAACGGGCTCTAACCAGAGCAGAAAGAGAAGTGGGAAGCCCCGGTGCACAACTCAGCAAGAAGACAAGTACATTAGAGTCTCTAGTTTGAGAAATAGATGCCTCACAGGTCCTCAACTGGCAGCTTCTTTAAATGGTACCCAAAACGCCAGTGTCAGCGTCGACAGTGAAGAGGCGACTCCGGGATGCTGGCCTTCTAGGCAGAGTGGCAAAGAAAAAGCCATATCTGAGACTGGCCAATAAAAAGAAAAGATTGGTATGGGCAAAAGAACACAGGCATTGGACAGAGGAAGATTGGAAAAGGTGTTCTGGACAGATGAATCCAAGTTTGAGGTGTTTGGATCACACAGAAGAACATTTGTGAGACGCAGAACAGGTGAAAAGATGCTGGAAGAGTGCCTGACACCATCTGTCAAGCATGGTGGAGGTCATGTGATGGTCTGGGGCTGCTTTGGTGCTGGTAAAGTGGGAGATTTGTACCAGGTCAAAGGGATTTTAAATAAGGAAGGCTATCACTCCATTTTGCAACGCCATGCCATACCCGGTGGGCAGCGCTTGATTGGAGCCAATGTCCTCCTCCAACAGGACAATGACCCAAAGCACACCTCCACATTGTGCAAGAACTATTGAGGGAAGAAGCAGGCAGCTGGTCTGCTGTCTGTAATGGAGTGGCCAGCACAGTCACCAGATCTCAACCCCATTGAGCTGTTGTGGGAGCGCTGTGCCAACGGCTGCTTGTTTCAGTAGTGGCGTTTTGCTTTTATTTTATTGTCTTTTTTTGCACTTTTCCTCTCTTTTTCTTTTTCTTTTCTTTCACGTTTGTCTTAGTTACGGTCGGACACTGGACCATAACTACTTTTTTCGATAATTCTACTGTGGCTTTTGTTCACTTTGTCGTGAGTATCGGTGAGCCACAGCAAAACAATGACGGGGACCGTCGTCTACTCGCGTGCTCAGTTGATCGCGCTGTGCAGGCGAAGCTTCTGCCTGGAGACAGACCTGTGATCCCGCTGGAGCTACGGAGGAGGGCTCGCGGTTGCAGATCGGGTGTCAAGCGGAGGGCTAAAACGAGGAGATACAAACCCTCGGTACCGTCGATCATAACGGGGAACGTGAGGTCTTTGGCGAATAAGACGGATGAGCTCGGCGCGCTGGTAATGACCGAGAGGATCTTCCGTGAGAGCAGTCTCTTGTGCTTCACTGAGACGTGGCTACACGCGGACTATCCGGATCACAGCGCGTCTTTGCCCGGCTTCAGAACTGTTCGGGCTGACAGAGACGCTACACAGAGCGGTAAGATGAGGGGCGGGGGGATCGCTGTTTATGTGAATGAACGGTGGTGCCATCCGGACCATGTGTGCGTGAAGGAGCGCTTCTGTAGCGAACATTGAACTGTTGGCCGTGGGGATGCGCCCGTACTATTTGCCGAGAGAGTTCACGTCCGCCATTGTGGTTGTCGGTACGTGCCGCCATCAGCTGACGCTGAGGAAGCTGTGGACACCATCCACTCCACTGTGTCTGCTCTGCTGAATCATCAGCCTGGAGCATTCATGGCTATCACTGGTGACTTTAACCACACCACATTGGAAAAAGCTCTGCCAACCTTCCATCAATACATAGACTGCCCAACAAGGAACAATAAAACTCTGGACTTGCTGTATGCTAATACTAAGGACGATACAGCGCCACTGCCCTTCCCCTCGGCAGGTCTGATCATGACCTGGTCCGCTGACACCAGGTATGTTCCTCTGGTGAAGAGGCTGCCGGTGACCACCAGGACTGTGAGGAGGTGGTCTCTGGAGGCTAACGACGCTCTACAGGACTGCTTGAGTCAACGGACTGGGATGTGCTGTGTGGACCGCACGGGGAGGACATCAACAGTATGACCGACTGCATCACGGAATACATCAAGTTCTGTGAACACACCACCATCCCATCACGGACTGTGCGCTGCTTCCCCAACAACAAGCCCTGGATCACCAGGGACCTGAAGGCGCTTCTTAACATGAAGAAAGCTGCTTTCAGGTCTGGAGACAGGGATGAGCTGAGGAGAGCCCAGCGCAACCTAAAGGTGAAGCTCAGGGAGGGCAAGGACTCCTACAGGAGGAAGCTGGAGGCCAAACTCCAGCTGAACAACACAAGGGAGGTGTGGTCTGGCATGAAGCAGATAACTGGCTTCAAGGTGGGAGGGAGACAGCCAGGGGGCTCCCTGGAGAGGGCCAACCAGCTGAACTGTTTTTTCAATAGGTTCAGTTCACAGCCCCCCCCCCTCTCCTCCCCACCTCACACCTCCCAAACACCTCCTCCCCTCTGTCCCCCTGCTGAGCTGCACATCCACCGAGCCCTCAATAACAATGGGCTCCTCCACCCTCCCCTCTCTCTGTGACGACTGACCAGGTGAGAAGACAGCTGGAGAAATTACACCAGCGCAGAGCTGAAGGTCCTGATGGCATCAGCCCCAGGGTCCTAAAGACCTGCGCCACCCAGCTGTCTGGTGTCCTGCAGCGCCTCTTCAACCTCAGCCTGAGGCTGGGGAAGTCCCGTGCTGTGGAAGGCGCCGTGCCTGGTCCCTGTCCCAAAGAAGTCAGCACCATCTGGCCTCAACGACTACCGACCGGTCGCCCTCACCTCCCATGTGATGAAGGTGCAGGAGAGGCTGGTCTTGGCCCACCTCCGGCCGCAGGTGAAATCGTCGCTGGACCCTCTGCAATTTGCTTACCAGCCTCATGTGGGAGTGGACGGCGCCATCATCTACCTGCTGCAACGAGCTCAGTCGCACCTGGATGGAACCGGTGTCTCTGTGAGAGTCACTTTCTTTGACTTCTCCAGTGCATTTAACACCATCCAGCCACTGCTGCTGAGTGAGAAGCTGCGGTGGTCAGTGTGGACGCGTCCACCATCTCCTGGATCACTGACTACCTCACAGGCAGACCACAGTTTGTCAGAATGGGCGTGTGCTGTCTGGAACGGTGGTCAGTGATGTTGAGCCCCACAGGAACTGTTCTGTCTCCTTCCTCTTCACCCTGTACACCAGTGACTTCCAGTACAACACGGAGTCATGCCATCTGCAGAAGTACTCTGATGATTCTGCAGTGGTCGGGTGTATTAGGGATGGACGGGAGGAGGAGTACAGGGCAGTGGTGAGCGACTTTGTAAAGTGGGCGATGAGAACCACCTGCGGCTGAACGTGGCCAAGACCAGAGAGATGGTGGTGGACTTCAGGAGGAAGGCGACAGCTCCTACACCTCTGAGTGTCCTGGGAGTGGGCGTGGACATGGTGGAGGAGTACAAGTACCTGGGCGTCTCCATCGACAGCCGACTGAACTGGAAGGCCAACATCAACGCTGTGTACAAGAAGGGGATGAGTCGACTCTTTTTCCTGAGAAAGCTTGATCCTTCAACGTGTGCAGCAAGATGCTGGAGTTATTCTACCAGTCGGTTGTCGCCAGTGTGCTGCACTTTGCCATTGTCTGCTGGGGAGCAGCATCGGGCCGGTGACACCAGCCGTCTTAACAAACTGGTTAGGAAGGCTGGCTCCATCATCGGCTGCCAGCTGGAGCACCTGAAACAGGTGGTGGAGAGGAGGCGTTGAAGAAACTGGTGTCCATATTGGACAACCCGGACCACCCTCTCCACCACCTCCTACAGGGACAGAGGAGTACTTTCTCCAGACGTCTCCTCACGCTCCGCTGCCACAAGGACAGATACAGGAGAACATTCCTGCCGACGGCTATGAGGCTCTACAACAGTTCACCTCTTGCCAGATCACCCTAACCCTTCTTATATTTTGTGTTTTTTTTTTTTTATTCTTGTGTGTTGCTGCTACTGACTCGACAAATTTCCCCTTGGGGATTAATAAAGTATATATCTATCTATCTATCTATCTAGCTTGACCGTATGGTCCGCAAGAAGTGCCCATCAAGCCAATCCAACTTGTGGTGCTTCAGGAAGCGTGGGGTGACATTTCAACAGATTACCTCAACAAATTAACAGCTAGAATGCCAAAGGTCTGCAATGCTGTAATTGCTGCAAAAGGAGCATTCTTTGACGAAAGCAAAGTTTGAAGAACAAAATTAATACTTCAAATACAAATCATTATTTCTAACCTTGTCAATGTCTTGACTATATTTTCTATACATTTTGCAACTCATTTGATAAATAAAAGTGTGAGTTTTCATGGAAAACACGAAATTGTCTGGGTGATCACAAACTTTTGAACGGTAGTGTATATATATATATATTAGGGCTGTCAATCGATTTAAAAAAAGTAACTAATTAATCGCACATTTTGAAATTCATTAATCGCGATTAAAAGGTTTTTTTCCTTCTTTTTAAAGACAAAACTTCACACAGAGCTGTGTTTTCAAAGAGGCTCCTACCTATAAAGTGCCAGCGAGGTATTTAATATTGTGGATGATAAATTGTTTCTTCAGTGAAACATCAGATTAGTAAAAAAAAAGAAGTATATTGAGACCCCATTGGTCCTGTCATCTTTAACACTGAACACAGCAGAACCAGTGGCCTTGGTAACTGACTGACATTCACAGGCTGGGCTCATTTTATACATTTTACAAAAAAATGTAAATTCACCTTTTAAAGACTTTTGCATATGACACATACCCACGTGTTATACATCAAACATTCCAGAACAATCTCAGCTCTATATATTGAGGCACATTGTCCTCGCGCCGTGTTCTCTGCTCTCTGACTGACAGGCTGCTAATGAGCCTTACATGTTTGGTGGGAGGTCCTTGTGATTTACTGAGTGTTCATTGGTTGTTTTTTCGCTAAATGTTGACAGACAAACGGATTGACCAATCACGTTGAAGGTTTCGTGTGACGAGTTCTTTCCGCGCCGCGTCACCCAACCCGTCGCCCCTCTGTTCCTCTGTGTATCAGAGGGGGAGACGGGAGGAAGGAGCGGAGGAGGAAACCCGACTGATTTCGCGGAGAAATAATTGTTTTAAAAACGGAAACAGTGTCAAACCGCACTGCCGCGGTTTGACACTGGATTAATAAAGTATACTTTAAAAAAAAAAAAAAAAAAAAATTTGCGTTAATTGCGTTACAAATATTTTAGTGCGTTATCACGGCCACATTAATCGCATAGATTAACGCGTTAACGCTGACAGCCCTAATATATATATATCTTCGTTTCATACTGCAAGATGGATACATGCACATCTCCCTTTAGGAAGCCGTCTTTAACCACGTTACAGGCCGAGTGTTCCGTGCTAAGCTAACTAGCATGTCACCAGGGGGGCGTCGCCGCTCCCAGGAAAGACCCGGGTCCTCGTTCAATTATTCAAAAGGAGCATCATGGTGTCTGGTAGCTGGTCCTGCCATCAGGCCGTCCCCCCTCCCCCTTCTACTGCACGCTACCTGACGCCTCCAGAGTCACAGCTGTGTGAATCTGGACTAATCGCGTAAAAAATGTTTTTTCACAAAAGAGTTGTCACGAGTCGGTTGTCTTTGAAGAGAGCAGAGCGAGAGAATATGGATCTAACGCGAGGAGGAGGAGCCTCTGGCCCCTGCACGAGAGTCCATTAGATCACAGACAGCCAACAGGTGATGCTGCGAGGCACAAAGGCAGGGGGAACACCAGCAGCACTCGAGGAGGGAGGAAATATGAAAAGCACTTATGAAAGAACAGTAATCGAGAGAGAGAGGGAGAGAGAGGGGGGGCAGGTGGTTGGTAGAGAGACACAGCTCTTTCATGTCTCTCTTGCTCGGTCTACTGTGGTGCTCTTTCCCTCTGTGTTTCATCATAGCTCGCTCTCTCGCTCTCTCTCTTTATACATTTATCTCTCCCTCTCAGCCTAACTCCCCCTCCTACACTCAGTAGCAGTGTTGCCTCTGGGAAACACGGTATGCCTTTAAATCACATTTATTGAGCTACGGCCATGTGTGTGTGTGTGTGTGTGTGTGTGTTTCTCATCGTGGCTGCCAACATTTCTGGTGGGGCTTCCCTCTCTCTCTCTCTCTCTCTCTCCCCCTCCCTCTCTCCCTCTCTCTCAGCTGATGCGGTTTGGCCGTCTCACTGTTACTAATAACAAAAACACTCGCTGGCTGGCCAACTTCAGACCTGTGCTGACGAACACTGTGCGAATGCAGGCTGGCAGAAGGGACACACACTCACACGCCTACACGCTCGTCGGCGTGTGCAGAGGCTGCACGTGGCCCGCGTCATCATTCAAGGGATGATTTACGACGCGGTTTAGAGTTCTCAAGAGGAAGAAGAAGAGAAAAAGTACATGACATCACAGATGAAGGTCACATGACATCCCAGCTGAAGGTCACATGTCATCCCAGCTGAAGGTCACATGACATCCCAGCTGAAGGTCACATGTCATCCCAGCTGAAGGTCACATGACATCACAGATGAAGGTCACATGTCATCCCAGCTGAAGGTCACATGACATCCCAGCTGAAGTTCACATGTCATCCCAGCTGAAGGTCACATGTCATCCCAGCTGAAGGTCACATGACATCCCAGCTGAAGGTCACATGTCATCCCAGCTGAAGGTCACATGACATCCCAGCTGAAGGTCACATGTCATCCCAGCTGAAGGTCACATGACATCCCAGCTGAAGGTCACATGACATCCCAGCTGAAGGTCACATGACATCCCAGCTGAAGGTCACATGACATCATCGCTGTCCACTCGCATTTCCAAATAAAATTTAAATGAGAAGTTCCGGTCAAATCTAATGTTCGTCTACTGACCTCACAAACCGTTGATAGTGTTAATCGACATTACAGTTACAATAATAATAATACAGTGATCATACTGTTCTATGTTCTTCATATACTCATGTTTACTTGAAGGAGCCTGAACGCACCATCCCGAGTCTCAACGCAACCTCTGCTGACGTTAACGCTTAGCTCGGCGGTAGAGCTCGGCCGGACCGTTAGCGGTTCACGTTACCCGGAACACGGGGTTGTGGTTCAGGACGGCGTGAAGACGGGCCGGCCGGGCGGGGCTTCACGGGAAGCTCGCGGCGTTAGAGGAACCGGCGAGGACGAGATCACCGTCGCTGCTCGTGTAATAGCTCAGAGAGAGAAGCATGACTCGGCTACATGCCCCGCCCCCCCACACCTAAACAGGAAGTGGATTCTCCCGCTGTCGTCCAGGCTGTGACGGAGGTGCGAGGCGACGGCGTGGACGACATCACGGTGGGTGTCGTGCAGACGGCTTCCTGTCCGTCCCCCTTTTTAAAAAGACAACCCGGGGAAGACGCAGGGCTCGGCTGCGGGGGCGACCGGACGTCCTCGGGGACCACGACAGGAAGGCGGCGAGGAGGCTCCGCCCACCGCGCGGCGCTGCGTGTCACGCGCAGAAGTGCATTCTGAGTGGTTTCGGCCGGAGACGGCGTGCGACTAACACTCGCTGACAAGTGCATTCGCTGCATGGATAACGGCTCCGATGGGGAGCATCACCATCTGGCTGCAGGCTGGCTGACGATTGGCTGACTGACTGGCTGCAGCCCGATTGGCCGGCTGCTTACGGAGCTTACGGCTGGACGGTGTTTGTCTTCTCGCCGAATGACTGGGACCGTGTGGGATGTGAGGAATTTATGAGCTGGCACGATGCCAAGAGAGGGAGGGAGAGAGAAAGAGAGAGATAGCGTGAGATAGTGAGTGAGCGAGAGAAATAGTCTGAGATAGCGAGTGAGAGAAAAAAAAAGAGAAAAATAGAGAGTGTGAGATAGTGAGTGAATGAGAGAGAGAAAAAGAGAGAGTGAGAGAGAGATGAGTTTTGCTTGGCTAGTCAAAGGAAGCAGAGAAAAAAAGAGGGCTATTTTTTATTTTTCAACCCTCCCCCTCTCTTTTTGAGGAGAGTGTGATAAACCAGGGAGGAGAAAGAGGAGAACAAAGAATGGAGGAGAGGAGGCGACAGCCTTCGGCACGAGGAGGAAGGGAAGAGGAAACAAAGTGGAGGGTTGAGGAGGAAGGGAAGAGGAAACAAAGTGGAGGGTTGAGGAGGAAGGGAAGAGGAAACAAAGTGCTCCTCACCTCGTTGTTGATGTCAAACACTCCCTCCTGGATCTTCTCATAGATCTCCTTGGCTGTGTTGATGAAGGCCTGGGGAAGGAGGGAGAGAGAGAGAGCGAGAGAGAGGAAGTGAGGACAGGCACAGGCTTACTTACTAAAGTAATCAGACTACAGTGAACTACTCTTTTTCAAAATGACGGCTGAATTTGTTGATATGGGATTATTTTTTTTTTTTAACGGGCTAAAACACAGAAAAAGATAAACAAATACTTTAAAACCTGTTTATAAAGAGACCTCACAGAATGAGTTCCACCCCTCTGGAGGACAACGCCACGACTCTCACGCCACGACTCTCACGCCACGACGCTCACGCCACGACTCTCACGCCACGACGCTCACGCCACGACGCTCACGCCACGACGCTCACGCCACGACGCTCACGCCCACGACTCACGCCACGGCGCTCACGCCACGACTCTCACGCCACGACTCACGCCACGGCGCTCACGCCACGACGCTCACGCCACGACTCTCACGCCACGACGCTCACGCCACGACGCTCACGCCACGACTCTCACGCCACGACTCTCACGCCACGACGCTCACGCCACGACGCTCACGCCACGACTCTCACGCCACGGCGCTCACGCCACGGCGCTCACGCCACGGCGCTCACGCCACGACGCTCACGCCACGACTCTCACGCCACGACTCTCACGCCACGACTCTCACGCCACGACTCTCACGCCCCCGCTCTCACGCCACGGCGCTCACGCCACGACGCTCACGCCACGACGCTCACGCCACGACGCTCACGCCACGACGCTCACGCCACGACGCTCACGCCACGACGCTCACGCCACGACTCTCACGCCACGACGCTCACGCCACGACTCTCACGCCACGACTCTCACGCCACGACGCTCACGCCACGACGCTCACGCCACGACGCTCACGCCACGACGCTCACGCCACGACGCTCACGCCACGACGCTCACGCCACGACGCTCACGCCACGACGCTCACGCCACGACTCTCACGCCACGACTCTCACGCCACGACGCTCACGCCACGACGCTCACGCCACGACGCTCACGCCACGACTCTCACGCCACGACTCTCACGCCACGACTCTCACGCCACGACTCTCACGCCACGACTCTCACGCCACGACTCTCACGCCACGACGCTCACGCCACGACTCTCACGCCACGACGCTCACGCCACGACGCCACGACTCTCACGCCACGACTCTCACGCCACGACTCTCACGCCACGACTCTCACGCCACGACTCTCACGCCACGACTCTCACGCCACGACTCTCACGCCACGACTCTCACGCCACGACTCACGCCACGGCGCTCACGCCACGACTCTCACGCCACGACGCTCACGCCACGCCGCTCACGCCACGCCGCTCACGCCACGACTCTCCGCCACGCCCACGACGCTCACGCCACGACGCTCACGCCACGACGCTCACGCCACGACTCTCACGCCACGACTCTCACGCCACGACGCTCACGCCACGACTCTCACGCCACGACGCTCACGCCACGACGCTCACGCCACGACTCTCACGCCACGACTCTCACGCCACGACTCTCACGCCACGACTCTCACGCCACGACGCTCACGCCACGACTCTCACGCCACGACGCTCACGCCACGCTCTCACGCCACGACTCTCACGCCACGACTCTCACGCCACGACTCTCACGCCACGCGCTCACGCCACGACTCTCACGCCACGACGCTCACGCCACGCCTCACGCCACTACTCTCACGCCCCGACTCTCACGCCACGGCTCTCACGCCACGACTCTCACGCCACGACTCTCACGCCCCGACTCTCACGCCACGACGCGCTCACGCCACGGCGCTCACGCCACGACTCTCACGCCACGACTCACGCCACGGCGCTCACGCCACGGCGCTCACGCCACGCGCTCACGCCACGACTCTCCCGCCACGCCGCTCACGCCACGACTCTCACGCCACGACTCTCACGCCACGGCGCTCACGCCACGGCGCTCACGCCACGGCGCTCACGCCACGCCTCACGCCACGCCTCACGCCACGACTCTCACGCCACGCCCCTCACGCCACGCCTCACGCCACGGCGCTCACGCCACGCGCTCACGCCACGACTCACGCCACGACTCCACGCCACGCGCCACGCCACGCGCTCACGCCACGACGCTCACGCCACGACGCTCACGCCACGCCGCTCACGCCACGACGCTCACGCCACGACGCTCACGCCACGACGCTCACGCCACGACGCTCACGCCACGACGCTCACGCCACGACGCTCACGCCACGACTCACGCCACGACTCACGCCACGACTCACGCCACGACTCACGCCACGACTCACGCCACGACTCACGCCACGACTCTCACGGCACGCGCCACGCCCTCACGCCACGACGCCACGCCACTCACGCCACTCTCACGCCACGCCTCACGCCACGCTCACGCCACTCTCACGCCACGACTCTCACGCCCGACTCTCACGCCACGACTCTCACGCCACGACTCTCACGCCACGACTCCACGCCACGACGACTCCACGCCACGACCTCACGCCACGACTCTCACGCCACGACTCTCACGCCACGGCGCTCACGCCCACGACTCTCACGCCACGACTCTCACGCCCACGACGCTCACGCCACGACTCACGCCACGCTCACGCCACGGCGCTCACGCCACGCGCTCACGCCACGACGCTCACGCCACGACGCCACGCCCACGACGCCACGCCACGCGCTCACGCCACGACGCCACGCCCTCACGCCACGCTCTCACGCCACGACTCTCACGCCCGACTCTCACGCCACTCTCCACGCCACGACTCACGCCCACGCCACGCCACGACGCTCACGCCACGACGCTCACGCCACGACGCTCACGCCACGACGCTCACGCCACGACGCTCACGCCACGAGGAGGAGGGCCGTTCTCCACGGCCACAGCTTTTGAAGTCTAATGAGTCTTCCCCGTCTGCTTCACCGGCTCGTTCATAATAATGAATCAAAGAAGAAGAAGAGCGGAGAGGGGCGTGAACGAGACAAACTCAAGTCTTTTCTGATCGAACCCAGTCGACGGCTCGAGGGGTTCTGGTTCTGCTCTGAGCCCGACGGTCTGAGGTCTCGGGGGTTGAATACAAACCAACAGAAACACCTGGGACAGAGCCGATGGCCTCGATTTGGACCTTTTACTTTTCTCGGGACAAACCGACCTGCGAGGGCTGCTCTTGGACCGCCTGTGTACCGGAGACACGGCACCGCTCCTCATCACGGTGCCTGTAGAACCGGACCGGCCCACGCCTCGGCCCGGCATTCACCTTTTAATACAACTAAATACTTGGAATCTTGCATTTTAACTTGAGGGGCAAACAGGCCGTCACTTGTCACGTGGCAGCTGGAGGAGGAAGACATCACATCAAACAGAATCCCCCGACCCAACAGGAAACGAGAAGCTCCAGAAAGTCCCATTGGACTCAAAGAGATTAAGAAGTTTTAAGAAGTAAACCCACGAGTTACGAGAGCAGCAGAAACACTTGAGAACAGATTTGCTTGTACTTGTCGACAGCTGCTACGAGAAGACACACACACACTTTGTTTTCTTTCCACACACAGGATCAAAGACGTGAGCATAAAGTGGCGTGAGCCTCCCTGAGCGACTCGTCTGTGACATCACCGCATTCGTCTCCGGGGGCGGAGCCTCAGAGCTGGAGAACAGCATGAAGACCCCAAGCGTGTGTGGTCTACGGGGGACTCGTGGTCTACGGGGGACTCGTGGTCTACGGGGGACTCGTGGTCTACGGGGGACTCGTGGTCTACGGGGGACTCGTGGTCTAATGGGGACTCGTGGTCTAATGGGGACTCGTGGTCTACGGGGGACTCGTGGTCTAATGGGGACTCGTGGTCTACGGGGGACTCGTGGTCTAATGGGGACTCGTGGTCTAATGGGGACTCGTGGTCTAATGGGGACTCGTGGTCTAATGGGGACTCGTGGTCTACGGAGGACTCGTGGTCTAATGGGGACTCGTGGTCTAATGGGGACTCGTGGTCTAATGGGGACTCGTGGTCTACGGAGGACTCGTGGTCTAATGGGGACTCGTGGTCTAATGGGGACTCGTGGTCTAATGGGGACTCGTGGTCTAATGGGGACTCGTGGTCTAATGGGGACTCGTGGTCTAATGGGGACTCGTGGTCTAATGGGGACTCGTGGTCTAATGGGGACTCGTGGTCTAATGGGGACTCGTGGTCTAATGGGGACTCGTGGTCTAATGGGGACTCGTGGTCTAATGGGGACTCGTGGTCTACGGAGGACTCGTGGTCTACGGAGGACTCGTGGTCTAATGGGGACTCGTGGTCTACGGAGGACTCGTGGTCTAATGGGGACTCGTGGTCTAATGGGGACTCGTGGTCTAATGGGGACTCGTGGTCTACGGAGGACTCGTGGTCTACGGAGGACTCGTGGTCTACGGAGGACTCGTGGTCTAATGGGGACTCGTGGTCTAATGGGGACTCGTGGTCTACGGGGGACTCGTGGTCTATGGGGGACTCGTGGTCTACGGGGACTCGTGGTCTACGGGGGACTCGTGGTCTACGGGGGACTCGTGGTCTAATGGGGACTCGTGGTCTAATGGGGACTCGTGGTCTACGGGGGACTCGTGGTCCACGGGGACTCGTGGTCTAATGGGGACTCGTGGTCTCTGACGGGGACTTGGTCTGGGACTCGTGGTCTAGGGGACTCGTGGTCTAATGGGGACTCGTGGTCTAATGGGGACTCGTGGTCTAATGGGGACTCGTGGTCTAATGGGGACTCGTGGTCTAATGGGGACTCGTGGTCTAATGAGGGACTCGTGGTCTAATGGGGACTCGTGGTCTAGGGACTCGTGGTCTAATGGGGACCGTGGTCTCTGGGGACTCGTGGTCTAATGGGGACTCGTGGTCTAATGGGGACTCGTGGTCTAATGGGGACTCGTGGTCTAATGGGGACTCGTGGTCTAATGGGGACTCGTGGTCTAATGGGGACTCGTGGTCTAATGGGGACTCGTGGTCTAATGGGGACTCGTGGTCTAATGGGGACTCGTGGTCTAATGGGGACTCGTGGTCTAATGGGGACTCGTGGTCTAATGGGGACTCGTGGTCTAATGGGGACTCGTGGTCTAATGGGGACTCGTGGTCTAATGGGGACTCGTGGTCTAATGGGGACTCGTGGTCTAATGGGGACTCGTGGTCTAATGGGGACTCGTGGTCTAATGGGGACTCGTGGTCTAATGGGGACTCGTGGTCTAATGGGGACTCGTGGTCTAATGGGGACTCGTGGTCTAATGGGGACTCGTGGTCTAATGGGGACTCGTGGTCTAATGGGGACTCGTGGTCTAATGGGGACTCGTGGTCTACGGGGGACTCGTGGTCTACGGGGGACTCGTGGTCTACGGGGGACTCGTGGTCTACGGGGGACTCGTGGTCTAATGGGGACTCGTGGTCTAATGGGGACTCGTGGTCTACGGGGGACTCGTGGTCTACGGGGGACTCGTGGTCTAATGGGGACTCGTGGTCTAATGGGGACTCGTGGTCTAATGGGGACTCGTGGTCTAATGGGGACTCGTGGTCTAATGGGGACTCGTGGTCTAATGGGGACTCGTGGTCTAATGGGGACTCGTGGTCTAATGGGGACTCGTGGTCTACGGAGGACTCTTGGTCTACGGAGGACTCTTGGTCTACGGAGGACTCTTGGTCTACGGAGGACTCTTGGTCTACGGAGGACTCTTGGTCTAATGGGGACTCGTGGTCTACGGAGGACTCTTGGTCTACGGAGGACTCTTGGTCTACGGAGGACTCTTGGTCTAATGGGGACTCGTGGTCTAATGGGGACTCGTGGTCTAATGGGGACTCGTGGTCTAATGGGGACTCGTGGTCTAATGGAGGACTCGTGGTCTAATGGGGACTCGTGGTCTAATGGGGACTCGTGGTCTAATGGGGACTCGTGGTCTAATGGGGACTCGTGGTACCCACCAGGGCCAGCGAGGCGTGCTCGGCCTCTTCATCGTGGTGAAGAAGAGGAGACGCGTCCTGAACTTTTTAATCTGACACAGCAGCTGGAAATAGACGAGCAGCCCGAGGGTGCTCTCTGGTGTCCTGTTCACTCATGTCCTCCTTCCTTACTTCCTTCAATTTATCTCATCCATGTCCTCCTTCCTTACTTCCTTCAATTTATCTCCCTTGTTTCACATGAGTCGTTTAGTGGTTAAACTCTGATGATGTTATAACAGGTTTCTGCTTATCGGTCACATAAAGATCAGGACATTTAAGATGCAACTCCATGAGTTATATTTCATTACATTATGTTATATTACATTATATAATATAATGTAATATAATATAATATTACATAATATAATGTAATATAATATAATAAAACATAATATAATTTATATTACATTATATTATGTTTTATTATATTATATTACATTATATTATGTTACATTATATTACATTATATTATGTTTTATTATATTACATTATGTAATATTACATTATAGTATATTATATTACATTATATTATGTTATATTATATTACATTATATTAAGTTATATTATATTACATTATGTGTTTATACTGAACGGTCCAGTGTTGTTTCTAACGGTTTAAAGGAGGAGAAGAGAATCAGGAATAAGATCCTTAACCACATCCTGGTCCCGTCAGTTCAGTCTGTCCATCCCACGACGAGAGGAGAGAGGAAGCAGCAGAGATAGAAAGACTTCCATTTATTTCTTGAGAAGTGAAAAAATATATATAGCCAAGAACAAAAATAGAGAAATATAGAAATAAAGACATAAATGAGCCGAGCTGAGGAAAAGGTATTCAGGAAGGGAGGATGGATGGAGAGGAGAAGGGAGGGGGGGGTGAGAGGATGCTTACAGGAACCCCTCTAAGGAGCATCCCACCGGCCCGGTGTCCACCCACAAACCCTGACGACAAACCCGGCCCACCGATTGGCTGCCGGGTGTCGCTGAGGGGGGGGGGGGGGGGGGCGCAGGGTATGAATATGTATGAACTCTAACTGGTTGATATACTGCTGAGAGAGAGAGAAAGAAAGATGATGGAGAAGAGGGAGGAGGGGATAAATGAATGGGAGAGGGGCGAGGGGACGAGAGAAGAGGAAGACACGCCGGAGGAGGAGGAGGATGGAGAGTGTGTGGGAGGAGGAGGGGGGGGCGGGGGTGAAGCAGGATGGGAGGGAGGTAAAGAGCAAATGATGGACGTCGAGGGATGGAGTGAAGGAGAGATGAAGGGAAGGGAGGAGAGGTATCGGGAGGATTCAGAGGACACTAATGAGACAAATTAATCATACCACACACACACACACACACACACGCGCACACACAGAGAGAGAGGGAGAGAGAGAGAAACTCTCTGGGGTTAAGATGAGGGGGAGGGGTGTGTGTAGCGTGATATCGGCCAATCAAAGCAAGGGGTTGGAGAGAAAAATCGATGCACACACACACACATGCAGGCACAAACAGGCACACAAACATACATACAGGCACACACACACACACATACATACACACACACACGCCCTCGGCTGACGTGCTGCGCGGCATTAGATGGGATTATTTATGATTGGATAAGTGAGGAAGGGTCCCCTGGGGAACAACGCCGCGCAATCATTACACACTACAACACCCATGGGCGTGGCTCCACGGGGGGGGGGGGAACCGTGCTTTGTGACGCTAGTGTGACGCGCTGGCAAGGTCTTTGGCTCCATGATGTCACGGGGGGGGGGGGTGCTTCGAGTGTGGTGGTCCACTCAAGGGGGGCGTCTCCCCAGAGGTCCGACCTTTAACCCTCAGCAGGTCACAGTGACCCGACTCGTCTCCTCCGCTGGTGGAATGAAATAGTTTTGCCTCTTCAAAACCGTCAAATCACGATGACCACTTCACAACAGAAACAACCTGGAGGGTCTAAACTCGTGGCTCCGTTCCTGCGCCGTCACGCATACGCAGCTGGTACGGGCCAACATTACCCACGATGCTGCTGGGCAACGCCAGCGCGCCCGTGACGACCGACAGCCCGATAACGTGAACCAGAGACGAGGACGTTCACGGCTGCGTGACCTCTCCGGTAAAGAGCGTTACGTGTCATCCAGCATCGTTTTTTTCCCGTGATGACGAGAGCTCTTTTCATTTAGATTTCAAAATAAGAGCTCTGCAGAAAAAGTGCAGAAAAAGTGCAGAGAATAACGGCGTTAAATAAATGTCAGTTTAAAGTCGGCCATTTTGCGGCTCATTTATTATTTGACATGATATCGGCCGACCGCATATTGCCTGAACACAAGAACATCCGTGTTGTGTGTATTTGTGTATTATTACCTCCTCGACATTAGAGGCAGTCTTGGCTGAGGTCTCCATGAATATGAGGCCGTGTTCTCTGGCAAACGCCTCGCCCTCTTCCTTCTTCACCTCTCTCCTCGACTCCAGGTCACTTAAAAAAACACAGTTAAATACGTTAAATTACAGCCGAGAGGGAAACAGCGGAGCATCAGCGCACCGCGAGGAGGAAGACGCCTCCAGTCGGGGTCCAGCAGAGTTTTCTCACGAGTTAAAGCGAGAAGTGTTCTCGATGGCGCCGATAACAGCCCGGAGCGAGGCGTTGTCGTTTCTGCACGTGTGGTCAGGCATTCGGGCCTCGCCGTCCTCAACCGGCCGAAGTCATCTTCCTCATTTAAAAAGAGATGCGTTCACTCCGGGGGAATGAGCTCCTGCACTTCCACCAGCAGCAGGCTTTGACAACACTGTTACGCAACCTCAGGTGCGGTGTTTGTCAGTGGCTGCCGTGGTGATTGGGGCACCGAGGTGGAAGGGGCAGACTCGATCCTAAGTGTGTTGGATTCCAGAGACGCATGTCTGGGACCAGAGCAACGTGGAGCATGAAGAGGGAGCAGTGTGCGGAGAAAAGGAAAGATGACGCGTTATGTTTCCATTATGAAAGGGGGAACGGTGCCACGGGCTTCCTGATACTTAACCGTGATTACATTAACATCTGTGCGTGTTATCAAAATGCCCATTGGGCTGCAGAAAGTTTAGAGTTTTGTTAACCGTTTAAACTTAAAATAATGTGTCTACGTTAAAGAATGGCTCGTCAGTACCGGCTCAAAGTTGACGTTTTTTCTCTCGAATCGCTGACAAAAGTCTAGCACAACATTCCCGATCAGGTTTTGGCGTTTAACCCCCGACGCGCCGACGGTCCGGCCTCGCGTGCCGCGTCTCACCTCTTGTTGCCGATGAGCATGATGACCATGTTGGAGTTGGAATGTTGGCGAGCGTCCTCTAACCAGGTGGTCAGGTGGTTGAAGGTGTCCCTTCTGTGGAGACAGGCAAACGACACGGCGTCACGGGAGGAACCGCCACCACGGAGCTCTGTCTCTCTGGCCTCGTGTCTGGAGTCCCTCTAGTGGCCCCCAAAGGTTGTCATGACCACCGTGCCTCAGTTTTAGAAACTATAACAAATACTAACTGGGTCAGAGCTAAGAATGCTGCCCCCCCCCCCCCCCCCCTACCCCTTCAGTCGACTAATCGGTCGTTTTGGTCTCGGTCGACTCACATTTCTTGAATCGATAAATCATATTTTAAGGCTTTTTTATGCTAAAGACTCATTTACAAGAAACGTACGAGGACATCTCAAAATATTAAAGTGATGTAAACTTTAACAGATCGGTCGATGGCGTCAACGAGAGGATCGGTTGACCAGAGTGAGCGCGAGGCCACGGAGAGTTCCTTTAGTGAAGGGCGGTCCGTGATCAGACTTCTGGGGAAGTAGAGTACCCACAAACCCCCTCCTCGATCGATCGATTAATATCATTATTTATTTTAGATGGAGAAAGCTGCTGGAGGAGAGTTTGACCTCGCGGCCGTGCCGGATAAAAAGGTCACGGGGTCGTGGCGATCGTTAGGAATTAACCTCCGGGGACCGCGAAGATCAATAACAAATTTCACGTCAATCTGGTCGTCGATACATTTCTGCTGTGGTGGATTTATGGGAAGACCGGCAGCTCGTTGAGAAGAGAAGCGGCTAAACACTCGTCAGAGCTCCCCGCTGGGAAGAGCTGCGTGGAAATGCCTCCAACAGAAGGAAATGTGCGAGAAGTTTGGTTGAGACGTTCGTGGCTAACGCACGATGAGGACGCCGAACTCGAACGCCTTCATCGCGTCTTTCTTGTTGTCGGGTTTATGATCAAATACCTGAAGAAACGAAAGACACACTCATCGAAATCATTTGAGTTCAAGGTGAGCGAGTGAGAGCGTGCTAACACGCTAAAGGAAATGGACTTGGAGAGCGCTTTTATAGTCGTCCGACCATTCGAAGCTCTTGAACACTACATGACATCATTCACCCATCCATAACCTGATGGGAGGAGCTACGGTTCCACCTGTACAGGAGTAACTAACATGCACACCCTGATGGGAGGAGCTACAGTTCCACCTGTACAGGAGTAACTAACATTCACACCCTGATGGGAGGAGCTACAGTTCCACCTGTACAGGAGTAACTAACATGCACACCCTGATGGGAGGAGCTACAGTTCCACCTGTACAGGAGTAACTAACATTCACACACTGATGGGAGGAGCTACAGTTCCACCTGTACAGGAGTAACTAACATGCACACCCTGATGGGAGGAGCTACAGTTCCACCTGCACAGGAGTTACTAACATTCACACCCTGATGGGAGGAGCTACAGTTCCACCTGTACAGGAGTAACTAACATTCACACACTGATGGGAGGAGCTACGGTTCCACCTGTACAGGAGTAACTAACATTCACACCCTGATGGGAGGAGCTATAGTTCCACCTGTACAGGAGTAACTAACATGCACACCCTGATGGGAGGAGCTACAGTTCCACCTGCACAGGAGTTACTAACATGCACACCCTGATGGGAGGAGCTACGGTTCCACCTGTACAGAAGTAACTAACATTCACACCCTGATGGGAGGAGCTACAGTTCCACCTGTACAGGAGTAACTAACATTCACACCCTGATGGGAGGAGCTACAGTTCCACCTGCACAGGAGTTACTAACATGCACACACTGATGGGAGGAGCTACAGTTCCACCTGCACAGGAGTTACTAACATGCACACCCTGATGGGAGGAGCTACGGTTCCACCTGTACAGAAGTAACTAACATTCACACCCTGATGGGAGGAGCTACAGTTCCACCTGTACAGGAGTAACTAACATTCACACCCTGATGGGAGGAGCTACAGTTCCACCTGCACAGGAGTTACTAACATGCACACCCTGATGGGAGGAGCTACAGCTCCACCTGTACAGAAGTAACTAACTAACATTCATACTCCATTTTGGGCTTAAGTGTCCAAGGACACATCGGCACGGACTAGAGGAGCCGGGGATCGAACCGCCGACCCTCTGCTTGAAGGACCACGCAGCTCACCACTGAGTCGCCCTGAAGTACGATGTTGAACCTGTAAACTTGTTAGCGTGAGCGTATATAGCACATGTCTTTGGTGCAGCCATAAGTGGATTTACTCAAAAACTAAAATGCTGATCTTAAATGATCTGGCGACCCCCGATGACGAGGAGCGGATGCGCGTGAAGGGGCGGGTTCTTTGAAGTTGAAGTTCTTTTCCTCGTTTCACGCATTAAAGGATGAGATTCATGTTGGGCTGTACACAATAACCGGTTCATAAATGAAGAGCAGCGTTCCTGAACGCAGCGTTACCTTGTGATGTCGTAGACCAGCAGAGCTCCTGCTGCTCCTCTGTAGTAAGACCTGGTGATGGACCGGAACGACTCCTGACCGGCCTGCAGAGACACATGCATATTCATAAAGAACAGGAATCTGAATAATTTAAATGAACCACGGACAACTGCCCCCCCCCCCCCCCTGCTCTCTTAAAGGAGCCAGGCCTCATCTCCAGGTCACCCTCCCACCGGCTCGTCCCAGACGTGTCCTGATCCTTGAGCCGTGTCCTGATCCTTGAGCCGTGTCCGGCTCCAGGTTTCCCCGTCAGCTGGGGGAGGACAGAGCAGCGCCTGTAACGGGATACAATAGCCTCCTCTCTCTCTCTCTGTCGCTCACAATCCCTTTCTTTCTCTCAGCTCGCGTGCATAGTCTCTCAGCTTCCTTATTTACGAACACGGAAGGTCACATCGGCTGCATTTATAAACCCCCCCCCCAGTCACCTTGTTCTCCCTCCCCCTTTACATTATTACCCCTCATTGTCTCTCCTCCACTGTCTCCTCCTTGCATCACTCATCTTCTCATTCTTTTCGCCAAGGCCTCCACTCTTTCACCCCCCACTTCATCCTCTGTCTCCGTCCCATGTACAGTAACAATGTTGTCTGTGTTTGGCCGGAGCCAGAAAACAAAACGGCGCTCTATCCCGGCAGCTGCTCCGCTCTGACCTCATGCGAGAAACAAAACCAGCCGGTCAGAAAACACAACCGGTCGGTGAATCACTCGGCAAGGCGGCCGCTCCGTCAGCCAGGAGCCCGGTCCGGTGACTCGAGTCGGTGCACTCGTCACCCGGTTACCGAGCAGGAGGTGGAGACCGCTAGAACACCGGTAACTAGGTCAACTAGTCAGAAAGAGGACGGCTGGGAGCAAACAGCCAGCCAGGAATGCCATTAGTGAATACATGATAAATAAGGGTGAAGGAGAGGGAACGCCATCACACACACACAAGTCTATGCTTCATGTGTTAAAGCTGCATTCTCTCCTGACCACCAGGGGGCGACTCCTCTGATGATTGTTTCAACTGTTGCATTGTTTGCTGTTACCCACTTAGTCATTATATCCACAATACTGATGATGTAAACATGTTGTGTGTAAGCCCTACACATGAGTGTTGTCATCTGATCCTATCCGACATATTTCACCTTATATTTTACTTTTCGTGCCCAGGTCGTACGCTACATGAACAGGAAGTGGCCTCCTCCCGGCTGCAGTGAGCCCTGCTCCTCGTCATCATGACATAATCAGGGACAACATGACACCCGGAGAGCCCGATTAAAACCGACAGCAGTCAGAGTTTCAGAAGCAGGAGCGACGTCACTGCTGTGGGCCTTCTCCGCTCTATCCATGGAGCTCTACCTCCACCTGCTGGCCCGCCGGAGAACAGCAGGGACGAGGCGTCACATCTTGAGATGTGCGTTTACGGCCTCCGTGCAATTAGGAACAACATCACATCTGCTTTCTCCTTTCTCCTTTTTGACTTTATCGGACCTTATGAGTCGGACCCTATGCGATCTGCCTGATGGATCTGCCTGATCTGCCGTCTGGGATCGTCACGGAATTTCCCTCCTGTGAGCACCCGCCCACTCCTCCTCCCCCCTCTCCCCCTCCTCACCCCCGATGGATCTGCCTGATCGAATATCATCGTGATCTATGAACTATACTTACACTCATATTCATTCATTCAATGTATTTGAATGTATTTTAACTCTTCTCTGTACATTACATTACATCATCTCCATCCATCTGTCCATCCCTCCTCTGTTGCTCCTCCTCTTCTTCTCCTTTTTTTCCCCTTTTTTCCTATTTGGTATTTTTTTGTTTTTCCTGGTCCGATTTTGGGGCAGGGATGTCTATGTGTACAGATTGTAAAGCACTCCGAGACAAATTTGTAATTTGTGAAATTGGGCTATACAAATAAACTGAATTGAATCACCGCCGCAGATGGACGACACGTTCATTCACGAACAGAAACCATCGCGCTTCCATTAGTTCTCTCTTTACGACGGGAACATATATTCATAGGTTTTCATTATTTTCCTCATGTAACGGATGACTAGAGCAGCATGAACACGACGGCCCTCTGCAGTCCAGAGACGGACGGACGGTCACAGCCTCGGACTCTTCACAGAGAGCTTTAAAAATATATACATATACACAACAGATATATTACCGTATCCCAGATCTGCAGTTTGATCTGTTTTCCATCTATAGTGATCATCCTCGCTCCAAACTCCACACCTGGACACACAAACACACACACAATAATTTGCATTAGTAAAATTAAGCCACAATAAACAATGTTATGTTAATCCATTTTCACATAAGATAAAATAAAAAGAGCATTATGAACCTCATTAGATGAACATGACAGAAAGTAATATGGTCGTACACATTCCACCCGTTTCACTCACTTTTTATTGGATAAAAGAGCGTGTGTGTGTGTGTGTGTGGGGGGGGAGGACGACACCTTTTTGACTTTCCTCTCACGCCCACAAAATGACCTCAACCACATCTTTGGCATTTCTGTACGGCACGTTGTTCGGTTCCCTCTGGGCCGCCACACCTGCCCACAATGGGCCCCGCAGAGGTCACGAGGTCATCGTGGCCCGTGCACATCTCCTGGTCGCGCTGGACGCCGCAGCTCGTACCGGCCGGCGTGGACGACTGCGTATTCAGCCGCCGGTACGTCTCCACTGACTCAACCGGTCATTTGATTGGACGACGGCATCGTGCCGCGTTTCAACACACGAGGCGAAACGAAACCGGCTCGAGCGAGTTAGTCGTCGTTTTAAAACCTTGCGGCGCGAGACCCGGAGCGCGGACATATTTCACATTCCTCGGGGTTTTCCCTCCACGATCATAATCGGGGTGGATATTAACAAAAGTCAAATACGGTTTTCCCGTGATCGTCCTGGAACAAAGCGGTAAACACGGCCGCCGGCTGGGCGTCTATTCAAGCTTCTTTTGATGGAACTACGCAAATCCATCTGAAAGAGTCCCGTCTGGATTCACTCGTTTCTTTCTTCTTTTCAGAGAGACATTTGTACCTTTCGCACGTATATAAATAAGAGAGCAAGGCGATGACATTTTTTAAATATTTGAATATTTAAGTTCTAAGACGCGGTGATGTGATTCCATCCGTCTGCATGTTAGGACAAGCTCAACATGTCAGAATTAGCTGCGACACAGTAACTTACAGGTGGAGCAACAACAGATTAACAAGATAATCACGCCACCTTTCCAGCCCCGCTAACACCAGCTGGACTGGTTTTGAATAAGAAGCTCGAGTTCAGTTGGTAATAAATGTGTACGGATGATGACGTGAGGCGCGTGATGAATGCAGGTGTCGTGATGGTGCGTCTCTTACCGATGGTGAGGTCGTGAACGGGCTGAAACCTCTTGTCTGTGAACTGTAGTAATAGACATGACTTCCCCACACCTGGAAGAAAGAACACACACACACACCATTAAAAAGAGCCGTCTCTGAGATGATATCGTCTCGCATAAACAAGCATAGAAAGGAACAATGAGAATCCCAAAGCATACAGTTTATAACCTTAAATGGCACAAGTGAATGAGACAATAGTTTAGATCAGGGGTGTCAAACTCATTTTCACCGAGGGCCACATCCGCCTCATGGCTGCCCTCAAAGGGCCGGTTGTCACTAACACGGTATAATTCCAGAACATATTGTTAAATAACTGTCTTTGCATTTGTTTATTTAGGTGTACTTGTATAAATGTATAACTATATATGCAAATGTATTTAATATTATAAAATCAATCTATTTAATTTAATTATATTTATTTTAACCCACATTACTTTATCAAAGATCAAACAAACATTATTACATTAACTTTGTTAAAAGCTTTGTCACAGTTGAGACGGGTGGTTCTCCACTGGTCTGGGCAGTGGTTCTCCACTGGTCTGGGCAGTGGTTCTCTACTGGTCTGGGTATTGGTTCTCCACTGGTCTGGGTAGTGGTTCTCTACTGGTCTGGGCAGTGGTTCTCCACTGGTCTGGGGCAGTGGTTCTCTACTGGTTCTCTACTGGTCTGGGTAGTGGTTCTCTACTGGTCCGGGCAGTGGTTCTCTACTGGTCTGGGCAGTGGTTCTCTACTGGTCTGGGCAGTGGTTCTCCACTGGTCTGGGGCAGTGGTTCTCTACTGGTCTGGGGCTGTGGTTCTCCACTGGTCTGGCTTTGGGACGCACTATCACCCCTGAATGACAAGCTGAGGCCTAAATCGAGGGACATTTTTAACTTCTCAAATGTATTTTATGAAAAGATGGTGCAGTTTGAACCTGAGAGTTCAGAATATCACAGTATGCACAACAAAACTATTTAGTAATATTCCCTTTTACAGTCAATTATGAACCAACAAGTGAATCTTAAGGACACAAGGTAATACAACATACATTACTACTCAGTAACTTCAGACTTTAAAACATGTATAAACAATGCTTTCATGCATAAACATAAAATAAAAAAGTCTGGTTTTAAAAAGCCTCAAAAGATGTAATTCATGTCTCACTCACTGAACCTATGACACATAAAGCTGCTCAACAAGTCAGAGTCTTGAGGAGCAGCTTTTATACACAAACTCTAAATAAATTAAACAAGGGTAATTAAAAAAGATTCACATATTCAACATTAACTTTTCTTCTAACTATATTATAAATACACAAAAACATGAAGCAGCACTCACTTCAACCTTAGTGACCACTGACATAGACCTGATGAAGGAATTCATAATAGGGGAACTGGGGATGTTTGTTAATACAAAGTCAATGTGGTCACACACGCACGCACGCGAATGACAGGACGCGAAAAATGCGCCTCATTCGGGCTGATTTTTTAAACTCGGGCGGTAAAAGTACCTGAGACTGTTGAAATGCTCCGCGTGACGTCACTGACGTCATACCGTTGAATCAGAACCTACGGAGGATATTGATCGTCTGGAAGCGGCCGTCATCCAGACGCAGCTCCTGGAGAAGCTGCGTGCGGCTACGGATAATATAATATGTAATATTAATATTATTAACCCAGACTCGAGGGCTTGATGGTCCGACGTGTGTGGGACTTTCTCAACAGCACAAAGAGTGTGTATTTCTTCCGTGGTGGACAGTGGTAACGAACTGTTATATGCCACGATAAGCCACGCCCCCTCTCCGGCGCGAGTGAAGAAAACGTGATGAATAGTCCGGCGACTGAACTCACGCGAGTACATTTAGTAAAGCAACGCAAGGGTTCGCCTCTCCTCTGGCGTGAACGCAGCATGAAGGAGCGTGAACAGACCGCAGTCCGCTGCAAAAAAATGACCTTCAAAATAAAAGCACAAGATTTTTTTCCTCCCTTTTTTAAGAAAAGGCATCATATATATTTCATGCCGTCGCGGGCCACATAAAATGACGTGAGTTTGACACGTATGGGTTTAGATTAAAAGAATAATCATTCATGTCTTTTCAGTTAAGGTGCGTTCACTTGCAGCGCGTAAAAAAGTGTGAGAAAGCGTATTCCGGCTTATATTTTGAGTGTCATTCTTTAAAAAGCATATTCATTATTTTAAACTCACTACTTAAGCATATGAATACAACACATTTCCAGGACTTTTCCAAAACTTTGGGGATTGTTTTCCAGGCCTGAATATCACCATTTACAAATATCCATGTTTTTACTTTTCCAGGTTTTTAAATGGCCGTACGAACTCTGCTTATAGGTTTACCTCATCAAAATGAGACATGGCAACATATCGGAGCCGTGTGTGTGTGAGACAGTGTGTGTGTGTGTGTGGAGAGAAGCCATCGGTTACACAGTGAGACGTTACTTCCTTGACCATGCTGGGAAAAACAAACACACACGGGGAGCATTAGAAACCGGTTGAGGAAGAATCTCAAGAGGTCTGAGTACCTAGAAAACATTTTTATATTCCCAGAGTGGACTCTTATAACCCTCAAGGCCTTTATATGGGTATATAAACACAACGTACTCCACGTATTGCTGATATCATGTATAAGTCACATGGTCAAAATAATCTTTGAGCTGAATCACATCCGTTACACTCATGAGGTACACATACTACAAGTCAATCTTCACACTTATTTATATATATATATTATACAATACAGTATTATACTGTATAATATTATAAAAAAGGGCTTTCCAGACATCAGCTCAGTCAATATGAGGCTCCTGCAGTTTCAGATAATCAAATAAAATGAGTATCTTCAAAGTCTTTTTGAGAACAAAACCTGTGTGTGTGTGTGTGAGTGTGTGTGTGTGTGTGTGGCTGTAACCAAGTCTTTTGATAGAAAATCATTCCCGTGTTCTTTTCCTCACAACTACCTGGAGTTAGTGTGTTAGTTGTGATATCTGTTCCACCAGGGAAGCTGAGATTGGAAACCGTGACGGGAGTTTTTTTCCCACCATGTCCTGACATTTTATTGAAGGTGAATACTTGGGGGGGGGGGGGGGGGGGGATCAATAGCTAGTTGCAGGTCTAGGTGATGTTGACAAAAAGAGAGGTTGTTTTTTACCCTCGATCTCGCCACTGGAGGGTTGTACAGCGTTAGCTTTGGCTCCGCCCCCTTGTGCGTTCTGCACAGAATCAAGACTTTCTATTGGCCAAGCGATCATCATCCTCCACAATCACACATCAGGAGGTCATAGCAAGTGAGGCCTTAATAAACATTTTATTATCGGGAGATATATGAACTGGATGAAAATTAATCCAACAATAAATTCAGTCTTTAAATGTATTAATCAACGAGAGGTTCTTGTAGACGTCTGCAGAAGCCAATCTGCCTCCCCCCCCCCACACTAAACCTACTGACGGCCCTTCATTCACCTCTAAAGCTAATGTACAGATTGCTTTAAGATGTTAATTAAAATAAAAAGGTGCGTGACTATCTATTGACGGAGGGAGCCTACTGATGACATCTTTGTATATTGGAAATATTACAAACTTGTGTATCGTTGTGGTAAAGTTACTAGAAAAAGTACTGTTGCTCTACATTATATACACACACAAAAATAGAAATTCCAAAAATAGAAATTCTAAATGATGGAAATTGTAAAGGATCGACATCGTAAGAAAGAAAGTTTCCATTTCAAAGATGTTTTTTTCTCTCTTTCGGTTTGTAAAATGTGAAATCATCTTCCCTTCAAGTTAATATTAAACGTGATTTAATTTAAAATGCACAACTCTTTGGGAAAGGACCAGAGTGTCCGACAGACAAAAGGCCGTTTTGATGCTTGTTTTGCAGACGTGGGCTGGAGCCAATGAGCCGGCAGAGGCTTGAGGGAGTGACACAGCGCTGTCAACAGGGAGGAGGGGGGGGGATGAGTGGGAGGGAGGATGCTGATGAGAAGGCCAGCGTTGGCTGACAAGGAGGTGACAGGGAGGGACGTGTTCTTCCTCCTTCGTGGTTTCCCAGGGTTACCATCGCCAGGCAGCAGGGCGTTGCTAGGCAGGCGTCCCTGCGTGAGTCAGACGATGGTGACGATGATGATCAGAGACGGCGGGGAAGGAGCAGGGCGGCTATCCGGGGGCGGCACGACCGCTTGGGCGTGGCCTCCTTCACACGCGCGTCAACGGACGCTCACGACGCAGCACGGCTGAGACAGCAGACGATTAGCATGTAGCACGTAGCATGTAGCGGTGTGACGGACCCGGAGTTATCACACAGTTTAATGTCAACCATCACGGTGTGAATCAGCAAATATTCAGGACATAATTCATGGTTTTCTAGTCTGATCATGTGACCTTGTAAAGAACCAATGAGTGTTTACACCAGTGGTTCTCAAGCTGTGGTGCGCGCCCCTCTAGTGGGGCGCGCACCACAGCTTGAGAACCACTCGTTAACATCAACAGGAGTGCTCGTAACGTTAGCAGCACAGTTACATTGTGATGCGTTCAGGCTCTGTTCAGTAAAAATGAGTATTGGGCGACGTAGGGACATTTGAACATTATCATGACGCGTTCAGGTGTAATCTTGTAAAATGAAATACGAGTTTACACCAAGTACCAAAACTATTAATGACAAGATTAGAATCCATAGAACTACAATCTTTTATTCCCTCATCATTTTATGAATGAAGACCAGCTGCTATCATCAAACAGCGACGGGATCACCACTCAGGCAGATCAATGATCGTCAATTAGTAACCCGATCGTCTCTAGAAGTGATCTTTGACCTCTTTTTTTTTGTGCTGCTCCGATCTGAGAGTCTCCTGATTCGTCGCACCACGAGCTCAACAACACAACACCTGCGGCCCGGAGGCGGAGCATCTGAGGCGGCAACCAATCACAACCTGCTGTGCCTTCAAGTGGCTGCAAGCTGGGTTCTTACACTTGACTTTTCCGGGTTTTCCATGACCGAAGGAACCCTGGAGGAGAACGCTTTGACGAGCACCTGAAGAAGTCTGCTTGAAGAGCAACAACAATATTCTGTACGGGGGCAACCTGGACAGAGCTCTACCTGGTCAGTGGGACAGGTGACCCTTTAACTGGACCCTCAGTCCTTCAGAGACGGCTTTAGCCGTTGTCACGGCAACAAGTGTTTCAGTGTCACCAGGTGAGAGGAGGGTGTTCCATGTACCGACTTCAGGGGACGACGTGTCGGCTTCCTCTTTAGGTTTGAAAGAGATTTAATTATCATCGCAATTTGGTTTTAGCAATAAAAGACACAAGCAGCTTTACCCGGCAACAAGACTGCACGCTGCTCTTTAAGCCACGCCCTCTCAGTCTGTGTCTCACAACCACGAACAAAGTGTATCCCTCCTTCACTACTCGAGTACCAATACAATTAAAGAATAGATGCAAATGTGGGTGGAGCTTCTCTATGGGGGTCCGGTGGTGATTGTAGAGGGAGAAACAGACGGTTGTTGCTCACGCTGTACTTTAAGGCGAGGATGTTTACAACCTGGCCTTCATAGAAGCGTCATCAATAAGAGGCTCACATCGTCTGGCGGTCCTGGTGGTTCCGCCCGATTCATCAATGGATGGAACTGCAGATGAGGGGTGGAGCTCGGCAGGTGGATGACTCACCGCTCCGCTCCCGGGAAGCAGGAACATGAGTCAGGAATGTGACGGGAGGTCTGAGAAAAGACACGTCGGTGCCGAGTCCCGGCCGAAGCCGAGAGACGTGGGAGCGCTGGTTCTAAATCAGTGTGAATGCGTCCAGAGGAAACACCCGTTATCTTTCTGAAGACGCGTCACTGTGAACAGATCCATGTTGAAACCTGGAGGGCCGCCATCGAGGAGTCCATGACGCTCCCTTAAGAAATGCATTCATGCGTTATCATCATCATCGTCGTCGTGTGTATTTCCACGGTCCAAAGGTCTGTGACGATGACGCAGTCACAGAGTTCCTAAGTACACGGAGAGGATGACTTCATACAAGGAAGCGCTCCTTAGGAGACACATTCCCAAATAAAAATGTATCATTTAACAAAGCAGAGAACACTTAACCCAGACACACAAGTTTGCGTGTTGAGTAATCAATGTAAGGCGGTTCAAGTCATTGTGTGTCAACATGTTGAGTACCAGAGCCCACCAGAGCTCCCCTGATCCAGCATGGAGACAGAAAATCAAACGGAAAAACAGAGTTCACATCTTTCCTTTCTATTGACCTGGAGGGTTTAATCCACGATGACTCGCTCTGAGGGCGTCGGGCCTCCGCCCCTCACCGGAGAGGAAAGTCTCACCGCAAACGACCACGAATGAATGCGTTTCATTTTCTTTAAGTATTATTTGGGGAACTATTAGACAGCAGAGAGCTACACGGAGAAGAGGGGGGGGGGGGGGGGCATGGTGAGCGTCTTACTGCTCCCGGATGCCCCAGTGAGTGCTGCTTTTTAACTCCAGAAAGGCTCAATGACACATTGAAGAGTCAGTGTCACCATAAATATTATTTAATCAGTTGCACTTTCGGCGGTTTTCTTTCTGAAAAGGGAAATGTGTTTTAAAGTAACACAGGGGCGTGAAAAGGATTTTTTATTTTTATTGAACCCAGACGGTCACACAGACTCACCTTTTAAGTGGAAGCCCAACACCGTAGGATAAGAAAGTCTGAATACGTGCATTTAGGACACAAAGATGCACAAAAAACTAGAAAAACTGCCGTTTTGGAAGTTTTTTTTCTTCCGCCCCCAAACACTTATCCTGTGCATCACCTTTCTAACTGCGTGTGTGTGTATATATATATACATATATACACACACCGTGATATATAATATATATACACTGCCGTTCAAAAGTTTGGGGTATATACAAATATATGTATATACTTATACACACATATTATATATATATACACACACACATACTGTGATATATAAATGTATATCATATAAATATATATTATATATGTTAAATATACATTATCTAAATATATATCTACACATTAAATAAATATACATACAGTATATATATATATACACTACCGTTCAAAAGTTTGGGATCACTTAGAAATGTCCTTATTTTTCAAAGAAAAGCATTGTTTTTTTCAATGAAGATAACATTAAATCAATCAGAAATACACTATACATTGTTAATGTGGTAAATGACTATTCTAGGTGGAAACATCTGGTTTCTAATTAAATATCTCCATAGGTGTATAGAGGCCCATTTCCATCAACTATCACTCCAGTGTTCTAATGGTACATTGTGTTTGCTAATCGCCTTAGAAGACTAATGGATGATTAGAAAACCCTTGTGCAATTATGTTAGCACAGCTGAAAACTGTTTTGCTGATGAGAGAAGCTATGAAACTGGCCTTCCTTTGAGCTAGTTGATTATCTGGAGCATCACATTTGTGGGTTCGATAAGACTCTCAAAATGGCCAGAAAAAAATAACTTTCATGTGAAACTCGCCAGTCTATTCTTGTTCTTAGAAATGAAGGCTATTCCATGAGAGAAATTGCAAAGAAACTGAAAATGTCCTCCAGCGGTGTGTACTACTCCCTTCAGAGAACAGCACAAACGGGCTCTAACCAGAGCAGAAAGAGAAGTGGGAGGCCCCGGTGCACAACTCAGCAAGAAGACAAGTACATTAGAGTCTCTAGTTTGAGAAATAGACGCCTCACAGGTCCTCAACTGGCAGCTTCTTTAAATGGTACCTGCAAAACGCCAGTGTCAACGTCGACAGTGAAGAGGCGACTCCGGGATGCTGGCCTTCTAGGCAGAGTGGCAAAGAAAAGCCATATCTGAGACTGGCCAATAAAAGAAAAGATTGGTATGGGCAAAAGAACACAGGCATTGGACAGAGGAAGATTGGAAAAGGTGTTCTGGACAGATGAATCCAAGTTTGAGGTGTTTGGATCACACAGAAGAACATTTGTGAGATGCAGAACAGGTGAAAAGATGCTGGAAGAGTGCCTGACACCATCTGTCAAGCATGGTGGAGGTCATGTGATGGTCTGGGGCTGCTTTGGTGCTGGTAAAGTGGGAGATTTGTACCAGGTAAAAGGGATTTTAAATAAGGAAGGCTATCACTCCATTTTGCAACGCCATGCCATACCCTGTGGGCAGCGCTTGATTGGAGCCAAGTTCCTCCTCCAACAGGACAATGACCCAAAGCACACCTCCACATTGTGCAAGAACTATTGAGGGAAGAAGCAGGCAGCTGGTCTGCTGTCTGTAATGGAGTGGCCAGTCACCAGATCTCAACCCCATTGAGCTGTTGTGGGAGCAGCTTGACCGTATGGTCCTCAAGAAGTGCCCATCAAGCCAATCCAACTTGTGGAGGTGCTTCAGGAAGCGTGGGGTGACATTTCAACAGATTACCTCAACAAATTAACAGCTAGAATGCCAAAGGTCTGCGATGCTGGAATTGCTGCAAAAGGAGCATTCTTTGACGAAAGCAAGGTTTGAAGAAAAAAAATTAATACTTCAAATACAAATCATTATTTCTAACCTTGTCAATGTCTTGACTATATTGTCGATACATTTTGCAACTCATTTGATAAATAAAAGTGTGAGTTTTCATGGAAAACACGAAATTGTCTGGGTGATCCCAAACTTTTGAACGGTAGTGTACATTATATAAATACATTATATAAATTATATAACTATATATATATATGTATATATACATTATATAAATAAATTGTATAAATATATACATTTGATTTTGGGTAGGACCGTGGACGACGCAGACAGGAGGGAAAGAAGCCAATTGGGAAGCAGGCTGACCGACATCGTCATCACAGCCACCACAGGCATGGCGGCCGTGGAAAAATGAAAAGGTGAGACATTATGTGAGCGGATTTGACTAAATCTTCGAGTGTGGACCAGCCAAACTGACACGAATCAGTCCCCGGCTGGCGTGGTGCGGGTTAGACCTGTGAGCCAAATGGAGAGCAGAAACATATAAAAACAGTGACTTTCTGTAATCGTGCATGTGTTGCCACAGAGACCTGAGAGGACCACGCTGCTGCTCTTGTGGATGTGTTATTCATCTGAGCGGACTCGACAGTTACTAGGATACAAATGGACAACGCGGACTGATCCTACTGCAGACCTCGATGAGCCTCGGATAATGAAGGCCAGATAACACCTGGACAGGGAATCTCTACCAGAAGGACCCGACAGCTTGCATTAAACTGTAGAGGAGCAATATGATTGGACGATAACAAATACAGAACTGATAACATATCTGCTGTCGCTCTCGTCAGGGTAAGAGGCCAGTAGGTTGACAAATGAGTCAAACGATTACAAAATGAAATCACATCCCTCTATGATAATAATGCGAAAATAATTCCTTCCAATTGTTGAACATCTTCTTTCTAATGTATCCATGGATTTAGTCAAATATAAAGTAAATCGTCAAAAATGAAAAATTGTTTACAGCTTCAAAGATGCTAAGCAAAAATACTACATTTTGACTATTTAAAATAAATAAATGAATATATATACACACACACATATGATTACATAAATAACATAATTTCAACAACTGCTTTTTGGGGGTTGGTGTCAACTTAGCTTTAACCTTTGGAAAAACAACTTCCGAATCTCCTTTTCTGTCCTACAGACAAAAATGTGTGGCTCGTGTCAAGTTGTCTTTGGAATAACCAACAAACTCATCCGATTAAACAATCACACCGATGTCAACAGAACCGGACCGACTTCTTATATGTTGAGACCTCGTGAAAAATAAATGTCATCTCAGAAAGGTTACTACAAAAATACATGTCTCTTTGTGTCTTGTATGCCTTTTTCTTTCTTTCTAGGTTTACTATTTAATTTTATCTTACTACATATTGATGTTTTCAGGGTATGGCCAGAAGCAGCACGGTCAAATAGAGGGATTATGCAATGTGATATCAAAAACTGTCTCCTTTATGCAGCACAAAACATTACATTTAGAGTATTAAAATGATACGTGTGTGTATATACACACACACATATATAAATATATATACCGTTATCAGATCATCAGCCCAAATCTAGTCTTTTAATTTACATTGGGAAAAAATTAACAAGTAAGCCAACTGGGTTTGTGCTTCAGAAAAACAAGTTTTGGAAGCTTCTGTGGAACACACACACACACACACGCTGTTATGGGGAGACTGAATCGATATTCCAGGTCATGTGCCTCTTCTGTTCCATAACAGATATCAGTCAAATATGTTCACCAACAGCTGAAGGTCCACGAAGTGATCCCCTTCTTTTCTTTCCAATAAAAAAGGACCTATGATGTCATGGCTCGACGTGGACAAACGCAATGTGTTTGGGATTTTTATGCCAGCCCATGGTGCCATTTGGGAGCAGGTGTAATGCTGCCGACCAGAGGAAATGTCACAGACAGAGTGTGCGTGTCTATCGGAGTGGGCACAAAAAACACACACACACCTGCACAATCAAATTGAATTCAACACGTCAGCTCTGCAATGAAAGCCGCCTCGAAATGTAAACACACCAGATACTATACACACATTACACAAGACTGAACTACCAAAACAGACATGTCATATTACTCCAGCTAAGACCAGTGAAAGGGAAACCTGCTGTCGCAATGATCATGTGTACCCTCTCATGTTGCTGAATGAAAGAAAAAAAGCTTGGGCAACACTCACCCAAATTAGAAACACACATATACTGCTTTAGATGCAGAGTATTTCTGGAGTAGACGTGCATGTAATCAAGCTAAGCTGCATCTCTCTTCAGTACTCACTATTAGAGATAAACAACAACAACAACATCAAGCAAAAACAGGTGTCTCAATAAAAAGGTAGTAGACTTCCAGTCCACCAGTGATCAAGTCAACACGCATTACGATTCTGTTTCAACACACTGTAATAACTGCCTGGGTCTGTACAGTACGATCACACACGTATTCACATGACTCAACCGTCTTGACGGGAGACATTTGTTTGTACTGTGTATTTGTCTTTGGTTTGGCCTCCTGCACGATGCTCCTCAGACACGTCTCCCTGCAGCGAGCCCTGTCTCCGGGTAGTGAAACACTGAAGCATCGTCACAATACAGCCGGAGCACCGATGCACCTGCCGCCGGTGTGACCGGGCAGGCCGCTCATCAGGGCGGCCAGCTCACGTTAAACATTTGGGTCGGAAACAGTGCTTCTACGCCATTTTAGAGGGAATATTGACAGGCTTTAGCTTGACGTGTTGGCCTTCTGTGACAAGAAGCTGAGCTCGTGTAACGTGTTTAATTTAACGGACGGGCCCGCGACACGAAGAGACGAGTATTATGAGCTTATTGTATGCGAAAAGTGAGCTAATTAACCACTTAATGTCGCTGTAACAGCTGTTTAATCAAATATTTTAGTGTAACCGCTAATGCTAGGCTAGCTAGGCTAACACCCCTACCCTCGACGCGGACGGACAAAAGGCCCAAATGTGTCAACAACCGCCCCGCGAAACTAGTTTATGGAACCGTTAAGTCAGAGTGTCCGTGTCTCTTTCCCCGGGGCTGTCGGGTGTTAATAACATAATATAAACGTGTTAACGGGGAAGAATCGGAGCTGTCATCCCGCCCCTCGCCTCGCTCCGCTTTTACCACGTCATTGGACTGTCCAACACTGCGGAAATACACCACTAGCTCCGCGCGCGCTGCATGCTAACTGACATGTCTCGCGACTCACCCGTGTCTCCGATGATGATGTACTTGAACAGGTACGCGTACGCCATGGCCCCTGGTTCGTGCGGTCAGCTGTCTCGCGCGTTACACCTTTCGTTTAAAACCCGACTGTGAACCGTGTGGACTCGCGGGGAAGCGGACAGCTTGTTAAGCCTGCTTTTCCTCTGTCGGTGTCGGGGAAGGAACAATAAACAGCCAGAGCCTCCGCCCTACGTCACACGGTCCGCCCACGCCACGCTACAGAATGATGCCTTCAGGGACTCCTCGGAAAATTCAGCGTTCTTCTTTCTCCTGGTTTATTAACTTTGGTTCTTTATTGCAATAGTTGGATGGAAGTCAGCGGGCGCAGGACTATTGAAACTATTGATTTATATTAGATTATTACCTTCGCATTGAAAATGCGGAAGGTTATGTTTTGATCGCCGTGTATTTATTTATTTATTTGTATGCGTGTTACTCGCATAACTCAAAAAGTATTTAACCGAATCGCGTGCAATTTGGTGGGATGATTGGTTATTATCCAGAGACCATTTGATTCGATTTTGGGATCGATCGGGTAAAAGGTCACGGTCATGGTCATGAAAAGGTCAACATCTTCTTGAATCGCATGCAATTTGGTGGGATGATTGGTTATTATCCGGGGACCATTTGATAAAATTTTGGGATCGATCGGTCAAGGTCATGAAAAGGTCAAAATCTTATCTTTACCATATTTTTATCCAATTGGCATGCAACTAATGCCAAAATGTTCATAATTCAATGCCCAACCTTGTGATATGCGAAGGTATGCGCTCTACCGAGTACCTGTTCTAGTTGCAAAATAAAATGGTTAAAAACTGTCATAAGACAAGTTTAGCCTCTAGCGGCTACATCGCTCACACAAATGGACCCACAGCTCAAATGTGATGGGCTGACGTTTAGAAAAGTCATCACTACTTTTCAAGTCTGACATCTTTTTTCATTTTTAATATGACACGTTTAGTTATACAATATAATTAAGTAACTAAGTTTAATGAGGACAATTTACTAAATAATGATAAACAAGTAGACCGCCTCTGTTGCTGGTCGAGGTGGAGATGGTGTCACGTGAAGATCACTTTCTTGATTAATTAATTGATTTTTTGACGAAATGAAAATAATCGAAATAATTAATAGGGAAAGCAGCAAATCCTCATATTTGAAGAGCAGCAACCATGACATATTTGGCATTTTGCAAGAAAAAGGAGAATAATAATTATCATAACAGCTGACTATTGATTTGTCTTTACCGTGCAGAGACTACTAGTTTCATCTGTATAACCGTTGGCTTTGAGGTGTAATCTATGAACAAGTCGATGTGTATGTTTGTGTTCAAACAGCTTTGTAAATGAACTTTTTATACCAAGCAAATCAAAGTAGTATTCAGTGCAATGAAGTTTCTAAGTAAATCTCCTTAGTTACTTTTGACCACAGGTAAGTTAAAGACAAATTATGCAAATTAAACTTTATCGTGTGAATGTATGAAGGAAAAAATAAGGATACCAGGTGTCAATATATAGTTGGAAAAAAAAACCCAAAGAAAATAACTATGTTATTGTTCCTGAAATGTTGTTAATGCTCCATATTTCTATTGCCATCTATGTAACAGCCAGTTGATGGCAGCAAGAATGCAATGCTAAGTGATGGAAACATAGTTCAGAGTTTTAAATGAGTTCATTATGACAACAGAGAGAACCGTCTAAAAAGCAGGAAGTACACGTACAGGTGAGCTGTAGTGGCTCATCATTTCCTGCAGGGGGAAGCAAAGTGATGTAATTATTATAATTGTATTCTGCGTGTGCTTCTTTGTTATTTTTATGTTATGGTTAATTATAGGACAGTGCATATTAACACATATTGTTGGAGTTTGCCAAAAGGCGTGTCTTCACATTTAATTCGTGAAAAGATGTGAGTGCTATCATAAGAAAAGAAAAATATTAAAATGACAAAAGTTATTCAAATGAACTATGAGAATTAAGAGTAATAATAATATTATTTTTTAAAGCAAATATTATAATACAGGGCACCATTTCACAACACTGTCAATGCACACATTAAAACATGCAACACATAAGCATATAATAAATATCATGCTAAACAATGATTCAGGAAATATCAAGATGTATTAAAAGAAATATGCACTTTTATGTATAAACAATATTTTCTGGTTAATTAAAAAGAAAGTCTGATCAATGTTTATTTTGTAACTTTCCTTCGTTTATATGACTCAACAAAAGGTGAAAATCATCTTTCTTTACTCCTTAAAATAAAATGCAGGTGAGGTTAAATTTCTCCATGCACTCTAAACCCCCAAAAAATAAAAATAAATGTGAACGTGTTAAGTCATATTTAAAACATGGAGCAGTGGACGCTTCAACCTCTTGTGGCTGAAATAAGGATTACAACATTTAGAAGATGGATCACCACACATTTTATTTGTCACTTGTCCCTCAGGGCTTCTGTAGCCATCTCACCAGCCTAGCCAAAGGAATATGATTGAGGAGTATTGCAACATATTTGTAGGAGCAGAAGAACATTTCATTTTTTTTATATTGCTTGGATGAGATTACAGGCCGGTTGTTCTCATTCACGATATCCACACTGGACGTGAAATCATTCGCAATGATAAAAAGTAGAAAATAAAATAGAAATAAACGGTGAGGTCGGACTGCATGCTGCCATATCACATGATAAGTTTATGAAATAACTGACTTTAAGAATAGGGGACACTCGATGGTCATCCGATTATGGATTGCAGCAATAGAACAAAAATGCAGGTAAATTGAGGCACAATCAGCATAAACAATCATCTACCTCTTTTTGGGGGGATCAAATGTTTATCTATTCAACATTATGGAAAGGAGAACCGTCACATGCAGCCTGGGAGTGAGGTCCATGAGCGTAGCTCAGGTGGATCTGTTGGTGATCTGAGATCAGGAGAGGTCAGCAGAAGATTGAAGAAGTTAAGAATGAAAAGCAGAGGCAAGCCCCTGGAGGTCCCTCTATCAGTGATGAGCGATGAGTGGAATATGTTTTATATTTTAATGGAGCTGAAACAGTTGGCCCAAATTAGATACGCTTTTTCTTTGTTAAATATAATGATTTTCACCTGATTTGAAAAACTCAGCCTCATATCAGCTTAAGCTAAACTTGAAAAAGCCTTTTGAAACAGAATGAGGGTGGTGGATTTTTTAGAATAGCCTTATTAAGGGATGTCCTCATGACCGGGAAGGACAGGATTAAAGTAACCGTTGACTCTTTCAATGTACGGATGGGCAAGTGCACTGATTGTGTATATGGGAATGCCTTCAGGAAGTGCCTTGTATGGAGAAAACACAATAATGGAAACAGGGTCCCCTTTGAGTGGAGAAAACATGATAAATGCCCTCTTGGATGTCCCTGTAGATAAAACACGATAACGTGCCCTCAAGTGGAGAAAACACGATAAATGCCCACTTGGATGTCCCTATAGATAAAACACGATAACGTGCCCTCAAGTGGAAGAAACACGACAAATGCCCTCTTGGATGTCCCTATAGATAAAACATGATAACGTGCCCTCAAGTGGAAAAAACACGATAAATGCCATCTTGGATGTCCCTATAGATAAAACATGATAAATGCCCTCTTGGATGTCCCTATAGATAAAACATGATAAATGCCATCTTGGATGTCCCTATAGATAAAACACGATCCTCGGTGGTGGAACAGGGGAGCTCGGCTGCATTTAGATGCTCTAAGGACACTTTCCTGATAAGGAATGTAGGGTAATTAACACCAGCAGCCTGGAGAACATGGGATGAAGGGAGAAGGAAATGAAACAAGGAAGAACAAAAAAGGGAACATGAACTATTTATCCCTCTTGACCTTTCACACACGCTTTTGTAAAAGAATCCAGATAACAGATCATATCTGGTCCATGTTTGAAAGAGCATGACGGGTCTGACCGCGGGTGTGTTTAATGGTCTCAGTATTATGACCATTTAATGTGCGAGAGTTTCTCAGTCCATCTTGAAGTCATCAAGGTTGGAGAACAGTTTGGCCTTTCACCCCCCCTCCCCCCCGCTGCTTTCTGCTTGTTTTCTCAACCATTGCTGTTTCCTACACCCTGGGTCTGTGCATGGCGTCCAACCGAAACACCAGCATGACCTTCCTGCCGGCATGCCAACACACACACACACACACACACACACACACACACACACACACACACACACACACACACACACACACACACACACACACACACACACACACACACACCACACACACGCCAGGCTACCCAAAACAAAGTATCATACAAGTCAAACTGCAACTGAGAAACATTCATTATGTGCTAGAGAGGAAAGAATGACGAAAGCTAACAGAGTAAGAGCAAAGAGGGAAGGTGGAGATTATTTGGGGCGAGCGCACCTGCAGTCTGCAGAGTAAACGAGAGAGAGAAAGGAAGTAAGACAGAGAGAGAGAGGGGGGATAGCAGCAGAACAAAGTGGAGAGAGAGAGAGCGAGAGAGAGAGAGGAGGAGGAGCGACAGAATAAAGAGAGACACAGAGAGCTCCACACACTTCAGTCAGTAGCTGTGAGAAGACAAGAGTGAGAGAGAGAGAGAGAGAGAGAGGACATAAAGGGAAAAGAAGACACTCAGATTAGAAACAAGAACAAAATCCAGAGAACAGACAGAAGACAGAAAGGAGAAAGTGAAAGGCCGAGGGAGTCGCTGCTCCGTTGGGAACCCGTCCAGCAGACTTTAGTTTGTGTCCGAGTGAACGGTCCAAACCAGTGTGACTGGGCATCTACTGGGAGGAAGGACTGGTTTCTACCCGCAGTGAGCAGACTGCAGAGGCACCATGGCCGACGGCGTGAATGAGGAGTCGGATTATAACCCGGGGAAAAATGAGCTGGGCTGGGGCTATGAGGAAGGTAGGCCGGCGCTGGTCTTCATCAGCATGTGGAGGGATGCTGGGAAGTATGGGGTGTTGTATAAAACCAGTTCACAGTCTGAAACAATGACTTGGATTATGAGGGTAGTCAACCTGTTTGTTTGTTTTGCTGCCCTAGTTTACAGGTAACTCTAATGTATGTACCTTTTTACTCATGAAGGCTGAAGGGGTGTTTTTCTACAAACTAGTTATGTTGCACTAATTAAAATAACTAATGGTCAGAGGCCTAGATTTCCTTGGATCCTTTAATTCCCATGATGGAAGTCAATGGTGTGTTTTATGGCATTGGTTCTGGTTCAGGATTTATTCAATAATCCTTGAACAGTTTTTAATAATCTTCACTTAGTTCCTGTGATTTAATGTAATTTTTCCTTTCTGGTAGTTTGTCATTGGGGACGCCTTTATGAACTGCAACTCCCAAAAAGCCTCAGCGAATATTGTTGATTTGTGCATTTTGTCATTGCAGTTGGGAACAATTCATCTCGCCACAGTTACGAAATTCATCCGAAACGTAATCCAAAAGAGACGCTTTATGCTGCTTAGACTCCTGTCTAGATGGTAAATCGGAAAACTCCAGCAAGACTCCTGCGAGAGTTTCTGTTGAGGACCTATCCTAACCGTAACCTTTCAAGGTCAATGCCAGACCTCAACCATCTCACCAGAGTTTTTCAAATGGAGGGTTGCCATCTCTGACATGACCAATACGCAATTTACGTCCACCATTAGTGGCAAACATATTCGTAAAAACCAATGACTAAAGTTGGACCTGAGCAGCTCAAGTTAAAGGCATAACTGACTGCATCTCAGCACAGAGCCTCTGGGTACGCCACGCTTCTGCTTACTGTCCAGCCTGTTGGTCCGGTTAACAGTGAAGGAACTGGGCCAGACAGGGACCTCATCCTGAGTGGATCCTCATCCACGAGTAAAGCCTGTCGAGATACAGACCAGTTCAGGGTCTCAAACACCAGGTACCTTCAGGTGATGTAGAGCTGCCCACTTGACTCTCCCAATGCAAGTTACGGTAGACGTAACCAGTGGCGGCTGGTACATTTTTGGGGGGGGGGGGCGCAGTTGGGCGACGCGGTTTAAATAGCACTCAACAATGAGAAGAAAAGGTTTTGAGTAGAATATTGTAAAAAACAAAGCTTTATTTCAAGAACACAGCGTGCTCAACACTGTCCAATAACAACTATCAACACACTGTAACTTTGGGCATGAGAGGTTCAGAGCAGAATGCTTTAAGAAACTTTGGGTTGGGTTTCAGAGGTTTACAAAATAAAAGAGTTTCACCCTCACATGAAAGAGGTTCAGAGCAGAATAGAGTCAGAAAGAGATGCAGCACATGTGACATTGGGTGTTTGACAGAGTAGACCCACTACGTGTAAAGAAAAGTAGCCCTCCTCTCTTTAAAGTTGGCAAACTTCTCAATAACTCTCTGGTTAAAGTCAATCATGTCTGTGACAAGCCTGTTTCCATCATTCTGGAGGGAATGTGTCTGTTTTTCAGAACTTCTTTGTTGTGTTTTCGATGCCAGTTCGGTCTCCTTCTGCTGCTCTGCAAACAGGGTTAGCTTCATGCTGTTAGCTCGTTAGCTCCATGCTCTTAGCTAGATAACTGCGGCAAGATTCGTGCTTCTTACACTTGTCTGAAGCTCTTTAGATCCCTCACCCCGTTGTAGTCCAGAGAGTTTCAGTCTCAGGACTTTGGAACAACAGACAGGGGAAACTAAACAGCGCATTACTCACTGAGCTCCAGCTAACCAGCTCCGGTTAGCAACCTGCTCGCGTAGCTCCGTGGAGCTCTCTGGGCTGAGGGAACGATACCGGTCTCTGATTGGCCGAATAGTCCAGTCACGTAAAATAAGAAACGATGTCATTGGCCAGGGCGCACATTTTTGCGCCCCAAGATTCACGTTTCATCCGCCAATGAGAAGCCATCCTTGCCGAAAAGACCGTGAAATGTTTGCTCGCTGCCGCACACACACGTTGGGCTGACGCCCCGAAAATGGGGCGGAGCTTCTCTGAGTGAAGACGAGTGGCGATATATTATTTACGTCACATTTAACATAAGTGGTTGTTGACAGGCTGACGGTCTCCCACACACATGGAGCGCGTCAACACGGTATATTTGCTATTTAAATGATTTGGTAGATAATGTTTTTTGACAGTATATATTATATTTTTTTCTTCTTCTTTTTTTTTCATCTCAAAATTTTAAGAGGGGCTCCGCCCTAGCGCCCTTTATGGACGCACCGCCACTGGACGTAACTTGGGGATGTAGACCGGCCCACTTGATTATCCCAATGCAAGTTACGGTGGACGGTAACTCACGGGAATGTAGAGCGGCCCACTTGACTGTCCTAATGCAAGTTACGGTGGACGGTAACTCACGGGAATGTAGAGCGGCCCACTTGACTGTCCTAATGCAAGTTACGGTGGACGGTGACTCAGGGGAATGTAGAGCAGCCCACTTGACTGTCCCAATGCAAGTTACGGTGGACGGTAACTCAGGGGGATGTAGAGCGGCCCACTTGACTCTCCCAATGCAAGTTACGGTAGACGGTAACTCACGGGGCTCCAGTAGATTCTGTGCCACAGTTTAAGCTCTGTGATTGGGTGTTTCCTGCTGAAATGCACACTGGGAGTTGTAGCTGACTTATCACCTTACAGTTTCCCAGACTTGAGCCTTTTTCCGTCAAAGAGATATTTTTTAACACATCTCTTGTACTGGTTATTCAGGTAGGAGAGTTTCACGCCCCTCCAAGCTGTGGCAATGCTCCCCCTGTCAGTCACGCTACATTATGGGACTTTTCTCCACGCGACCAGGGGCTTCTGAAATAGCTCCTCTCACTTTGTGATGGACAGGGCCTCCTCTTGTCATGTCGTTCAAACTCTACATTGTTCCTTAAATAAGACGAAGCTCTTCCAGAACCATTTTCAGAGGCTAAATCATACTCCCCATGACCAATAAGCGTATCTTTGTGCTTAAAATAGGTGTCTCTCCCCTTTAACTAACTGGAGGGTCAATCGGTACAAGATCAGAGGGAAATGAGACACCATTGTAGCGTTGTGGTAAGCCTTGGAGCTGATTTATGTTAATCAAACAAAGAGAAAGGTAATCTGGGTTCCAAGATGTTCTCTGACACATGTGAAAGTTCAAAGTGATGAGTTTATTAAAATTGTGTTGGTTCACTCTGTCTTCTTTCTGCTGCTGCCTTCACTGAGCATCGAGGGATGCACTGTGGCATTGAGCTGTGACATTCTCACCGTGAGTATACTGAGTGATATGCAACGCTTCGTCGGCACGAGATGGCCACTAATGTATCACTTGCAAATATCACATCCGTGTCCTGTGGAAATAGAAGTAATCTAAATCATAGTAATGGGATGTTCCATTGACAGAGCTATTCCTTTTCAAGTATAAATGAATTTGAATTGGTTTCTCCTCACATCGTGCAGAGAGCTATACGGTGCACTGGAGATTAAAGGACTTCTGCAGGACACTTGTGATTGCAAGTTCGTTATTAGAACGTTGGAAGAACTGACTTAATACACTTTAAGTAACCTGTGGCATTGTAAAGTAATAGTACAAACTCCACACAATGATAGGTTATGAGACATCATATGAGATATCATATGAGATATCATATGAGATAATAATATCAGTGAGAGGACACAGCTCCACTGAGACTGGTCAATCCGTTTCTTCAAAAGTATTTGAAATCTTTTGCAGTAATCTGCATGTGAATCTGGATCTGCAACAACATGCTGTGAGTGATGGAGAAGTCATGCTGATGATTTGGAGAATGTTTAAATCTTGTAAGCATTCGAGTTTCCAATCCAATGATAAAGTCAACTGTGTTGGTTGGATGTGGCCACAGAGTCATTGTTATCCAAAGTTATCTTAAGAACTGTCCTTCTGTACACATGACATCTATTGTTCTGTCCATCCTGGAGAGGGATCCTCCTCTGTTGCTCTCCTGAAGGTTTCTTCCCTTTTTTTCCCCCTGAAGGGTTATTTGGGAGTTTTTCCTGGTCCGATGTGAGGTTTTGGGGCAGGGATGTCTATGTGTACAGATTGTAAAGCACTCCGAGACAAATTTGTAATTTGTGAAATTGGGCCATACAAATAAACTGAATTGAAACTGAATTGAACTAATGAAAATGTTCCTGAATCTGTCTGAGATTTAACTGGTTTAGAAAACCATTTCACTCATTGCATTGGTACCAATTAGAAAAGTTCATTTTAGGTTTGTTTTAAGATGCATGGATGACTAATATGGCTATTAACTTCAACTCTAAGCTGCTTCCCATGTTTACAGTTAATTGTTTTGGTTCTCTGGACCAGTATTAACACTAGCTAACTGCAAACTACCATTCCACCGGAAATCTCCGACCTTTCTGTAATAACAGCAGAGAAGTACATTCATTTCAGGATTTTGCATACTGAACATTATACAACCCTGTCTCCTACAAAATGTCTGTATGTTGCCACAAAACAGAGCAAAAAGGTTACTTGGCTACGTTTCTACAACAAAAGTACTTGGTTTGGTTTCGTAAAAGATGATGATTTGGCTTTAAATAAGTATGTTTGTTACGTTATTTAAGTTAAATAAGTGAATGTATATTTTCACATTGGTGATGAATGGTGGTCTCCTCGGTGAGTCTTCGCCCCAATCCAGACTTTCACAGACAAAGTAATAAGAAACATTTCTTACATTGGATAAAAATACCGTGATCTAAAAAAGTAATTGACAGTGTAGTTTTAGTCGCATGGAAACGTCACTTTTAGAAGACGAGGCTAACGTCTTGCGGTCTTGTGGTTTTAGGATCAAAGTCAAAATCTCCACACAGTAGATTTGCTTGACAATTGCAGGTCCGTCGTCCTCTGCTGGTTGGATTGTCTTGCCGCCGTCTCAGGGTGATGGCCTTCTGGCCAGGAGCCAAACAAAAGATATTCACCATGTGCCAATACGGTTATCTGGAATTTTGGCAATCTTGTGCTAATATGAATGAAAAAAAGGTCGAGAAAAGCTGAGAGCCAATGAGGTTTCATCAGCCCTCAAAGACTAGTAGATGCACGAAGACCTAAAAGCTTCGGAACAGAGTCAGAAGCATTATATGGTTTAGCAATGTGATCTGAACACTAATTTATATAGCCGGACAAGCACACACACACACACAAATAATTCTGCACGGTCTTTTTTGTGTACTGTGGCTTTAGTAAACCCCTCACTGCTTTTAGTAAATTGTTGTCATGGCTTTAGTTACTGAGGAGAAAGGGAATGTGGTGGGTCCCCTCAGCCCTCTCTGCTATGGAGAGAGTACACACAGAACAATAAAGGTTCTTAAATGGTTCTTTATAGGGCTTTGTGGTTCTACGAAAGAACCATCACCTACTGGAGAACCATTTTTTATTTTGAGGCACCTTTATAGGTTCTTTGAGGAACTATTTAAGGAAATGGTTCTTTAAAGAACCCTGGTTTGAAAGGTTCTTTGTGGAACCAGAAATGGTGCCTGAAAGAACCATTTTTTAAGGTTCTTTGAAACACCTTTCTAGGTTGTTTGAAGAACTCTCTAAGGAAATGGTTCTTTAGAGAACCCTGGTTTGAAAGGTTCTCTATGGAAACCAAAAATGGTGCCTTAAAGAACAATTTTTTTGAAGGTTCTTTGAGACGCCTTTATAGGTTCTTTGAAGAACTATTTAAGGAAATTATTCTTTAACGAATCCTTGTTTGAAAGGTTCTTTGTGGAACCAGAAATGGTGCCTTAAAAAACAATTTTTTAAAGGTTCTTTGAGACACCTTCAGAGGTTCTTTGAAGAACTCTTTAAGGACATGGTTCTTTAAAGAACCCTGGTTTTAAAGGTTCTTTGTGGAATCAGAAATGGTTCTTCGATGACATCACTCTGAAGAACCATTTTCGGTTCCAGATGGACCTCCATGGTTCTGTGTGTAGTCGGTCCGCCTGCAGGTTTCGTCTCTGCTGCAGTCGAGAGGCCCACTGTGAGGAGTTGAGTATATTTCGGGGTTTACTCGCGTCCCGGGCTTTCTTGAATGCGATACCCGCCGCCAAAAGGGTTCGCCTGGTCCTGTTAAAGAAACATTCCACACACAATGTTCTCGTTGTCCCAATAGGGTGATTGTGGTCAGCAAAAAGCTGAAGGAAATGTCGCCCGCTGTGCACCTTAGGTGTCACTGAGTACTTTCTGTACTCTGCCGTGCTTCTTCACTCAGCCAGCACAACAGAACTTGAGTTGAGTTAGAACCAAAGACGGTTTTCACCCATTCTTAAAAAAGACATTGCAATATCTCAACGCCTCATAGAGTTTGATATGTGCAACTAACTGTCCCAGTTAGACAGGCTGACCCGCTTTCTGCTACCACAACATGCTGACATGTGTTTACTCTACACTCATCCTGCCTTGTTTCTTCATCTGTCTCACAGCGTTCAGGAAATCCAGTTTCCTCGAACCGCTTTCACCTTTACTTCCCAGGAAACTTAAACGCACAACAATAATTCACTCTGTCGTCGTCAAGTATGGACTCATCTATTGCGGTTGATGAATTCATCATCCAGGTCATGCAACCGCAGACACAATGATGCACTTCACATTTGAAAGAGTAAATAGAGGAGGGACCTCTGCAGCAGTACACAACATAGTTCAACAAAGAAACTCAACACTTGACCAACTTTCCTGTTTCACTGTTTTTAATCTGTGTGTTTAACGCATATGATATGTTGAGACTAGCTTAACGCGGAGACATGAGGCAGGTGGAAATAGCCAGCTAGCTTGTTAGCGAGGACAAAGCGTTGTTACTAAATGTAGCGGTTGTGTGTAACACATAGAAACACAACATGAGACATCGTGGTTTGACAAGCGCTAAACCCATGTTAAGCTAGCAACAACTGGGCCTTGTGACAACACACAGCTTTCCGTACGCACGGAGGTCTATGGGGTCAGGGCGACTTCTGATTGGCTACAGTAGGTCTATGTTGAAAAAAAAAAACCACATTTGCGAATCAAGCCACGGCAGGGGAGTCTAAAAAAAACCCCAAACAAATGTGTAGCGACCCACAAACAAACACATGGTAGGAATTCATTCATGTGTGCATTGGAATGTATTTGTGAATCTGTGTTTTTGCATTTGTGAGTCTCTCTGTGTGCGTTTTCAATTATTGAGAGTGATCTGACCCCGTAGCGGTCAGCAGCTTGTGATACTTTTGCGACCCAAGGGACTGTTGTTGTTGTTGTTGTTGCTCTCGCTAACATGATGCAACATAATTGAGTAGCTTGTTGGTTAGCTAGTTAGCTTTCATTAGAACATGTTCTTATTTAGTCTTTCTGCTGAGCTACAAGCTTAAAACACAACAAACTCTCATAGCGATTTCTCTATTAAACACACAGAAGGTAAATAGTTATTGGCTTTTTTTGTAGCATGTCCATATTTTGGCTCTAGGTACATCTTTTGCAACAACTTAGTGTATTTACACAGAACTTTAATAATATGCATCGAAGAATAAACTAACCAACAGTATACAAATTATCTTTATCCATGGTCAATTATCAAAAAACTGATCTGCAGCTGTTTTGATAACTGATTAATTGCGTTTTAATTCTAGAAATAGTTTCTCTAAATCACTTTTTTATATCAAATGTTGATATTTCAGCAGAAGCAACATTTTAGAATAACTCTATACTGAGTTCAACTTACACTCGAGATGTTTGTGTGTCTTGAAATACTGAATTAGAGACGACTAACCGAGTCAAAAGCTAAACAGTAGAATTTAAGAGTACATTAAGACTAAGCTAATACACATTTGGTCCCTATCTACAGAGGGTTAAAGAGCCACTCGGGGTCAGTGGTTAGCAGGTCAGTCTTTCTATCAGATGGTTGGCGATTCAATCCCCGCCCTAGTCAATGTGTCCTTGAGCAAGACACTTGACCCTGAATTGCTCCCTGTAGATTAGCTGTGTCTTTCCTGTATGAATGTAACATTCTTATAGTCGTTTTGGATAAAAGTGTCATAAATGACATGTAATGTAACACTGAACGTAGCGATAACATTTCAGAGTTAACACAACTCTGGTAAGAGTTATTATTCCACACTGAGAAGTCTGTAAATAACACTACATGTGTTATTTACATTTGACACTCGTTTGACTCGTGTTAATCCAAATGCACACTTCTCAGTGTAGTGTAGAGTAGAATAATAACTCTTACTAGAATAAAGCGTTAACTCTAAAATGTTAACACTATGTTCAGTGTTACTTTAACAGTCTAAAGATAAGGGGCCATATGTTCACTGGCTGATTGTTAAAATGTACTCTAAGTGTTAAATTGACACTGACAATTTGACTGTGTACAAGAGTAAAATGCAACATTAAAATGAGAGTAATAATGTCATCATATACTTCCATTATAATGTAATATAGAGATGATATATAGATGTATTCAGTATACATTCACAGGTGGAATTGCTCTGCATTGACGACATGTACAGGGCCCATGTCATGTGTTCCTGTCTTCACTCACAGGTGTAGAATGGGGACTTCACTTCCCATCGGCCAACGGCGAGTACCAGTCTCCCATTAACTTGAACTCCAGGGAGGCCCAGTACGACCCGTCCCTCCTGGACGTGGGCTTGTCACCGAACTACGTGGTGTGTCGAGACTGCGAGGTCATCAACGACGGACACACGGCCCGCATCCTTCTCAAGTCCAAGTCAGGTAACCCCGGAGACGACGGGTCAAGACTCACTGCTCTCTACAGACAACGTCAGATCACTTTGATTTGTCTTCCACTTCCTGTGTGTTCTGTTACCCACAATGCCCTGGGCTTCCTGTGCTGTTGTCAGTGGTTACCGGCGGTCCGTTGCCGAGCGATCACGAGTACGAGCTTCACGAGGTTCGTTTCCACTGGGGCAAGGAGAACCAGAGAGGATCAGAGCACACGGTCAACTTCAAGGCCTTCCCTATGGAGGTAGGACAAAGTCAACCCCCACCCCACACACACACACACTAGGGTGGGCCGTCGCACTTTCAAAGAAGACCAACAGCCTCGAAGAGGCTACAGAAATCCAGTGTTCACATGTCTAGCCGTGTGGCATTGACGTTTGTCCTTCAGATAACATCGTAGCTCGTTGAGTCCTTCAACACACAACTTGTTTTTCTTCTCTCATAATTAACACTTTCGACATCGGAAGGCATTTGAAGTCTTCATATGAGTCCGTGGAACCTTTAAATAGGCCATTGCCCATCCACATGCCTGTAGACTTTACTCTTATAGCCTCGAAGAAAAGCTCAAATAAATTGGGTACTATTAAGTTATGTTAAAATAGAGATCTTTGACACAAACTAAGCTACGCAAAGCCAGCTGTCCTTAAATGCACTGCTCAAAATGTAAGGGAAAAAACACTTGTAAACTTAATGAAACACCTCTGAAGTTCACAAAAACTTGGTGGTTTACGTAACTTGGATGCAGAATACCAAACTTGGCGACGACACACTGAGGACAAGACTCCAGGAAGTGTCTGTACCCTGTGTGCTGTTGGTGTGTTGTCTTATTTTTTGAAGAAAGATATTCGGGTTATTTCTTCCTGCCCTGTATTTATTACGTCATCGTCGTGGGGGACGTCTACCTGGACTCATTGTACTTTACGCTCATACATTTCACAGTATAACGTTTTCCAAAATCTGCATTTCATTTGATGTTTTCAACACAATTTTAAGGGATCAGTAATTAAGTCTCCATGTGGATTTTTAAAAGTACTTTTGCACCTTTCTGCAAAATTTTTTACTTCAATTGGCTCGTTTAAAATAAAGAAGTGCATTTTTTTTTTATTGCTCAATTGAATCAATGTTGATTTAAAAAAGAGGATTTTTTAACAAACTGTTCTTGTACCTCAAGTTTAGATATAATGATTTTATTTTCTTCCAAAAGCAGAAACATGAGAACGGTATTCTCATCTAACTCTTTCTCAGAGGAAAGGTAAACCAAGGATATTCCCCAAAATGTTGAAGCATTTCTTTAGAAGTCACACTTTTCAAAAACTATCCCACCATGACCCTATCCCACCTTTGTGGCAGTTTTGTAATGATGGTAAAGACAAACAATATATATTGTTGTTTAAGTTGGAGTACTGTTTAAGAGATGGAGATTAAAGTATAAAAGTCTGGCAATATTTCAACAAGAAATGTATCTATTCTCTTAACAAAGAAATTATTAATTTTCATCTGAAAATAATCCCAAACAAATGCACTATTTCCTCCTGTATGAGTTTCCTTTCACAAAAACTATAGTATCCAACTTTCACTTCTTTTTTGTGTGCGAAAAATGAAACAATATATTTGCAAACCATCTTCAATGGTAAACATGTTTGTGCCACAGAAACTATTTGTTTGTCTTTTTATGGGTCTTTAGTCTTCTTAAAAAAGAAAATTTTAAATCAATAGAAATCAACAACATTTAAATCACTCTATATTTAAATAGCAAAACACAAACCAGTGCTGTAGTTAAACTATGTATAGATCTGTGGTCTCATAATGTGTTTCATGCTAGAAGTTTTGCAATTGTTTCTCAACGTTTACCTTAACTTGACATACAGAAAGCCCTCACTCACCCCCAGCTGATGGTCTCTCACTTACCACTGTTCATTACACCTGTTCACAACAATGGCCTCTCAAACACAGGTTGTGTTCTTTCCCCCCGTCTTTAGCTCCATCTGATTCACTGGAACAGCACTCTGTTCAACTCTTTGGAGGACGCTCTCGGGAAGAAGAATGGAGTCCTCATCATCGCTCTTTTCGTGCAGGTAAAACATCCACATCAAGAACCAGAGGGCCGGCAGAGCGGCCAGGTTGGTTTTTAACACAGTTCAACACTGCCAGTTTAACAGAGAGCAACAATCACATTTGACCAAATACACTCACTGGATGAGCATGTTTGGTCCAACATTTATTTCCCCCGAAAAATATGTATTATACCAAAATACAGGTAACAGTTACCAATACACAATATATGTATGGATGACGTAGCGCAGAGGAGTCGTTAGGTCTATTTTAGGGGGGCTTCAGCGCACAAACATATCCTGACATGCCACTCCCCTTGGGGCTTAGCCCCCTCTTTCTTTTAATCCTACTCACGCCCCTGACGTAGCATAATATTGTTTAAATATAGGTGTGTGTGAGAATATATTGTGTACCTGTGTTAGCCTCCCAGAACCACAACCCTCTATCGCGAGATATTCACTTCTATCGTATGCATAACATCACAAGCTACGGCATGCTGGGTAACATCAACCTGCTGACGACTGCTCCACCCACCAATCAACATACCGAAGCTACTCCACCTTAGCGAGCAACTACGCACACATTCCTGTCTGACCACCCTCTAAAAACGTGCTAGCAGAACCAGCTCAGGATAGTTAAGCTAATTAGCATGCTGCCCGAGACAACACATAAAGATACCTCACCTAGCAACAGCTAACAACATGCTAAGCTAACTAGCATGCTGCCTGAGTCAACACATAAAGCTACCTCACCTAGCAACAGCTAACAACATGCTAAGCTAACTAGCATTCTGCCCGAGTAAACAAATAAAGCTAACTCACTTTAGCACACTAGCTACTAACAGCTAACGACATGCTAAGCTAAGTAGCATGTTGCCCGAGCCAATAAATAAAGCTACCTAACCCTTAGCACACTAGCTAATACCAGCTAACAACATGCTAAGCTAAGTAGCATGCTGCCCGAGCCAATAAATAAAGCTACCTCACCCTTAGCACACTAGCTACTAACAGCTAACAACATGCTAAGCTAAGTAGCATGCTGCCCGAGCCAATAAATAAAGCTACCTCACCCTAAGCACACTAGCTAATAACAGCTAACAACATGCTAAGCTAAGTAGCATGCTGCCCGAGCCAATAAATAAAGCTACCTCACCCTAAGCACACTAGCTAATAACAGCTAACAACATGCTAAGCTAAGTAGCATGCTGCCCGAGCCAATAAATAAAGCTACCTCACCCTAAGCACACTAGCTAATAACAGCTAACAACATGCTAAGCTAAGTAGCATGCTGCCCGAGCCAATAAATAAAGCTATGTCACCCTTAGCACACTAGCTACTAACAGCTAACAACATGCTAAGCTAAGTAGCATGCTGCCCGAGCCAACAAATACAGCTACCTCACCCTTAGCACACTAGCTGAGAACAGCTATCAACATGCTAAGATAACTAGCATGCTGCCATCACTTACTTTTTAGGAATTTAATTGTCATTGGTGTTATTTGTGTAATTTGTATTGAAGTAATATTATCATATGCATTTATTGGGTCCTATGATTGTCCACTGTCATTTTGATACCAGGTCTATAAAACACTTTAAATGTATAGGCGACCTAATATCATCCTTTTATCATGCTTATTCACCACATCATTCAGTTTGACAGGGAAAAGAAATGTAAGAAATCATAAACATTTTAAAAAAAAGTCAAGTGTCAAAACAACCATGTTTCAATAAGGAGAGAGTTGGGATTATATATGTATTTACTTGCTGGACCCTCGCACAGCATAATATACATTTCACTACATATCACCAGAATAATAACTGTGAGGGTAGAATAAATGTAAATACAACTGCTGAGTAGAATATTCTGGAGCACAACCATCCATCTTTTTTGAAAGTAAGCCTGTGTGCAGGCACATTTCCCTCCATGTGTCTCAGATAAAAGAAATATTGATCTTTCAGCGCGTCAGTGGGGCCTTTAAGTGTTTTCCCCTCCTGGGATTGTAAGAGTTTGTTCATTTTTTTAATGAATTTTTTTCACGCCCGATGAGCTTAAACCATCCTGTGTAATAATATAAGTAGGCTTAAGGTACGACTTGGAAAACAACGTCAGCAATATTCCTAGAAATATGGACTTCCCTGTTGAAATCACCCTTAGTTTCTCTGCTAGGAAAAACTCCTTTAAACAACCTGGGAACCTTCTACTCCATCACACCTCAGTTCGAGAGAGAGCTGAGTCACAACAGCCCAGAGGTCTCCTCCTGGTTCCACCCCAGACGGCACTGACCTCCTGAGGTCAACCATACCTCCTGTTTTTGACAGCTCCTTTAGTTTAGTTTTCCTTTACTTCCTCTTTACTTCCTGTACGGATATGGCAGATACTAAATTAAATCTTCTTAAAACTCCGTTGACGTCTTTCCGTCCATTAGCGATAAGCTACAATCGATAAGTCCGCCCCCTGAAACCCGTAATGCATTGTGTTATCAGATCGGTAAGGAGCATCTGGGTCTGAAGGCCATCACTGAAGTTCTACAGGACCTGCAGTACGAGGTGAGATTCAATCGGAAAACACAGATTACAGGACAGTTTATTACAACCGATAAATAACCGCACTGTTACATGGATGATTCATTGACACATCATCTGATGTGTTGCTGTTCCACCTTCAGGGAAAGAGCAAGATAATCCCTTGCTTCAACCCCAACACTCTGTTACCCGGTGAGCAGGACAAGTATTGTTTATTTCAAACGCATGGTGAATAAGAAATATGAAATGAGATGGCAGCCCTGCAGTTTTTACAACATGGTGAAAAGTTCCCTCCGGCCATCATCTTTTAAATGGTTGCTACTTAAAATGATGAACAATATATAAATATTTAAGCATGGACTTGTTGTCCCTCCCTTTGGGGGGACCGTGAAGCTTCAAGGTGCTAAATGTGAATTTCAGAGCATTAATCTTGCAGCAAACACATCTTTGCCATGTATGAAGGAGTTACTGCATCCTGAGTAGAGAATGAAGTCACTCTCCTTTAGTCATAGATATCCTCTGAATTTCTAATGTAGCACTTTGAATGAATCCGGGTATTTTCGACTGGTTTCAGGAAAAGGAGTTCCCGTATCGCCAGAACCCCGAGCGTAATATAACAAAATGAGTCTGTAACAGGTTCTTGCCTGTGACGTTTCGGTTTCTCCCCCAATCCCCGAAGGATGAGCATACAGGAAGATATTTGGTAATATCTTTTATTTAATTGCAGACTGTGCCTCTGCTCTCCAGTCCCTACTGCTCCTTTATGGGGACAGACACACACACACACACACACACACACACACACAGATTAGCCTCAGCTGGGGCTGATTAACAATCAACCACTGGCCGAGGCCAATTAGACCTGGTCCCGACGGCGTTCCTTGAACCCCCCCCCCCGCTCCACCCCCTCTACCACCGAGCCTCAACACCCCCCGCTGCCACAGAGGCATTTCTGTACATTGTGCTGAGAGGAGCACCTTCTCTGCCCAACTTTTAATTTCCCATCGTACCAGTGCTAACATGTAGACACATCTAACCATGTCAGAAGATTGGATTATTTATTATAATGCACAGTTGGAGAAAAAAACAATGTATTTGACGCAAACTGTTTTAATCTGCCTCCAGACCCGTTACTGAGAGACTACTGGGTGTATGAAGGATCCCTGACCACACCGCCGTGCAGTGAAAATGTGACCTGGATCCTCTACCGCTACCCTCTCACCATCTCACAGTCACAGGTAAAAACATCAATACCAAACAAAGTCTGCAGACCTTTACAGGAAAGCTCCACAAGGTTACAAGTCAAAGACCCAGCCAGGTCCAATGGACCCTACGAGACATGGAGTCACAAAGACTCCGGGGAGGAAGCAGAGTTAGTAATGTGTGATGGAGAGATGAAAATTCATCCATAAGGAGAGAGAGAAAAGGAGAGAGGTGCTCAGTGTATCCTAAACGTCCAGACGGAGAGAGGAGAGGAGAGAGGAGCTCAGTGTATCCTAAACGTCCATAAGGAGAGAGGAGAGGAGAGAGGTGCTCAGTGTATCCTAAACGTCCATAAGGAGAGAGAAGAGGAGAGAGGTGCTCAGTGTATCCTAAACGTCCATAAGGAGAGAGGAGAGAGGAGCTCAGTGTATCCTAAACGTCCATAAGGAGAGAGGAGAGGAGAGAGGAGCTCAGTGTATCCTAAACGTCCATAAGGAGAGAGGAGCTCAGTGTATCCTAAGCGTCCATAAGGAGAGAGGAGAGGAGAGAGGTGCTCAGTGTATCCTAAGCGTCCATAAGGAGAGAAGAGAGGAGAGAGGTGCTCAGTGTATCCTAAACATCCATAAGGAGAGAGGAGAGGAGAGAGGAGCTCAGTGTATCCTAAACATCCATAAGGAGAGAGGAGAGGCGAGAGGAGCTCAGTGTATCCTAAGTGTCCATAAGGAGAGAGGAGAGGAGAGAGGAGTTCAGTGTATCCTAAACATCCATAAGGAGAGAGGAGAGGAGAGAGGAGCTCAGTGTATCCTAAACATCCATAAGGAGAGAGGAGAGGCGAGAGGAGCTCAGTGTATCCTAAACATCCATAAGGAGAGAGGAGCTCAGTGTATCCTAAGTGTCCATAAGGAGAGAGGAGAGGAGAGAGGAGCTCAGTGTATCCTAAAGGTCCCTCAGCAGTCTTTTAGCCTATAGTCAGAGGTTCCCTTGTCCATATTCCATATTAGGAGTATTTTAATCAGCCCTTCATCGCTTTTAGTTCAGTAAACTGTTGAGTGTGTTACTCATGAGTCTTCCGTTCCAATCTAATGAATATGTATTTATATGAACAATGGCTTCAAACGACCAAATGTAATGTTGCTAAAAGTGACAAGGAAGCTCTGATCGAGCCGCTGTGCTCCACCAATCAGGGAGGACCCAGTTCGAGACCAGCTGGGGCACAAAGTGGAGCATTCGGCTGAAAGGAGAATGAAATTGAGACCTGCATCCATTCAGGTGGACACACAGGTGACGATTGAGCCGTCCTCAGAAGTAGTAATGTGATACGTGGAAGTACTCTGTCACAGGTAGAAGTCCTGCCTTGAAGATCTTACCAATACAAAAATAACATTTGCACCAAAAGTACCAAAAAGTCCATTATTATCGATGTGTCGATCACTTTAAACGTTGCAGCTGGTTAACATCGTTCATTTTAATGAACTTCCTTATTTCATGTGTTACTTATCAGTAGCTTATGTCCCCCTCTCGGGACCAATGAAGCCTTCTTGGTATAATATAGAATAATACATTGCATTTCGTTCCACACAGATGTGGTTGAGTATGAGAAGAAAGAAGCAGAAAATATCAACACGCAAATAATAAAGAAAGTATAAATACCTTCAATTTGTACATTACGTAGTCACTCTCCATCAGTGCAAAGAAACATTAACGTAGATCTGGTTGCCATAACAACTGTATACAGCGAGGTGAAGATATGTATCGGTTGTCTTTCCCAATGTCCCTGAGTGAAAGAGTCGTGATCCATTAAAAGAGACGTGATCACGGCTCATAAACGATCACCGTAGAAACAGCAAGGTCGTCACTAAGACTACTTTTTAATACATGCACGCATCCGTCATCGGACGCCGCCCTCTCTTCTCCCACAATGCAGCAGGCTGTACATGGAGTCCATGTCGGGCCGTTTAATGGCCTTCACACGACACAGCAGCGCTGACCTGCGGAACAGGAAGCCTCGACGCCCGCCGCCAAACAACGAGCCGTCACATCGCCTCCAGTTCAGCCTTTTGCCCGAGTCGCGGTTCTCTCGGAGGAGGATGACGGGTCAATCCTCTGACGTTCATCTCGGTCTTTCATTTCCTTGCTGCCCCTCCGGCACGCTGACCCTTTGAAGGTCTCGTAGGAAGGTAATAATGCACATTAATCAGCATCGGCAAGCCCAGAAGATTCCTTCTGACTGCCGGCCCCCGTGGAGCGTTGAGTCCCAACCTCGTGACCTCAAAATGTGAAGCAAGCCAGCCTCCACTTCTAAACACAATCAAGCCAGCCTCCGCTTCTAAAAAAAAACGGTCAAGCTAGACTCAACTTCGAAAAAAACACGGTCAATCAGCCTCCACTTCGAAAAACACGGTCAATCAGCCTCCACTTCGAAAAACACGGTCAATCAGCCTCCACTTCGAAAAACACGGTAAAGCCAGCCTCCACTTCGAAAAACACGGTCAAGCCAGCCTCCACTTCGAAAAAAACACGGTCAAGCCAGCCTCCACTTCGAAAAACAGTCAAGCCAGCCTCCACTTCGAAAAACACGGTCAAGCTAGCCTCCACTTCGAAAAACACGGTCAAGCTAGCCTCCACTTCGAAAAATACGGTCAAGCCAGCCTCCACTTTAAAAAAAACACGGTCAAACCAGCCTCCACTTCGAAAAACACGGTCTAGCCAGCCTCCACTTCGAAAAACACGGTCAAGCCAGCCTCCACTTCGAAAAACACGGTCAATCAGCCTCCACTTCGAAAAACACGGTCAATCAGCCTCCACTTCGAAAAACACAGTCAAGCCAGCCTCCACTTCTAAAAAAAAACGGTCAAGCCAGCCTCAACTTAGAAAAAAACACGGTCAATCAGCCTCCACTTCGAAAAACACGGTCAAGCCAGCCTCCACTTCGAAAAACACGGTCAAGCCAGCCTCCACTTCGAAAAACACGGTCAATCAGCCTCCACTTCGAAAAACACGGTCAATCAGCCTCCACTTCGAAAAACACAGTCAAGCCAGCCTCCACTTCGAAAAACACGGTCAATCAGCCTCCACTTCGAAAAACACGGTCAATCAGCCTCCACTTCGAAAAACACGGTCAAGCCAGCCTCCACTTCGAAAAACACGGTCAAGCCAGCCTCCACTTCGAAAAAAACACGGTCAAGCCAGCCTCCACTTCGAAAAACAGTCAAGCCAGCCTCCACTTCGAAAAACACGGTCAAACTAGCCTCCACTTCGAAAAACACGGTCAAGCTAGCCTCCACTTCGAAAAATACGGTCAAGCCAGCCTCCACTTTAAAAAAACACGGTCAAACCAGCCTCCACTTCAAAAAACACGGTCAATCAACCTCCACTTCGAAAAACAGTCAAGCCAGCCTCCACTTCGAAAAACACGGTCAAGCTAGCCTCCACTTCGAAAAACACGGTCAAGCCAGCCTCCACTTCGAAAAACACGGTCAAGCCAGCCTCCACTTCGAAAAACAGTCAAGCCAGCCTCCACTTCGAAAAACACGGTCAAGCTAGCCTCCACTTCGAAAAACACGGTCAAGCTAGCCTCCACTTCGAAAAACACGGTCAAGCCAGCCTCCACTTCGAAAAACATGGTCAAGCCAGCCTCCATTTTGAAAAAAACACGGTCAAGCCAGCCTCCACTTCGAAAAACACGGTCAAGCCAGCCTCCACTTCGAAAAACAGTCAAGCCTGCCTCCACTTCGAAAAACACGGTCAAGCTAGCCTCCACTTCGAAAAACACGGTCAAGCTAGCCTCCACTTCGAAAAATACGGTCAAGCCAGCCTCCACTTCGAAAAAAACATGGTCAAACCAGCCTCCACTTCAAAAAACACGGTCAATCAGCCTCCACTTCGAAAAACAGTCAAGCCAGCCTCCACTTCGAAAAACACGGTCAAGCTAGCCTCCACTTCAAAAAACACGGTCAATCAGCCTCCACTTTGAAAAACAGTCAAGCCAGCCTCCACTTCGAAAAACACGGTCAAGCTAGCCTCCACTTCGAAAAACACGGTCAAGCCAGCCTCCACTTCGAAAAACAGTGAAGCCAGCCTCCACTTCGAAAAACACGGTCAAGCTAGCCTCCACTTCGAAAAATACGGTCAAGCTAGCCTCCACTTCGAAAAATACGGTCAAGCCAGCCTCCACTTCGAAAAAAACACGGTCAAACCAGCCTCCACTTCAAAAAACACGGTCAATCAGCCTCCACTTCGAAAAACAGTCAAGCCAGCCTCCACTTCGAAAAACACGGTCAAGCTAGCCTCCACTTCGAAAAACACGGTCAAGCCAGTCTCCACTTCGAAAAAAACACGGTCAAGCCAGCCTCCACTTCGAAAAACACGGTCAAGCCAGCCTCCACTTAGAAAAACACGGTCAAGCTAGCCTCCACTTCGAAAAACACAGTCAAGCCAGCCTCCACTTCGAAAAACACGGTCAAGCTAGCCCGCAATAAATTTGTCACGGTAAGAGCGTGTAAGAACTAACTACGAAAGAAGAGCAGACTTCCAGTGAACGTAAAGCAGGCAATACACCATTAAATACATAAATAGTAATACATTAAACTAAATGAATGAGTGAAAAATCAATAAGAAGAATAGAAAGGGAACTCGTCAAATATTGGTATACATAAAGGTCACAGGTCACATGTTAGCAGCTCGATTCTTAAATATTTGTTTTTTTAATAACATGATTGTTAAATTTAAAACCCTTTAGAGGCCCAAAGAGGGTAAAACTACTTCATTAAGAAGAAACCAAAACAATTTAAGTAAAGTCTGAAAAATACATATTTTGCATTTCCAGCCCGAGTTTATGGACTTTTATTTGTGAGAGACATCAGAGACATCAATCGGGAAGTTTAAGCCAGAATCAAACTTTTAAAAAGTTCACAGTTATTCATGAATTATTATTAATGACTTAATGTCCTCCTTGAGCTGTACTATATGTTATATTCTAATCAAGCTTAAAACATCTGCATATATGTTCACCGTTATCTCAAAGTGATCTCAACCAGCGGGTCCTGCTTACCTGGACGACACTCCTCCAAACGTCCGGCTGTTATTGACTGCTGAAAGAGGGTGTGTGTGTGTGTGTGTGTGTGTGTGTGTGTGTGTGCGGGTGTGCATGCAGGTCTTCAAGCGTTCCTATGCCTACAGGGTTTTGCACTTTGACAGCGGGCTGTAAATCCTGCTTCTGTAAGCTAGCGGCGGCTCAGGAACGCTTGTTTGTCTTCACAGTACATGCATGTCAAAGCCAGCGTATCATCGCCGGTTTACAGGTGAACAACGGGAAGTGGGAAGTGGATCCTTCTCGTACAGCGAGGCTGAAGACGGGCTGTTTGCCGAGCCGTCTGCCTCGCTGTGTGAAGGCAAACATCAAGAGCTGAAATCACCTGAAACACACAGTCGCCTTCACAGAGCTGCCGGCGGCCTTCGGCTCTCTCCTTTCATCCCCACACCGTCATGATATCCCGACGGGGTCTTTCTCTGCCAATGTGGTTCCCGGTCCTCCAGTTTCTCCCCAGGCAGGTTACTCTTCACACAGCCCGAGGAAGCAGGGAGCACAGAGCAAATATTTGAAGTCATACTTAAGGAACTTGAATGATCCGGTGTACCTGGAGGAAGCCAAAGGGCAAACATGTTGTCTAGTTGTGTTTCACAACCTGTAGAATACAGCCGCTGGGACAGTGACGTACGTAGAGCGCCTCGAGCGCCAGTTTCACACACGACAATTATTGTTACTGTCTTTTTAAGATAAGAAGAAACTATTTGGTAAGGTGTATTCAGACAGGTGTCGGTGTATTCAGACAGGTGTAGGTGTATTCAGACAGGAAATATGAGGAACAATAATGGTTTATTTGACCTTAATGTATATCACTTGTTTTGTTAGAAGCCCAAAACACAACTACGAACCTGAAAATTAGCATAATGAGTTTCACACGAGCCTCGAGGGGGAGAAGTCCAGAAAGTCCTCCAGCTTACCAACCACTCCTCATCATACAGCAACAGACCTCTGCAATCTTTCCTCCTCTGCAGATCGAGGAGTTTCGGAGGCTGCGGTCCCACGTCAAAGGGGCGGAGCTACTGGAAGGGAACGATGGGATGTTGGGGGACAACTTCCGTCCCACCCAGCCGCTCAGTGACCGGACGGTTCGCGCCGCTTTCCAGTGACCCTGGCTGCCCACTGCCAACCCAGAGGAGCTGTGGCACCTACAGACACAAGCACAGACGGTAACGGTGTCCCAGCGACCGCGCTCTGCGCTGTTTTCAACACGCAGTGCATCAGCTGACGTAGCTTCAGCCCACTTTAACAAAAAAAGTATTGTCCTGAGAATAAGTTCCAACGCACTTATCCACCCTGTTCTGCATCAATGAAGCATCAGATTACATGACATTATACAGGTAAACCCTTTATGAGTGTAAGGAAGGATCTTTAGCAGAACCTTTTGTTGTTGTTCGCAAACACTTTTCCTATTTACACGTCCAGCAGACACAGAGAAGCCAAGTATTCCTTTGGAGTCATTTTGTTTCCACCCGATGAGTGTCAGTTCAATATTCAGTCTGTTCGTCAGGCGAGGTCGTTTAAAGAACGACGAAGTCAGCTTCAGGGCAAGTTGGGTCAAACAAACAGAACTCTCATCATGGAGATTGATGTTTGTGTCCCGGGTGAAACCGAGTCAAGGTTTTGTTTCTTAACTTCTGTATGTGCTAACACACATACGTAAGTTCCGTAGTTAGCTTACACACATACGTAATTTACTTACTTAGCTAACATACGTAGGTAAGTTACGTACTTAGATTATACACATACGTAAGTTACGTACTTAAAGAACACACGTACGTAAGTTACGTACTTAAAGAACACACGTACGTAAGTTACATACTTAGCTTACACACGTACGGAAGTTACGTACTTAGCTTACACACAAACGTAAGTTACATACTTAGCTAACACACGTACGTAAGTTACATACTTAGCTAACACACGTACGTAAATTACGTACTTAGATAACACACTTACTTTAGTTATGTACTTAGATAACATACAGTACGTAGATACGTTACGTACTTGGCTAACACACGTAATTCAATTCAGTTTATTTGTATAGCCCATTTTCACAAATTACAAATTTGTCTCAGAGGGCTTTACAATCTGTGCACATAGACATCCCTGACCTTTGACCTCACATCGGACCAGGAATAACTCCCAAACAACCCTTTCACAGGGAAAAAAAAGTGAAGAAACCTTCAGGAGAGCAACAGAGGAGGATCCTTCTCCAGGATTGTCAGGTGTAATAGATGCCATGTGTACAGAAGGAATCATATGTAAGTAAGTTATGTGCTTAGATAACACATGTATGTAAGTTATGTACTTGGATAACACATGTACGTAATTTACATACTTAGCTAACACACGTGAGTAAGTTACGTACTTAAAGAACACCAATATGTAAGTTATGTACTTGGATAACACAAATACGTAAGTTACGTACTTAGAGAACACAAATACGTAAGTTATGTACTTGGATAACCCACGTACGTTAGTTACGTATTACGGACTTAGTTAACACACGTACGCAATTTTCTTACTTAATGTAAGTAAGTTATGTACTTAGATAACACATCTAAGTAAGTTATGTAGTTAGCTAACACCAAGTACGTGACTTAAGACATGAGTCAAATAAATGAATAAAAAACCGTGACATACCGTGTTCTCCGTGATTTTAGTTAATTCAGCACATTTCTTCTCAAGGGACAGTCTTTTAATGGAACTAGGCATTCTGTCTCTGAGGTATCTGGGTCCTCTGAAACCACAATGGAGCGGGTCAACTAACCCGGTTCAGTTACTAATCTGGGACAAGCCTATATACAATGTGTCGTGTACGAACGGCGCCCAGATTCAGCTCAGCAGCACTGCGGCAGGAAGACAGACAAAGAGACTTTCTGAGTTTCCTAACTTTTGCGGATTGTACATATTTGTGGTTATTTCTACATGTGAGTATAAGATGGAGGAAAATGAGCCTGCAAAGAAATGCTGTTCTCACAGCTTTTGTTTCTTTACAGTCTGACGCGTTCACATGACTATCAGTTGGCCTTGGCACACAACATGGAGTCAGGGACACAGTGTATTCCATGCAGTACATTATCTCCTTCAACCCTGCTGTAGCTTTACTCTTTCTTTAAAAAGTGAACAACATTTAGTGTCGCGCTTTATTACTTTTAATCCCTAGTTTCGGTCAAGCTCCAAGAAATCCGATATTTATCGTCATGCATCTCAATGACATTTCCTGTTGTGGAATTTTATTTGGAAATAAAATGTAAAAATATACTTCCAACAGAACAGAACAGTGTTGTCCGTTATGTGAAATACGTCTATGTATTGTGTTGCAGAGATTTGTACTGTATCATAACTAGCTTTTTATTTCATTAACTGATGGACCGAGTAGTAAAGGTGAAATGCTGCCCTCCATTGGTTTGAAACACGTAGCCAGATCTTACACACTGAACCTTTAGACAACGGTTTGGAGTAAACGTCTTGCTTCAAACAAATGGTAACCTCATTGCAAACATTATGGTGTAAACTTTACTAACTTAACGATATCCATGAAGAGCAGGCCGGTGAATATCTGAGCTGACGTCAACGCGGCTCATAGTGAAGAGACGGAGAGGCGAGAGTAGCAGGAAGAGGTGTGTTGAGAGGAGGGAGGAAGAGGGGAGCTGAGAATGCCAAAGGGAGGGAAAAGGGACAGACTTGCAAAAAAAGGAGAGAAAGAACAGTGGACTTTTGTATGTAGTGTAAACGGATACTGATCTGGACACAGCGTAAACCCACCTGAGAGAGAGAGAGAGGACGAAGGCAAGCAGAGAGGAGAGGGAGCTGGGTCAAAACAGTCTACTGGTGCCAGAATATACACAACCCAAACCAGTCCAACCTGCACGGATGTGATTATAGAAACACAACCAGCTATCACCGGCTCAAAAAAGCATATAGTGCAATTTAAAAGAACCTGTCTTGCAACTGTTTTTGTCCATCTGGCCGCAATGCTGATAGAGGAATGCTGACATGCTCACCATAGCTAGGTTAGCATGCTAATGCTAAGCAGGTGTCCTGTTTAGCATGTTCTTCATCAGCATGTGTTAGCTATGTTGGATATGTCTTCTGAGGACCATGAATATCTGTTGGATATGTCCTATGAGGACCATGCATATCTGTTGGATATGTCCTATGAGGACCATGAATATATGTTGGATATGTCCTCTGAGGATCATGAATATCCGTTGGATATGTCCTATGAGGACCATGAATATATTTTGGATATGTCTTCTGAGGATCATGAATATCTGTTGGATATGTCTTCTGAGGATCATGAATATATGTTGGATATGTCCTATGAGGACCATGAATATATGTTGGATATGTCTTCTGAGGATCATGAATATATGTTGGATATGTCCTCTGAGGATCATGAATATCTGTTGGATATGTCCTATGAGGACCATGAATTTATGTTGGATATGTCCTATGAGGACAATGAATATATGTTGGATATGTCCTCTGAGGATCATGAATATCTGTTGGATATGTCCTATGAGGACCATGAATATATGTTGGATATGTCCTCTGAGGATCATGAATATCTGTTGGATATGTCCTATGAGGACCATGAATATATGTTGGATATGTCTTCTGAGGATCATGAATATATGTTGGATATGTCCTATGGGGAGCATGAATATATGTTGGATATGTCCTCTGAGGATCATGAATATCTGTTGGATATGTCCTATGAGGACCATGAATATATGTTGAATATGTCCTCTGAGGATCATGAATATCTGTTGGATATGTCCTATGAGGACCATGCATATATGTTGGATATGTCCTCTGAGGATCATGAATATCTGTTGGATATGTCCTATGAGGACCATGAATATATGTTGGATATGTCCTCTGAGGATCATGAATATCTGTTGGATATGTCCTATGAGGACCATGAATATATGTTGGATATGTCTTCTGAGGATCATGAATATCTGTTGGATATGTCTTCTGAGGATCATGAATATATGTTGGATATGTCCTATGAGGACCATGAATATATGTTGGATATGTCTTCTGAGGATCATGAATATATGTTGGATATGTCCTCTGAGGATCATGAATATCTGTTGGATATGTCCTATGAGGACCATGAATATATGTTGGATATGTCCTCTGAGGATAATGAATATCTGTTGGATATGTCCTATGAGGACAATGAATATATGTTGGATATGTCCTCTGAGGATCATGAATATCTATTGGATATGTCCTATGAGGACCATGAATATATGTTGGATATGTCTTCTGAGGATCATGAATATATGTTGGATATGTCCTATGGGGACCATGAATATATGTTGGATATGTCCTCTGAAGATCATGAATATCTGTTGGATATGTCCTATGAGGACAATGACTATATGTTGGATATGTCCTCTGAGGATCATGAATATCTGTTGGATATGTCCTATGAGGACCATGAATATATGTTGGATATGTCTTCTGAGGATCATGAATATATGTTGGATATGTTCTATGAGGACCATGAATATATGTTGGATATGTCCTCTGAGGATCATGAATATCTGTTGGATATGTCCTATGAGGACCATGAATATATGTTGGATATGTCCTCTGAGGATCATGAATATCTGTTGGATATGTCCTATGAGGACCATGCATATATGTTGGATATGTCCTCTGAGGATCATGAATATCTGTTGGATATGTCCTATGAGGACCATGAATATATGTTGGATATGTCTTCTGAGGATCATGAATATCTGTTGGATATGTCTTCTGAGGATCATGAATATATGTTGGATATGTCCTATGAGGACCATGAATATATGTTGGATATGTCTTCTGAGGATCATGAATATATGTTGGATATGTCCTCTGAGGATCATGAATATCTGTTGGATATGTCCTATGAGGACCATGAAGATATGTTGGATATGTCCTCTGAGGATAATGAATATCTGTTGGATATGTCCTATGAGGACAATGAATATATGTTGGATATGTCCTCTGAGGATCATGAATATCTGTTGGATATGTCCTATGAGGACCATGAATATATGTTGGATATGTCTTCTGAGGATCATGAATATATGTTGGATATGTCCTATGGGGAGCATGAATATATGTTGGATATGTCCTCTGAGGATCATGAATATCTGTTGGATATGTCCTATGAGGACCATGAATATATGTTGGATATGTCCTCTGAGGATCATGAATATCTGTTGGATATGTCCTATGAGGACCATGCATATATGTTGGATATGTCCTCTGAGGATCATGAATATCTGTTGGATATGTCCTATGAGGACCATGAATATATGTTGGATATGTCCTCTGAGGATCATGAATATCTGTTGGATATGTCCTATGAGGACCATGAATATATGTTGGATATGTCTTCTGAGGATCATGAATATCTGTTGGATATGTCTTCTGAGGATCATGAATATATGTTGGATATGTCCTATGAGGACCATGAATATATGTTGGATATGTCCTCTGAGGATCATGAATATCTGTTGGATATGTCCTATGAGGACCATGAATATATGTTGGATATGTCTTCTGAGGATCATGAATATCTGTTGGATATGTCTTCTGATGATCATGAATATATGTTGGATATGTCCTATGAGGACCATGAATATATGTTGGATATGTCTTCTGAGGATCATGAATATCTGTTGGATATGTCTTCTGAGGACCATGAATATCTGTTGGATATGTCCTCTGAGGATCATGAATATCTGTTGGATATGTCCTATGAGGACCATGAATATATGTTGGATTTGTCCTATGAGGACCATGAATATATGTTGGATATGTCCTCTGAGGATCATGAATATATGTTGGATATGTCCTCTGAGGATCATGAATATATGTTGGATATGTCCTATGAGGATCATGAATATATGTTGGATATGTCCTATGAGGACCATGAATATCTGGACAAAATGTCAACATGAATCAATGGATGTTGAAACCTTTCAGTTTCCAGAGTCTAAAAGTCTTTCTACACAAATAGCAGACATAGGAGAGCTACGTTATTGACATTATGGGTTATTTGGAATGTGTGTGTTTGGCTATTTTAAAATATAATCTTTAGAAATAATTAAAGTCCTTTCGGGAACTGTGTTCCTGTATTTGTTTAGTTTCAGCTGCAACAGCCAGTGGCGTAACGGCACGCTAACATCTAAAAGCCTCAGAGCACACCCCCTTTAATCCATCCAGGGTCCGACCTCTATAAAGGCCAACGCATCTGTGGTGGTGAGGATGAGTAATGAAGTCGGCACAATCTTAAACGTCATATAGTTCTCATATTATTTCAACTGTCCGACATTCTGTGATTTCTGTGTGAAGCTTCCAGGTGGAGGTCGTACAACGTTATAGAGCAGTGTTTATGTCACAGCGGTTGTGTCAACCATCTGGTCCTGTCGAGTAACTCCAGTAAGTCTCAGTTTATACGAGCCAGGCCAGTGTGCTATACGTCATCTTACAGTCGTTGTACTGTGAATCCCAAAAGGTGAAGAACCTTATTGAAGCAGAGGATGTACATCACACTTCATGTGGCTGATGACTGGGGGAGGGGCTTCATGTGGCACTGCAGATGGAAATGTCTTTATAAAGAAGTTTAGAATATTCTTCAGGAGCTTTATCACAGTTCTTTTGGTACCAGTCTGAAGTATGTAGGAAAGTTGTAAAACTACATATTCGACAAAACCCGGGACCAATAAAAGAGTTTTCACGTGGATCACATCTGGTTTCTCTCTCTTTGTCTTTTGATCTGATTCATATTTCTCTCTCACTACAGGGGAGCAGGAAGACGAGAGGTGTGAGAAGAGGAGCGCCAACAGAGGGAGACCGAAGGTGGACAACCAGCTCACACCTTCAGTGTGTGTGTGTGTGTGTGTGTGTCATGATTAGATGAGAGGGGGCTGCTCTGCTGTCAAAACAAGCCACAGGTGTGTTTTTTAAAGAAAAAAGTTCATATAAATTATGATTTTGGTTTATAAAAAATATATATATACACATTTTTTCCACAAGACTTTTATCAGCTCAACAACAAGCTGAGTCTTTGAAATAATCCGGAGCCGCTGCATGTCGCAGTAATGGCACATGTCTCTTCTCTAGCAACCCAGCAGCAGTTTAATACTATTTGTTCTCATTGTGCAGCCTATAACGGAATATATACACGGGAGTTTAGGAGTAACTGTATAGGGGGCGGGGTTTATTTATATTTAAAGGAACAGGGTGGAACAGAAAGGCTCTGTTGGCAGAAATGGAATATATAATATTCATAGCTAAGTTTTTCCTTCATGTCTTTTTACATTATCAAGTAGTTCTTGTAAAGGGAGGAGATAGCGAAGGTCACACTCCTCCACCCCCCCTCGAGATGCCTCGGGGTCATGAGGTCATGTCGCTCTCCTGGCCTCGAGCTGCTTGCTGTAAGTAAAGACGAGTCTCCGTGTTCAGCCGGTGTCTCTTCAGTGGCTTCGTGCTCCGGGTTCCCCCTCCAGGTTCTCTAGGACAGCGCTGGTGGTCCCTGTGCCGGTGTGGGGTCGGAAAAATTTACGATTGAACACTTGTTTCCTTTTTAAAAAAGAAAGAAATGTCTCATCACACTGTGGACCATGAGCAGGTTAAAACACCGACATCTCATCACTCCCTTCGAATGTGTCGGTATCGAAGAGGGTTACTAGCACTGCTTTCATGTGTGTGTGAGTGTGTGAGTGAGTGAGTGTTTAGACTATATTACCCATTTACACCTGGCGTTATAATAAGATCTGATTTATGGACAATGTTTTCTGGAGATAGAAAATCATCAGTGGGATCCTCCAGTCTGGAAAAGGGAAACACAGAGTTTAAATCCCTCAAACGGCCACTTGAGGCTCCAAAAGCGAGACAATCCCCGTAGAGTAGACCTCCATGTTGACACCGATGCGGAAGTATCTTAAAACTGGCAATATCTCTCCACTGACCACCAGGGGGCGACTCCTCTGGGTGTATAGAAGTCTATGCATCATGTGTTAAAGCTGCATTCTCTCTCCTGACCACCAGGGGGCGACTCCTCTGGTTGTATAGAAGTCTATGCATCATGTGTTAAAGCTGCATTCTCTCTCCTGACCACCAGGGGGCGACTCCTCTGGTTGTATAGAAGTATATGCTTCATGTGTTAAAGCTGCATTCTCTCTCCTGACCACCAGGGGGCGACTCCTCTGGTTGTATAGAAGTATATGCTTCATGTGTTAAAGCTGCATTCTCTCTCCTGACCACCAGGGGCGACTCCTCTGGTTGTATAGAAGTCTATGCTTCATGTGCTACAGCTGCATTCTCTCTCCTGACCACCAGGGGGCGACTCCTCTGGTTGTATAGAAGTCTATGCATCATGTGTTAAAGCTGCATTCTCTCTCCTGACCACCAGGGGGCGACTCCTCTGGTTGTATAGAAGTCTATGCATCATGTGTTAAAGCTGCATTATCTCTCCTGACCACCAGGGGGCGACTCCTCTGGTTGTATAGAAGTCTATGCATCATGTGTTAAAGCTGCATTATCTCTCCTGACCACCAGGGGGCGACTCCTCTGGTTGTATAGAAGTCTATGCATCATGTGTTAAAGCTGCATTCTCTCTCCTGACCACCAGGGGGTGACTCCTCTGGTTGTATAGAAGTCTATGCATCATGTGTTAAAGCTGCATTATCTCTCCTGACCACCAGGGGGCGACTCCTCTGGTTGTATAGAAGTCTATGCTTCATGTGTTAAAGCTGCATTCTCTCTCCTGACCACCAGGGGGCGACTCCTCTGGTTGTATAGAAGTCTATGCTTCATGTGTTGAAGCTGCATTCTCTCTCCTGACCACCAGGGGGCGACTCTTCTGGTTGTATAGAAGTCTATGCATCATGTGTTAAAGCTGCATTCTCTCTCCTGACCACCAGGGCGCGACTCCTCTGGTTGTATAGAAGTCTATGTATCATGTGTTAAAGCTGCATTCTCTCTCCTGACCACCAGGGGGCGACAACTCTGGTTGTATAGAAGTCTATGCTTCATGTGCTACAGCTGCATTCTCTCACCTGACCACAAGGGGGCTCCTCTGGTTGTATAGAAGTCTATATAGTGACTCTACTTCTCTTGATGTATTCCCTCAGTAAACATTGTAAACATGAGTTTATGTCTCAGTCTCTAGTTTCAAGTCTTCTTCTATACAGCATGATGTCATCATTTATACTTCATAGTCATTTAGAGTCTACAGGCCATAAAGCAGGGGACGCTTTAGGGGCGGAGCTACAGGTGATTGACAGGTCTCTACCAGAGCCGTATACAGCGTCACTACGTCACTCCTCCGCATTCCAGATATGGTTGCAAAAAATAACACCGTGGCGACGGCCGTAATCCAAGATGGCGCCGACCTCGAGGCTTCAAAACATCAGTGCACAAGCCGACGGGTGACGTCACCATGACTACGTCCACTTCCTATAGTATATATGTATATTAATATATTTTAATTGTATTCAAGGTATATAGGTATAGAATAAATGCCAGGTGTAAATGAGGCCTCTGTGTGTGTGTGTGTATAGTATTTAAAGGTACACACTGAGCTGAAATAAACTAAGAACTGATGACTGTTCTTGTAAAGCAACAATAAACTATAACACTGACTTACTAATAACTCTGAATGGTCTGTTTTTCTTGATCAGAACTACAGTGCCCCCCCCCCAGCAGACAGGAGAGAAGTGAGAGACTCTATTGTCGGGTTTTTTCCTCTTGGGATTACTGGACCGAAGAAGAAGGAGATGGAGTACCACCTGCCTTATCCTTTAAGCAAACACGGACCATCAGCTGATTTGAAGACAGGTGTGGTGGTTTGGGAGTTGACTCACTTCACCTGTCGGCTCTCTTTGTCCTCGGCTGTGATGCCGACAGAGGGACACTGTATTGTCCAGTGAGATCTATTAAACCACGAGCACATGCCAAAACTTATATGGAAAAGAGTTTAGGTGCAATATCACTTTTCACCAGCTATCCAACTATTCAAAGACACTTTGTATAAACTCATGCGATGACTCTGAGACATTAGGTTAGATATTCCTTTATTAGTCCCACATTGGGGAAATTGCAGGATCACAGCAGCGAGTGCACATAAGAATAAAATACAAAATACAATATTAAATATACAAAGGAATTCCATTCTCATGAATATATATATGTATATATACAAATATATATGTATATATATATATACATATATATATAATATACAGAGGAATTCCATTCTCATAAATATATATGTATATATATATAATATATATGTATATATATTAATTATAATATAATTAATCTAATTATTATTTGTACAGATTTATACAGGTATGAGCATCATTTACATCTTTATAATCAGTTGTAGTGAGAGGTTTGAGGAGACCCAGCCCCCATCCAACAGAAAGTACAGTGCACTGAGAGTGGACCTGTTCCGGTCTGGTCTGGTTCTGGTCTGTTCTGGTCTGGGGTCAGCCCAGTACGAGGCGCTGGGGGACCAGCTCTCCTCCTGAAGACCCCCCAAAATGAGACATTAAATAGAAGTAGACAGAAGGGGAACTGATGAGGTCTGGCGTCTCGGTATCACTGTGTCGCTCTGCTGCCCCCTGCTGCCACACAGAGGCATTGCACGCTGCTGGAGCGACGGAGACATGATGGAGAAACGTAACGCTGGAAGAAGTAATCCCTCCTCGTGTCTCCTCTCATTATACTTTCATATAAAGGTGAGGATACTCAAAATGCATCTTATAAAAAGATCACAATAAGCAGCATTTAAAAAATCTAGAAAATAATTTTAATGAAAGTAAAGAGATCAAAATAAAACAGAAGTGTGGTTTACATGTTACACCATCTTGTCATTTGCAAGTTCCTACATCAATTGTTTCTTGTAAAAATAAATTAGATTTGATTTGCTATATCTTATTAATATACATATAGATTATATTATTATTATTATTATAGATAATATTGGGGAAATTACATATATATAAAATAATATAATATAATAATAAAATATTATTGTATTGTATATATATATATATATATATTTGTTTTTTGCGTTAGCTACCACAATAATACTTTTGGGGGTGTCGAGATAATCTTTTTGTCAATGTCTAAATGAAAGTTACATGATATAAACTTTTTTACCATGATTTGGACTTTGTGTTGACACAATGAAGCCTTTTATAACAACAACAACAACAACCCCCCCCCCCCCCCCCCCAGTGGAGCCTCCCTTTCAGACCCCAGATTCAGCCCCCTCACAGTGGGTCTGTAAATGCAGTCAGCCAGTGACAGTTCCTCCGGTGACCGACAGGGGGCGCTGTCGTGCCGTGAAAGAATGACTGCTGTGCAGAGAGGACTGTTTGGACACCGGGAGGCGGAGCATCCAGCCTCCCTTGGACCAGGGACACTTCTGCTTGGAGCTCTGCAAAAGTTTTCATTTCATTTCACGTGTTCATGTCCAGCTTCATGCTTTTGTTCGACAAAACATACAACTTTATCGCGTTTTACTCAAGTGAACAAAAACACCCCCACCCTGATGGAGCAGAGCAGTCCTTCCTTTTGTTTTGCTCATTCAGTCACTGATATGTGGTCGAGCATCACTGAGGACCTGGAAAACGTCTTCAGGGGAGTTAGGTTCTAATTAATATTTCCATAATGACCACGTATCAATAAATAAATCTCTCCGGCGCAACTGAACTCAATCCATGTTTACAGTGACTGTAATACGACAAGAATGAATCATAAGAAGACCAAAACATCACCTCAGCACATACTGCAGAGGCGTGACGAGCGCTGATCATGTGATGCAGTACATGGAAACACACCAGCATGTTGTGTGTGTGTGTGTGTGTGTGTGTGTGGGCCTCTTGAAGTGTTGCTGAGACAATCGTTCATTTCCATAATAACTGACTGATTTATGAACAGATGGACGAGGCGCTGCGAGGCTCCGTCAAGGGTTAAGTGCAGAGTTAGTGTGAAGATGCAGGACAAAGAAATATAATTAGAGAACAAAAATGAATATATATATAATTAAATAAATCCAATACCTCAAAGTGTAATGATGAGCGTGTGTGTGTGTGTGTGTGTGTGTGGTGTTTGAATTCCCCTGCTGTTTGTCAACTTGACCATCTGTCTGACCCTCTCACACTATTGACCTCTCTCTCTCTCTCTCTCTCTCTCTCTGTGTCCATTGTGCCCTTGGCCCAGATCACATTAGCACAGACATCATTAACTCCTGAATGACCACAGTGCGCACACACGCACGCACACGCACACAAGATATAGAGAAGGATGAGGAAGAAAGAGGAGGTGGCGATAGAGAGAGGGAGGAAGAAGAGAGGGAAGGAAGGAGAGAAGGAGATGGAGGACTGGTGACTTCATCCATTGGCTGACTGGTTTTCTGAATGTGGATTAGTTTGCTCCCCACCAGCTGGGGACTGAACCTCACACTAAAGCTAAACATTATGAACGCGTATGATGCGCGTGTCACTTTTCTACTTCCTGTTATGGGTAATAAACCAGAAGGAATTCATTCCTCTGAATCACAAGGTCTCAACTTCAGGTTCTGCTGAGTGAAGCTGAGGCTGAATGTCTTAAAACCTGCATCATCTCTCCTGACCACCAGGGGGCGACTCCTCTGGTTGTATAGAAGTCTATATAGTGACTCTACTTCTCTTGATGTATTCCCTCAGTAAACATTGTAAACATGAGTTCATGTCTCAGTCTCTAGTTTCAAGTCTTCTTCTATACAGCATGATGTTCACTTGCCCTGCTTCCTGCTTCCTGCCTTATTGGCTTTCGCCTCAAAGGCCGGGCCCCTGCTACGGCCCTGCTGAGGCCCCTCCTCTCTACCTCCTTTGTTTACATGCATCATGGAGGTCTGGATCGTGGTCCATGCCGACTACCAACTATTCATCACTCTGTCAGACTCATTGAATGTGTTGTTACTCTGTAATGATTCCTTCTGGTCACATGACATCTATTGTTCATCTGGTCACATGACATATATTGTTCATCTGGTCACATGACATCTATTGTTCATCAGGTCACATGACATCTATTGATCATCTGGTCACATGACATCTATTGTTCATCTGGTCACATGACATCTATTGTTCATCTGGTCACATCACATCTATTGTTCATCTGGTCACATGACATCTATTGATCATCTGGTCACATGACATCTATTGTTCATGTGGTCACATGACATCTATTGTTCATCTGGTCACATGACATCTATTGTTCATCTGGTCACATGACATCTATTGTTCTGTCCATCCTGGAGAGGGATCCTCCTCTATTGCTCTCCTGAAGGGTTCTTCAGTTTTTTACCCCTGAAAGAGTTTTTCCTATTTCTTGGGAGTTGTTCCATATCCGATGTGAGGTCAAAGGTCAGGGATGTCGTATGTGTATAGATTGTAAAGCCCTCGATCCTGAATAGGAGAAGCGCTTTGGAGAACGGATGGATCTACGAATTACAGCACATTAACTTATTGTAGGTATTACGACCGCTGGATGAGGACTCTCTTCCCGCTCCGTGTTTGGTCTCCTCCTCTTTCCTGTGAGGGGGCAGTTTGTGCCGTCTACAGCCACAGATACAGCCGGTGACTCTGTGGGTTCTGATAGGAACACTGTCACATGACCTCTTCGGACTTGTGACTGTCGTTTGTAATCATGCAAAAAATATAGATTACAGCCACTTACACATGTGCATGTGACTTGAGCCGCCCACTGGTCTCAGGTCAGTTTGGGCATCGAACCAAATGAAGTCTGAGAGCCCGTCAGCGTGTTATCATGCGTCTGGAGAACCTCCTTTGAGTCTGGTGGGGACCCGATTAAAATAACTTTATGTAAGCAGGTGAAGCCCGTTGAGAGTAAAAATCTCTTTTTCGAGTGTGATCTGGACGAGACAGCAACATTAGAAACACGTAGTTAGGAACAATAAACACAGAACAAGACGAGTTCAAAGAAACTACAAGTTAAGAGATGGTGACAACAGTTCATTTAAGAAACATTGACGTGTTTGGGAACCTGCCTTCCTTTCTTTAATGTTCTTCTCCATTGAGTTTGGTGCAATTGGGACAAGCGACACATTTAATAACTAGAACGGGCACTCGGTAGAGCGCATACCTTCGCATATCACAAGATTGGGCATTGAATTATGAACATTTTGGCATTAGTTGCATGCTAATTGGATAGAAATTGACCGCGCTGTGGTAAAAGAAGATGTTGACCTTTTCATGACCTTGACCTTGACCCGATCAATCCCAAAATATAATCAAATGGTCCCCGGATAATAACCAATCATCCCACCAAATTTCATGCGACTCGGTTTAATACTTTTTGAGTTATGCGAGTAACACGCATCCAAATAAATAAATACACGGCGATCAAAACATAACCTTCCGCATTTTCAATGCGAAGGTAATAATAACCTCTGAATAAAGAAGCTTACACACCTGTTGTGGGCTCAGAGGAGTGGGCCACCGCTCCCGTGTACCGGTTACACTGAATTTGTTTTTGGAGCTGCACCATACATTTACATTTTTTTATTTATTATGACAGCATTCTAATTACTCGTCATTAAGTTATTTATAATGTCATTACAGTTTAATTCCATCTTACTCTTTATTTAGTTAAACCTCGCTCAGAGGTTATTGGTGGATCTCTGTTTTCTGATTATTTTTCTCCATAAAGCAATTACAGCTTGCTTGAAAAATAATAGAATGAAAAAAAGAACATATAGATATAAATCCTCTCCTGGTGGAGGTCCAGCGAACAGAGAGCGTCTCTGTGTGTGTGTGTGTGTGTGTCCATCCATTCCTGGGGTGCAGTGGAGCATTCTGGGAGCTGAAGTGTAATTGTGTCAGAGCAAAGACCCAGAAAACACAGAGAGACAGACAGACAGATAGAGACAGGGGGAGAGAGAGAGAGAGAGAGAGAGTTCCCCCATCATCCTGAACTTAGCTAAATGTCATCCATCAAGGCCTTTTACTATGTTCTCTTCATTCTGCCGCACACAGAGCGCTGCAGCGTGTTTCTGCCTCACGCTCCTCCACCCAGGCTGCAGCTGACGGAGCAGCCGCACGGTGATTTGATTAAAAGATGAATGAAATAATCAAAATATACATTCATTGTAATACCTGTTTGATTGTTGTTTTTTTCACTCATCACACATTCACAGAGAGGAAAGCGGGTCGACCGCGACCGACCGGGGCGCGTCGCGGTCGACTGTGTCGGCCGCCGGGCAACACGGCGTTCGGAATTGGAGTTTTGCTCAAGGGTGCCTCGGCAGTGGTGAAGTAGAGCTGCGTTCACACCAAAAGCGTGGCTCACATTCGCTTTATTTCAAGTTTTTATTGTCACATCCCCTTTTATACAAGTATAATCGGTTTGTGAAATTCTTATGTGCAAAACACCCGACAGCAGTAGCAGACTAAAAAAAGAATAAGAATGAGAATAAACTATACAATATCCACACACAAAAAAGAAGAAAGTATTAACAATATATATATAAAACAATGTAATAGAATATACATCATGACAATATATATATATAAAACAATGTAATAAAATATACACTTTTTTGAGACAATATATATATATATATACATACAATATATATATATATAAACAATGTAATAAAATATACACCATGGCCATAGATATTCACAGAATATGTTCTGGTGTGTAGTGTTAATGAGGGTCTCAGTCCTTGTTCAGCAGCCTGATGGCCTGACTGAAGAAGCTGTCCCTCAGTCTGTTTGTGCGGCACTTGATACTGCGGTATCGCCTGCCTGACGGTAGAAGGGTGAACAGTTTGTGGCCGGGTGGTTATTGTCTTTCATCATCCGTTTGGCCCTGGCCACGCACCGCTTGGTGTATATGTCCAGGATGGAGGAAGCTCACCTCCAACGATGTACTGTGCCGACCGCACCACCCTCTGTAGTGCCCTACGCTCCAGGGCGGTGCAGTTCCCGTACCAGACGGTGATGCAACCTGTCAGAACACTCTCGATGGTACTGGTGTAGAATGTTCTGAGGATGCGGGGGGCCATGTTGAATTTCCTCAGTCGCCTAAGGAAATACAGGCGTTGTTGGGCCCTTTTCACCACGTGAGTGGTGTGCGTGGTCCATGTGAGGTCCTCGGAGATGTGCACGCCGAGGAACTTGAAGCTGCTGACCCTCTCTACTGCAACTCCGTCTATGGAGATGGGGGTGTGCTCTCCTCTCCGCTTCCTGTAGTCCACGATCAGCTCCTTGGTCTTCTTGACGTTGAGGACGAGGCTGTTCTCCTGGCACCACTGTACCAGTGATCCAACCTCCTCCCTGTAGGCTGTCTCGTCGTCGCTTGACCTTTCCCGTCATCAGGGGGCGGGGCTTATGTCAGTGGAAACAGTTATCATTGGAAGAACTAACCGCTCCCTCTGCTTTATACTTGTCGTGGACATCCCACAAATATTTGAACATCCAACGCCCTCGTGTTAATTAGTATCATATATATATATATTTATGTATATTCATACATGACATCACCCGTAGGCTCACACAGCTCGGTGACTCACCTCTACGTCTGAGTGACTTCCAGCGCCATCAGAGCAGCAGTTAGATTCACCAACGGTGGAGCGTCTCAACGTTGATTGGCTCTCGCAATTCGGCGTCGGACGATTTCTTCGCCTAAGTGCACATTTTTCGAGCAACACAAGCCCGCCGAAAATTTGCGTCAATCGCCAACCACTCGCGTCTGTACGTTGACTTTGCTTATGGGATCTACTCACGCAAAAAATTTGCACCGCTTTTGGTGTGAACGTAGCCGATTCAGGGAGGGGCCAGCTCGGTGGGGTTGCTTAGCCACCGTCTCCTGGCTCTTCAGGAGTTTCAACTCTTCCCACGTGTTTGTGTCTGACTAATGAGGACAAGCGCTTGTTGAGATTGGTCCAGTTTTGAGGGAGAGCCGCTAACCTAGCCGCTATCGCATCTGGTAATCGACCCTGGGAGTGTCCCTGGAATGCAGACTGGGCCAATCATAGCGTAGCTTCGGCTAGCTCTGACCAGGGTCCCACACCTATCTGTCATGTGTAGTCGCAGAGAGAGAGGACCCAAATGCCGACATAACTTCCAAACCAATATTTAATCCTGAAATCCAACTAGACAGGTAACACAGTACGACAAACATGATCCAAACGGTATGACGCCACACTGGGAATGAGAAACAGGGTTTAAATACACAGGCAAGGTGAAGGTGATTGGACAACGGGGAACGAGACACAGGTGGACACAATGAGGGCGGGGCCAGCAATCACACAGAAGGAAACAATCAGGACCAGGGCAGACAATCACAGGGAGACAGATGACACAAGGACTTCAAAATAAGACACAAAACAAGACAGAAACTCCGGGTCGTGACATTATCCGGCTCCATCGGCGGTCCTCAGGCTGGTTCTGTGCATTTGGAGCTCGTCGTGGTTCAGCGTTGTGTGACCGTGATGCTTGTTACCCAGAGAGGTCGGAAGGAGATATATATACGTTTCTAAAACATGACGTTTCTACATTAAAACCTGTGTAGCTAACGTTAGCAGCGTACGTTAGCTTATCATGAACTAGCGCTATTATGTTTATGGTACGCTAGCTAGTGAATGTAAGCGGCTGCTTTAGCTCTTTAGCTAGGGTGACCAGACGTCCTCTTTTCCCCGGACATGTCCTCTTTTAGAGACCTAAAAAATGCGTCCGGCAGGGATTCCAAAAACGTCCGGGATTTTGCTTCGTCGGATGTTTGTGTTTCTCTGGGTCTTTCACAAACTAGTATTTACCCCTTACAGGTTTTGGAAATGGTATCTCCCTTACCTTCCACCTTCTTGCGCGAGCTCTGACTGTAGAGAGAGTAGTCATTGGTCGACCGATCTCAGGGTTGCCAGATACCCGAAAATTATCCTCCAAATACGACCATTTTGTGCCTTTGGTACGATACTTCACCATCTCCAATCCGGCAACACTGAGCACCTTGTCACGAGTTGCATTGTTTACAGCACATGACATCTGCAGCCATGCCGAAACGTAAATGTAAGTTCACGGACGAACTAAAAAAAAACAACCCATGTTCTATATAAAGTATTTATTATTTAGATTGTGTTATTTGTTATTCAATTCAATTCAGTTTATTTGTATAGCCCAATTTCACAAATTACAAATTTGTCTCGGAGTGCTTTACAATCTGTACACATAGACATCCCTGCCCCAAAACCTCACATCGGACCAGGAAAAACTCCCAAATAACCCTTCAGGGGGAAAAAAAAGGGAAGAACCCTTCAGGAGAGAACAGAGGAGGATCCCTCTCCAGGATGGACAGAACAATAGATGTAATGTGTACAGAAGGACAGATTTAGAGTTAAAATACATTCAATGAATATGACAGAGTGTATGAATAGTTCATAGTAGGCATATTCCATGTTATCATTATTGCTTCAATATATGGACAAGACACATTAAAGAAGCGCTGGACTAAATGCCACAAATAAGATTTGTTTTACATTTGCACTTTGCAGTTTTGTTAAAGTTCCATAAATAGATGTTCATATAGTCATTTGTGTCATTTTTGTCATTTCATTTGTGACATTTGTATGCATTCACATGGTCATGGTGCGGCATGCTATACACTACCCCCCCCCCCCCCCCCCTCGACAAAGTGTCCTCTTTTTCACAAACTCAAATCTGGTCACCCTACTTTAATACTTGTCACAGTGAATGAAGACCTCCTTCACGGGAACAGAGTTGTTCCTTAACTTCCTCGTCTTCAGTCTCCACCAGCAGGTGATGAGTTCACCTTCACTCTGAGATCTGTAGCTTCAGCTTCCATCTTTATCTTGCTAACCTGTCAACACTGAAGCATCCTGGACATGTCCTTTATAACACACACTGTACACCCTTCTTTATGCTTCTCTCTGAAATCACTTTGCAAACAATAGACATATATTGTACTACCTGACATATATATAGTCAGGTAGTATCGTTAGTGACAGTGTGGGCTCCATAGTAGCTCTGACAGCATGATGGTGAAATATATTTAAATTATAATTTGGGTGAAGCAGTCCTCATCTATTATTCTCTCCATCCTGGAGAGGGATCCTCCTCTGTTCTCTCCTGAAGGGTTCTTCACTTGTTTCCGCCTGAAAGGTTTTTTTCTATTTTTTGGCAGTTGTTCCTGATCCGATGTGAGGTCAAAGGTCAGGGATGTCGTATGTGTACAGTTTGTAAAGCCCTCTGAGGATGATTTGTCATTTGTGATATTGGGCTGTACAAAATAAATTAAATGTAAAACAATGGCGATGATGTCAGAGGAGAGAACAGCAGCGAGCTTCATCCTCATTGATTCATATTTACATGAATCTGATCTGGAGCCCTCAGCCCAGATATAGAAAACCTTGCATGGCTTTTCCTTTGAAGCTGCACGAGAATGTCCTGATTTTAAATAATGCATGCAAGCACACGTGCCTGCTATAGGGTCATTACATAATCTCATCAGCCTGCATCGATCTCCTCCCGTCTGAGAAAATTGAAAACACTAGATGGAAAGAGGGAGGGGCGAGAGGAGGCAAGAGGAAGAAGCTCCATTTTTGTTCCTGTTATTTCTCTCTGCAGATGTGGAGCGACGAAATTATATTCACATGTATCATCTCTCGGTGTATTTCAACAACAGTGTTTGAAATAGAATATAGCTCAAACGTAACGGTTGCGTTGATAAATAATTGCATGACATTTTTTTAAATAAATGAGGATTTGAAACCGATCAAATAAGTAGAGCAGCTTAAAGATGCTCATCTTTCCACAATGACCGTAATAATCATGATTGTAACCACTCAATATAGGAACACGACACCGTAAAATGGGATTTAATTGCTTTTAATTCAGACAAATATCGTAAGGCGTCACGGTTATCACGGAGGCTAATTGTGAAATGTAGGACGAGGCCTGCAGCCGACACGACGACCAGCAGCCAATCGCAGAGCTCCCAGAGGATCATGTGAACAACCGATGGTGCCGCTTTCTCTTTTGAGGAGCCCAGAACAACAAAAAGACATTAAGAAATACATACTTACGTAAATACATTAACAATTTGTGAAATCGTTTTTTTTGAAGGATTAAAACTCATTCAATTTGATTTCATGACCATCTCAACTATATAATAATTTGTATCTGCTATCTTAATGTTATAGTGTCCGTTTTCATAAGTCGGGCTGCTTTTCTTATTGTTTCTTCTTCATAATGTCACTTTCAACTCTCAGCCAATCACACGCCCCTGTGCCTCTTAAACTAGCAAGCTCCACATCTGCTCCCATTGAACCAGTTAGCACCTGTTAGCTAGAACGAGTTATTCTGAATCAACCACCTACAGGCTGTAAATAAACACAGTACACAGTCACACCAACTGACACGGTAACTCCCATGATGCATCTGGCCTAGCAAGGCTGCTAACGCTGGCTAAATGAAGGAATATGAAGGGAAACTTTACGTTTGAAATATAAGCATTACTATGAACAAATTCCAGGGAATAAGATAAGAAGGATACACTAAGATTCCACCGAAGCACAGCGTCATCACATCAACACTGTTATACTGTTCGCACTGTTATGATGTTAGCACTGTTATACTGTTAGCACTGTTATACTGTTAGCACTGTTATGATGTTAGCACTGTTATACTGTTAGCACTGTTATACTGTTAGCACTGTTATGATGTTAGCACTGTTATGATGTTAGCACTGTTATGATGTTAGCACTGTTATACTGTTAGCACTGTTATACTGTTAGCACTGTTATGATGTTAGCACTGTTATGATGTTAGCACTGTTATGATGTTAGCACTGTTATACTGTTAGCACTGTTAGGATGTTAGCACTGTTATACTGCTAGCACTGTTAGGATGTTAGCACTGTTAGGATGTTAGCACTGTTATACTGTTAGCACTGTTATACTGTTCGCACTGTTATGATGTTAGCACTGTTATGATGTTAGCACTGTTATACTGTTAGCACTGTTATACTGTTAGCACTGTTATGATGTTAGCACTGTTATGATGTTAGCACTGTTAGCACTGTTAGGATGTTAGCACTGTTATACTGTTAGCACTGTTATGATGTTAGCACTGTTATGACCCTTCCTCCATGGACCCGCTGCAGTTTGCTTATCGCCCAAACAGATCCACAGATGATGCTGTCTCCCAGGTACTGCACACCACACTCTCTCATCTGGACAGCCAGAGGGGGGGCTATGTGAGACTGCTGTTCATTGATTATAGTTCAGCTTTCAACACCATAGTCCCCTCCAGACTGGCCGGCAAGCTGACTGAGCTGGGACTGAACACCCCCCTGTGTGCTTGGATCCTGGACTTCCTGACCGCCAGGCCACAGGTGGTCAGGGTGGGCAGACACACCTCCAAACCCCTCACCCTGAACACAGGATCCCCCAGGGTTGCGTCCTCAGCCCCTACTGTACTCCCTGTACACACATGACTGTGTGGCCAGGTTCAGCTCAACACCATCATCAAGTTTGCGGATGACACAGTGGTGGTGGGCCTGATCTCCGACAACGACGAGAAGGCCTACCTGGAGGAAGTTGCTGATCTGTCACTCTGGTGCCAGGACAACAGCCTCATCATGAATGTCACCAAAACTAAGGAGCTGATTGTGGACTTTAGGAGGGTACAACAACAGAGGACGTACTCACCACTGGGGATTAACGGGACTACTGTGGAGAGGGTGAGCGGGTATAAATACCTGGGAGTCCACATCACCGAGGATCTGACATGGTCAACAAACACAGACACTCTGGTGAGAAAGGCAAGGCAGCGCCTCTACCACCTCAGGCAGCTGAGGAAATTTAAAGTTTCCCAGAGGATCCTTCAGTCCTTCTACTCTGGAGCTGTAGAGAGCGTCCTGACAGGAAGCATCACAGCCTGGTTTGGCAACTGCTCCGCTCAGGACAGGAAGGCTCTGCAGAGAGTAGTGCGTTCGGCTGAGCGCACTATTGGAACTACACTCCCACCCTGCAGGACTTGTACACCAGGAGGTGCAGAACCAGAGCCGGCAGGATCATGAAGGATCCTCACCACCCCAACAACAGACTGTTTCAGCTGCTGCGGTCAGGCAGGCGCCTCCGTAGTCACGCTGCAAGAACAGAGAGACTGAGACGGAGTTTCTTTCCTCAGGCCATCAGGACTGTGAACTCCGACCTCACCAGGACCCCCACATAGACCCACACAACTGCCCCTCTTAGGCACACACACACACACACACACTTACTGTAAATATTGTGTTGTTTTTTATTTGTAAATAGTGTGTACTTGTTGCCCTTGCACATTCCTGCTGAGCATTGCCACTTTCATTTCACTGCACACCCTGTGTGTGTATGTGACAAATAAAACATCTTGAATCTTGAATCTTGAATCTTGAATGATGTTAGCACTGTTATGATGTTAGCATTGTTATACTGTTAGCACTGTTATACTGTTAGCACTGTTATGATGTTAGCACTGTTATACTGTTCGCACTGTTATACTGTTAGCACTGTTATGATGTTAGCACTGTTATACTGTTAGCACTGTTATACTGTTAGCACTGTTATGATGTTAGCACTGTTATACTGTTAGCACTGTTAGGATGTTAGCACTGTTATACTGTTAGCACTGTTATGATGTTAGCACTGTTATACTGTTAGCACTGTTAGGATGTTAGCACTGTTATACTGTTAGCACTGTTAGGATGTTAGCACTGTTATACTGTTAGCACTGTTATGATGTTAGCACTGTTATACTGTTAGCACTGTTATACTGTTAGCACTGTTATGATGTTAGCACTGTTATACTGTTAGCACTGTTAGGATGTTAGCACTGTTATGATGTTAGCACACTGTTATACCGTTAGCACTGTTATGATGTTAGCACTGTTAGCACTGTTATACTGTTAGCACTGTTAGGATGTTAGCACTGTTATACTGTTAGGATGTTAGCACTGTTATACTGCTAGCACTGTTAGGATGTTAGCACTGTTATGATGTTAGCACTGTTAGGATGTTAGCACCGGTATACTGTTAGCACTGTTAGGATGTTAGCACTGTTATTACGTTAGCACTGTTATACTGTTAGCACTGTTAGGATGTTAGCACTGTTAGGATGTTAGCACCGGTATACTGTTACCACTGTTAGGATGTTAGCACTGTTATTACGTTAGCACTGTTATACTGTTAGCACTGTTAGGATGTTAGCACTGTTATGACGTTAGCACTGTTATACTGTTAGCACTGTTATGATGTTAGCACTGTTATACTGTTAGCACTGTTATACTGTTAGCACTGTTATGATGTTAGCACTGTTATGCGGTTAGTACTGTTAGCACTGTTATGTGATTAGCACTGTTAGTACTGTTAGTATTGTTATACTGTTGGCAGCAGATAAAGGACTCCTCTCTGTCCTGGTCTTGTTAGACCTTAGTGCTGCATTCGACACCATTGACCATGACATCCTGTTTCAGAGACTGGAGCAGTCGATTGGCATTTCAGGCACGGCACTAATTTGGTTTAAATCCTATTTATCAGATCGATCTCAGTTTGTATTTGTAAACGATGACGCCTCGATAACCACTAACGTTAGTCACGGAGTTCCACAAGGTTCTGTGCTTGGACCAATTTTATTTACCTTATACATGCTTCCTTTGGGCAATATTATCAGGAAACACTCAATAAACTTTCATTGCTATGCAGATGATACTCAACTATATTTATCGATAAAATCAGAGGAAACCAACCAACTAAGTACAATTCAAGCATGTCTTAAAGACATAAAAACATGGATGACCTGCAACTTCTTGATGTTAAACTCAGACAAAACCGAAGTAATTTTAATCGGCCCTGAGCACCTCAGAGATCAATTATCTGGTGATGTGGATTCTGTAGACGGCATTGCCCTGGCATCCAACACCACTGTAAAGAATCTTGGCGTTATCTTTGATCAGGACTTCTCCTTTAACTCCCACGTAAAGCAAATCTCAAGGACTGCATTCTTTCATCTACGTAATATTTCAAAAATCAGGCACATCTTGTCTCAAAAAGATGCAGAAAAATTGGTTCACGCGTTTGTTACTTCGAGACTGGATTACTGCAACTCCTTATTATCAGGCTGCTCTAATAAGTCTCTTAGGTCCCTCCAGTTGATCCAGAATGCTGCAGCTCGTGTTCTCACTAAAACTAAGAAAAGAGATCACATCACTCCTGCACTAGCTGCTCTGCACTGGCTCCCAGTAAAATCAAGAATCACTTTTAAAATTCTTCTCTTAACCTACAAAGCCTTGATTGGTGATGCTCCATCATATCTTAAGGAGCTTGTAGTACCATATTGCCCCACTAGAGAGCTACGCTCACTAAATGCGGGACTACTTGTAGTTCCTAGAGTAGAATGGGAGCCAGAGCCTTTAGTTATCAAGCTCCTCCTCTTTTATGGAACCAGCTTCCACCTTCAGTCCGGGAGGCAGACACAGTCACCTCGTTTAAGAGTCGACTGAAGACTTTCCTCTTTGACAGAGCTTATAGTTAGGGCTGAATCAGGTTCACCTGGTCCAGCCCCTTGATATGCTGCTATAGGCTTATAGCTGCCGGGGGACGTTTTAGGATGCACTGAGTACCTATCTCCTCTTTTCTCTCCTTAGGGATGAATTTTCCTCTCTCAATCACACGTTACTAACTCTGCTTTCTCCCCGGAGTCCTTGTGACTTCACGTCTCATGGGGTCATCGGACCCTATGAGACGGCATAGATCCTATCTGCCTGATGGATCGCGAGGTCTGGGTCGTGGAATTCCTGCTCCTGACTACGCCACTGTCCTGTTGAGACTCCGCCCACTGTTGAGACTCCGCCCTCCGCCTCTACCGCCATCTGCCTGATGGATCGTGGAGGTCTCCATCGTGGAATATGCCTACTATGAACTATTCATACACTGTCACATTCATTGAATGTATTTAAACTCTAAATCTGTCCTTCTGTACACATTACATCTATTGCATCTGTCCATCCTGGAGAGGGATCCTCCTCTGTTGCTCTCCTGAAGGTTTCTTCCCTTTTTTTCCCCCTGAAGGGTTATTTGGGAGTTTTTCCTGGTCCGATGTGAGGTTTTGGGGCAGGGATGTCTATGTGTACAGATTGTAAAGCCCTCTGAGGCAAATTTATAATTTGTGAAATTGGGCTATACAAATAAACTGAATTGAATTAGCTCTGTTATGATGTTAACACTATTATTGATGTTAGCACTGTTATGCTGTTAGCACTGTTATGATGTTAGCACTGTTAGTGCTGTTAGCACTGTTAGTGCTATTAGCACTGTTATGCTGTTAGCACTGTTAGTGCTGTTATTACTGTTATGCTGTTAGCACTGTTAGTGCTGTTAGCACTGTTAGTTCTGTTAGCATTGTTATGCTGTTAGCACTGTTAGCGCTGTTATGCTGTCAGCACTGTTATGCTGTTAGCACTGTTAGTGCTGTTAGCACTATTAGCTTCCAACAGCGGCAATCGCTCAATCATTGATATCCTCTTAATTTAAAATGTAGCACCTTTAACCATTTATTTATTTATCATGTCATTCCATATTCAGACAGAATGCGACTGAAAATACAGAAATTTAGTAAAGTCAAGAAATAGACAGTAAGTGTATATATACTGAACTATATCTATATACTATAGCAACACAGTCCCAGTCTTTCAGCTCACTTTATATGTGCAGCAGGGAAACTATCCCTTGAGTCTATAAAAACATCTGACCAACACAAAAGCCACTTAATATCCACTTAATAACCACTTAATATCCACTTAATAACCACTTAATATCCACTGAATAGCCACTTAATAACCACTTAATATCCACTTAATATCCACTGAATAGCCACTTAATATCCACTTAATAACCACTTAATAACCACTTAATATCCACTGAATAGCCACTTAATAACCACTTAATATCCACTTAATAACCACTTAATATCCACTTAATAACCACTTAATAACCACTTAATATCCACTTAATAACCACTTAATATCCACTGAATAGCCACTTAATATCCACTTAATAGCCACGTAAGCCCGGTGCTGAAGCTTACCTGCACATTTGCCCTCAAACTCGTGGGCATAATAGTGGTAACACACTGGCTAAGTCGCTGAACCTACTAAGAATAAACATACACTCAGACAGTATATTGAGTTTTGTGTACGTGTCGTCGATGGTGTCTTTTTTCACGTTATGTTGCAATTTGGAATGTTTTTGTTTTACTGTCAGACGCTGCATGCTGTTCAGTTTAGTCTGGTCTGACTGTCCAGCTGGCTAGAAATGTGTGAACCCAGAACCCCAAGCAGGAGCAAATATCCATGAATTCATCGTCCCATCAGTGAGTATCTTATTGCACAAAAAGTCACACTCCCCAAACAAAGACATGCTGGCTTTGCTACCTGCACTGCGTCTGATGTGAGCACCAGTGACAGTCATGTCAGCGTGACACGGCAGCACCTTCCACCAACACAGAGCATGAAGACGCTTCTTTATGGTGACTGTGTGTTGTCTTTCTACATTTGAATAATTCAGTCTGTGAGAGCTGTGATGGTTCAACAGCTGTCAGTGCTGGGAGCCGGTCCAGGACTGGAAAGGTTGGAGTGGTTTTATTCACATGAGAGCTCAAACATGTCTGATTTTTCTTCTTCTTTTTTCTTGTTAATGAATAATTAACCAATATTTTCTATTCCTGATCGTTCATATTATTTTAGAAATAGTGTACATTTCTAATATTTGTAATTGCACTACCAGACTTATCTCTAGAGTGTCACTTTAACCCCCAGGTCTGAACCTCCTCTTTAACTAGTGGTTAGCATGTCCATCTTTCAATCAGGGGGTTGGCGGTTCAATCCCCGCCCAAGTCGATGTGTCTTTGATAGGGATGGGCATCGAGAACCGGTTCTGTTTTAGAACCGGTTCCCAGTGAACCGATTGTTTGGGATCGTTAGCCAAATTCTTTAACGGTTCTGCTAACGGTCCTCTGTGGCGTTGCGCATGCGCGAACTTTTTTAGTTTCTTCAGACTGCAGCAAACATGGCAACGAGGCAGAAGCGCTCTAAAGTTTGGCTCTATTTCACACGACAAAATGACAACTACGCCACTTGTAACGTGTGTCAAAAATCTATTTCGTCGAAGGGAGGAAATACAACTAATATGAATAAGCATTTGAACACAGCGTGGAATTAAATGACAGGAATGTCGTGTGTTCGATGCAGCAGCTCAGCTAACGCCGGCGCTTCATCTCTTTCTGTCCAAGGTAAACTCCTCCAAAGTGATCACAACCACTCACTGTGTGAAGCCATTTGCCTTTATTGTGTGGAGTCGATCAAGTTATCTTCTGTCCCTTCGTTTGAAGCATATATTTGCCGGCATTGGTCTCCCATTATCGATCACTTCACGTTTGGATTGAAAGTCCAGTTTTGAGAAATGTTTGATCGTAACGGTATTAATTATTGGAGGGCGTGTGTTATCAGCAAACGTTCGCGTTATCGTGTTAACCCATTATTAAACTGAGCATATCGATTTTTAATCCATTATTAAACTTAGCATATAGCTGCTCTAGCTTAGCTACATAATCTTCCATTGTCACCCTACATTGAGGCAGAGGTCGTGTTTGCCTCCCCTCTTAATGTGGCTTTATGTCAGCTCAGCAAATTCAGCGATTTTGTTAGTGCCATTTGTTTCATTGTGTAAACCAGCTTTCACTCTATAAATAATCTCCATTGCCATCCCATTTAGCTGATGAGGTTCAGAGTCAGACCGGTTCAGAGGCTGGTCGTCTGGGTCACAGGCTACAGCACGTCTTGTACACCTCCTCATATCTTTGTGTTCATCCTCCATCTGAGAGAGTGTTCTCCACGGCTGGAGACACAATAAGTCCTGAGAGATCGCGTATCCTCCCGGAGAAAGCAGACATGCTTATTTTTCTGCACAAGAATTGTTGATGATCTATACAATTGATGGTTGCACACTTGGTATTTGCCACTGCTAGTTTCATTTTTGGCAGCTCAGTTCATATACCCTTTAAAAAAAAGGAAGGAGCACTGTAATTTCTAGGAACATGTTTAAATTAAACAGAATACATTTTATTTAAGTTATGTAAGTTTTATTTTAAGTTCAAGAGTAATATCGTATAAATGTTTTTGCTTATTTAAAAAAAGTAAATGTGTATGTATACATACTGTGTGTGTGCAGCATTATATAAAAGAAAATTAATGTGAATAAACCCGTTTGTGCTCTTTTTTTCACCCCTTGCCCAAAAGAATCGATAAGAGAATCGATAAGGAATCGAATCGATAAGCAGGAATCGATAAGGTATCGGAATCGTTAAAATCTTATCAATTCTCATCCCTAGTCCTTGAGCAAGGCACTTAACCCTGAGCTGCTCCCTGTAGCTGCGTCTACAGTGTATGAATGTCACATGATTGTAAGAAGCTTTGGATAAAAGCGTCAGCTAAATGTAAAGTAATGTAAGTCCATCCGCTGCACAATCAGGACAAATGTAGTTAGTGGTGCATTGAGCCGAGAGAATAAACCACGCCCACTTCCGTGTCACGAAAAACACTGCCTCAGCAAATGCGTTAGCTACAGTAGCACTGAATTATATTAATGTCCTGTTTAATGAGAGAAGAATGTGCTAGCTAGCGCAAGAGTGAACCTTAGCGCCGATGCTTCCAGCTCATTTACCGTGACGAGTGCAGCTTGAAGGCGTGGTGGAAACGGTCAGCTAACGTAAGCTAGCTGACTTTATTCTATAAACGCTTCCTCCACACACTCTTGCCACAGTGTTGGATACTCAGAGGGCTGGCAGCGCAACGCTACGCAGCGGCTTGAGAAAAAGGGAAAAAGAAAAGACGCTGTTGGTAGAGGAGAGGAGGAGGGTTTGATTAGAGGGCGGTAACATTCTTACTCGGCACCGATGAGGGCGACTGTGGGTCAGTGGTTAGCAGGTCAGTTTCAATCAGGGGGTTGGCGGTTCAATCCTAGTCGATGTGTCCTTGAGCAAGACACCCTCAATTGCTCCCTATAGCTGTGTCTACGGCGTGTGAATGCAACATGGAACGTCTCTTTGAGAACCTTAAAATGCGCTATATAAATGAAATGGATTATTATCGGTTGACTCGATCTCAGAATTGGCCTCGCAAGAAAACATGGAGTCTGTATTGAATGCTGATCTCTGTAGCCTACATTTGGAAACAAATATTTTACACCAGCATTGATGTTTTTTCCTCACAGTACAGTGAGAAAAAACCGTGTTTCAGATTGAAGTACCTCTTTAGGGACACGGGGCCATGTCGACCCCCGATGCTGAATGGATGTCCAGGTTCTTAGTCGACACTGGGACTTCGTTCTAAGTGCAGATATCCCAGAAGCCCTCAGTGCTGTCACCATCTGCCACCAGGATGCTGTGCAGGGGGAAGAGCTCCTTCTTCCTGGTGAAACATAAAGTCTACCAAATGTTGTTTTATCACTTTGTGGGAATCACATTACATGATCTGAAATAGGACTGCAGCATATGGCACCTTACGTAAACATGAAATGCCTCTTAAAAAACCTCGGTTTATCCTTTTCATTTTGACACGTGCAATATGTTCTTCTTCTCTCATTTTCTGTTTTTCTCATATTCATCTGCACACGGTATCTTTACTGTGGCATTTAAGTGCATTTGAATTGATTTGAGAGAGAAAGAAAGGGAGGGAGGGGAGGGCAGAGGAGGGAGAGGGGGATGGGAGAATGTTGCCATGACAACTGCCATAATAATCATCCTAATGATTGATGTGCTGCGCTCCATTTCTCCCCGTTTGGACTCTCTCTCTCTCTCTCTCTCTCTCTCTCTCTCTCTCTCTCTCTCTCTCTCTCTCTCTCTCTCTCTTTCCCCCAACCTGCCTGTCGGCCCTGTGTGCTGCTTGTGTTTCTATGAGGCTTCACAGCATAAATACTCAACACAAACACACAACTACCATCAACATATTGGTGGGACAAGGAACGGTTGTTCTTTTTAATTCACTACTGTCTTCTCACTCTCATCACTAGTGGAATGGATAACCGAAAACTGAGAAGAAGAGAGGAGTAGGAGTAGGAGGGGGAGGAGATAAAAGAGAGGAAAGAGGAGGGGAGGGGAGGTTTTGGTTATTAAAGTATATTTATTAAACCATTGCAGAGAGACGCCAGATCACTTTCCCATCATCACAAAAGGGAAATAAACCAGTCGTCCAAACACAGAGACGTGCGGATACTTCATTACTCATCCTCCATCCTCCGCAACAGAGCGTAACCCCCCCCCCCCCCCCCCCCCCGATAGCTCAGATACGACTGTAGGCCAGCCTGAGAACAGCCACATTACTTCAGCAGTCCCTCCAGAACCGGTACCAGTTCCACTCCGCTGGTGTTTTGAGCCTGACTCGTCTCAGCCAGCAATGGTAAGCTCAGCTGAACCAGACGAAAAGTTGTGTCCGATGTCCGTGCAGTTTTCTTCTTGACATAGTAACCAAAAATGAACCAAAAATAAAGATAGCGGCTGGAATAACTTCCTTGAGACCCTGAAACCACCTTTTTAAAAGCTGAACCGGTGCTAACAGCCAAGGACTCTGAACCCAGAAACATTCAAGGGTTCAAATCAGGGACCAGAAGATACACTCTTCCCCCGGCTTTTGGTCCAGGTGCACTCTGTATCTGTTCATAGCTATTGCCCCGTGTACAACCCCCCCCCACTGGAGGTCTGCAGTCCACTTCTACAAAGACATCCAGCTGTCTTTGAGGGGAACATCTGGACCAAAGAACTCCGCCTCCTTGACTCCTTCATCTCTGCCGTAGAGCGCAGGTTCAGAAGCTCGACGCACGTTTGGTGGACTGTTCTTTTACCCGCAGCCTGAAACATGTCCAGGTGTGCACGACAGCAGCTTCCTCCTCCCTGGCAGGGGTCGTAGACGGAGAGGAGGACAGTCAGACGTCCTTCCACCGGTCACACAGAGTATCCGGGGTTGCGTCAGGGTAACAAATACTCCCTCTGCTGATCAGCCCGAGAGAGGAGATGTTGCTATTCTGTTTGGTGCAATCAGCCTCTGGTAGACTGCCGTGTTTAAGCCTTAATAAAGTAGTTACAAATAAAGTTTACTCAAACGACAACATTCCCAGAGTATCCTTCCGTGTGATCCTGAAAAGCTGCAGGTGTCAGTTCCTCAGGATGCAAGAGGAAACACCTTTTTATCATAGCCCAGCTCTCCTCTGCAGCAATGGTACAGTCCAAAGTCTCAATGAGGCGGACTTCGGACTGGATGTCAATCAGGTCCTGGACCAGCGCCGCCGGTCAGACCAGAACAAGCCCAGGCTGGCTGTCTGAATGTCGTCTGTCAGGCCCATTGGTGGCACCAGAACAATGAATACCCGCCAAAGAGTCAGTTAACCCAGTTATTGTGCTGTTCCCTCGAGGACAACTCGGGTAGCAACCATCTCCATCGAGGCTGCCGGGTGCACACGGTCTCCTCTACGGCCTCCAGGTGGTCTGAGAAGCCCTCAGTGAGCAACAACACAAGCAGCACGTTCAGCCCCGCTTTGCCCCGCCCAGGTCTGGGCACTGCCTGATCCCACCATCTTCCGACTACCACGGCTTCACTCTGAGTCCAGTTCATCCATGCGGACGAGGCCTTTTCATACAGGGACAGGCTACCCTGCACACATTCAGTTTATTTGTAAAGCCCTATTTCACAAATTACAAATTAGTCTCGGAGTGCTTTACAATCTGTACACATAGACATCCCTGCCCCAAAACCTCACATCGGATCAGGAAAAACTCCCAAATAACCCTTCAGGGGGAGAAAAAGGGAAGAAACCTTCAGGAGAGAACAGAGGAGGATCCCTCTCCAGGATGGACAGAACAATAGATGTAATGTGTACAGAAGGACAGATTTAGAGTTAAAATACATTCAATGACTATGACAGAGTGTATGAATAGTTCATAGTAGTTCACATCTGTCTGGAGGCAGAGTTGGAAACGTCAGGAGGACGCTCGGGCCGAGGGCCCCCCGACCCCTCAACCCGCACAGCAAGGGCTCGATCGCTAAGCTACAGTTGACCTGAGATGGGGCAACCCTGTTCACCCCTAGCTGCCCAGGGATTGGTCGACTCGGCCCTGCCCCCCGCCTTCACCTAACATACAACAAACCAACCCAAAGTCAAAAAAGCATCACGGTTACCACAAGCCCGAAGTGCAGAAAACAAATCAGAGAGATCCAGCTTGTCAACGTGTTCTGATCCAGAGAGACGAGCCCAACATGAATGAATAGATCTGCACACAGCAGGAACGTCTGGATAATGTTAGGACTGAGTGGTGTCTGAACCCAAAATGCAGTACTCCGAAGGCAGGGAATGAGGTAATGCCTAACGAGGCGTTTTAATGTCCAAACAGGCAAATCGATGTATATCTCTATATATCTATAAATATACCTGAATCCATAAAACTCACAGGCTGTTGTTAAGCATACGTATTCAGGTAGATATATAAGATATAAACGATACTTAGGGGCATTCGGAAGAGTAGTCAGAGTCCAGGCAGGGGGTCGTGGCACGGCAGGTCTGGAGTGGAAAAAAGGTGTCAGAAGGAATGCAGCAAAAGTACTGAAAACAGCTCTACAAAGTACGGACAGCAACAATGTAGCTCAAAGCCTCTCCTGGTACTTGCCAGGTGAGTCTATGGGATGATCTGGCGAGGAGCCCACACATTCACTAACGTCAGTCTGTGACAGAGACATGTCTGATGCCTCTCTGGACTGGACAGCTCAGCCCCCCCCCCCCTCCACCAGGCAGGAAGCTCCCTGCACATCAAACCCCAAAGTGACTCAAACCCTCCACCAAAACCAAAAGCCCTTAAAGTGGAAAAAAAGGAAAACCCTGATCAACACGATTAAAGGCCTTTTCTTGATCGAATGATATTACGCACACATCAATATCATACAGTTTACAAATAATTAATAAATCTCTCATGAGAAACCAGTTGTCCATGATGGATCTGTCTCTGTGGATGATCGTCTCTAGAAGCTTCTTCAGACGGTTGGCGAGCAGCCTGCACAGAAGTGTCTGTCTGTCTGACCAGCCCACCGTCTGCAGTGTCCAGGCCCCTTGTTTGGGGAGCAGAGCTGCCTGTCGACATGTCGTGGGCAGCGGGCCTGTCCCTGAACGCCCCGCAGCTCCTCCCACAGGTCGGCTCCCAAACACCTCCGGAAGTGCTCACAGAAATCTGCAGGCACGTCCAGTCCAGGAGCTCCATCAGCAGCCCTCTGACCCCCAGCAGCGGTCAGCTCCTCCCATCCAGGAGCTCCATCAGCAGCCCTCTGACCCCCAGCAGCGGTCGGCTCCTCCAGGGTGACGCTGGCGTCCAGCGCCGCTCTCTCCTCGGGGCCCAGCTGAGGAGGGTCTCCAAGCAGCTCGTCAACGCTCTCATTCCTGAAGATGGCGCCGCAGAAGCTCGCGGCCTGCCGTCTTACTTCCACCGGGTCAGTCGTCATCTCACCATCAGGAAAGCAAACCATTTGTTTGGTCCGAGAGACGGACCTCTCCAGACTGGAGGAGGAGGAAGGAGGAGCCACCATGTCCCCAACACCGGGGAACCTCCCCCTGACCACAGCTTGTTCTCGTGAAGACGAACCGAGTTGTTCTTTGTTCCCGTTGAAGCCGATGCCCAAAGACCCAACCCTCACCTTGTGCACCGAAACATGAAAAGGAAACGTGAAGTAGAAAATCAACAGTCTCAGAAAAAAACTAAAGTGCAGCACATTCATGACAGTTTCACTTAGTTCTCCTCTTTTTGGAGCCTTTCTTCGGCTTCAACTGCTTCCTGATAGCAGTCATGTATTTTTTAAGACGGTAGCGCTTCTTCTCATCTAAAGTCTCCACACCAACCTTCTTCTGTATTGATAAGACACTTTTCATGAATTTGTGTGCATCTGGAAAATGCTCTAGAACATCTACCGATTGCCCAAAGTTCTCATCCAGAAAGCTATTTATGTCCTCCAGCTTGTAGAGATCTCCAACGTAAGCCTGGGACCCGGTGGAGGCAGAGTCAGAGTCAGAGTCTGTCTCGTCCTCCATCTCCTCCTCCGCATCACAGGCCTCCCCACTCTCCTCCATCTCCTCCTCCACCACACAGGCCTCTCCTCCCTCCTCCGGGCCAGCAGCCTGGCTCTGGTCGGGTTCAGCTGTCGGCCCGTTGCTGCTGCCTGCTACACTTTGCTTCCTCTCTTCCTCTTCTCCTCTCAGTGCTACCTTCACCTTTTTTCCTTTTGTTGGTCCCCTTCCTTTCCTCCCTTCCTTTGCTCCTGTCAGTACTTCCTCCACCTTTTTTCCTTCCGTTTCTCCACTTTCCTTCCTCACTTCCTCTGCTCCTGTCAGTAAATCCTCCACCTGTTTTCCCTCTCCTGTTGTATTCTGAACAGCTGAAATCTCCTCGTTAATATTTCCTTCAGCTGAATCAGCACTCTGTTCCCCGGTGTGACTGTCGCTCTGCCCCTCCTCCGCGGCCCCGCCCACCGGGGCCTCGCCGCCGCTCCGCGGAGCCCAGGCGGCCCGCTTCTCCGCCGGTGCGTCCCCCGGCTTGGGGTTCCCTCCGGCCGGCTCGCGAGGACAGCTGTCGCGCTTGTGCCCCAGTCCCCCACACCTAAAGCACTTCATGCTACCCGTGCTAGCATACAGCATGTAGTGCTGAGCCTTGTGCTTCACTCTGAAGGAGATCTCCAGCGTCTGAGACGGACAGTTCAGAAACATTAACACCTGCCTCCGGAAGGACTTTATGTGTTTTAGTTTAGGGTGTCTGCACCCCAGACCGATCGTTGTGAAGCCGCTCGCGAGCTTCCCGAAACACTGCAGCTCGCTCTCCAACACGGAGTGGAGTATGAACGGCGGGACCCCGGACACGGTGACCCGGGTGGTGGGCACCGTCAGCGGGGACACCTGCAGGTACACGCCGTTCAGCGTGACGCCGCTGCATATCAGCGCGGACACATACCGCTCCTCCGTAAAAAACACCAGCAGCCCTCGGTTCAACCTGGAGGCGTCGGAGATGTTCTCGTGTCCGACAACATCTCCCACCGCCAGGAGAACCTCCTCTACCGGGGTACTTGCGTCGGACTCGATCCGGACGCCAAGACCCGGAGACGGCGTCTCAGAGGACGCCGTCTCACACCAGAAACACGGTTATCTCCACAAAACACAAATAAACCCCAAAATAAACCAACAATCAGACACTAGAAACACAACAACTCAATCACACAGTGAAATATGAAGAACAAAATGTGAAAAGTTTGAGAAAGATTACCAAACATTTGCCCTCACCACGCTCTCGATCGTGAGCAGCTCCCTCCAGAGAGAGAGAGAGAGAGAGAGAGAGGAGAAGAGATTATTCAATATGAAGGGATGTGGCCTGTTTAGGAGCTTGAATTAATCTTTCTGTGTCATTGCATTAGACCATTCAGGTGTGTGTGTGTGTGTGTGTAGGTTATTGTGTTCCACTGCTCTTGTGGGGACACACATCTGAATCCACATTGTGGGGACCAGCCCTGTCTGGGGGACAGCATGAGGACCATGACGTGCCCCTAAAGACCGGTTCCTATGGTTACGGTGAGGGGAGGTCTGGTGCGGCTCGACAGGGTCAGGCTCCAGGAAATGAATGCAAGTCAATGTAACGTCACCAAAAGCCATACAAGCTTGACTGTGTGTGTGTGTGTGTGTACAGTGTCATAATAGATAGCCTTGTCATATACGACAAACAAATTGCTCTATAAATGTAGAAATGGATGACCTTACTGTCCGTGTGTGAAGCAGCAGCCAGGTGACTGAGGAGCACCTGGAATGGAGTCCAACACTAAATAATCTGTGTCTGCATCTAAGGAGTAAGTGGTTCAGTTTGATTGGTGATAACATTGTAAATCTTATTTTAAGAAGAGATGGTGGCACAACCTTTTCATCATAAAAAGCGTTTTGAAAGTCCATTATGGAATTGAATTAGCTCATAAATAAATGGGTCATTTTAGGTCTTTAATTCCTGGATCATGTCCTCTATCTGGTTTCATAAAGACCAGATAAAAGATTACGATCTTGAATATTCACAGACCTTTATGTGCATGCCTACTATACGAGGACTCGTTTTCATTTGAGCATGACGCCCTCCACATGTACCTTCAACATATGGGATCTTGTGACATTCATAACCTTCTACAATATGTCAGAGGGTGACACACATTATAAAGGTCACACTGCAGACCTCAGCGTCAAGCTCTTTAACCCCTTCCTAACCCTAAAACATCTGCGTGGACTATCCTTAAGTCAGAATTCAAGTCCACATTTTTTGATCTATAGCTTCTTTCCTCATCTGGTCTTTAAATGTTTTTTTAATTACATTTTTTTTTTTTTACCTACCACCTACCTTACTTACCACTGTTTCCCCCCAGCCGCTGCATCCTGTGCGTAGCGCGGCCCAAGACACTTGTGGCGGGGTTCGAGAAATGCAAACAAGCCAGAGCATTGCATTCACAAATACATTCCAATGCACACATAAATACATTACGATTTATATCAATTTAAAAGAAAAATCACAAATACATTTCTGCCTTTCTATGTGGATTTGTATGCATTTGTTTGTGAGTCACTACACATTTGTTTTTGTTTTTTTGAGCCTCCCCTGTCGTGGCTCGATCCGCAAATGCCTTTTTTTCAACACAGACCTATCTGTAGCCAATCAGATGACGCTCTCATTGTAAATCCTTCTGTGTGTATCTGTAAATCTAATTTATTTGTGAATCGTTCTGTGCGCATTTGTGAATCTTTGTGTTTGCATGTGTGAGTCTCTCTGTGTGCATTTGCAATTATTTCCTTCGCATTGAAAATGCGGAAGGTTATGTTTTAATCGCCGTGTATTTGTATGCGTCCGTGTTATTCGCATAAGTCAAAAAGTGTTAGACCGAATCGCATGATATTTGGTGGGATGATTGGTTATTATCCGAGGACCATTAGATTAGATTTTGGCATTGATCGGGTCAAAGGTCAAGGTCAAGGTCATGAAAAGGTCAACATCTTCTTTGAATCACATGACATTTGGTGGGATGATTGGTTATTATCCGGGGTCCATTTGATTAGATTTTGGGATCGATCGGATCAAAGGTCAATGTCAAGAAAAGGTCAACAACTTCTTTTTACCATAGCACGGTCAATTTGTATCCAATTGGCATGCAACTAATGCCAAAATTTTCATAATTCAATGCCCAAGCTTGTGATATGCGAAGATATGCGCTCTACCAAGTGCCCGTTCTAGTTTAGACTGATATTGTAGGTAAAACTAGAAATAGTCATTTTACATTACACACTCCACTATTTAAATGTGTCAATCCAGTCAGGGCTGGCCACCCAGCGAACTCTTCCCCATATACATAACATACAAGGTTTGTTCTGCTCTTCGTGTGTACCTTCGTGTGTAGGCTTGTGTAGCCTTGAGCTGCTCGTCTCAAGTAGAGATGAGCATGTGGGCCTCAGAGCTCTGGAAGAAGACATCACCCCCACGCTTTGGGAAATTGTGTTGGGAATTTTTCTGTAAAAGATTAATCAATTGCTCAAAGAAAAGCCGATTAAATGATATGAAAACTCATAATTAGTTGCAACCCAACATCAGAGGGACGGGGAGGGTGAGTGAGTGAGTGTGTGTGTGGGGGGGGGGGGGGGGCAACCTGTCAAAACGGAGTAGAACTCATCGCCACATTGTTGTCTATGCAAACTGACACGGTGTCAGCAACACTATCTCTCTCTCTCTCTCTCTCTCCCTCTCTCTCTCTCTCTCTCTCTCCTCTCTCTCAAATCCAAATGGGCTTTAGTGGCATGGAAGTTTAACAATGTTACCAAAGCATCAACAAACAAAACTACACAATAACAGTAATATAAACATTTATATATATATTATATATATATATATATATATATATATATATATATATATATATATATATATATATACATATATATATATATATATATATATATATATGTATGTTCCTCTCTGGATGCTCCCTGAGCCTGTCCTGCTGCACTGGGTTGTATCTCTGACAGTAGAGAGATAATCATACACTCCATCATCTCTTCTCAGGGCTGGAGAACACTCTCATCTTTCTGTGGCTTCTAGCTTCTTTTTTCCAATCTTACAAACAGGTTTCTTGAGATTGTGTTATCATTCTGTTTCCTCACAGTGTGTCTGAGGGAGGGAGGGGGGGGGGCAGTTCGAGGGACTTGGGAGTTGGTGGTCTTTGGACTGTAGGTGCACTGGGGGGTGTGTGTGGGGGGGGGGGGGCTGGATTAAAGAAAAAAACATAACCCACAGAATGACCATTTGTAGATCATTACTCACCCCGAGTTACCTCGAATTCCTGGATAACACCTTTTCTCTCGCATGCCTCCGGTGACAATCCAAATCGTATCCATCCAGTCCTCAGCTCTCTGCTTCCCGAAACACATCCTCACCAACATCTTGACTATTTTAAACTCCGCCGCAACTAATGCTAATGAATTAGAGCGAGAAAGTCACCCCCCCCTCCCCTAAATAAACACGTGCCTAGCACACACGGAAACATGAAGGTGCCATCTGCAACCAAAAATGGTTCTTCAGAATGTGATGGTTCTTCGTAGAACCACAACGCCTTTTAAAGAACCATTTAAGAACCTTTATGTTTCTGTGTGCAACAGTATAGAAGCAGAAAGGGGGGCCATCTTGGAACACACGCCACAAGTGAAACATGGAATAACTAAAGCAGAATAAACACTCACACACGCTCCTGTCTGGCTCTGGTCTTGACTCCTCTTTCGGAGCAGCGGTCCAAGACGGACTGGATCTCCTTTCTGTGGACACAAGTTATAGATTTCTTTGAACCAGAGGCTAACCGAGGTTGATCCGCAGAATGGGCACCAAGGCAGCGAGTGACCGGTGACCTCAACACTGATGATGAGTGTGCTGATCCAATGGACGTGTGGGTGCTGTTAGAAGTGGGACAAATAAATGCGAATTTTTCTGGGATTATCAAGAGGAGCCGTAGACCAGGCCGGGAAAAGCGAATGCGGAATGTGAGTAATAAAACAGATCAAAGGGGACCCCAGTTCCATTAGACTACAACAACAGGAAAGCAACAAGGCATCCATCAGGCCGGCCGACAGGGAGAGTGGCTGTAAGATCAAATGAAAGCGTCGAGGCCATCGCTGGGACGATAAGCAGAGGGCCAGGTGTGACAGAGCAGGGGTCCTGAGTGGTCAGCGGAGGCGTTTACAACCGGCTCGACACGAGAGGTAACCATGGCACCTCTTGTGATATTCAAATGAAGACCTGGTTGATTGGGTGTTCGAAGCCCATATCCTGACCAAATGGGCCAGAGAGGATGTTACTACGAAGTGAATAAACACAAGCCTGGATTCATGTGTGTTAACCTGCCTGTAGATCAATGGTCTTTGATATGATAATGTGATATATGTCTCCCAATATGTTCGGTATCCTAACCCCCGGTTAGAGTGTGTTTGATGTCACTGGCATCGGGAAGTCTCACCTGGTCTGAAAGGATCATAAAGAGGGGACCCTAAGTGCCTGAGAGATAAGAGGAGACACCCAGAGACAGGTCACCGAGGTGACCGAGCTCATCTAAACCAGCTAAGACAACGGTCCCCCTCTTTGAAGAGGGACGGATATCCGGTAAAAGTGGGAGGAGCCGAGGGTATAAAGGTGACGAACAGGGTGAAGAAAAAGGAGAGTTTTTGAGAGGTCAGAAAAAAGAGGTTTTTAGTGGTTGTGTTTTAGCGTCAGGCTTCCGTGAGGGAACTGACTTGTAATTGTACTTTGTTTCTTTCTTCTTTCTTTTTTTGAATAAAATACTTGGCTGCCTTGCAGTCTTAAACTTTACATTCGGTTTGTGGACCTACTTTGTTTGTGAGACCTATTTCTTCACCGGTCGACCCACCCGAGGAGACGGAAGGCGGAGACCCGGGAGCGGACCCCGCAGCCTCCGAGGTGAGTCTGCACGGCTACCCTACTGACCTCAGTCCCCCAGGGACCCTTCTGAGCCCTCACCCTCTCCCCTGACATTTTGTATTGACGAGAGAAATCCCTGCAGCTGGTAGGCCCCCGGCCCCCGGCCGAGCCGTGGTTGGCTCCGGGACCAAGAGAGGACTCGTAACACTTGAGTCCTCGTCGGAGTTTGTCCTAAGAATAAGAATATTAATAAGTGTCCGCCAGCCGCTCACGAGCCTTGTACCCTCGGCGTGTTTGGGAGGAGACCAGATAATTGAATACACAGCATTTCTCTCCGGAGATCGATCTGACATCATCCGGGTGTCGGCGAGCCAAACAGCAACCACTGTCGAGGTGCACGCGTCGCTCATCAGGCCCGAACGATCGCAGAATCATATAGAGGAGTTACTGATCTCGCCTCCTCTCCCCTTAACTCGGTCTTCGCCCTCGCCGAGTTTCCTCTCCCCTCGGCGTAAGCGGGATACCGTGACCGGGCCGGTCGTCAGAAGAGAGGCCGGGCATCGTGACCCGTGTGGACCCGTGTCCTCTCCAGTGCGACAGGTTAGCAGCGGTGACGCTGCGCCTGGCGCCGCCGACGTGCTTTTACGACAGTTTGCTACACGTCTGTCCTTAGAGCACGATTATTTCCCTCAATAAAGTTACCGGTGTGAGCCGACTCGCACCTCAAACCTTTCCCCCCCTCTCCATCTCTCCTCTCCCGTCTCGTCCCCCTCCCCGTTCCTTTCCTCTCCCGTTTCCCCTACACGAGAAGACTGCGGCGTGACTTTTCTTTCCGTCTCCCACCCGAGGCGACCGAATCGGTTCACGTACGCGTCTCTCTTAACAGTGCGCTGTGACCTTTGAGCTCAATGAAAGTCCATATCTGCAGAGTGAATGAGTAAGATGCTGCTCTATTGGTACCAGTACTGTGAGTTTCAGACGGCAGCGTCAGTGACCCGACAAATCCACTGAGCTTCACAGAACCTTTGGAGGAGCTCAGAGTCTTTTCACATTCAGATCTCTTCAGAAAAGCGCCGGTGCAAACTGCAGCTTACTTCCTGTCGTACGAGACTTCCCTATCAGCTGTTTGGGTGAAGAGGAAAAGGCCAAACGCCGGCCTGTACACGATATGATTTACAGTGACTACTCTGGCTATTGGAAATTATGGGATGATGTTCTGCAATGAATTTATGAAGACCGCTCGAATCCCGTCAAATGCAGTCGAATAATCAGAAAACCGAGCCACCAGTACAGACTGGTGCTGAGCGTTTTGGACTGACAGGAATTCAATTCAATTCAATTCAATTCAGTTTATTTGTAGAGCCCATTTTCACAAATTAGAAATTTGTCTCAGAGTGCTTTACAATCTGTACATATAGACATCCCTGACCTTTGACCTGACATCGGATCAGGAAAAAAATGAGGGATGACGAGCAAAGAAGAACCAGAAGCTTCTGTTTTATTTATTTATTTACATTCACTTTTCCTGTTGACTCCAAACTATACTTTTGACATTTATTGTAATTGCTTAAAATTAATCCCTTTATAAAAGTACACATTTTTACCTGACGATGACCCGAGATTTTATTTTTTTTTTAATGCAGATGGGGAAGTCTGTTCCAATCCATCCAAAGTCCATGTCAACCTCTTCAGGGGAGGTCAGAGGAGAATAAAAGTGGGAAGCCATATATGCCTGGAACACATTTCATACCGATAGAGTCAAATATTTGTCATCACAAGTCTCAATACACTTACAATACTTTACAATCTGTAGAACATACAACGCCCCCTAAAAAAACACCTTTAACAGGAAGAAAATAGAGGACACATAGAACAATAGACTCTGACATGTACAAATAATTATAACCTTAAGTGGGGAATCAATTGTTTTGGCCCAGGCTTCATATGTTGTTTATGGGTCTATAAATGTGGTCTTTAAAACCTGAATAAAAGGCCTCAGCTCCCCACCACTTATCTCCCTGAGAGGTTTGAATTCATCAGGATTACATCCCAGTTCTGTTGCACACTGCTACGCATATTATACATGTATTTATGTCAGTATGGAACAATATACAGAAGATTTAACCAACAATAGAAAGAACAATGCTATACTTACACTGTAAAAATGGTCAGAGAGCAAATTAAATATTTTTCACCCTGTGAGAGTAAACAAACTAAAAAAATCGATGTGGTGAATACTCTATGTGCATCGATTCTTTTGTATGCATATATGTGTGTGTGTGTGTGTGTGTGTGTGTGCTGTACAGCAGCATAATAAATAAATAGCCCAGTATGAAATAATGATGAGATTGGGTGTAAAACAGTGACAGCATGGAAAAATAGGCCTGAATGATGCATCAGCCCGCTGCTAAAAATGTGCAAATGAATTCAGAGGACTTGACATTCATCGAATATGAGAACTGTCAGATCAGAGGATCTGTGTGTGTGTGTGTGTGTGTGTGTGTGTCTTTAAAAAAGCAGAGTTTAGAGACAGAAAGAATATATTGGTTTGTACAAGGGTCATAAAAGTTCATATAAAATCTGTTCTTCAATATGACTTCTCCTTTCCTCTTCCTGTTCAAAGCATCCTACCTGTTGTCCTTTCCTTTCCTAAACTGATTGGCTGACCTGGAGATGTAGATCACGATATCAGTCAAATACATCACTGGACCGGAGGTTTGTAAAGTCCACGTTTCCAATGTTGCGGTTCATTAAAGGTACAGTGCGGAGATGAAGTTAAATATCAATAAGTATGTTCTTGAGACAAACCGACTCCAGATAGAGAGACAATCACCAGCATTAATAGGACGGAGAGAGAGAATGGCCAAAGCAACCCTCGTGGTTAACTGAGCATCTGAACACTGTATCAATATTTAATCACTCCAGCTCCTGCATCCGGGACCATATTTACCTATAAAGCCTTCATAAGCAGTAGGTTCTAGCTTATGACCACTACAGTGTTGTCTTAAGCATCACCTCATGCTGTGACGCCCATGAGGAGAGGCTGCCGGGTCAACGGATACGATTGGACCACATTGACCACGGTGATGGACGCCTCTGTCCCTGCCTCCTCCCGTCATGTCCTCCAGCTGCTCTGACACAAAAGCCCTGAAGTATGAAAAGTTGCATAACAACAGATAACAGCGTCTCGTAAACCATTCACCAAATGATTATGTTATATTCATACAAGCTAAATGTTAAGATATATTGTTACCGACTTACTGTTACCCACTGTTACCCACTGTTACCCACTGTTACCCACTGTTACCCACTGGTACCCACTGTTACCAACTGTTACCGACTGTTACTGTTACCCACTGTTACCCACTGACGCCCAGGTACTTGTACTCCTCCACCATGTCCACGTCCACGCCCAGGACACTCAGAGGTGTAGGAGCTGTCGCCTTCCTCCTGAAGTCCACCACCATCTCTCTGGTCTTGGCCACGTTCAGCCGCAGGTGGTTCTCATCGGCCCACTTTACAAAGTCGCTCACCACTGCCCTGTACTCCTCCTCCCGTCCATCCCTAATACACCCGACCACTGTAGAGTCATCAGAGTACTTCTGCAGATGGCATGACTCCGTGTTGTACTGGAAGTCACTGGTGTACAGGGTGAAGAGGAAGGGAGACAGAACAGTTCCCTGTGGGGCTCCAACATCACTGACCACCGTTCCAGACAGCACACGGCCCATTCTGACAAACTGTGGCCTGTGAGGTAGTCAGTGATCCAGGAGATGGTGGACGCGTCCACACCGGCCACCCGCAGCTTCTCACTCAGCAGCAGTGGCTGGATGGTGTTGAATGCACTGGAGAAGTCAAAGAAAGTGACTCTCACAGAGACACCGGTTCCATCCAGGTGCGACTGAGCTCGTTGCAGCAGGTAGATGATGGCGTCGTCCACTCCCACATGAGGCTGGTAAGCAAATTGCAGAGGGTCCAGCGACGATTTCACCTGCGGCCGGAGGTGGGCCAAGACCAGCCTCTCCAGCACCTTCATCACATGGGAGGTGAGGGCAACCGGTCGGTAGTCATTGAGGCCAGATGGTGTTGACTTCTTGGGACAGGGACCAGGCACGACGTCTTCCACAGCACCGGGACTTCCCCCATCCTCAGGCTGAGGGTGAAGAGGTGCTGCAGGACACCAGACAGCTGGGTGGCGCAGGTCTTTAGGACCCTGGGGCTGATGCCATCAGGACCTTCAGCTCTGCGCTGGTGTAGTTTCTCCAGCTGTCTTCTCACCTGGTCAGTCGTCACAGAGAGAGGGGTGAGGGTGGAGGAGCCCATTGTTATCGAGGGCTCGGTGGATGTGCAGCTCAGCAGGGGGGACAGAGGGGGAGGTGTTTGGGAGGTGTGATGTGTGGAGGAGACAGGAGAGGGCTGTGAACTGAACCTATTGAAAAAACAGTTCAGCTCGTTGGCCCTCTCCAGGGAGCCCCCTGGCTGTCTCCCTCCCACCTTGAAGCCAGTTGTCTGCTTCATGCCAGACCACACCTCCCTTGTGTTGTTCAGCTGGAGTTTGGCCTCCAGCTTCCTCCTGTAGGAGTCCTTGCCCTCCCTGAGCTTCACCTTCAGGTTGCGCTGGACTCTCCTCAGCTCATCCCTGTCTCCAGACCTGAAAGCAGCTTTCTTCTTGTTAAGAAGCGCCTTCAGGTCCCTGGTGATCCAGGGCTTGTTGTTGGGGAAGCAGCGCACAGTCCGTGATGGGATGGTGGTGTGTTCACAGAACTTGATGTATTCCGTGATGCAGTCGGTCATCCTGTTGATGTCCTCCCCATGTGGTCCACACAGCACATTGACTCGAAGCAGTCATGTAGAGCGTCGTTAGCCTCCAGAGACCACCTCCTCACAGTCCTGGTGGTCACAGCCTCTTCACCAGAGGAACAGACCTGGTGTCAGCCGGACCAGGTCATGATCAGACCTGCCGAGGGGGGGAAGGGCAGTGGCACTATATGCGTCCTTAGTATTAGCATACAGCAAGTCCAGAGTTCTATTGTTCCTTGTTGGGCAGTCTATGTATTGATGGAAGGTTGGCAGAGCTTTATCCAATGTTATCCACTGTTACCCACTGTTACCTACTGTTACCCACTGTTACCCACTGGTACCCACTGTTACCTACTGTTACCTACTGTTACTGTTACTGTTACCCACTGTTACCCACTGTTACCTACTGTTACCCACTGTTACCCACTGTTACCTACTGTTACCTACTGTTACTGTTACTGTTACCCACTGTTACCTACTGTTACCCACTGTTACCTACTGTTACCCACTATTACCCACTGTTACCAACTGTTACTGTTACCCACTGTTACCCACTGTTACCGTTAGGGTTCCTGTCTGCTCCTAGTGTGTGATTCCCTGTCTTGTTTCCCTTCTGTCTGTGTGGTGTTGTCTGTCTATAGTATCCACCCCCGGTTTCCGCCCACTGCCACGCTGTGTTGAGTTCGGGTAATCACCAGCAGTGGTTATAGGGACCATGTCTTTCTCTGGCTCACTGTCAGGTCGTTCCGGTAAGACCAGTTGTTCATCAGCAGCGCACAGGCTCGGTGGAGTTGCCCTCCCGACGTTGGAGTGAGACTGCCAGTTCCCCCGTGTTGAGATTTGTTTGTTTGTTGTTTTTTGGTTTTGTGAATTCAGGTTAATAAGATCCTGAATTGAATACTGAAGCTACTGTGTTGCGTGCGTTTGGGTCCTCCACAACACTCATAGCATAACAGAACGACCTGACCACGATGACGGACCCAGCCGCAGCAGCAGCTTCACTTTCTGCGGATCATCTGCAGAGGGCGGTTAGCTCTCAAGGTGTCCTCCTCGGCCAACACCACCAGGTACTGGAGGACCTACTGACGTCCCAGCGAACTTTCGGGACCCAGATGACGGAGATAGGAGGCCTGTTACAGGAGTTCACACGGCGCCGTTCACCTCGAGCAGAGCCGATCTCGGATGACGGGGAGTTGTCCAGCACCCGTGAGTCTTTTGTTCCTTCACCCGTGCCCTATGGTGGAGCATCCGGAGGTTGCAGAGGGTTCATGCTCCAGTGTGGATTTGTTTTCGGTCAGCAGCCCCGCATGTACGCCTCGGACAATGCGAAGGTGGCGTATATGGTGGCGTTACTACGCGACAGGGCGCTGGTCTGGGCTGAGGCATGGCTCCACAGACGCTCAGCTCGGGTCGCCTACGAGCGCTTCGTGGAGGAATTCAAGAGGGTATTTGATCACCCGGTGTACACCCGGGACGTTGTTCAGCGACTTCTCAGTCTTCGCCAGGGTTCCTCCAGTGTAGCGGAATATTCCGTGGAGTTCCAGATTCTGGCCACGGAGTCAGGCTGGGACAGTGAGGCGCTGAAGGGAATATACCGCTGCAGTCTGTCGGATCTTCTGAGGGATGAACTCGCCGTCCGGGAGGAGCCAGACTCTTTCGAGGAGCTCATCACCCTCACAATCAGGTTGGATAACCGTATGCGGGAACGCCGTCGGGAGAGGAACCACGGGTCACCGCATGACCGTTTGCTCGTTTCGGCCAAAGGAGAGAGCTCGCCAGTAAGAGTGGGGGTGCTGGCGAGCGATAACACCAGGAGAATTCCCCATTCTGGGCCTCAAGCACTGTTTCCCGTCACCCTGCATTTGTCATCTGGGCCAGTGCAACTGTCGGCTCTGATTGATTCTGGGGCTGAACAGAACTTTTTGGACACTGGGTTTATTAAGAGCCAGGGAATTCCTGTCGAGGCACTAGAGTGCACTTTGCGGGTGAACGCACTGGATGGCAGTTCACTGGCAGAGATAACGCACTGGACTCAGCCAATTACCCTGCACGTGTCCGGCAATCACAGTGAGACGACCCGTTTTTGCGTGTTTCCGTCCCCCCTGACACCTTTGGTCCTGGGACTTCCCTGGCTCAGGGACCATAATCCTCAGATCGACTGGGCTCGGGGCAGGATCACCGGCTGGAGTTCCGCCTGTCACTCACGCTGCCTCAGATCTGCTGTGCCTCGTCAGGTTTCTTCGCCCAGCAGACCGGACACCGTTTCAGGAGACGCGGCAGTGCCCCGAGAATATGCAGATTTGGGAGAGGCATTCAGCAAGGAGCGGGCCCTTTCACTTCCTCCTCATCGTCCCTATGATTGTGCCATCAACCTGCTCCCGGGTGCTCCACTTCCCACTAGCCGGCTATTTAATCTCTCCCGGCCAGAACGTGAGTCTATGGAGAGGTACATTACAGAGTCAGTTGCCGCGGGAATCATACGCCCTTCATCTTCACCTGTGGGAGCGGGTTTCTTTTTTGTTTCCAAGAAAGATAAGAGCCTCCGTCCCTGCATTGATTACAGAGGTCTGAATCAGATCACCATCAGGAATAAATATCCTTTACCACTAATCTCCTCTGTTTGTGAGTCCTTAGCAGGTGCCAAGGTTTTCACTAAGCTGGACCTCCGTAACGCGTATCACCTGGTCCGAATTCGTGAGGGTGATGAATGGAAGACGGCCTTTAATACACCCCTGGGACACTTTGAATACCTGGTAATGCCGTTCGGGTTGACTAACGCTCCTGCCGTTTTCCAGACCCTGGTGAACGACGTCCTCCGCGATTTCCTTAACCGTTTTGTGTTTGTGTACATTGACGACATTCTCATTTTCTCCCCGAATCCCCAGGAGCACACTAACCATGTCCGCCTGGTCCTGCAACGACTGTTGGAGAATAAGCTCTTCGTTAAGGCGGAGAAATGTGAGTTCCACGTCACTTCTGTACAGTTCCTGGGAATCTTCATTGAGGAGGGTCAAGTTAGGAAGGACCCCGCGAAGGTTAAGGCAGTAACGGATTGGCCGGTGCCTGCCTCCAGAAAGAAGCTCCAGCAGTTTCTGGGGTTCGCAAATTTTTACCGGCGTTTCATCCGGGACTACAGCCGAGCGGCAGAACCATTGACACGACTCACCTCCTCCAAGGTGCCTTTTTCATGGACCCCAGAGGCCGACAGGGCTTTTCGTGGCCTCAAGGAGCGGTTCGTCTCGGCCCCGATCCTGGTCCACCCGGACGAGACTCGCCAGTTTGTCGTCGAGGTGGACGCTTCGGACACCGGAGTCGGAGCTGTACTTTCCCAGCGGTCAGCGTCCGACTCCAAGCTCCATCCTTGTGCTTTTTTTTCCCGTAGACTGTCCCCGGCGGAGAGGAATTATGACGTTGGCAACCGTGAACTGTTGGCAGTCAAGTTGGCCTTGGAGGAGTGGAGGCACTGGCTGGAGGGATCGGTGCTTCCCTTCATAGTCTGGACCGATCACCGGAACCTGGAGTATATCCAGTCGGCGAGACGCCTCAATTCTCGGCAGGCCCGCTGGGCGTTGTTCTTCACCCGTTTTAAGTTCACTATCACCTTCCGGCCAGGGCACAAGAACACCAAGCCAGACGCACTCTCCCGTCAGTTTGCCCCGGAGGAGGGGGAATCCACTCCCGACACCATCTTACCCGCCTCATGCATGCTTGGTGCGGTTACCTGGGAGATCGAGAGGGTGGTACGCGAGGCTCAGCACACTCAACCTGACCCCGGAGGGGGCCCCCTGAACCGCCTGTTTGTTCCTCTGGCTGTCCGGTCCCAAGTCCTGCGGTGGGCCCACGAGTCCCGTCTCTCCGGTCACCCTGGCATCCGTCGGATGATAAGCTGGCTCCGCCGTTCATTTTGGTGGCCGTCTCTCGAGGGGGACGCCCGTGCATACGTGCTGGCCTGCACAACGTGCGCCCGCAACAAGGCTTCACATCGACCACCCGTGGGGTTACTACGACCACTTCCTGTGCCTCAACGACCGTGGTCCCACATCGCGGTAGATTTTGTTACTGGTTTCCCCCCGTCGGATGGGAATACGGTCATCCTGACGGTGGTGGATCGGTTTTCGAAAGCGGCTCATTTCATTCCCCTGCCCAAGCTTCCTTCAGCCTGCGAGACCGCCGATTTACTGGTCCAGCATGTAGTCAGACTTCATGGCATCCCGGCGGACATAGTTTCGGACCGCGGACCGCAGTTCTCTTCCCAGCTTTGGAAGGCTTTCTGCCACACCCTCGGCGCCACGGCCAGTCTCTCTTCAGGATTCCATCCCCAGACTAATGGCCAGACGGAGAGGATGAACCAGGAGCTCGAGGCCATCCTTAGGTGCGTGATCGCCACCAGTCCCTCCTCATGGAGTCGTCATCTCCCTTGGGTCGAGTACGCCCACAATTCCCACTCCTCCACCGCCACCGGGCTATCCCCTTTCGAGGCCTCTTTAGGCTATCAGCCCCCCCTGTTCCCGAGCCAGGAGGTCGAGGTTGCGGTCCCATCCGTTTTGAGCAATGCCCGTCGCTGTAGGCGCATGTGGAAAGTGGCTCGGGCCGCCCTGCTTCGCACAGCTGAGCAAAATAAGAGAGTGGCGGATCGACATCGAGTGCCAGCTCCCACCTACCAGGTCGGGCAATCGGTTTGGCTTTCGACCAGGGACATTCCCCTTCGCACTGAGTGCAAGAAGCTCTCCCCCAGATATGTCGGCCCTTTTCCCATCATCTCCATCATCAACCCTGTCTCGGTGAAACTTCAATTGCCACGTTCCATGAGGGTTCACCCCGTTTTTCATGTTTCCCTCCTCAAGCCCGTTGTCTCTAGCCCCCTTAATCCACCGCCAGACCCCCCTCCACCCCCCCGGCTCATCGAGGGGGGCCCCGTCTATACGGTCAATCGCCTCCTGGATGTCCGTCGCCGTGGTAGGGGGTATCAGTACCTGGTTGACTGGGAGGGTTATGGTCCGGAGGAGCGGTGCTGGGTTCCCCGTTCCCGAATCTTGGATCCAGGCCTCATAACTGCCTATCACCGGCGGAACCCCGTTAGACCTGGTAGTTCGCCAAGAGGCTCCCGTTGAGGGGGGGGTACTGTTAGGGTTCCTGTCTGCTCCTAGTGTGTGATTCCCTGTCTTGTTTCCCTTCTGTCTGTGTGGTGTTGTCTGTCTATAGTATCCACCCCCGGTTTCCGCCCACTGCCACGCCCGCTTCCATTGGACCAGCTGTGTTGAGTTCGGGTAATCACCAGCAGTGGTTATAGGGACCATGTCTTTCTCTGGCTCACTGTCAGGTCGTTCCGGTAAGACCAGTTGTTCATCAGCAGCGCACAGGCTCGGTGGAGTTGCCCTCCCGACGTTGGAGTGAGACTGCCAGTTCCCCCGTGTTGAGATTTGTTTGTTTGTTGTTTTTTGGTTTTGTGAATTCAGGTTAATAAGATCCTGAATTGAATACTGAAGCTACTGTGTTGCGTGCGTTTGGGTCCTCCACAACACTCATAGCATAACAGTTACCTACTGTTACCCACTGTTACCCACTGTTACCTACTGTTACTGTTACCCACTGTTACCCACTGTTACCTACTGTTACTGTTACCCACTGTTACCCACTGTTACCCACTGTTACCTACTGTTACCAACTATTACCCACTGTTACCTACTGTTACCTACTGTCACCTACTGTTACTGTTACCCACTGTTACCCACCGTTACCCACTGTTACCTACTGTTACTGTTACCCACTGTTACCCACTGTTACCTACTGTTACCAACTATTACCCACTGTTACCTACTGTTACCTACTGTTACTGTTACCCACTGTTACCCACTGTTACCTACTGTTACCAACTATTACCCACTGTTACCTACTGTTACCCACTATTACCCACTGTTACCCACTATTACCCACTGTTACCTACTGTTACCCACTATTACCCACTGTTACCCACTATTACCCACTGTTACCTACTGTTACCAACTGTTACTGTTACCCACCGTTACCCACTGTTACCTACTGTTACCAACTATTACCCACTGTTACCTACTGTTACCCACTATTACCCACTGTTACCCACTATTACCCACTGTTACCTACTGTTACCCACTATTACCCACTGTTACCCACTATTACCCACTGTTACCTACTGTTACCAACTGTTACTGTTACCCACTGTTACTCACTGTTACTCACTGTTACCCACTGTTACCCACTGTTACTCACTGTTACTCACTGTTACCCACTGTTACCCACTGTTACCCACTGTTACCCACTGTTACTCACTGTTACCCACTGTTACTCACTGTTACCCACTGTTACCCACTGTTACTCACTGTTACCCACTGTTACCCACTGTTACTCACTGTTACCCACTGTTACCTACTATTACCCAACACTATCACCTTCAACAGCTCTGTGTTGGCTGTAGGTACATGCTGCACAACATCAGAATCGTCCTCTTCTTACTACTCAGGCTCCTCCGCTCTCCACTGGTTACCATCGACTGTTACCCACTGTTACAGCTAATCACTGTTAATCCCACTGTTACCGTCACTGTTCCTCAGTGTTACCCACTCCCCACTGACATCAGGACAGCAGAAAGTCTACATCTTCCGTCGGAGACTGAAAACACACCTTTTCCGACTATATCTGGATTAAAACACAGATTAGCACTTCAGTGGCACTTAGATAGCACTTACTTATGGTACTTTTGTAGTTCGACTATGTTGAGGAAATGTTACTTCCTGTATTCTTGTTGTTCTTAGTTTGTACTCTAGGTTGAAATGCACTTATTGTAAGTCGCTTTGGATAAAAGCGTCTGCTAAATGACATGTAATGTAATGTAATGTTACCTACTGTTACCCACTGTTACCTACTGTTACCTACTGTTACCAACTATTACCCACTGTTACCTACTGTTACCCACTGTTACTGTTACCCACTATTACCCACTGTTACCCACTATTACCCACTGTTACCTACTGTTACCAACTGTTACTGTTACCCACTGTTACCCACTATTACCCACTGTTACCTACTGTTACTGATACCCACTGTTACCTACTGTTCCCTACTGTTACCTACTGTTACCAACTATTACCCACTGTTACCTACTGTTACCCACTGTTACTGTTACCCACTGTTACCCACTATTACCCACTGTTCCCTACTGTTACCTACTGTTACCAACTATTACCCACTGTTACCCACTAGTACCCACTGTTACCTACTGTTACCAACTGTTACTGTTACCCACTGTTACCCACTGTTACCTACTGTTACTGTTACCCACTGTTACTCACTGTTACCCACTGTTACCCACTGTTACCTACTGTTACTGTTACCCACTGTTACCCACTGTTACCTACTGTTACTCACTGTTACCCACTGTTACCTACTGTTACTCACTGTTACCCACTGTTACCTACTGTTACTGTTACCCACTGTTACCTACTGTTACTGTTACCCACTGTTACCCACTGTTACCTACTGTTACTGTTACCCACTGTTACCTACTGTTACCCACTGTTAGTGTTACCCACTGTTACCTACTGTTACTGTTACCCACTGTTACCCACTGTTACCTACTGTTAGTGTTACCCACTGTTACCTACTGTTACTGTTACCCACTGTTACTCACTGTTACCCACTGTTACCCACTGTTACCCACTGTTACCTACTGTTACCCACTGTTACCTACTGTTACCTATACTGTTACACACACACACTCACAAGCACACACTCACAATATGACTTCATCAAGTCATTATTCTTGGTCAACATGCAGTCTGATGCAGAAGGTCACGCTCCATGGTATTTACATCAGGGCTCGACGAGGCCCCGGCTGCTGCCCACCGCACCTTGTTTCCTCTGGGCTCCAACCAAAAAGCCTCAAACATTAACCGTATGGACCCAGATGTCTCTCAGCTTTTTGATTGGATAGTGGTGGGGGAGGGCGGCCATGACAGATCCCGGGCGAGGGGCAGCAGTGGGTACACGTCAGCGTTAATTGACGCTCATTAAAAAGGATCGCTTTAACCAACCTGACACATGAGCTCATCCACACCCTGGAGTGCCTCTCTCCTCTCTTTCGGTGTCTGGCCCCAACTGATCATATTCAACACGTCAAGAGGAAGTGGATTCAGAACGATTAATAGACATGTTTAAGCCTTTCAGCAGAAATTCAGAATTTGACTTGTTTCTCTTTAATAAAAGATATTTAGCTATTAAGGTGGTGATGACCCAAAGGTGAGAGAAGGGAGCTTGTTACCGGCAGGATACATCTTGGTGTGTGTGTGTGTGTGGGGGGGGGGGCTCTCTCATTACCACCACTGCGGTGCCCTTGAGCAAGGCCCTTAACTCCAACCGCTCCAGTGGAGCTGCGCATTGTAGCGGCTCAGACTGTAGGTGTGTCTGGGAGCTTAAAAAAAAGAAGAAAAAACACACACATGCCAAATTCTGACTCTCTCCAGCCCCCTCCCCTCCCCCCCAGGCCCCTTCCTCACCATCCTCCACCTGTACAACAGGCGCCTTTTGACTTTTAAACCTCCCCCACATCGCCTGTCCTCTCTCTCTCTCTCTCCAGCTGCCATTAAAAATAAACAGGCGTTCGATGCTACACAACATCGTCATCAGAAGAATGAATCAAGTGGCAGCGCCCTTCAGTCACATCGTCTTGGGATAGTTGGGTAGTTCTGCACATGGAAGCATCGGCTGTGAGGTCAGCTGTTGACGCCCAGCGTGCTGGTGGTCCCAACCCGACATTCAGCGACAGAGTCACGCCAACGGTTCTTTAAATAAGGCCGAGCGGCCCTGTTACGCCCACTGTCAGTACAGCACCACGAGTCCACACTGTGTTCAACTTGCCTTCACTTTATAAGACATGGAGCTGAAATCCAGCCACGTGTCTCAGGTTGAATGTTGGTGACGTGTGCAAAACATCCGCGTCTATGATACCCGTTGGTATTCCTGCCTGCATACGGACATCGAGCATCAGAGGAACCCTTTTTGATATGACGTGTTGCCACGCAGAAGTAAACATGACAACAACAGAATTCTCACAATATTTACCAATATTTTATGTCTTTCTTCCCCAAGGCAAATTGCACCTAGTCCTCCTCCTCCTCCTCCTCCTCCTCCTCCGCTCTCATACTGGAGAGCTGTAATACCTAAAGGGCTGGAGCTTTTTAGCCCGGAGTGGATTGCTGCACTATGAATCTATAATGTAATCCCCCGACATGATGAGACACACATCATTCAAATGCTACAGTACATTAATGTTTCAACCCATCAGATATGTGGGAAAACTCATGCATGGAAATAGGAAAATTGAGGTAGAATATGTGTGTGTGTGTGTTTGTCTTTAAGTGCATGTGTGTCTGTATGTGGTTTGCATTATATATAGGCATATACATTTGTATACGTGTTTATATATATATATATTTATATATATGTGGGTATATATATCTGTCTGATGATATAAGTTGACATGCATATGGTGCAGCACTGGCATGGTGTGATTATGCTGCAGTTGTGTGCTTGCATCTGTTTTTTATATCTGTGTGTATGTGTGTGTATGTGTGCGTATGTGTGTGTATGTGTGCGTATGTGTGTGTATGTGTATGCGTGTGTGTGCGTGTGCGGGTGTACATGTGAGTATTTAAGTGTATATGTGTGTTTGATTAGTTTAGTGCATATGAGCATGTGGGTCGCCGTGTGTATACTGTGTGTGTGTGTGTGTGTACTGTGTGTGTGTACTGTGTGTGTGAGTGTGTGTGTGGAGTTTTATAGAGAGGAATTGTGTGTGGGGGAGGAGAATGTGCAAGTGAATTATGTCTTTTTCAGTGGGGAGGGGTTCATATATGTATGTGGGGGATGGGCAGAACACCCACTGTATGTATGTTCACGAAGTATGTGTGGGCTGGCTTGTGGCGTGTGCGTGCGAGTGTGTGCGTGTATATATATGTGTGTGTGTGTTAGGGAGAGAGTGAAAAAGAACCTACTTTTTACGACACCTAGTTGTGTGCGTATAAACTCAGTGTGTATGTGCATTTTTTTTTTTTACTTGTGTGTCCAAGGTTATCTTTCCAAAATACAAGTGTGTGTGTGTGTGTGTTTGGATCGTATACGTTATGCGTACGTTTGTGTACGTGTGCGTGTGTTTTGCTACGATATAAAGTATAATTATGTGTGTGTCTGCAGGTACTTCATGTGTGTAAGTGGATTCCTACATTTCATATGCATGTGTGAGCGAGCATCTGTTGAAGTGTATTGCATGTGTGTGTGAATCAGTGAGATGTGCATGTGTGTGTGTGTGTGGGGTTGGACATAATCTCTTTGTTTTTGTGCATCTGTGTGTATGTATTTATTTCCGGATGATGGAAATGTGTTGTTCCGTCATTGCAGATCTTTGTTGGTTGAGTATTGACTCGTCTCTGTTTGTCCAACACACACAATCTGTTTCACTGTTTCATCTGGGGGGGGGGGTTTAGACACAATGTGAATTTTGTAGGAAATAAATAAATCACCCCGGTCAACATCATATGCCGACATGGATCTGTGTGTGTGCAGTGTAAGTGGATTTAGCTTCTTTTTTTCCAAGACCGAACCAGGTGGTGCTGAACTTCCTGTGAGGATGGAGGTTATTTATATATTATGGTGTGAGGAGGAGCTGCAGTCTCACTCTGTGGGGCCATTTAACGGACATCATCGGTCCACATTCGTTTCTCAGTGAGAAACAAAAAAGGGAACTTTAGATATCTCTTTGTATACTTCATAAAATTACAACAGCCATAAAGAATAAATGTGTTTAAATTAGACTCTGAATGATATCTGAACAAACACCTCTGTAGATACCTTCAGAGGATAGAGAGGAGTGAACGTGGAGGGTGTGGTGGATGTAGAGGCTGCAGGAGACGATATTTATGGATCCAAGCGTGAGAAAAAAGATTGTTAAATAAAAACGTCCTTTAGAGTAGTTTTGAAGACACAGCAGAAAGAAAAAAAAGGTTTGACAACTTTCTTTTTCCTGCCATGATTTCAAGGTTGTATCACGGGAGTTAGAGGGAGAAGAAATGTCATCAAGGTTAAAGCGCCGACGGTTTGAAAATGTTTTACCCGATGTGTGTGCGAAAAGACCCAAAATGAACACCGGGAAGTCGACTCCCGGAGAATGACTCAACCTGCATTTGATCAGGAGCGATTCTCTCTCTTTCGGCTTTTTGGATCCCTAGAGGCGATTGATCATGTGACCTGTGATGGAGCTGTTTACATGTAGCTCGTACTACACGCCGCCCAGCCTTTGAAACGCAAAAGAGTTGCTTCAAACAGAGTCTAGATGTGGAAAAGTTTATATATAATATATATATATGATATGATATTCCTTTATTTGTCCCACAGTGTTTATATATATTTATATTATATATATATCTAAATATATTTATATATATATTTATATATATATAAAAAACACTGTATATCGAGAGAGAGAGAGCGAGCGAGAGAGAGAGTCTTCTTGTTGCCTGTCTTGTTAGTACTTGACAATGTTTAAGAGTATAATCACTATTAATTGTTAGACATTGTATATGTTATCTTATGTTTTTAAGTTTGTTTTATGACATCTGCCTCTCGGGACTACAGATGAAAAAAAATAGGCTCTTGGCTAATAACTCTAGCACGTTTACAGAAATGTTTTTATTAATTTGCACTGTCTCTTATCAAATAAACCAAAGAAGAAGAAAAAAGAGAGAGAGAAAGAGAAAGAGAGAGACGAAGAAAGCAGCTACTTAAGTTCTGATGAAGCTAACCGGCAGCTTAAGGGCGAAGCAGCCGAGGCGTCGACTGCCTGTTGTGAACAAAAATGTCCTCCGCAGGCGGCGAGGGGACATGGCTGTCGCCGGGAATCCCTCCAAGAGAACAGTTCTGAGCACGGAGACGGTCCGGGACGTGGAGAACCAGAAAAGACCAGAAAGACCAAAGTGCATTGTTCAATCGTGTTGAAAAACGATCCCACATCACAAGGAAGGAACTTAAACTAAGACAGCTTTTCCTTGTGAGGAGACATGGTGGACAATCAACAACAGAAGAAGCATCCTTATCTCGTCCGTGACGCCACAGAGCAGTCGCTTGTCGATGGCGCCCAACGTGGCACCCTCATGGTGGAGGACTGGAGAGAGTGGGGACCACACTGCACCACCAGTGGGATTCAAATCCGAATAACTGGCTGAGTCGGACTGAAATCGAATTATCCGTTTCATGTCAACACCTTTGTTCGACTATGTGCGGTCCGACTACGATCCGATTAACACCCCTGGATAACTCGATCCGATCCGGTTGATAATTCAACTATCGCGGCATGTAACGGTGAATTGGATTAGGAACTGGACTTTGCGTCTTTGCGCATGCTTGAGATCCCGCCGCCCTCCTCCCTCCCTCCCATGTCGTGACCCGGAAGTCGAAAGAGTCGAAAGAGACGATAATGTCACTATTAACATCATGCAAGAATAGTAGAGGGATGTAGCTTTGCCTTGCTCTCTGTTCGCCATCTTTCTCGAAATGTTAATGTTGTTGTTGTTGGTTGTTGTTGGTAGTGGTGAAGAGGTCAAGCGGAAGTGGCTGTATCACCACGAGTTGTAATGAAAACAGCGCCACCTATCGTATCGGATATGACATGCTTTCGGCCAATGATTCGAATTACTCACTGCCATGTATATTGGGATAACAGCAGATCCCCCAAAAGATAGCATAGTCCGACTAAAGCAAGATTGGAATTATACCATCATGTAAACGCACTGAGTGTGTGTCACAGCTGGGTTAACTTGTTTGAGGGGGGGGGGGGGGGGTAGTTCCACCACAACCAGTTGTGTAAGGTGTGTGTAGCCCAGCCTGTTACTTGCAAAAAAATCCTCTCTACTAAGGCGAGCAAAGCAGTCGCTATACACGCGTTCGCTGTAGTCATTGTTTATTGCACATATCATTTGAGTTATTTACTCAAAAAACAACCTTGGAGCGACATGTGAAGTGCTGGTGCGGCACTGGTTGTGTGATGATGTCACCAAATGGACCTGGGTTGTAAGCAGTGGGCTCTGTGCAGTGTTAGCACCATGAACAGCAGACACATCACTAATCAACATACTGATTTTTCTACAACCAGAATTGTGACTCTTCACCAAACTAGAGTCACGCATCGCTATAATTTAATTAAAAAACACCCGTTCAGTCACTTGTAGGTTTATTTAGTCTAAAGAAACACCTGGATGGACCTTTAGACCCACTCTTCTCCTCTAGATGGAGCACATTCTGCAGCTCAGCTTCTTCAGGGTCATGTTCGTCAAGTTGGTCGCAAACGGATGTGTCGATTACTCTAAAAAATAAAACCGCAACATCATTTTGTAAACAACACAGATGTTGATTGTAATTAGTATAATGAGTCGTGGGCGGGTTTAAATACGTTAGTCAAATAGTAAATATGCGTTATCCTTTTCAATCTCTTTTATTTGTTGTTGTCAACGAGCGGAAGACAAAAAAACAAATCCGAGCTTTTATTTTGTAAGAAATTGCACATCCGGTTTAGTAACGGCTGGCTCGTGCTAGCTTGATGCTGGAGCTCTTTGTATGACTGGTCCGCGAGGCACCTCGGCACCGAGCACACGCGCGGCAGCAGCAGCGGAGACAGCGGCATAGAACCACCGGGAGAGACAGGTCCGACACCGAGACACGCGAGACGCCAACGGATTCAACGATTTCCCCCCCTAAACCACCGTTTTGTTTTTAAACGCTCGGTATTGAAGAAGTGGGTTTACCGGGAAGTTTTTCTACTAACGGCATGAAACCCGGTGCCGGGAGGAGAGCATCGGTCTAAACTTCACGTGCGCTCGGTCCAGGTTAATTTCGCCGACTTATCTGCGTTTATTGCCCCCATAAAGAAGCTCGTTTTACCGGGCCGGACGGTGTTTTCTCTTGTTTGGCCGCTCGCGCACTCGCCGAAAAAGACTTTCAACTTTGTAAAAAAAAAAAAAAAAAAAAAAGCATTCAGGTTTCCAGACGTTCACGAGAGGGAAGAAGAACCGCGAAGAGAAGGACGGACGCAGACGTGGATGTATCCGCAGCCATGGATGTAACCGTTTACCCGCCTCCTCCTCAGCCTCTGTCCGCCTCAGACCACACCAGGCTGGGGCAGCACTCCTACCCTGACCCGGCCTTCGGGACCAACAAGGTAAGCCAGGACAGAGGGACCCTCCGTAGACCCCTCGGTAGACCCCTCGGTAGACACCTCCTGCTCCCCGTAGTCTGAAAGATAAAAGACACCTTTGTCCTGTCCCACTTTGGTTATTACCCCCCCCCCCCCCCCCCCCGTATTCATTTATCTGGCCCCGCCAATTAAGTGGTAATTAATAGCTTTATTAGCCTCCATTTACACTTTGAACATGGAGGTAACTACACCCGCGTTACCGTCTCTTGTGGGCACGTCCCCTCAGTTCACTGTGTTGCCAGTGATGTAATGACACCCTTAATTAAAAACCTCAGCAGCTGTAATTGAAAGCTAATTAAGTTTAGATATGCACCGAATCACAAGTACAAACAGAGGAAGGGTGGCGAGAATGAAATTAACCTCCGTGGATTGGGGAGGGGAACAAGCATTGGTACCTTTTAAAACAAACGTTTTGTATGCTTTAAAAATAGTTCAGACTGGAGCGCACTCATTTGAGTTTTGATGATGCTGTAGTTAATTGGTGTCCGGGGAAGCTGTCTTTCTCCCTCCAGAGCAAGGTCAAAGGTCAGGGTCAGATTGGCCACAGAGAGGCGGAGCTTGTAGGGATTCAGTGTGTTGCCACCTTGAGAGACCCTTCTAAGGCAGGATGATTATATACAATTATATTTGAGCAGCATAGAACAATCTGTCTGTCTGTCTATCTATCTATCTATCTACATATCTATCTATCTATCTGTCTTTATCTATCTATCTCTCTATCTATCGATCTCTCTATGTATCTATCTATCTATCTTTATCTATCCATCTATCTATCTATCTCTCTATTTATCTATCTATCTGTCTTTATCTATCTATCTCTATCTCTCTATCTATCTATCTCTCTATTTATCTATCTATCTATCTGTCTTTATCTATCTATCTCTATCTCTCTATCTATCAATCTATCTCTCTATCTATCTGTCATCTGTCTTTATCTATATATCTCTATATCTCTATCTATCTATCTATCTCTCTATCTATCTGTCTATCTGTCTTTATCTATATATCTATCTCTCTATCTATCTATCTATCTCTATCTATCTATCTATCTCTATCTCTCTATCTATCAATCTATCTGTCTTTATCTATCTATCTATCTGTCTATCAGTCTATCTCAGAGTGAGGTGTCTCTGCACTCTGACACTGATTAATTGCTTCATTATTTAACTAGTTGCAGCTGATGAGTCGCTATTAGCGCGAGTGACAGATTAGTAAACTCTCTTAAATCTCCGCACAACATGTTGATTGTGTTGTTTAGTTTTGCAGCATTAAGATGAATAAATACAATTTCAATACAACAATATCACACGTACACAACACGGTTATGTACGTGTGATATATATAGATATATATACTGAGATGTACTTTGATACTTTTAATTCACCTGCTGTACGGACTCCTCTGTCTCTCTATTCAATTTACCAAATATATTTCAATTAGCAAACCGATCCGTATACTCGTGTCACACGAGCAGCGGGGCGCTCGACTCTAAACGGCGTCGCGTGGCGTCCTCGCGCTCGTACTTCATCGTCGCGTTGGCGCCGCGGGACCAGAACCCACTAAAAAAACACTTGTGATCCACCTCCGTCACGGAGTCGTGTGGACTCTGTGATGTCAGAGGATGATGTCATCCCTGAGTGGCTGCTGTACAGTTTAATGATTGATGGGATTATTCACAGGCTGGTTGTTTGATCCCCCACACACACACACGCCTCGGCAACAGCAGCGTGGCGTCGACTTGTGGCTACAATAACTTTGAACAGAAAACGCTGGGTTCAAATACTCTCTGCCAGCGGGCCGCCCGCCTAGAAGTGCCGCAACACTCGGTTCCATGCGAAGCTCAACAGAGCCCAAAATATTAATAAATAGACACCATGAAACCTCCCCAATTCATGACTTGTATAAAGACAATGCTGTTGTATTGGATAACATGTTTTATGTTCATGTTAAAATATGCAAAGAGGCATTATCTGACTAAATATTTGCCAATTTGCATCCATGTTCAGAACATCGGATGAAGTAAGGTTCAACATTCATGGATTATCAGATACCAGTCAAATGTTTTTTACAGAGGGAATTTTAGATATCACTCCATAAATTACAACAGCCATTAAAAATACATGTGTATAAATTAGGCTGTGAATGATATCTGAATAAACTCCTCTGTAGATACCTTCAGAGGACGGAGAGGAGTGAACGTGCAGGGTGGTGCAAGTGTGAGAAAATAGATTATTTAAAGAAAATGACCTTTAGAGTTATTTTGAAGAGACAACAGGCGAGAAGGGTGAACAAATGTACGCATGGAAACCACCACGAAACTTTCCCCGTTGACAACTTGAAATATGCAAATGAGGCATTACTTAATAGAAACTTTAGCTGAAAACCTTTGGACGTAAATAGACATAAATAATCAAATAAACTCCCATATTTGGTGTTTAGTCTGGAGGACTAATTTGAAGCAGGTTGTGGGTCGGTCGTGTGTTTCAGGGTGTACTTCTAACCCTAAACCTCAACCTCCTTCAGCAGAATCGTGAAGAAGAAGTTCCACAATGCGACGCACGAAGGAGACTCAGAGGGTCACGGGACTCGGGTAACGGGACTCCGGTACACGGGGACTCCGGTACACGGGGACTCGGGTACACGGGACTCGGGTAATGGGACTCGGGTACACAGGACTCGGGTAACGGGGCAACGGGACTCGGGTACACAGGACTCGGGTAATGGGACTCGGGTACACAGGACTCGGGTAACGGGACTCGGGTACACAGGACTCGGGTAATGGGACTCGGGCAACGGGACTCGGGTAATGGGACTCAGGTACACGGGACTCGGGTAACGGGACTCGGGTAATGGGACTCAGGTACACGGGACTCGGGCAACGGGACTCGGGTACACAGGACTCGGGTACACAGGACTCGGGTAATGGGACTCGGGTAACGGGACTCGGGTAATGGGACTCGGGTACACAGGACTCGGGTAACGGGACTCGGGCAACGGGACTCGGGTACACGGGACTCGGGTAACGGGACGCACTAGCTCCAGCTTTGACGGACACAAACGTCTCCGTAAAGATCTCGGGGGGAAACTAAAAAACCAAAACATTGAGCTGTCTAGTCGTGATGTGTAATTGCCGGTGATGTCCAACGGAGAACAAGTGTTTATTTTGTACGCTGTATGTTAAAACACCAGAATAGTCCAGCATGGCATTATAGTAGATCCTTTACACCACATCTTTGGAGCCGACTGTGACCTCTGACCTGCAGCTCGGGCAGGAGCGGCGTATCCCGCCCTTGTCTTTATGAGATTATAGTTCTACATATACCGGGTTTCATTTCACCCTCGCTATTTAATGACTGTGCTGGATGCCACAATCTGCTGCTTTTAATCTCTGGATCCAGCATCATTGTGGAGAAGTGTGCGTTGCAGTGCAGCAGTCGCATTGTGGGCTTTCTTCTTCTTCTTCTTTCTTTTTCTTCGTCAGTGAGTATATTTGTTTCAGAAAGAGGGATGTGGAGAGAGAGAGAGAGAGCTGTGTGGTGTGGTTGGGGGTAGGGACTGAAGAGAGAGAGGGAGAGAGAGGAGAGGGTTGTTGGGGGTTGGGATGTTGTAGATGAGAGAGAGAGAGGGGGAGAGAGAGAGAGAGAGAGAGCAGTGGGGGTGGGGCCACTAAGGTTTGTACTATATTTCTCTCTTTTGATTCACGGCTGTGTCGGCCTGATAGAAGAGATCATATTACTGTGTGTGCATGTGTGTGTGTGTGTGTGTGTGTGTGTGTGTGTGTGTGTGTGTGAGCAGAGACAGAGAGTATATAAAAAGAGAGAGAGAGAAATGCACAGCAGAGGAAAGAGGAAAGGAGACAGGAAGTCAGAGAGGATAGAAAGAAGCAGAGAAGAAACAAAATGAGAGAAGAAGCCAAGAAGGAGCAGAAAGAGGTAGAGAAAAAGAATAGAGAGATGGTGTGTGTGTGTGTGTGTGTGTAGGCGTGTGTGTGAGAGAGAGAAAGTGGAGGCTCCTCCCACAGACGTGTTAATGTAAAGATGTCTATACTTTTTACCGTTTTAATTACACGGAGCAAAGCCTGTGAGCAGTGGAGGTCTCGGCCGGAGGCATCAACACCTTTTCATTTCCACACACGTTTGACATTTCTTTTCTTTCCACGCAGCGTGTTCCTAATGATCCATCATTTCTTCCTCTTAACTAAAAACGTCTTTCTCTAGTCACGCGCTCGCTCGGCTCAAGACGGGCAACGCGGCCGATCTCGAGGATTGGGTTTTAAATTTCCGATTAGTTACCTTTTGGAAACCGAGGTGTACTTTTTCAAGAGCGAATCGTAACGCACCGAAGAATTCACTCCACCCCCCACACACACACACTCAATAGGCATGGCGTGTGCCCTTCATTAAGAACTACTAAGTTGGCCAACGTAGAGATACGTACATTAGTTTCTCAGGAGGTTTTGAATCATAAACCAGAGAAGGAAACATTCCTCCACACTCTCAATCGGTCATTTCGATACTACATTGTATTTAAGGCCTTTAAGGTATTTCCCCGCATCTGAAGTAAGATACTTTATTCATCTTTCTTCTGTGGATGCACATTTACAAACGAAGTAAAGCTTTTCTCTACCTGTGAAATGGGTTTTATGATTGTTTTGAGGTTTAAATGAAAGATGGTGGGCGTCATAACAACAATTACAACCAAAGATAACTTAAATACACTATAGTAGTATATCGTATAGTATAGTTTCCCCTCTGACCTCAGAAGCATCCTTTACATCACTCGCTCATCATTTGCTGCAGGGGTTAATTATTCGATAGTGTTGCGATGTCATGAGGTGTTTCTTTCTTCGTGGTGGGAAGACTTTGAGTACCTAACTAAAAACGAGTGAAAGAAGAGGAGACACTGGATGTGTGGAGTAGAGAGAGAGAGAGAGAGAGAGAGAGACTTATGTAAACATGATGATTGTGAAAGCTGGGTGAGGTATTTCTTAAGCAAATAGAGAGGAAGAGAGAACGGGGAGGAACAAAGAAGGCCTCAGTCAAGAACAGGAGAATACAGACCAAAGGAGAGCTGCTACGACGGCAACGCAGCGACGCAGAGCTGGTGAAACGGCGAGCGCCGTGGTCACACCTCACCGTTCAGCAGAGCGGCGGCGGCCGTCACGGTTTTACACGATGCGGTTCCAGAGGGACGCACGTGTGGCGTACATCGTTATTCCGGGGGTGGGTTTCTACGTACGTCTCGTATCGCCTCTCGAACGCCGTGTTTGACGGCTCTGGTACCTGCTCCTCTTCTCGGGGCGGCGGTCGTGACATCATCACCTGAACAGAGGCACGTCTGTACTTTCAGGGTTCGTACGGTCATGGAAAACCTGGGAAAGTCATGGAATTTTGAAATGGTCATTTCCAGGCCTGGAAAAGTCATGGAAATGTGTTATAATCACATGTTCATTTACGGCGAGTTTGAAATAATGAATACGTTTTTTTAAAGAAAGACGCTCAAAATATAAGCCGGCGTACGCTCTCAATACGCACAATTTTCAAAAATGTTCATGTTTATACCGAGATTTCAGTTTGGTCATGGAAATTTGGTTTAAAGTCCTGGAAAAGTCCTGGAAATCCATCGGTCAAAATGTGTAAGAACCCTGACTTTGTTGTAGTTTTTTTTGCGGTCGCCCGCCTCGTTCAAACCTCTGTCGGGTGGATAAAAAAAAAAGCTGCGCTCGCTATCCACGACAACTCGTCGCGATTCTCACCGGCCAATCAGCGGCCTGCTTTGTTTGAATTCTTCTTCTCGGAACATCGGAGCGAGGTAGCACTTAAAATAAATCCACAACCTTTGCTCATGGAAACCTGTGAATGTTCTCATGTGGTACGGACCGGACTCCTCCTTGTGAGAGGGGTTAACAGTTTGGGGAATTCCCTGCAGATTGATTTAGTATTCACCTGCAAGCTCTGTAGTTATTTGCCAAAAACTGTGAAGGTGTTGGTGGGACAGGACGTCTGGTCGACATTACCCGGAGGCTGCCGCACGCCCCTTGCCACGGAAGACATTTTGACATGGGAGGAAAAGGTAGATAATAAAATGGTGGCTGAATTATTGAGTTGTTTCTGAGTCCTCATGTCGCACACGCGACTAATAGCAACATCCCTCACAAGAAGAAGTTCTGTTGAAGCCTCCTTCATTCCTTTGCCCTCTGCGCTGCTGCTCATATAGCATTTCATAAGCCCCGCCTCCTCCTCCGCCGTCCACCCGGAGGCTCACCTTTGGGTGACAGTTTATTGTCGTCTCACTCGGGGCTTCGTTTCACCGGCGGGGTGTATTCAGTGTTCGTGAAATAATAAATCTGCTCCCCAGTGCCAGGTGGCTGACTCGGCCTCCTGTACATTATCGTCACTGGCAACAGGATCATCCACCGCACAGCAAACCCCTTGTGGCAATACCGACGTCATTCAAGAACAATTTTTGTCAGTCAGGATTACAAAGATTAGTTTGGATGGATTTGCCAGTCATTTAAAAAAAGGTCTTTCACGTACAAACAGCGACGCAATCGGCTCGCCTGTCTGAACGCTGCTGAACTTCCAGGGTTCAGGGTGGAAATGAACAGGATAAAATGAACATGTAGGGGTTTTTTATTTTATTTGATTGGATTGGAGTCAATCTATTGTCATTGCACAGAATACAGGTACACATGCAACGAAATGTCTTCTCTGCATTTAACCCATCCTTATTATCCTTATTAAGGAGCAGTGGGCTGCAGCGATGCGCCCGGGGGTTCAGTGCCTTGCTCAAGGACACTTCGACTTTCAACTTATATGGAGAGCGGGGATCGAACCGACAACCTTGGGGTTGCAGGACGACCCCCTGACCCCACTGAGCTACAGGCGCCCCCTGACAACTAGCTGACAATGTGTGCCGTGTGCAAACTTCTGGTTTACAGTAAACAGCAAATTTATAAAATATACGTTTTACAATAGAGACGGAATGGAAACGGTTTCCATTGAAACGCCTCAATCAGCTGGAGCCCTCATCGTTACATCCAGCTGAAACAGCAGACGGTGTTTTAAGTACCGTGCACGTTGCTCGAGGCTAACTAACTGCTGGTTGACTAAAATATGGTAACGCATCTCAAATACAGCCAGTCCACTCCTCTGATCTCGATGTCTGACAGCATGCAGGGCTCCGGCTGCACCAGGAGGAACAATGCACTGCATGCACAGCGGGGACATCCAACTGGATTCCTGTTTCACGGATGCTGGCAGATTATCTGTTCATGATGGAAGAATGCACAGCTGCTACACTTAAAATACAATAAAAGTACAATGTTAATGTTTATATTGGGAACATTTGCAATTTTCTTCATGGAAATGTTGCATCCCTTTGCAACCCAAATCAGATCCTCTTTTATTACATTGTACCGTACCTTATTGTACATTAATGTACCTCATCGTACCATATCGTAATATACCATACCTTATTGTACATTAATGTACCTCATCGTACCATATCGTAATATACCATACCTTATTGTATCGTACTGTACCTTATTGTACATTAATGTACCTCATCGTACCATATCGTAATATACCATACCTTATTGTATCGTACTGTACCTTATTGTACATTAATGTACCTCATCGTACCATATCGTAATATACCATACCTTATTACATTGTACCGTACCTTATTGTACATTAATGTACCTCATCGTACCATATCGTAATATACCATACCTTATTGTATCGTACTGTACCTTATTGTACATTAATGTACCTCATCGTACCATATCGTAATATACCATACCTTATTGTATCGTACTGTACCTTATTGTACATTAATGTACCTCATCGTACCATATCGTAATATACCATACCTTATTGTATTGTACTGTACCTTATTGTACCATACGTTATCGTACCGCACGTTATCGTACCGCACGTTATCTTATCGTACATTATCTTACCGTACATTAGCTTACCATAAATTATCGTACCATGTGTTAACTTACTGTACGTTAGCTTACCATAAGTTATCGTACCATGTGTTAACTTACTGTACGTTAGCTTACCATAAGTTATCGTACCATGTGTTAACTTACTGTACGTTAGCTTACCATAAGTTATCGTACCATGTGTTAACTTACTGTACGTTAGCTTACCATAAGTTATCGTACCATGTGTTAACTTACTGTACATTAGCTTACCATAAGTTATCCTACCATGTGTTAACTTACCGTACGTTAGCTTACCATAAGTTATCGTACCATGTGTTAACTTACTGTACATTAGCTTACCATAAGTTATCCTACCATGTGTTAACTTACCGTACGTTAGCTTACCGTACGTTAGCTTACCATAAGTTGTCGTACCATGTGTTAACTTACCGTACGTTAGCTTACCGTACGTTAGCTTACCATAAGTTATCCTACCATGTGTTAACTTACCGTACGTTAGCTTACCATAAGTTATCGTACCATGTGTTAACTTACCGTACGTTAGCTTACCATAAGTTATCCTACCATGTGTTAACTTACTGTACGTTAGCTTACCGTACGTTAGCTTACCATAAGTTGTCGTACCATGTGTTAACTTACCGTACCGTACGTTAGCTTACCGTACGTTAGCTTACCATAAGTTGTCGTACCATGTGTTAACTTACCGTACGTTAGCTTACCGTACGTTAGCTTACCATAAGTTATCGTACCATGTGTTAACTTACTGTACCTTAGCCTACCATAAGTTATCCTACCATGTGTTAACTTACCGTACGTTAGCTTACCGTACGTTAGCTTACCATAAGTTGTCGTACCATGTGTTAACTTACCGTACGTTATCTTACCATATCTTACCGTACCTTATCATACGATATCGTATTATATCGTATCATAGCGCATTGTACCGTATGTTAGCATACCATAGCGTATTGTACCGTACCTTATCATACCATATCATACCGTACCATATCTTATGGCCCCTTTCTGGTATCGCATACTTCCATTGCCCCCCCCGCCCCCCCCCCCCCATCCCTACAGCTTTTTAACTAACTAACCACAGTGTCGGCATCTCATCTAATTATCTATCGGAACACAGCCAGTCAATCTGTCTGTCCGTCTGTCCCTGTTGGCCGCCACTCCCGCTACTGAACACCTTGCCAGACTCCCCCCCCTCCCCCCAAGCCTGCTGATGATTGGGTGACTTTCAGCCCTGTTGCGTGTGTTTTTGGTGTGTCTGAAAGCGTCTCAGTTGGTCAGATCATGGGGACGCTGCCATGAGGGACTCCTGGTTGGTGGAGGGATGCCAAATGGAGCAGATGGGCGGAGATAGAGACCTGCCAGAAGAGACTAATTATCAGGATTTAGTTTCCAAAACAAACATATTGCAATCAAATCACATACTGCAATCATTGCTGCATTGTTATCTGTGTGTGTGTGTGTGTGTGTGTGGATACATTTAAATGATGATGTCATATGTCTGTTCTGACCCCGTGACCCCTGTACCTTCGTGAACTTGACTTGATGCCAATCAAATATATTCTGTTAATATGTGATGCGTCTACTGCGTACAGTACAAGTTGTTAGATTTGGGTTTTAACTTTTAGAAAAACAATCGTTCTCATGGAAGAACACTTTAGTATTCTCTCATCTTCAACCTTTCTGCCGTAAATTGCTGTTCTTCGCTGGATGAATGCCACCGGATCACGACGAGGAGCTCGAGTGATATTTGAACATCAGCGTGAATCCTAGCTGGCAAGTTTCAGTTTTTATTTAAAAGTCCAGCTGACAGAAATCAGCAATTGAAAATTGAAAATCTGGCAAATGTGACAGAAAGAAAAGACAAAATGGCGCCACATGAAGTCACAAGTTAAAAACATCTTGCTTTAATTGCAGTATAGCGCCCCCCCCCCCCCCCCCCCATACACCTTCAGATATCACAATTAGGTGCAACTCTATTAATGTTTTCCAGCAGGGACTGTCTGAAAATGTGCACTATGATCCCCATAATTACCAGTTATCACCCCCCCCCCATTTCTGAGGATTTATTGCCAGATTTATTCTCCGGAAAAATAGAAACTTTTTCGATGAGAAAAAAAAAAAAAAGAATATTTCACAACTCCAAAGACAGTTGAGTACAAAAAGATCCATTTAGTGAAATATCATTTATTCAGGAAGTATTGAACCATTACCCTTCATAGGGCCATTGCTCGCCTCGTATTGTGTTATTCATTGTGTTAATGGAAGACTCTGGGCCATAGTCGGAAGGTGTTTTGGGAACGTTGTAAGTTGAACCTGAGCTCCTCTAATAGGCGTAATAAACGGTACGACACTCAGACCCCGAAGGACAAACATGTTCCTGTTAAAACCCATAAAAAATGTTTCATCCCATAACCATTACAGTATAAAACAGATATTATATTCTATCAGGCTTTCAACCTGGAGCCCGGCCTCCAAATTTAACTTTACTGAATGTTCCAAAACGTATTTAGTATAGAGGTTTATGCTATATATATATATATATATATATATATATATATAAATAAATAATTGAATTGCATTTAAATGGTTACAATTATGAAAAAGAATGAATATTTAGAAAAAAAAGTGTAATATTAAAAACATATTTTAAAAAGTATGTTTAAGTTAACAAGTAGGACTTTCTTTGCTTTTCTTTGAGATATCAATGAATAAATAAATAAAAAATACACCTATTAGTTTTGCATTTTCTTTCCACAAAAGGCATCAGTGGCATTATGTAAAGAAACATTTAACGGGTTAAAATCCTGAACATTTATAAATATTTGGTGGATACGATCAGGACCGATGTTTTCCTGAAGTGGAAATTAATATTAATATATTACTTTGTCAGTTTATCTTTGTCAGAGCGACATCTTTTTTTGAAAGTGTTGCACAAGGGTTCAATTAAAACTGTCTGTCTGTACTGGAAGAATTCATACACACTTGTAAGAGATACACACACATGTGATACACACACATGTGATACACACACATGTGATGCACACGCACACTATCTATCTAGACTTTTAGTAATACAGTTAGCCAATAAAACTTTGGTTTATATTGCTGTCATGGTGACAGAGATAAGACAGATAAACAAGAGCTGAACTACCACAGCTGTGTGGGTCTGCGTCACACACACACACAAACAATAAATACAGATACACAAACACACAAACACTCACACACAAATACACTCAATACAGACACACAGTCACACAGATACACACAACCATATAACACAAGCAGACACTCACACACAGACACACACACAAATACACACATACAGACACACACACGACACACACACAGAGACACAACACACACAGAGACACACACTCAGACACACACCAACGCAGACACTCTGACGCACACACACACACACACACACAGAGTCCCCATTAGTCTCTCTCTCTCTCATCCATCTCTCCCTGCAGACTTGATTTATGGCCCCTGGTGGAGTTTGGAGTCGACTGGAATCCATTCAGAGAGTTTCACACGCCGCCTGAACCGCGAGTGATTAAAAAGACTCTTTCTGACACATGTACACCAGATAGCCTTGAAACATCCCCCCCCCCCTCATTCTGTCTGAAGCTGTTACGTAATTCATTTAAACTCGATGTCCTCCACAGTGAGCCGGTTAAGATACGTCAATATGAAGCATGTAGCTGATGGAGATCACCCTGAACGTTACATTACGTTTAGATATCGAGTTTAATATCTTCTCACGTGAGCGTTGGCACATTTAGGAGAAATCTACAGACGCAAATAGAGAAAAAGTTATGAAATAAGCGTCTGAATGTGTGTTTCAGTTTTCTTTACGCAAGATAGATCAACATCTCACGACGGACCACCGACTGGAACTGGGTCCTTTTAAAAGCCTGAATGAATCATCCAGGTGGTTTTTAACAGGATATTAGGAGTGAAAGAATCACACTCATCCCATTTACATCGCACCCCCTGCGTCTCTCTTTACCACTCTCTCCGTCTCCTTATCTTATCCATTACATTTCATTCCTCCCAACCTCTCCTTCTTTCTCCTCCTCGCACACTGCTCCCTTTTCCCCCCATCCACTGTATTTCTCCCTCTTTCCTTTGTCCTTGTCTGTCATCCTAATAGTCTCTCTCCCCCCCTTCCTCCCCCCTTCCCCCGACCCTGACCCACTTAGCTGGCTGCTTGTTATTCAAACCATAGCTTTACCCACACAAACACGCGCGCACACACACACACACACAGATGAGAGAGTGAGAGACAGGCATGAAGGGGAGAGAGGGGTAATTTAGTTTGACTACAGACCTGCAGCTACCTCGAGGCAGCAGCACTCTGGGCTCATCTGCTCTCATCTCCATCGTTGGTATCTGTGCTTCTTATTTACTTGAAATAATCAATTTTTTCCCAGAGTCAACGGAATGTTGAAAATAATATTCAATCGACTGTCATACAAGACAAAAAACAACAAAGCAGACTTCCCGTTAAGAGGCCGACACCAGGGGTTGTTTGTGGGTTTAGGTTCTTTGTTGTGGATTGAGTCTTCAAACTATTGATGAATGTCTCTTTGAGAAGTTTTTATTGAAAGGCTAAAACCAAAACAACCCAATCAACACCTTTGCAACCCCCGACACAATGATGACCTCACCGAGCTGCTCCCACAGCGGTGACCTTCTGAACCCACAGGCATTTGTTTTAAAGTGAAAAATGAACGTAAGTGGATGCGATGCCACAGCACCGCCTGGGACGGAGACGGTCTTATAACTGTGACGGGGCTCATGTCTGTGTGCACGGTTACAAGGTAGTAAAACAGTAAATATTACAAAGAACGTTGTTTACACTACGTCATTAAATGCCACTTTAAGAAGATCTCAGGACATAAACACGTGTTCATTATCGTGTGCATTATATACTGTCTGTATCATAAGCAGCGTTCTTTCTTTAAAAAAAAATGTAAAACAAATATATACTGTAAATATATACAGGACTGTCTCAGAAAATTAGAATATTGTGATGAAGTTCTTTATTTTCTGTAATGCAATTCAAAAACAAAAATGTCATGCATTCTGGATTCATTACAAATCAACTGAAATATTGCAAGCCTTTTATTCTTTTAATATTGCTGATTATGGCTTACAGTTTAAGAAAACTCAAATATCCTATCTCTAAATATTAGAATATCATGAAAAAGTATACTAGTAGGGTATTAAACAAATCACTTGAATTGTCTAATGAACTCGAAACACCTGCAAGGGTTTCCTGAGCCTTGACAAACACTCAGCTGTTATAAATCTTTTTTTTTACTTGGTCTGAGGAAATATTAAAATTTTATGAGATAGGATTTTAGAGTTTTCTTAAACTGTAAGCCATAATCAGCAATATTAAAAGAATAAAAGGCTTGCAATATTTCAGTTGATTTGTAATGAATCCAGAATGCATGACATTTTTGTTTTTTAAATTGCATTACAGAAAATAAAGAACTTTATCACAATATTCTAATTTTCTGAGACAGTCCTGTATATATATATATTTTATTAGTGTTCAGAATCTCACATACACATTTTTCAATTTTTCAGATTCTATGTATAAAGAGAAGTTAAAAACAAACACACATACAAACCAGAACGGGCACTCGGTAGAGCGCATACCTTCGCATATCACAAGATTGGGCATTGAATTATGAACATTTTGGCATTAGTTGCATGCCAATTGGATACAAATTGCCCGTGCTATGGTAAAAAGAAGACTTTGACCTTTTCATGACCTTGACCTTTGACCCGATAGATCCAAAAATCTAGTAAAATGGTCCCCGGATAATAACCAATCATCCCACCAAATTTCATGCGATTCGGTTTAATACTTTTCGACTTATGCGAGTAACACGCATACAAATAAATAAATAAATACACGGCGATCAAAACATAACCTTCCGCATTTTCAATGCGAAGGTAACAATCAACAGTCAACATATAAGATCAAATAAATCAAACACACAATGTTTAAATTAATTAAACTTCATTCATTAGATGTAAAGTATGTAAATATAGAACTAGATTGTCCTAATGGACGCATTGTCAGCGGATCCGGTCGCTGCATCGCGAGTGGAGCCGCTGCAGCTTTGCCCCGGGGCAGCAGCGACTCATTAGCCACTTTTCCACCTACTAATGACTCTGTTGTGCAGCCTGTTCAGTTTACAGGGGCGCGAGTCAGCATCACGCCCCCGCTCTCCTGCACGCCACCGGCCCACGCAAACCAAACGACTTGTCCAGGTGTATTAACCCTCCTGTGACCTTTGGGGTAAATTTGACCCCAGGCTGTTTTTCACTGTGTAAAACATCTAAGAAATATCAACTTTTTAATTTATTTAAAGGGCTATTAAGGTCGTCAAACAAACAAACATAAAGTATCTGACACTTAAACTAGGGAAACAATATTAATTCTAATCATTTTCTGGAGGTTTTAACTGCTGTGGTCAAAAAGGGTAAAAGATCTTAGTGAATTTGAAGGTAACAGGAATTAAAGGTTTGAAATAAGTGTGTTATCTGTGTGACGCGAGTGAAGTACGTGTTGCTCCGGTACATAATGTGTGTGTGTGTGTGTGTGTGTGTGTCTCACGGGACACGAACGGCGGCCTCGGGGGTGAAAGTCCTGTGTTTGGGACTTACACTGACGGTACGAAAATATTTTTGCCCCCTCGAAAACGTCGACCACGTAGTTTTTCAGGAGACCTGCGAATATGTGGAGAGTGTGTGTGTGTGTGTGTGTGTGTGTCGCCCGGTGCTCGTTGAGCAGGATGAATGAATCCATCACACACAGTGTCGGGGCTTCGACATCAGGCTGACGCCGGATGGGGGGGGCAGGTGGTCACGCTGCCTGAGCTCCATCAGGCTGCGTGGAGGACGGAGGTGTGACGCAGCAGCACAGGAGGGGAGCAGGGACGACGTCCCGATCCATCAGCTGATCTCCAACAGGGGGGAGTAGTGTGACAGGAGCTAGAACTCGGCGATTGGTCGCGCTGAGGTGTGTGAGGTGTGTGAGGTGTGTGTTGGCTGGAGTCAACATTAATTGGTTAATAGTGGCCGAAACTGAACATACGGTGGGCCTTTGTGAATAAAAAGGATACTTTGATGAGTCATAAGCCCAGTAGTCTGTGATGTGGACGGGTCCATTGTCTCCACAACAGAGGCCCTCGTGTCCGTGGTCCTGACGTCCGTATTTAAACATCACTGATGCGCCTGCTGGCTCTCCATGTTCTGCCTCTGACGACGACCAACGGCTGCTGATTATTACATCACATTTCATTTAGCTGACGCTTTTATTCAAATCACTATCATACACCGTAGACGCAGCTACAGGGAGCAGCTCAGGGTTAAGTGCCTTGCTCAAGGACACATCGACTAGGGTGGGGATTGAACGTCCAACCCCCTGATTGAAAGACAGACCTGCTACCCGTGATGGGCATTGTGTTATTATTTATTATTGTGTTATTATTTATTATTGTGTTATTATTTATTGTGTTATTATTTATTATTGTGTTATTATTTATTGTGTTATTATTTATTGTTGTGTTATTATTTATTATTGTGTTGGGCATTGTGTTATTATTTATTGTTGTGTTGTGGTGTCCTATTCTTTCTGAGTTACATTCAGCTCGTTGTGTGCGTTTGTTTTTCTCTACCTGCGTGTGTGGGTCTGTCTGTTGTGTCTTTGTGTGAACATGTGTGTGTCTGTGTGCTGTGTCTTTGTGTGTATTTGTGTCTGTGTTGTGTCTTTTTGTGTGTGTGTGTCTGTGTTTTTTGTGTGTATGTGTGTGTTGTGTCTTTGTCTGTGTGTGTTGTGTCTTTTTGTGTGTGTGTGTCTCTGTTGTGTGTTTGTGTGTGTATGTGTCTGTGTGTGTGTCTTTGTGTGTGTGTGTCTTTGTGTGTGTGTGTCTGTGTGTGTGTCTTTGTGTGTGAATGTGTGTTCCATGTGGCATAACAGGTCTGAAATAGTAAATGGAAGACGCCACTTTGACCGTGAGGTCAGCAGGTCGGCTCTTCTCTTCCTCTGCTGTGATTGGTCAGAAACATTTTGATCGCTCTCATTGGACGAGGAAAGAAGCTCAGACTGAGACACAGAGGAGTCAATCTGTCCTGTTACTGTTCTATTTATTTTATATTTGTATGCAAAACATTAATAACTGATACTTCCAAAAGTGTGTGTGTGTGTGTGTGTGTGTGTGTGTGTGTGTGTGCGTGCTGTGTCTGTCTCTCCACTGTTTTAGCTTTCTGTTGACTCTGTAAACCTATACCTAATTTGCATAATACCCAACAGCTGGCAAACGGATGGGGCAGTTACACCTGTCTGTCCACCTGTGTTTGTATTAGTGTGTGGGTGTGTGTGTGTGTGTGTGTGCGTGTGTGTGTGTGTTTTGCATCCACCCACCTGTTCAAACGTTCTTGTGTCAACCAAGATAATGATGATGTACCCATGAGTTATTTGAATATGGTTGTTGTTTTGTTCTGCTCATGTTGGGCCGGAGGGTTTGACCCGGGGAGACGTCTCCACGTTCTTCAGGGGCAACTCTTCCCCAGGGGCATCTAAAAAGAAATTGGGGGCTATTTTCAAAACTTGTGAAATAACATTTCACCTTTGTTCAAAAATAATAAATATACTTATGTAGGCTTTCAGGATATGAGCAATTGTCATAGAAATGGCAATAATAAGACTATGAGGCAGTAGTCTACAGATTCAAAGCTTCTTTTTTTTTTACAAAATACAAATAAATAAAACAGACGATCATATCCAATTTTATTCTTATTTTTGTGTGGTTATTTATTGTTATAAAAAAATGTAAACAACTATTAATAATTCTACCTTATTTCTTTGTTTTTTTATGATTCAAAATTATATTTCTTGTTTTTTGTGTGTGTACCTCCCGAGTCCAGGCAGTACAGACACAACCAAGAACAAAAACAAAACGCTATTAAATCATTGAAATAACTTGAGGAGATGATGGGGTCATTTGTTGCCCCTCCTCGTGACATCAGGGGTCATTATATTACTTCGGGGCAGTTGTTCCATTTGCCCTGGTGTGAGACTAAAACAGGACGAGACGACAACCTGGACATCAGTGTTCTTCTTTTGTTTGCCACTTCCTGTCCCCTCGTCTGCAAGTCAAGGGGCTTTTAAGGTCTGTGGTCACAATAAGCTGAGGAGCACTTATACATCAGCGTATGTATCATTACATAATTCACACTTTACTGATGTTGATGCCGATGTGACCGTGGACAATAAAAGTATTCTTTATCATATCAGCCACGCCGCTGAGTGCTGTTAGCGCCCGAACGTCAGGATATCGGCCGCTGTCTGTGGTTCCTATGACATGCACTGGAGTGGAGGACTAATGCAAGCTAGAGGAGATAAGGGAGGAAGAGCAGGGCAGATAAGAGAAGGAAATGAGGAAATAGGAGTCCAGGCTGCATGCTAATAGGATTCATTGTATGCTGTGTAAAATATACCCCTCATTCTGATAGTACACGGGCAGTATAATATCCTGTTTTGGAAATGTTGTAACGCGTACACTGACGTGTGTCACGCACACTCGGCTCTAGATATGTAGTATTCATTCTGTAGGACCCTTGATAGGAGCCCTTCTGCACACTCAGCACCTCACCACATCATGAAGTATACATGTACATGTTGTAAATTGGTAGTTTAATCTTTAAGTAGTTTAATGTAATATTCTGACATGCAATACTTCCAAAAAACATGTGAGTGATGCTGTTTGTGAATGGAGGGGGCGGGGCTTACTAATAACTGGCTGTAAGCAAGTGTCTCCTACGGTCATGGAAAAACTGGAAAAGTCAGGGAATTTTAAAATGGTTATTTCCAGGCCTTGAAAAGTAGACACCAAAAGTTTTGGAAAGTCATAAATATGTGTTATATATATTAATATGTTCATTTATGCTGAGTTTGAAAAAAGTAATATGCTTTTAAAAGAAAGATGCTCAAAATATAAGCCGGCCTACGCTCTCATACCAGTGAACACTCCCTAACTGAAGTTCAGGGTTAATCTACTACCGATTTAACCAGGCTACAGATGGAAAAGTACTCATTGTTAGTTTAAATACGACATGTTCATGTATACACCGAGATTTCACAAAATGTTTGGTCATGGACATTTCCTGTAAACCCATTGGTCAATATGTGTAACCAATAGAAGTGTGTGTGCTGCCATCTGAGCCCCTACAGCAGGCCTATTCAACTAGCGGCCCGCGGGCCGGATACGGCCCGTTTGAGTTTAACTACGGCCCGCAAGACTGCCTGCAAATCAGTATAGTTTGGTAAGAAAAAATACAACTGACGGACACGCCTCTTTTATACATTGAGACATCTAACCCAGAGCCATTGAGTTTCACTGTTGCCTCAACCAAACCTGTATGGTTACATCTTTATGTTACGCACCCGTGTTGGTTGCCGTTGTTACACCCCTACTGGTTTTCAGACCTACTGGTTTCCCTGCGCGTGCGTTCTGTTCTCTTAACATCTGCAGCGGGGCTCTGTCTCGCGCACCAGATTTGTCACACATTCACAAACATATTGCTGGAGATCTTTAAGCCACCGTTCATATCCATTTGGGCGATTACGATTGTATAAGTGAGCAGTGCATCACAGCCACGGAGGAAGAAATACATTTTCGAAAAAATAAAAATAAAAAGATCGCCCGACCTGGTTTCGATCCCTTTCACGCAAAAGGAGTCTGCACTCAAAGACATGCAGTCTGTGCGCTGCACCACCAGATATTAGTGTCATTCCAAGTAATTTATATATTGATCCATTAACCCTTGTGTTGCCTTAGGGTCAATTTGACCCGAATCAATATTACACCCTTGTGTCGCCTTAGGATTAATTTGACCCCATTCAATGTTTAATGTCGGTGTTCTTTCGGTAGTCAACAAACAAACATAAAGTGCCTCACACTTAAACTTGGAAAACAATATTAATTCTAATAATTTTCTGGAGGTTTTAATTGCTGGCGTCAAATTGAACCCAAAGGGTAAAATATGTTAGTAAATATAAAGGTAACAGGAGGGTGAAACATTGAATCGGGTCAAAATGACCCTAAGGCAACACAAGGGTTAAGTCACATTTCTTATGTTTCCATGGGAACAGTTTGGTTTGGGATCTGAAACAACTGGTTGCCTTGAGCGGATATTTACACTTTGAAACATGTTTATAGTGATGCTTGTTCGCAACACTTTTGCCACACAATATCGACGCATTTTCGTGTGTGACTGTTTACCTGTGGAAATATACATTACTGTTTTTAATTTTGAGCCATTATTTGATCAATATTCTGTGCGGCCCTCACACCCCCCGTGATTTTCTTATTCGGCCCACTTGCTACTGAAGTTGAATAGCCCTGGCATACAGAGTGTGTGTAGCATCATCATCTGTGCCAGTGAGCAGGGTCTTCAACGTGTGAACGAGATTATTATATACATATTATATTATGTACGTATTATGTACACATACTCATCTGTTTGTTACCTTCGCATTGAAAATGCGGAAGGTTATGTTTTGATCGCCGTGTATTTATTAATTTGTATGCGTGCTACTCTCATAACTCAAAAAGTATTAAACCAAATCGCATGAAATTTGGTGGGATGATTGGTTATTATCAGGGGACCATTTGATTAGATTTTGGGATCGATCGGGTCATAGGTCAAGGTAATGAAAAGGTCAAAATCTTCTTTTTACCATAGCGTGGTTAATTTTTATCCAATTGGCATGCAACTAATGCCAAAATGTTCATAATTCAATGCCCAATCTTGTGATATGCGAAGGTATGCGCTCTACCGAGTGCCCGTTCTAGTTTGATTATAGTTTGTTGACATTGTTACTCTTGTGTTGTTTTCTCTCTCCAGCTGGACGGGGACACCATGTTCCTGGGTATGCCGGAGCAAGGCCTTGACTACGCCTCAACCAATCAGGTGAGTGTTCATGTGTGTGTGTGTGTGTGTGTGTGTGAGTTTCCTATGGAGCAGGTCCTTCCTCTTAGTTCCTCCATGGAACCCGTCGCCCACAGAACCGCGCTGCGCTGCGTCCTGTTCACACGCTTTTCAATAAGCGGAACGTGTTCCCAACAGACACAGGTGTGCGGCAGGTGTGCAATTAAAGTAAATATATTCATTTCATTTGCAAGCAATCGTCACGTTGTTGTGACACGCATGTCAGATTGACTCCAGCGGCCTCGATGGCCTTTGATGGTCGGGTTGATGGACGTGTGAGCAGACGTGTTGCCGAGGCAGCCGGTTGGGGGAGGGGCTCCAAGGCCACGACTCAGCTATTAAAGATGGCCGCCGCAATAACAACAGATAGAATGATATATGAGCCTCTATGAACTCCATTATTATTGGCTCTATTCTACTAACGTTGGTTTATTCTAATTCATTCTACTAGCATTGGTTTATTCTACTGTATTCTATTATCATTGGCATATTCTACTTTATTCTAATATCATTGACTTTATTCTACTTCATTCTACTACCATTGGTTTATTCTACTGTATTCTACTATCATTGGTATATTCTACTTTATTCTACTATCATTGGTTTATTATAGTGTATTCTACTATCATTAGCTTATTCTACTTTATTCTACAAACATTGGCTTTATTCTGCTTTATTCTACTATCATTGGCTTATTATAGTCAGTGGTGTATAGTAACGAAGTAGAAGTACTTCGTTACTTTACTTAAGTAGTTTTTTTGGGTATCTGTACTTTATTTTACTACTTATATTTCTGTTTACTTTTACTTTTACTTCACTACATTTTGCAATGAAAACTTGTACTTTTACTCCGATACATTTCCCCTGAAACAGTATCGTTACTCGTTACTACGGAAAAAAATAATCATGAGACAAAACATCGGGGACTGTTGTGGAACACGCCGCAGCGCACCTGAACGCAGCACGAGCACCAGGTTGGGGATCAGTGGTCCTTGCCGCGTGTTTTCTCTTCCCAGTTCCCAGTGATGCCCAGGATGCTAGCGAGCGGCTACAGATACGACTCGTTTCATGTGGAGCAGCAATGGAAGCTACTCGAACAACCACGGGGACCAAGAGCAACGTCCGTGGCCATGTTTGGGCGAACTCTTTTCTTTTGTCAGAGTGAAAGTTTCTTCCTACCGGATGAAGTGCCTCTTATGCCGACCGAAAGCTACGGAGATACTGGCCTTCAACAACTCACCAACCTCAAGAAACACATTGAGGTAAATTAAGATTAATCCCATGAGCCGCAACGTTAATGTTTAGTCATCATAAACCTGTTAAGATATCTAGCAGTGTTGTCCTCAGGATTGGAGTAAGTTATATCTTTGGCAGGAGAGGGGAGACAGGTGTCTGATTGTCCTACGCATGTTGTACGTTAGGCTAACGTTCGCTAGCTATCGTCAATTAAATGAGACAATTAGCGTGAGTGGAGTAGACGGATCTCTAGCGAGTTAATGAGCTGAAGAAGTGTTGACAGTTGTGAGAATTTGTTGATTTGAGTCGTCTTAGCTATAATATAATGCTAATCATTACAGCATTATTATAATTATTTGTATTAATATTATAAGAGTGACGGTCCAGTAATGGCGACGATATTGATTTGGGACTGTTGTTGTGTTTAACTACAGAGATACAAGTACATATTCACAAATCAACTCTGGATGCACGGACAGTGCATGAAACTAAATGTATAAACTTCAAATTAAAACAAACTATTTTGTACAAAACTTTAGGTTGGGGTCATGACATGTTAGGAAGTGTTATTAATTCTATCATGTCTGTAATACTCTCACTTTATTTCAGGAATGGACTACATCAAGCAGCACATGGAAGAACCTCCCTGCAGCTAGGTGATGCCACCAGGTCCAGTTCATCTGATGAAGAGGACTTCTTCTTCGTCATCTCAAGCGCATGACAGCAGCAAACAGCTGGATGGAGACGTGGATCACGTTGACTTGCTAAAATGCTTCCCAACTGTGTGCTGCTGTCTGTGAAGCTAGACACACTCTACCTGCACCATCAGGGCCTGTGAAGCTAGACACACTCTACCTGCATCAGGGTCTGTGAAGCTAGACACACTCTACCTGCATCAGGGCCTGTGAAGCTAGACACACTCTACCTGCACCAGGGCCTGTGAAGCTAGACACACTCTACCTGCACCAGGGCCTGTGAAGCTAGACACACTCTACCTGCATCAGGGCCTGTGAAGCTAGACACACTCTACCTGCACCAGGGTCTGTGAAGCTAGACACACTCTACCTGCACCAGGGCCTGTGAAGCTAGACACACTCTACCTGCACCAGGGTCTGTGAAGCTAGACACACTCTACCTGCATCAGGGCCTGTGAAGCTAGACACACTCTACCTGCACCATCAGGGCCTGTGAAGCTAGACACACTCTACCTGCACCATCAGGGCCTGTGAAGCTAGACACACTCTACCTGCATCAGGGCCTGTGAAGCTAGACACACTCTACCTGCATCAGGGCCTGTGAAGCTAGACACACTCTACCTGCATCAGGGCCTGTGAAGCTAGACACACTCTACCTGCACCATCAGGGCCTGTGAAGCTAGACACACTCTACCTGCACCATCAGGGTCTGTGAAGCTAGACACACTCTACCTGCATCAGGGCCTGTGAAGCTAGACACACTCTACCTGCACCATCAGGGTCTGTGAAGCTAGACACACTCTACCTGCATCAGGGCCTGTGAAGCTAGACACACTCTACCTGCATCAGGGTCTGTGAAGCTAGACACACTCTACCTGCATCAGGGCCTGTGAAGCTAGACACACTCTACCTGCACCAGGGCCTGTGAAGCTAGACACACTCTACCTGCACCATCAGGGCCTGTGAAGCTAGACACACTCTACCTGCATCAGGGCCTGTGAAGCTAGACACACTCTACCTGCATCAGGGCCTGTGAAGCTAGACACACTCTACCTGCACCAGGGTCTGTGAAGCTAGACACACTCTACCTGCATCAGGGTCTGTGAAGCTAGACACACTCTACCTGCACCAGGGCCTGTGAAGCTAGACACACTCTACCTGCACCAGGGTCTGTGAAGCTAGACACACTCTACCTGCATCAGGGCCTGTGAAGCTAGACACACTCTACCTGCACCATCAGGGCCTGTGAAGCTAGACACACTCTACCTGCACCATGTGAACGGCTCTTCAGCATCGCAGGACTCGTCTTCAGCCCCAGAAGAGCGACACTGAAATCTGTCCCTTTTGAAGATGAACTATACATTTTTCACTTTAAAGTGATGATTCTGGTTGTTACTTTTGGTTCTGCTTTTTTCTGTGTTAATCGTGTTTTTATATTTTAGTAATTTCATAGTATTCATATATTGCTAAGTTCATCCTAGCTCATACTCCTTGTTCATGGCCACAGCACCCAAACAAATAAACTTCATAATTCTCAAAATTCTGACCCTTTGTTTTTTTATTAACAGCATTTACTTTTACTTTCAATACTTAAGTACATTTAATATCAGAAAATTACTTTTGATACTTAAGTACAAAAAAAATCAGATACTTTAATACTTTTACTCAAGTAGTTTTCTCATAGGTGACTTTTACTTTTACTTGAGTAATTTTCCAGTCAAGTATCTTTACTTTTACTCAAGTATGACTTTTGGGTACTTTATACACCACTGATTATAGTGTATGATACTATCATTGGTTTATTCTTCTTTATTCTATTATCATTGGCTTTATTCTGATTTACTCTACTATGGTTGGTTTTTTCTGATTTATTCTTCTATCGTTAGCTTTATTCTACTTTATTCTACTATAATTGGCGTTTTCTACTTTATTCTTCTCTGGTTGGCTTTATTCTACTTTATTCTACTATAATTGGCTTTATTATACTTTATTCTACTATGGTTGGCTTCATTCTACTTTATTCTACTATCATTTGTTTAGTGGGCGTGTCTTTGAAACTGATGAAGAACCCTTCTTCAACCCTCTGTAGGTTATTTTATTAGCTCCTGTTGGTCCTGCATGTATTTACCTCTATAGGAGCAGACCAGTCCTGAGCTCCTACGGGATCACACCATATATATAACACCATAATAATATATAACACCACATATATAACACCATAAAAATATATAACACCATAATAATATATAACACCATAATAATATAAAAATCATTAGAAGAAGAAGAAGAAACCCAAGTGGGAGGAAGTTAATCTGCTACATGCAACATTCGGACCAATATGTGAAACAAAATGGAGGCTCCACGTGCGCTACATATGGAAGCGTTTACATTTTTACAACCTCTCCTCCTCTCCGCTCTGTGTTCAGCAGCGAGGGTTTGTGTCACATGACGTCGGGCTCAGCCAATCATGGCTTCCCGTGCGGAGGAGCACAGAATGTCATGTTTTGCAAAGACATGTAGAATAAAGTGATTTTGATGAAATGCCACTATTTTAAGGTTATTTGTTCCTGACGGGAGAATTTGTCCGATTAATTTTTTTTTTTAAACAAGGTTAATTTCCGTTTTGACAGTTTCTGGCTATTCAACTCTTTTAAAGCAGAAACAAAGAAATGGTACATTACTACCCAGCTCTGTCAGCACTAGACTGTAACTACCTCCTCCATCTGTCCAGGTTGGACTTTCATTTTGTCTGTCTGTCAGTTGTTGTCTGTCTGTTGTCCGGTCTCTGTATGTCTTGACTTGCTGGTCGGTCGTTTACTCCACCTGCGTGTCTTCTCTTGTCGTTCACCTGTTTGCAGTTGTATGTCACATTTAGTCTGTAAGCTTTTATGTTGTATCTCTGACATGTTTTTATTCTGTCCATTTTAACATTGTTCTCCCCTATTTTATTTGCTTTATCTGTAGATTGTATTTGCAATCTTATGTTTTTAGGTTTGTTCTTAACATCAGCAACATTGGGACTACAGATGAAAAATAGCCTCTTGGCTAACTCTGGCACATTTACTGCAATGTTTTTATCAATGTGCACTGTCCCTTATTAAATAAACCATTTAAATAAATGAATGATGTCATTTTGCCAATTAAAAACAAAGAGACAAGATGTGGTAGATTATCAGTGGACAGGAGAGAGGACACCGTGATGTTGAGATGAAGGTGCATTCAGGTGCATTCAGTTATTATTTTAGATGTGTTGTTGACGCTGATCCGCGGGTCGAGCCCGCCCTGACTCTGAGCTCAGCTTGAGCTATTTCCGTCTTCTCACTTAACTCAAAGCAACTTTTCACAAATCAATACCACTTACTGCACTCAACGCGTTACAGGGATTTATCTGACCTCTGCCCTTGTTTACTGTGTGGATTCTCACAGACGGTTCTTATGAAATGCAATCCTGCCTTTAGAAGTAAACGACGCAATAAAGTACCCAGTTATATAATTATCGTCTCGACTGAATCTCATGGCCCTTTTTTCTTTTTGATAAAGTTTTGACAAACTACCAAAACAAATCAATTTTTCCTTTTTTTAATTTCAGCTGGATTTGATAAATAACATAATAACTTTGTGGTGTTTTTTGTGTGACCCTGCTCAATTTTTTTTGTATAGCCCAATTCCGAATTATCCTCAGAGGGCTTTACAATCTGTACACATACGACATCCCTGACCTTTGACCTCGCATCTATTATTATGATGTATTATTTAATTCTGTTCTGAACCATGATGCTCATGGTGCACAGTGGCCTCGATGTCAGCCACAGGTTGTGAGTACAAGTCTCTGAATAAAGTTCAGAGCGAACCTGTGGGATTGAAACCCGAGACACATTCCAGCCAGATGTTGAAGACGCACCCGTGACGTCTGATCCCAGGTCTGATCCCAGGTCTGATCCCAGGTCTGATCCCAGTTCTGATCCTAGGTCTGATCCTAGGTCTGATCACAGGTCTGATCCCAGGTCTGATCCCAGGTCTGCTTCCAGGTCTGCTCCCAGGTCTGAACCTAGGTATGCTCCCAGGTCTGATCCCAGGTCAGATCCTAGGTCTGCTCCCAAGTCTGCTCCCAGGTCTGATCCCAGGTCTGATCCTAGGTCTGCTCCCAGGTCTGATCCCAGGTCTGCTCCCAAGTCTGCTCCAAGGTCTGATCCCAGGTCTGATCCTAGGTCTGATCCCAGGTCTTATCCTAGTTCTGCTCCAAGGTCTGATCACAGGTCTGATCCCAGGTCTGATCCTAGTTCTGCTCCCAGGTCTGATCCTAGGTCTGCTCCCAGGTCTGATCCCAGGTCTGCTCCCAAGTCTGCTCCTAGGTCTGATCCCAGGTCTGATCCTAGGTCTGCTCCCAGGTCTGATCCTAGTTCTGCTCCAAGGTCTGATCACAGGTCTGATCCCAGGTCTGATCCTAGTTCTGCTCCCAGGTCTGATCCTAGTTCTGCTCCCAGGTCTGATCCTAGGTCTGCTCCCAGGTCTGATCCTAGGTCTGATCCCAGGTCTGATCCTAGTTCTGCTCCCAGGTCTGATCCTAGTTCTGCTCCCATGTCTGTTCCTAGGTCTGCTCCCAGGTCTGGTCCCAGTTCTGCTCCAAGGTCTGATCACAGGTCTGATCCCAGGTCTGATCCTAGTTCTGCTCCCAGGTCTGATCCTAGGTCTGCTCCCAGGTCTGATCCTTGGTCTGATCCCAGGTCTGATCCTAGTTCTGCTCCCAGGTCTGATCCTAGTTCTGCTCCCAGGTCTGATCCTAGGTCTGCTCCCAGGTCTGGTCCTAGTTCTGCTCCAAGGTCTGATCACAGGTCTGATCCCAGGTCTGATCCTAGTTCTGCTCCCAGGTCTGATCCTAGTTCTGCTCCCAGGTCTGATCCTAGGTCTGCTCCCAGGTCTGATCCTTGGTCTGATCCCAGGTCTGATCCTAGTTCTGCTCCCAGGTCTGATCCTAGTTCTGCTCCCAGGTCTGATCCTAGGTCTGCTCCCAGGTCTGATCCTAGGTCTGCTCCCAGGTATGCTCCCAGGTCTGATCCAAGTTCTGATCCCAGGTCTGATCCTAGTTCTGCTCCCAGGTCTGATCCTAGGTCTGCTCCCAGGTCTGATCCTAGGTCTGCTCCCAGGTCTGCTCCCAGGTCTGATCCTTGGTCTGATCCCAGGTCTGATCCTAGTTCTGCTCCCAGGTCTGATCCTAGTTCTGCTCCCAGGTCTGATCCTAGGTCTGCTCCCAGGTCTGATCCTAGGTCTGCTCCCAGGTATGCTCCCAGGTCTGATCCAAGTTCTGCTCCCAGGTCTGATCCTAGGTCTGCTCCCAGGTCTGATCCTAGGTCTGCTCCCAGGTATGCTCCCAGGTCTGATCCAAGTTCTGATCCCAGGTCTGATCCTAGTTCTGCTCCCAGGTCTGATCCCAGGTCTGCTCCTCTGCCTCCGTGTTCACGGCAGCTTCATTCACACTGCAGCTTTGATTCTGTCTCCGGGACGTAAACGACAGCAGAGTTCAAAGGAAGAAATTTCTCTTTTACTGTTTAGGTTACCAACTCATAAAAACTTAAAAACAGGGCTCACAAACATTCAAGTGTTTTCAGTTGAACAGGAAGTGAAGGTTATACGACGGGCCTATTGTTTATTCATCTTAACGAAATGCTGACTCATGCAGCCCTTTTATAGTTCTTCAATATATATGATATGTTGTCTAAATGTTCTTTGTTGTTAACTTGACATTTTATTACTTTATCACTTTATTACTATTCTTATCACTCACTTTATGTTGGACAGGAGACACGCATACTTTCGATCTTCTGTATGTTCCACAAATGGAAAATTTGACAGTAAAGATGACTGACTTGAAAAAATAAATAAAGAGAAAAATAAGAATCTTTTTCTCTCTATTTGTACTGTCGATAATCACAAAGTTCAGGAACCAAATAAAAAACTCATCAATGCACAGAATTATAACAAGTGGCAATAGCACTAACCAATAACAGACTCTCCTCCAGTATCTCCATACACACACACACAGGCCCGTCGTATAACCTACACATGGAGCTGTACAGAAGCTGCTCTGGACATCTTCTAGCATACTGTATGTGAACAGGTATTCTAATTTAAATGGGTCATTTTAGGATTCGTACATTTATTTATAATTCAACCGAAGTTTGACTCTTTCACTGAATGATTCCGGAGCTGATTGCTGGAGATGCTGAGCGGGATAAGGGGTTTCACAGAGACTCTCCACGAGGGAACATTGCGTCCACCGCATCGAGTGAGCGATCAAGGTTTATGGGTGTGTGTACAGCTGTCGCGTTACGTCAGCCCGTCCGCCATGGCCGAGGTATTAAAGATCAGCTGTTTGCAGATTCCTAAGCAACCGTCCCGGAACAGCGCTATGCAGCAAACAGTTTTTATTTTTTTCTCAATATACGGCTGCGGGTGTAACTGAGGAGTTCCCAGAGGCCTCGCGGGGCCTCCAGAGACGTGTTTGTTGGTACAGAATTACCTCACCGGCCCAGCAGAGCCCCGTATTAATAAGAAAGACCAGCAGAAATGCATTATTCATGGCGTACAGTGGAGAGAATATTGTGCGGTATAGGCATCCATGATTTGATGTTTTATTCATAGCGCCGTGCCATAAGAAGAAGAAGGGGAGCGCTGTGTGTGTGTGTGTGTGTGTGTGTGTGGAATAAGAATTCGTGGCGCGTAGTGTTGAAGTTGCAGTCAGAGGTTGTGGTGATGAATGTGACCAATTTTAGTCTAACGCTTCCACTGTTGTCATTTAACAACACATTGTTAATGGAGCAGAGAAAGAAAGATGGGCCTCCAAGCAATTCTCTCTTATTTTGAAAATCCTGGAGGAGCGAGAAAGAAACAAAGGGCCTCCAAGCAACTCCCTCTTATTTTGAAAATCCTCTCCACAACGTGTCCTCATTGGTTTGCACTTGTCCGTTAGCGCCTCATGTCTCGCACTCACCAGGGTTCTGATCTTCTCTTATATACAGGTTTTATGAGAGCACTCTTACATGATAAGGACAAAAACACATCTTATTTTCAAAGTCCACATATTGTTTGTTCCGACAAGGAAGCGAGTTTTAAACGTGAGGAACGTGACAGGAGAGCATGAATATCATAAACCCGTCATTCTGATTCTTAAAGAGGCACTACTGGTCCTCTCATGAGGACTCCTCGGCTGATCTCGGGGGCGTTTTGATGAAGATCACATGTTGACTGCTCGAGTTCCTCTCACTGACTTGGGTAACTTTTGTTTTCTGCCGTCCCCTTAATATCAATATTTGCAGGAGGCTCAACACACCGGCCGTCAGAGAGCGCTTCGGTGGCGCTGCCGGTTCGGATGGTTCAGAAACGTTTTGGTGCATCTGGACTCGACTTCTCTCATTTCTTCTCTCGACTAAACATTTAAGGAAATTCAAGAGAAAGTTGCTGCATGAGACGAATCGTCTTAGTTAGTCACTAATATAGAATTTAATAGGCGGTGACCAGTCGGACCAGCAGCTCCGGGTTTGTACGTAGATCTCTTCTTCAGATCTTTCGGCACCAAAGATAAGAAGCACAATTCCCAAAATTAAACGTTTCCTTGAATCCATATGGTGCCTCCTCGGCTTAGTAGAGCTGCTCAGTGGGTGTGAACACAGTGGGTGTGGTCACTGTTGGTGTGGTCACAGTGGGTGTGTCTACAGTGGGTGTGGTCACAGTGGGTGTGGTCACAGTGGGTGTGGTCACAGTGGGTGTAGTCAGAGTGGGTGTGGTCACAGTGGGTGTGTCTACAGTGGGTGTGGTCACAGTGGGTCACTGTTGGTGTGGTCACAGTGGGTGTGGTCACTGTTGGTGTGGTCACAGTGGGTGTGGTCACTGTTGGTGTGGTCACAGTGGGTGTGTCTACAGTGGGTGTGGTCACAGTGGGTGTGGTCACAGTGGGTGTGTCTACAGTGGGTGTGGTCACAGTGGGTGTGTCTACAGTGGGTGTGGTCACAGTGGGTGTGTCTACAGTGGGTGTAGTCACAGTGGGTGTGGTCACAGTGGGTGTGGTCACAGTGGGTGTGTCTACAGTGGGTGTAGTCACAGTGGGTGTGTCTACAGTGGGTGTAGTCACAGTGGGTGTGGTCACAGTGGGTGTGTCTACAGTGGGTGTAGTCACAGTGGGTGTAGTCACAGTGGGTGTGGTCACAGTGGGTGTGGTCACAGTGGGTGTGTCTACAGTGGGTGTAGTCACAGTGGGTGTGGTCACAGTGGGTGTGGTCACAGTGGGTGTGTCTACAGTGGGTGTAGTCACAGTGGGTGTGTCTACAGTGGGTGTAGTCACAGTGGGTGTGGTCACAGTGGGTGTGGTCACAGTGGGTGTGTCTACAGTGGGTGTAGTCACAGTGGGTGTGGTCACAGTGGGTGTGGTCACAGTGGGTGTGTCTACAGTGGGTGTGTCTACAGTGGGTGTGGTCACAGTGGGTGTGGTCACAGTGGGTGTGGTCACAGTGGGTGTGGTCACAGTGGGTGTGGTCACAGTGGGTGTGGTCACAGTGGGTGTGGTCACAGTGGGTGTGTCTACAGTGGGTGTGGTCACAGTGGGTGTGGTCACAGTGGGTGTGGTCACAGTGGGTGTGGTCACAGTGGGTGTGGTCACAGTGGGTGTGGTCACAGTGGGTGTGGTCACAGTGGGTGTGTCTACAGTGGGTGTGGTCACAGTGGGTGTGGTCACAGTGGGTGTGGTCACAGTGGGTGTGGTCACAGTGGGTGTGTCTACAGTGGGTGTGGTCACAGTGGGTGTGTCTACAGTGGGTGTAGTCACAGTGGGTGTGTCTACAGTGGGTGTGTCTACAGTGGGTGTGGTCACAGTGGGTGTGGTCACAGTGGGTGTAGTCACAGTGGGTGTGGTCACAGTGGGTGTGTCTACAGTGGGTGTGGTCACAGTGGGTGTGTCTACAGTGGGTGTAGTCACAGTGGGTGTGTCTACAGTGGGTGTGGTCACAGTGGTTGTGGTCACAGTGGGTGTAGTCACAGTGGGTGTGGTCACAGTGGGTGTGTCTACAGTGGGTGTGGTCACAGTGGGTGTGGTCACAGTGGGTGTGTCACAGTGGGTGTGTCACAGTGGGTGTGGTCACAGTGGGTGTGTCTACAGTGGGTGTGGTCACAGTGGGTGTGTCTACAGTGGGTGTAGTCACAGTGGGTGTGGTCACAGTGGGTGTGTCTACAGTGGGTGTGGTCACAGTGGGTGTGGTCACAGTGGGTGTGTCTACAGTGGGTGTGGTCACAGTGGGTGTGGTCACAGTGGGTGTGTCTACAGTGGGTGTGGTCACAGTGGGTGTGGTCACAGTGGGTGTGGTCACAGTGGGTGTGGTCACAGTGGGTGTGGTCACAGTGGGTGTGTCTACAGTGGGTGTAGTCACAGTGGGTGTGGTCACAGTGGGTGTGGTCACAGTGGGTGTGTCTACAGTGGGTGTGGTCACAGTGGGTGTGGTCACAGTGGGTGTGGTCACAGTGGGTGTGGTCACAGTGGGTGTGGTCACAGTGGGTGTGGTCACAGTGGGTGTGGTCACAGTGGGTGTGTCACAGTGGGTGTGGTCACAGTGGGTGTGGTCACAGTGGTGTGGTCTACAGTGGGTGTGGTCACAGTGGGTGTGGTCACAGTGGGTGTGGTCACAGTGGCTGTGGTCACAGTGGGTGTGGTCACAGTGGGTGTGGTCACAGTGGGTGTGGTCACAGTGGGTGTGTCTACAGTGGGTGTGGTCACAGTGGGTGTGGTCACAGTGGGTGTGGTCACAGTGGCTGTGGTCACAGTGGGTGTGGTCACAGTGGGTGTGGTCACAGTGGGTGTGGTCACAGTGGGTGTGGTCACAGTGGGTGTGGTCACAGTGGCTGTGGTCACAGTGGGTGTGGTCACAGTGGAGGCTGGTGTGACTGTGGATGTTGCTGTGTGTGCAGGTCCAGTGTCTTGGTTTTACTTTAACTGTTTGCACTAAAGTGAACATGAACTAATCACCTGTCTGTTGCTCCCGATGTTTGTCTCTCTGTGTTGTTGTTGTTGTGTTGTTGTGTGTTTGTCTCTGTGTTGTTGTCTTGTTGTTGTGTTTGTCTCTCTGTGTTGTTGTTGTGTGTGTGTCTCTCTGTGTTGTTGTGTGTTTGTCTCTCTGTGTTGTTGTTGTGTGTTTGTCTCTGTGTTGTTGTGTGTTTGTCTCTCTGTGTTGTTGCTGTGTTATTGTGTTGTTGTGTGTTTGTCTCTCTGTGTTGTTGTGTGTTTGTCTCTCTGTGTTGTGTGTTTGTCTCTCTGTGTTGTTGTGTTGTGTGTTTGTCTCTCTGTGTTGTGTGTTTGTCTCTCTGTGTTGTTGTGTTGTTGTGTGTTTGTCTCTCGTTGTTGTGTTGTGTGTTTGTCTCTCTGTGTTGTTGTGTTGTTGTGTGTTTGTCTCTCGTTGTTGTGTTGTGTGTTTGTCTCTCTGTGTTGTTGCTGTGTTGTGTGTTTGTCTCTGTGTTGTGTTGTTGTGTGTGTGTCTCTCTGTGTTGTTGTGTTGTGTGTTTGTCTCTCTGTGTTGTTGTGTGTTTGTCTCTCTGTGTTGTTGTGTGTTTGTCTCTCTGTGTTGCTGTGTTGTTGTGTGTGTGTCTCTGTGTTGTTGCTGTGTTGTTGTGTTGTTGTGTGTTTGTCTCTCTGTGTTGTTGTGTTGTTGTGTGTTTGTCTCTCTGTGTTGTTGTGTTGTTGTGTGTGTGTATCTGTGTTGTTGTGTGTTTGTCTCTCTGTGTTGTTGTGTGTGTGTCTCTCTGTGTTGTTGCTGTGTTGTTGTGTGTTTGTCTCTCTGTGTTGTTGTGTTGTTGTGTGTTTGTCTCTCTGTGTTGTTGCTGTGTTGCTGTGTTGTTGTGTGTGTGTCTTGCTGTGTTGCTGTGTTGTTGTGTGTGTGTCTTGCTGTGTTGTTGTGTTGTTGTGTGTTTGTCTCTCTGTGTTGTTGTGTTGTTGTGTGTTTGTCTCTGTGTTGTTGTGTGTGTGTCTCTGTGTTGTTGCTGTGTTGTTGTGTGTTTGTCTCTCTGTGTTGTTGTGTGTTGTGTGGTGTTGTTGCTGTGTTGCTGTGTTGTTGTGTGTGTCTCTGTGTTGTTGTTTGTCTCTCTGTGTTGTTGTGTTGTTGTGTCTCTGTGTTGTTGTGTTGTTGTGTGTTTGTCTCTCTGTGTTGTTGTGTTGTTGTGTGTGTGTCTCTGTGTTGTTGCTGTGTTGTTGTGTGTTTGTCTCTCTGTGTTGTTGTGTGTGTGTCTCTCTGTGTTGTTGCTGTGTTGTTGTGTTGTTGTGTGTTTGTCTCTCTGTGTTGTTGTGTTGTTGTGTGTTTGTCTCTCTGTGTTGTTGTGTTGTTGTGTGTGTGTATCTGTGTTGTTGCTGTGTTGTTGTGTTGTTGTGTGTGTGTCTCTCTGTGTTGTTGCTGTGTTGTTGTGTGTTTGTCTCTCTGTGTTGTTGTGTTGTTGTGTGTTTGTCTCTCTGTGTTGTTGTGTGTTTGTCTCTGTGTTGTTGTGTTGTTGTGTGTTTGTCTCTCTGTGTTGTTGTGTGTTTGTCTCTCTGTGTTGTTGTGTTGTTGTGTGTTTGTCTCTCTGTGTTGTTGTGTTGTTGTGTGTGTCTCTTCCTGGTTGCAGCTGTACAGTACTCGATGTAACCTTTTCTTATCAGGGATTAGCTGTGGAGAGAATGAACAAGCAATTTATTTACAGCCTCTCTCTCTTATCTCATTCTTTCTCTAAATAGCTCTCTCTCTCTCTCTCTCTTTCTCTCTCCCTCAATCAACTCCACTCAGTAGTTGCTGTTAGTTTGTGTTTAAGTAAAAGCAGTATTACCCAACAATGAAGATACAATATCATTCTAACCCCTGTGTGTGTGTGTGTGTGTGTGTGTGTGTGTTGATGTGCAACTGTGAGCGAGGGCGTGTGTAGAATCTCTCTCTCTCCTGCTTTGTCCTTGCTCTGCGCGGTGACCTTTTCATTTGACCTCTGACCCCCTGCTTGGCCTCTGAGTCCATCTGAACCGTTGTTTGTCTTTGTCATTCTTCCCACAGTTCCGTGTGCCGCAGCCCCCCCACCCCCCCCACCCCCTCAGCAAGGGGACGCCACCCAACCAGCCCAACCAGCACTGGAGGAGGGACACACACATGGCCGACTCACACCGTCTGCCCTGGGTAACACACACACACACACACACACACACAGAACACAGTCCAAGCAGCCCTCTAATCTCTCAGATGATGTTATACACTGAAACGACATACACTATAAATACTGAGCTTAATCGACTGGGTCAAACGGAGTTGTTAGTCAAAGAAAATCAAAGGACGGATGAATAAATGCTCCGTAAAGCCGGTTCATCCACTTTCATGCAGCAGCAGAACGGGACCTGCAGTTCTAGTCCGACCTGCACCGCCTGCAGGAAGCTGGCGTCTACCTGGAGGCCTGCAGCGCATGTTGTTGTTTTACCTCGAGGGTTGATTCCCCGCAGTCCAAAAATCAAAATGTAATGGAAACAGATTGATTTTATCCTTCAATCCACATGGGAACGGGACTCACGCCCCCAAACTCACCTGTTACTACAAAGAGACTAAATAAAGTAGGCCTCAATTTCCAGATGAGATCCGCCTCACGAGCAGAAGTCAAGTTGCCCTACCTGGACTTAGTTCACACCCCGCGCTACAGATAGATGATATAGGGCGCTGCGTGTTTATGCGGTGTGACCTTCCTGTGGGCGGGGCCAGACGGCGTTCAGAGGACCAGTTGGATGATAACTGAGCATTAGCCGTGTCGTCTGACGTCTGCTCCGATGGATGTGAACGCGCTCTGATGAATCACGTCTTACTGGTCAAGGCAACGCAGGGAACGTTTCCTTTAGAACAGCTCCCCGACATGTGGTTTGAGTATCCCCGGTGTGACTCACACTCACACACACACACGTTCATACACACTCACACACACACACGTTCATACACACTCACACACACACGCGCTCATACACACTCACACACACTCACACACACACACGTTCATACACACTCACACACACACACGTTCATACACACTCACACACACACACGTTCATACACACTCACACACACACACACACGTTCATACACACTCACACACACACACACACGTTCATACACACTCACACACACACTCACACACACACACGCTCATACACACACACACACACACACGCATACACGCTCATACACACACACACACACATACACGCTCATACACACACACACACACACGCTCATACACACTCACACACACACACACGTTCATACACACTCACACACACACACACCCACGTTCATACACACTCACACACACCCACGTTCATACACACTCACACACACACTCACACACACCCACGTTAATACACACACACACACACACACGTTCATACACACTCACACACACACGTTCATACACACTCACACACACACGCGCTCATACACACTCACACACACACCACGTTCATACACACACTCACACACACGCTCATACACACACACGTTTCATACACACTCACACACACACGTTCATACACACTCACACACACACACGTTCATACACACACACACACACACGCTCATACACACTCACACACACCCACGTTCATACACACTCACACACACACGTTCATACACACTCACACACACACACACACTCACACACACCCACGTTAATACACACACACCCACGTTCATACACACTCACACACACCCACGTTCATACACACTCACACACACACACACTCACACACACCCACGTTAATACACACACACACCCACGTTCATACACACTCACACACACACACACGCGTCATACACACTCACACACACACACACGTTCATACACACTCACACACACACGCGCTCATACACACTCACACACACCCACGTTCATACACACTCACACACACACCGTTCATACACACACACACACACGTTCATACACTCACACACACCACGTTCACACACACACACACACACACGTTCATACACACACACACACGTTCATACACACACTCACACACACACACGTTCATACACACACACACGCGCTCATACACACTCACACACACCCACGTTCATACACACTCACACACACCCACGTTCATACACACTCACACACACACACACGCGCTCATACACACTCACACACACCCACGTTCATACACACACACACACACGTTCATACACACTCACACACACACACGTTCATGCACACTCACACACGTTCATACACACTCACACACACACTCACACACACCCACGTTAATACACACACACACGTTCATACACACTCACACACACCCACGTTCATACACACTCACATACACACACACACGTTCACACACACATACACGCTCATACACACACACACACGCTCATACACACACACACACATACACGCTCATACACACACACACACACACACATACACGCTCATACACACACACACACGCTCATACACACACACACATGTTCATACACACTCACACACGTTCATACACACACACACACGCTCATACACACACTCACACACACGCTCATACACACTCACACACACACACACGCTCATACACGCTCACACACACACACGGATACACGCTCATACACACACACACATACACGCTCATACACACACACACACACACACACACACACACGTTCACTCACACACGCTCACACACGCTCACTCACACACGCTCACACACACTCACACACTCACACACACACACACGTTCATACACACACTCACACACACACTCACACACACACACACACACGTTCATACACACTCACACACACACACGTTCATACACACTCACACACACACACGTTCATACACACTCACACACACACGCTCATACACACTCACACACACGTTTATACACACACACACATTCATACACACTCACACACACACACACATTCATACACACACACACACGTTCACACACACACACACACGTTCATACACACTCACACACACACACGTTCATAAACACTCACACACACGTTCATACACACACACACACACGTTCATACACACTCACACACACACGTTCATACACACTCACACACACACGTTCATACACACTCACACACACACGTTCATACACACTCACACACACGTTCATACACACACACACACGTTCATAAACACTCACACACACACGTTCATACACACTCACACACACACGTTCATACACACTCACACACACACGTTCATACACACTCACACACACACGTTCATAAACACTCACACACACACGTTCATACACACTCACACACACACGTTCACACACACACACACACGTTCATACACACTCACACACACACGTTCATAAACACTCACACACACACGTTCATACACACTCACACACACACGTTCATACACACTCATACACATAATAAAAGAAAGTCTCTGCTGAACTTTCATATATGTAACACCATCTGCTGTCCATATCTGTCTCACACACACACACACAGGCAGTTTTATGAAGACGATGACATTGCAATGAGAAAGCTGTCCGTCGTCCCCTCCTGTGTGAGTGTCTCTGGCTGATCAGCATTCACGATCGTGGATCATTAATGGTGACGATGCATACGTGAACAAGGCCATGAGGAGAATGTCGGATATGCATAAGTAGTTATTCTGAATACTTGTCGTCGGCTCCATCCCATTACATCCCATTACATTTCATTCAGCTGACGCTTTTATACAATCATGTTACATTCATACACTGTGGACACGCTACAGGGATTCAGGGTTAAGTGTCTTGCTCAAGGGCACATCGACAAGGGCGGGGACTGACCTGTCATCCGCCCGCTGCAGCTAAACGTGAGACTTTCTCGAGGGCGCTCAGAAACACTACCACTGTTGTCCACAGGGGCCGCCAGAGTCACCACGCAATGAAGGATCGGGGTCAAACTGAGCCGTTCAGGTACACGGACCACTCTTCAAGATGAGACTCACGTCAGATCCACTGTATGAAACTCACTATACCAGAGAGAAGAAGTGGACCCCAGACCTCATGCACACCTGTCCTAAACCATACTCATCACAAGTTAGCAGATTGCACGTTGCGTCCATGAATTTACAGACGATATTAATCTGATGAGATGACGATGAGATGTGTTCTCAGAGAAACGGGCGCTGCCGGTCACACGCTGCTCGTGCCCAGCAGACAGAATGTTGTGTGAAACAGTCGTGAACATGGCGTTGTGAGGAGTGTGTAATGTGAACACAACGTGCGTGAAAAGACTTTAATCCTGACTACATTAGTCTGTGTAGGAGCTCCCAGAGCCCAGGGAACAGGCTATTGTACTGGCATGAATAGAGGAGCAGAGAGAGAGAGAGAAGTGTAATTTATTCACAACTTGAAGAAATGATGGAGAGAGTAGACGAGAGGGGGGAGAGAGAGGAGGGGGAAAGAGAGAGAGAGGGGTCATTTATTCAGAACTTGAAGAAATGATGGAGAGAGTAGACGAGAGGGGGGAGAGAGAGGAGGGGGAGAGGGAAAGAGAGAGAGAGGGGTCATTTATTCAGAACTTGAAGAAATGATGGAGAGAGTAGACGAGAGGGGGGAGAGAGAGAGAGAGGGAAAAAGGGGGAGAGAGAGGGATAGAAAGAGAGGGAAAAAGGGGGATAGGGAAAGAGAGAGGGAGAGAGAGAGAGGAGTGATGTATTCAGAACTTAAAGAAATGATGGCGAGAGTAGACCAGAGGGGGAGAGAGATAGCGGGGGGGTGGGGGAGGGTGAGAAGAGAGAGAGAGGAGTAATTTATTCAGAACTTGAAGAAATATTGGAGAGAGTAGACGAGAGGGGGGAGAGAGAGAGAAGGAGAGAGAGGAGTAATTTATTCAGAACTTTAAGAAATGATGGAGAGAGTAGACCAGGGGGGAGGGAGAGGGGGAGAGAGAGAGTAATGATGCAGAGCGGTGAGCTCCAACAGGGCGCCTGTGTTGGACTTGTTGGTCTGAGTTGGTAAACTGACAGAAACAACACACAGCAGGACTCAAGAACAAGCATGTCAATAAATAAAGGTCTTTTACTGATGAAACAGAGATATTGTGCTACGCCTTCAGTGGTCAGATATTAGCCCCCAATAAATAAATAACGGCCCCTAAAGAATTTAATCTCCTCGACCGCTTCACAGTTAAAGGTAAACGCTCCGCGATGTGTCCCAGTTCACTTCCCGCTTCAGTGAATCAGCTGACAGGAAGTAAACAAGGAGCCGAGCTGTTGCTTAGCAACGCGACGCCATTGAGAACCATCGATAAGCAAACGGACCGATGGCTTTCCCCCCCACAGAAAATCCCAGTTGGCACGTCTTGAACTTCGGATCAAAGCGATCGCAATACATTTTTAAACAGTCGTCACTTTGAACTGAGCCGACAGGAATACAGACGACGTTCCCGGTGATGATCTTATGAATAAATATTCCAGCGCTATAACTGTAGCGGTACTTAAAGATGTGGTGGCTGAAGACCAGCGTACAGGCTGTGGAGCTGAGGAGCACTACCCATACACTGCAGGAGAGCTGAACAGGCAAAGGGTATTCCTCATGTCCCGACGACTGAATCCACATGTCAGCGTCTCTTTAGTGGTCACAGACAGCACACATGCTGCTTCTGAGTTAAAATACTAAATACATGCTGTTATTTCCCAAAACAGCTGAACATTGCTCCTATTTAAGCAACAATTGCAGAAAACTGAATTGCATTTGTTGAGGACTACTTCCAGTTGCAGATGATTGTACGCTACATGCTCCGTTGTCTGGATGAACTGATGCATGATGAGTCACATACCAGCACCCCTCACCCAAATGAATCTCAAAAGTGCAATTTCCCTTTAGGATTAATAAAGTCTTATCTCTCTCTACATCTCTATGTCGCCACCCGAAATCATGGCGTTTGCAGTCGTCACAACACGGCAGCGTATCATAACATGTGTTGGTGGCGCCTCAAACATCACTACTCATGTAAGACTGAGGGAAGAGGAGGACTTTTATTGTGAAGATTTAACAGGAAACTCCTCTGGTTGTATAGCAACTACGCTTCATGTGTTAAAGCTGCATTCTCTCTCCTGACCACCAGGGGGCGCCTCCTCTGGTTGTATAGAAGTCTATGCTTCATGTGTTGAAGCTGCATTCTCTCTCCTGACCACCAGGGGGCGACTCCTCTGGTCGTATAGAAGTCTATGCTTCATGTGCTAAAGCTGCATTCTCTCTCCTGACCACCAGGGGGCGCCTCCTCTGGTCGTATAGAAGTCTATGCTTCATGTGCTAAAGCTGCATTCTCTCTCCTTACCACCAGGGGGCGACTCCTCTGGTCGCATAGAAGTCTATGCTTCATGTGCTAAAGCTGCATTCTCTCTCCTTACCACCAGGGGGCGACTCCTCTGGTCGCATAGAAGTCTATGCTTCATGTGCTAACGCTGCATTCTCTCTCCTTACCACCAGGGGGCGCCTCCTCTGGTCGTATAGAAGTCTATGCTTCATGTGTTGAAGCTGCATTCTCTCTTGACCACCAGGGGGCGACTCCTCTGGTCGTATAGAAGTCTATGCTTCATGTGTTGAAGCTGTATTCTCTCTCTTGACCACCAGGGGGCTCCTCTGGTTGTATAGAAGTCTATATAATGACTCTACTTCTCTTGATGTATTCCCTCAGTAAACATTGTAAATGTGAGTTTATGTTTCAGTCTCTAGTTTCAAGTCTTCTTCTATACAGCATGATGTCATCATTTAGGACTTTATGGTCATTTAGAGTCTACAGACCATGAAGCAGGGGACGCTTTAGGGGCGGAGCTACAGGGTGATTGACAGGTCGCTGCCGCTACAAGAGCCGTATACTTTACAACTCTCCTCCACAGTCCAAATACGGTAACTTCCACTCACTGGTTACAGACATCCAAGATGGCGTCCGGTCGGTTCATCGGGTGTTTAAGATCATTTGATTACCAAATATATTGCATCATAAAAGTCACATTGAAAAGACGAGTAAGAAACATCAGCAGCTCGCCCTTCAAATTAAGAGCATGTGAATGCACATGTGCACTGGCTGAAGGATTAGCATTACAGTGAAGAGAAGCTGACGCGTCGGATTCATTCCACCGCTCCGGGTGACGCACTCATACCCGAGGACCCGGAGGACCCGACGCGCCGCCTGATCAGAAATCGATCCTCGTGAATCAAAGACGCTCTTTAGTGGTCGGGGGGATCATTTCCCATGTTTTCTGTTTCCTACATTTTCCACTAAAGGGGTCAAAACCAGCATCGCGAGCAACCTCATCGACACGCAACCCATCACCCAACGCTGCATACTGGGTTTGAGACAAGAGTAGAAAAAAGAGAGAGAGATGAAAGAGAAATTGAGGATGAGCAGAGAAGAGCGAGGGGGCAAAAGGAGGGGTGGAAGGAGGAGGGCTGGAGAGAGGTGTAGAGAGAGAGAGACCGGTGTGGCTAGCCAAGCAGAAAAGGCTGTCAGTCTCCATAAAAGATCTCCTCTGTCAGATTAGTATGAGAGGACTCTCTCTCTCTCTCTCTTACTTTTCACCCTCTCACTCTCCTCCTCCCACGTGATTCTCTCACTCCATTCCCCTCTGCATTTGTCTTCGCTCTCAGAATAATTTATTATCGAACGCCGCTTTTCCTTTTGTGTGCGTCAGCTTGGCGTTGATGTATATTTGAACGCACCGTGTGTGTGTTCTCTCAAAGGAGGCTCGTGCACAACAACAATGTTATTGTTTGTGTTGTTGTTGTCCTGCTGCTCAATGATGTTTCTGTCTTAAGGCTGTGAGTATCATGAGTGATAATTAGTCGGTGACGGGGGGGGGGGGGCTGTGTTTCTCTGGCGGTAATGACTCACGACACTTTGGTCTCTTCAGTCCCGTGTGGGATCTTCACTGATTGGCTCCCAGTTGCCACTCTGCCTGAAGGCTGAGCCAATCGGTGACGCCGCCTTCTCAAAAGTGTACTCTTCCTTTAATTGCGTTCCCTCTCTCCCTCCCTCTCTCTCCTCAGTCCTACTCAATGGCCGGTTTGGGCGACGAGGACTTCAACATCCCGCCCATCACCCCCCCCACCTTGCCGGACCACATGCTGCCCCCCCACCTCCCCCACGACTCCCGCTCCGGACCGTACCACCCCATGGACGCCCCCTCCGGCCCCGCGCCGCACCACCCCTACCAGCTGCAGGGCATGGACCTGCCCGGCATGCCCGGCGGCCAGGACGGGGCGGCCATGTTGAACCAAGATGGCCGCACCTTCAGCCCGGATGGCGGCCCGATGGCCAGCACGCTGTCCGTGGTGAGTCGCCCGCACAGACCAATCCCGTTTCTTAACCAATCACACTGTTCAGAACAAGGAAACTTCATTCTGGTTTCCACGTTGAGGAAGGCAGCGCAGACCCACTCTTCCTCCTCCTCCTCCTCCTCCTCCTGTTCCTACATTTGTACAATAAAAGACATAAAGAGCCGCACTCCCGCGTGTAGAGGCCATTAGTGTGCAGCATATGCACTGGAGTATGGAGAGGCAATATGGCTGATAAATAACGTCTCCATATTTCTGGATGATGCTGCGCAATATGTATCCTGATATCTTTGGAAGAACAGCGTTAACCCTTCGGTGATCGGGAGGCTCCTCAGTGTCTCTCTGAAGTGACGGGCCGGGACTTTAATTGTAAGACTTGACTTCTTAAGAAATGAGTTCTCTATCATTGAGTTTGACTAATTATTCGCCACGTTGTGTTTTATGTATATTTATTTATCTATTGTGTTCATATAATTGAGGCTCTGACTGATTGATTTATTCAATGAGTGTCAAAAAATGCTTTGCTGGAACACAGGAAGGTCGCTTTTATTTTGAAGGCAGCGCGTACTGTTCCCTGAACATGAGCAACACGAGGCTCAAGATCTCTCACACACACACTCTCTCTCTCTCGCTCTCTCACACACACACACACACACACCTGTGTTGATCCACACATACAGGTGTGTCGAAGCGTTTACGTTCAAATCTTAGTTTATGTTTGTTGAGCTGAGCGGCAGGTGATGAATCATGTTGATGTTAATGCAGGGTTCCTACGGTCATGGAAAACCTGGAAAAGTCATGACATTTTAAAATGGTCATTTCCAGGCCTGGAAAAGTCCTGGAAAAAACTTTTAATCATAAAAGTTTTGGAAAAGTCATGGAAATTTGTTATAATCACATGTTCATTTACGCAGAGTTTGAAATAATATGTTTTTTAAAGAAAGACGCTCAAAATATAAGCCGGCGTACGCTCTCAATAAGCAACATTTTCTAAATTGTTCATGTTTATACCGAGATTTCAGTTTGGTTTAAAGTCCTGGAAAAGTCAAAATGTGTAAGAACCCTGTAATGTCGTCTAACATGTATGTTTGCTTCATGTTTTGCTGTGTGTGTGTGTGTGTGTGTCGGGGGGGAGTTAATGTGCACATCACCTTTCAAATTAAAAGAGGCAATTCACAGATTTACAGTATTTAAAGTAAAGAAATTGATTTTGCAAAGCCATTTAAAAGTACAATGAAGAGCAGAATTCCTGAATACAAGATGGTATCCCTCAAGAAGAACAGGCAGGCGGTGCAGTGGGAGGGCAGAGATTACACAACATGAAAGAAAGGAAATAAAGAGGCAGAGGAGTGAATCGAGGAGAGAGGGAAGTCATTTCCAAAGCGGTCCATTGTGGTCGTCGTGTTTTATGGATTTCCTCTCGGAGACCAAGATGTTTTTCATCCTTTCTTCACACATTAAGGTCAGATTTAGTCATCCTCAACAAAAATTTCATATTTTTGTTGAAATCCTGTCAACATTCCGACAGCAGCGACTCAAACGCTGTGACGGAATAAGACTCGGTCGCTGTGAGTACCAACTACGGCCATTGTCGTCATTTGGGGGAGTGGCCTGAAGGGGGTTAGATTACACAATTTATGGGGTTGGGGGGGGGATTCTTGTTTTTAATCTGGCCTTCTCTCGTTAGCTTCTCAACATTACCAAACCTTTCAGTGGATGTTGCCCAGTCGAGCAGCGCCACCATCAGAGGTCAAAGGTCAGCTCTAGGACGATGGGAACAAAGATAGTTTGTTTTAGAGGACACTTTCAGATTTAGAGACTGTAGAAACCCAGAGTTTGATCCCACCCGCTGCTCACGAACAGAGACTGTGGCCCTGGATTACGGACTATCACGTTGTCTCGTGTTCACAGAGACGAGGACTTCACTTCCTGGAAGTCTCTCCTCTAGTTTTCCGTTGTCGCCGTGTGAAGTGGGCCACACGGCAGCCGGTCCTCATGCTCCTCATATTTTGAGTCTTCGTTTCACAGTAAAGTGAACATCCTGTTTGAGCTGTGACGCACACACAGTGTTCAGGGGGGGACAACACCACTTATGTGTGTGTGTGTGTGTGTCAGTATCTGTAATAAAGACGTCTCCATGTTAATAAGAATGAAACTTCTCACCTCCCACTCTTGATCTTTGAATCGTTGGCTCTGTCGTCTCCATCTTGAATCCACCTGCTGGAGGACGGAGTGTCTGGGAGCTCCTGCTGGAGCTGGTTGAGAGAGACAGTTTTTAATAACTTTGAATTATTTGTCTTTAATTGAGACTAACCTGCCGGTTTAACCGGGGAGATAATAACGGCCTGAGGGGAAGATCTTGTGTTCTCCATCTCTCTCTGAGTCCTTTTTCTCCCTCCCTCTCTCTCTCTCTCTCTCCCTCTCTCTCTCCCTCTCTCTCTCTCTCTCTCTCTCTCCCTCTCTCTCTCTCTCCCTCTCCCTCTCTCTCTCTCTCTCCCTCTCCCTCTCTCTCTCTCTCTCCCTCTCTTTCTCTCTCTCTCTGCTTCTCTCCACCTCGCCTTTATATTCTCATACTAACATTCATTTACTGCCAGTCCGTGAATGATGGTTGCCTAGCAACCGTGGCTGGCTCGGCCTAATCGGGGTGAGTTGGAGGGGGGCGAGAAAGATTCAAAGTAAGTGTGTGTGTGCGTGTGCGTGTGTGTGTGTGTATTATTCCAGGAAGAGGCAAAACAACTCCGTTGCAGTTAATATGGAGGCTGCTCTTTTTATTTCACCGCCTGCCGTCTGAATGAAGGTGCATGTCTGAAACGATGAGAGCTTCATCCTGAGAGTTACTGGTTCATAACCACGGTGCTCAACGTTTACCTGTAGAGCGTCTGATGTTACCCACAAGGACTGGAACCCCATCCCAACACATCCTGCTGGATTCATTCACAGCTAGTTTGACACAAAAAACTGACAATAAAAAAGGTTTTAATATATATATTTATATATATATATTTTTTAATATATATATTTATATATATATATACATATATATATTTATATATATATATATTTATATATATATTAGTGCTGTGAAAAATAACGCGTTAACTCAGTTAATTAAATTACAGGATTAATTAGTTGTTGTTTTTTAACGCATTTAACGCATGCGCAGAATGAGCTTCCAATCCGTCTTTTGTTGGTCGTCTCTCCAGCAGCATGTCATTCTGTCTCTAGTGTCGCGTTAACACGACTCCGATCTCCGTCTCGGAGCTCTTGCCTGTCTTGAGAGCCCTGTAAATGTATATATGTGATTAATCATGATTAATCCACAGAAACCTGTGATTAACCTGATTAAAATTTGTTCTCGTTTCACAGCCCTAATATATATATATACATATATATATTTATATATATATACATATATATATATATGTATATATATAATCCTCAGTTCCTCAGTTATATGTTCACAAAGTGTACTATATGGAGATTTTTGTAAATAAGAAATGAATACTCTTTTATTCCCATCCCTGCATTACAGCTCTGGACTCACGGTGTGATTTTGTCATCATAAAGTAAATATCTGTCAGATAAACAACTCAACTCTAAGTCACCGTCCGAACTACAGCTGCAGCGATCAATCGATTAGTCGGAAACTAGCCGATAACTATTTTGATAATCAATTCATTGTTGAAATCCCTTTTTTTATATCCCTTTTTTTATTTTGTGTTTGTTTAACACCAAATGATCAGCAGAATAATCGTTTCTGAAAGTTATTGTCGCCGCTGTGACTCCACCCACTGGTTTGTGGACGACAATTTCAAACCCTCAAATGTCGACGTGTGTGAAGGAGGGGTTGCCGGGTAACGTTAGCTAATATACACGCTAATCCTAGTGCTAGCTTGGTTAGCGATGTGCACCTGTCAATCACATTAACTGGGATATTAATTAGGATGATGGTATTTAGTGGATCTTTTAGGACGACCAAAGTAAAACATTTTGAGGCAAAACAAATATATTAGTTACAAAGATATTAGTTACAATTGACTTTGATGAAGTGGAACGCCACTGAGAGAGGAAGAGTAACCACAAGTAACCAGACTGGTGACCGTATGGAGAGACACGAAAACAAGAAAGGAAACTTTGACCAATTCTAAGACAACTGGGCTCCAACTCCTTCACGAAACACACAAAATAAAATGCAGATTTGTCCCAGATTATGAAATCAAGAACAGATTCAGAATTCTCGCGCCGTGCATAAAGAAATCCACCACACGGCGATGACGTCATCGACCACACGCAGCGTGTGAGCGCTGTGCCGAAGCTTTCTGTCAGTCATCAAGGACACACACACACACACACACACACAGGAGAAGCTGATTGTCTTTATTTGTTTCCATTAGTTGGCACACGGTTTTGTTGAGTGACCTCGTGACCTCAGTTCTATAAATGTCTCACTGCATTTTCCTTTTGCCAAGTAAACACTTTTTCATTATTATTCAAAGTATCCGTTGGACCCCTGAGCAAGGCAGTGTTCATAGTACAGACTGTGGTTGTGAATTGTTTTTCCTCTATGACGATGCATCGTCGAAGCTCCGCTGGAACTCAAACAGTTTTACGAGAAGCCGTCGTTTAAACGTAAAAGCTCTCTGGACGAGGACAGTCGGATATTTCCTCAGACTAATACGACATCTATCAAAGTCCCGACACACCCGATGCCGAACCACAGTTATTATGTTTCATCACTTCTGCCGCCGCGCAGCGTCGATCTCCCAACCTCTCCCGGCGTTGGAGGAACGTCACCGGCGTTCCATCTCAACTCCACCGCTGCCGTCCCCGGGTCCAGGCAACGCGTTCCCCAGAGGGCCCGGCCTTGTCCGCTGCTATTAATTCAATTCAATTCAGTTTATTTGTATAGCCCATTTTCACAAATTACAAATTTGTCTCGGAGTGCTTTACAATCTGTACACATAGACATCCCTGACCTTTGACCTTTGACCTCACATCGGATCAGAAACAACTCCCAAACAACCCTTCACGGTGAAAAAGGGAAGAAACCTTCAGGAGAGCAACAGAGGAGGATCCCTCTCCAGGATGGACAGATGCAATAGATGTAATGTGTACAGAAGACCAGATTTAGAGTTTAAATACATTCAATGAATGTGACAGAGTGTATGAATAGTTCATAGTAGGCATATTCCACGATGGAGACCTCCACGATCCATCAGGCAGATGGCGGTGGGGAGGAGGAGTGGGCGGAGTCTCAACAGGACAGTGGAGCAGTTGGTAGAAGGCATATTCCACGATTCAGACCTCGATGAGCCATCAGGCAGATAGGATCTATGCCGTCTCATAGGGTCATCGTGAAGTCAGAAGGACTGCGGGGAGAAAGAAGAATTACTCGATGGAACTCTCAATCAACCGAGGCCCGTCTTCGGATGTTGCGGCGGTCGGCGTCTAAGAAATGGAGAGAATCTCTCTCGTTGTTACGAGAGTGCTCGGCTCCTCGGTGGGCGAGGGAGCGTTCATACTGGAAGATATCCATCATGAAGGTGTTCATGGTAACAGGTGAAGTCTCTGGAGCTGAAGGAGGACACACGTCGGTGGTGAAAGGATTGCCGTGTTTATATATCTGAAGTAGTACAAACCGGGTGTCGTTACAATGACATCACTCAATAAATCAAGAATCATAAACGTGACATCGTGGCACAAGAAGAGTGAAAACATTCCTATCGCCTTCATAAATAGTTAGACATCAGGAAGTAAAGCTGCCATCTTGTTGAGCATATGTCCTTCTGTTTGACTTCTCCAGAAGAGATGAACATGGAAGTACATAAGCCGCGAACAACAAACCACAGAGTAAACTCTGTTGTATAAATACACAACGGAGCCGTGCACACGACGCTGAGTCAACAGAAAGACAAACGCTAAACTCTTCATGCACGTTTTGTATCTCTAAACAGGCGAATCTTATTTTAACGTTAAAATGTTGCCGTTAAGGAACTTCTCGTTCATTCGATCGCACACGGATCGACTCACGTCGACGTTTCCATTTCTTTTTGGATTTATTCCAGGTTTCCCCCTCGCCGTCTCTCGGGAGACGGCTGTTTTGAAAGACGCAGCGTTGTGCGTTCACAGGTGTGTGTGACCGCACCGCCGTCTGGTCACTTTACATCCAGCAGCACAGATTACGGAGGAGATGAAGCCGAATGTCTCCTCCGGATAAAAGGATGGAGCAACTGGGGTTTAGTGTCTGGGCCGATGTATTTACACGCGGGAGGGAATTGATGTTAAATGACTTGTGATATCGTCTTCTCCCCGACCCGCGTTACCTGTTGCCACGGTTACTATCAGGTTTCCTTATTAGTGCTGCACACCTGTGAAGCCGAGAGCCCAGCTGGGTCCGTTACATAAACACGTTATGCAGCTCGGATCCTGTTTCCCCTTCTGGTCCGGAGGAGACTTCATCCCATCATGTTGGCTAGCAGACATCTGAAGATACCGTACGACACTTTTCTGTATTAAAAAGTCGTAAAAAGGACTAAATAATAATAATAATAATAATAATCATTTATTTTATATAGCGCTTCTCAAGACACTCGAAGTCGCTTTACAGTTCAGAGTCCAGTAGTCATACACACACACAGTCATACCGGTGGTGGTAAGCTACATCAGTAGCCACAGCTGCCCTGGGGCAGACTGACGGAAGCGTGGCAGCCAATCTGCGCCTAAACCTAACTTTTAAAAGCTGTTTACATTATCCTAAATGTTTCCAACAATTTCCATCCATCCAACATTATATTTTGCCTATCCGGGGTTGGGGTTGCAACCACGTTGAACCCGATAAATCCTCCATTTTGAATTCAATTCAATTCAATTCAGTTTATTTGTATAGCCCAATTTCACAAATTACAAATTTGTCTCGGAGTGCTTTACAATCTGTACACATAGACATCCCTGCCCCAAAACCTCACATCGGACCAGGAAAAACTCCCAAATAACCCTTCAGGGGGAAAAAAAGGGAAGAAACCTGGAGGAGAGCAACAGAGGAGGATCCCTCTCCAGGATGGACAGATGCAATAGATGTAATGTGTACAGAAGGACAGATTTAGAGTTAAATACATTCAATGAATATGACAGAGTGTATGAATAGTTCATAGTAGGCATATTCCACGATGGAGACCTCCACGATCCATCAGGCAGATGGCGGTGGGGAGGAGGAGTGGGCGGAGTCTCAACAGGACAGTGGCGTAGTCATGAGCAGGAATTCCACGACCCAGACGATCCATCAGGCAGATAGGATCTATGCCGTCTCATAGGGTCCGATGACCCCATGAGACGTAAAGTCAAAAGGACTTCCGGGGAGAAAGCAGAGTTAGTAACGTGTGATTGAGAGATGAAAATTCATCCTTAAGGAGAGAAAAAAGAGGAGATAGGTGCTCAGTGCATCCTAAACGTCCCCCGGCAGCTATAAGCCTATAGCAGCATATCAAGGGGCTGGACCAGGGCAAACCTGATTCAGCCCTAACTATAAGCTCTGTCAAAGAGGAAGGTCTTAAGTCTACTCTTAAACGAGGTGACTGTGTCTGCCTCCCGGACTGAAATTGGCAATGTTTCATTTAATCGTCATTAGGGCTGCGAAATAATATATTCATGTTATGAACCCGAGAACGAGGGCGTTGGTTCGATGTTACGACGTTTGTGGGATGTCCACAACAAGTATAACGTACAACTAGTGGTTAGTTCCTCCGTGGTGGATGCAGGAAATGATAACTTACCAAGGAGCAAGGCAACGGAGATAAGCCCCGCCCCCTCACCCACGCAATTAAACCACAGATAGTCGGGAGTAACCCACGCGAGTAAAACATTGGAAATGAATGTTTTCTTCTTTTTTTTATCCGATTCATCGATTTATAGAAAAACGTATAATAATTAATAATAATCGTTGCAGCGTAGTCGTCATATTCCCTTTGCTCGTGATCTGGTATCCGTCAGACTCCGTCATCGATGGACCTTTTTTAGCCCCATTTTTTTTACGGTAGACTTTTAAAATCTTGGTGGTGTTGAACACGATTGTAGTCAATTACATCTTCAATTCAGTTTATTTTGTACATCCAAATATCACAACAATACGAATTTGCCTCAGAGGGATTTGACAATCCGTACAACATCCCTGACCTTTGACCTCACATCGGATCAAGAAAAACTCCCAAGAAATAAAAAACTGGCAGGAGGCCTCAGACCCAGCAGGCCCAATGGACCCGATGAGACGTGAAGTCACAAAGTCAGTGGGGAGGAAGCAGAGTTAATAATGTGTGATGGAGAGATGAAAATTCATCCATAAGGAGAGAGAGGAGAGGAGAGAGGTGCTCAGTGTATCCTAAACGTCCATAAGGAGAGAGAAGAGGAGAGAGGTGCTCAGTGTATCCTAAACGTCCATAAGGAGAGGAGAGAGGTGCTCAGTGTATCCTAAACGTCCATAAGGAGAGCGGAGAGGAGAGAGGAGCTCAGTGTATCCTAAACGTCCAAAAGGAGAGAGGAGAGGAGAGAGGAGCTCAGTGTATCCTAAGCGTCCATAAGGAGAGAGGAGCTCAGTGTATCCTAAACGTCCATAAGGAGAGAGGAGAGAGGAGCTCAGTGTATCCTAAACGTCCATAAGGAGAGAGGAGAGGAGAGAGGAGCTCAGTGTATCCTAAACGTCCATAAGGAGAGAGGAGAGGAGAGAGGAGCTCAGTGTATCCTAAGCGTCCATAAGGAGAGGAGAGAGGTGCTCAGTGTATCCTAAGCGTCCATAAGGAGAGGAGAGAGGTGCTCAGTGTATCCTAAACGTCCATAAGGAGAGGAGAGAGGAGCTCAGTGTATCCTAAACGTCCATAAGTAGAGGAGAGAGGTGCTCAGTGTATCCTAAACGTCCATAAGGAGAGAGGAGAGGAGAGAGGTGCTCAGTGTATCCTAAGTGTCCATAAGGAGAGGAGAGAGGTGCTCAGTGTATCCTAAACGTCCATAAGGAGAGGAGAGAGGAGCTCAGTGTATCCTAAACGTCCATAAGTAGAGGAGAGAGGTGCTCAGTGTATCCTAAACGTCCATAAGGAGAGCGGAGAGGAGAGAGGAGCTCAGTGTATCCTAAACGTCCATAAGGAGAGGAGAGGAGAGAGGAGCTCAGTGTATCCTAAGCGTCCATAAGGAGAGAGGAGAGGAGAGAGGAGCTCAGTGTATCCTAAACGTCCATAAGGAGAGAGGAGAGAGGAGCTCAGTGTATCCTAAACGTCCATAAGGAGAGCGGAGAGGAGAAAGGAGCTCAGTGTATCCTAAGCGTCCATAAGGAGAGAGGAGAGAGAGGGCTCAGTGTATCCTAAGCGTCCATAAGGAGAGAGGAGAGAGAGAGGGCTCAGTGTATCCTAAGCGTCCATAAGGAGAGAGAGAGAGAGGCTCAGTGTATCCTAAACGACCATAAGGAGAGAGAGAGAGAGAGGTGCTCAGTGTATCCTAAGCGTCCATAAGGAGAGAGAGAGAGGAGCTCAGTGTATCCTAAACGTCCATAAGGAGAGAGAGGAGAGAGGGCTCAGTGTATCCTAAACGTCTATAAGGAGAGAGGAGAGGAGAGGGCTCAGTGTATCCTAAACGTCCATAAGGAGAGAGGAGAGAGAGGTGCTCAGTGTATCCTAAGCGTCCATAAGGAGAGAGGAGAGAGGAGCTCAGTGTATCCTAAACGTCTATAAGGAGAGAGAGAGAGAGGGCTCAGTGTATCCTAAACGTCCATAAGGAGAGAGAGAGGAGAGGGCTCAGTGTATCCTAAACGTCCATAAGGAGAGAGAGGAGAGGAGCTCAGTGTATCCAAACATCCAGAAGGAGAGAGGAGAGGAGAGTAGCTCAGTGTATCCTAAACATCCAGAAGGAGAGAGGAGAGGAGAGGTGCTCAGTGTATCCTAAACGTCCATAAGGAGAGGAGAGAGGGAGCTCAGTGTATACTAAACATCCAGAAGGAGAGAGGAGAGGAGAGGAGCTCAGTGTATCCTAAACGTCCATAAGGAGAGAGAGAGGTGCTCAGTGTATCCTAAGCGTCCATAAGGAGAGAGGAGAGAGAGGTGCTCAGTGTATCCTAGCGTCCATAAGGAGAGGAGAGAGGAGCTCAGTGTATCCAAACGTCCATAAGGAGAGAGGAGAGGAGCTCAGTGTATCCTAAACGTCCATAAGGAGAGAGGAGAGAGGAGCTCAGTGTATCCAAACGTCCATAAGGAGAGAGAGAGGAGCTCAGTGTATCCTAAACGTCCATAAGGAGAGAGGAGAGAGAGGGCTCAGTGTATCCTCGTCCATAAGGAGAGGAGAGCTCAGTGTATCCTAAGCGTCCATAAGAGAGAGGAGAGAGGTGCTCAGTGTATCCTAAGCGTCCATAAGGAGAGGAGAGAGCTCAGTGTATCCTAAACGTCCATAAGGAGAGGAGAGTATCCAAGTTCAGTGTATCCTAAACGTCCATAAGGAGAGGAGAGGTGCTCAGTGTCCTAAACGTCCATAAGGAGAGGAGAGAGGTGCTCAGTGTATCCTGAACGACCATAAGTAGAGGAGAGAGGTGCTCAGTGTATCCTAAACGTCCATAAGGAGAGGAGAGAGAGTATGCGTATCTAAACGTCCATAAGGAGGAGAGAGGTGCTCAGTGTATCCTAAACGTCCATAAGGAGAGGAGAGAGCAGAGAGGAGCTCAGTGTATCCTAAACGTCCATAAGGAGAGAGGAGAGGAGAGCGTCCATAAGGAGAGAGGAGAGGGGAGGAGAGAGGAGCTCAGTGTATCCTAAACGTCCATAAGGAGAGAGAGGAGAGAGGAGCTCAGTGTATCCTAAGCGTCCATAAGGAGAGAGGAGAGAGGAGCTCAGTGTATCCTAAACGTCCATAAGGAGAGAGGAGAGGAGAGGAGCTCAGTGTATCCTAAATGTCCATAAGGAGAGAGGAGAGGAGAGAGGAGCTCAGTGTATCCTAAACGTCCATAAGGAGAGAGGAGAGGAGAGAGGTGCTCAGTGTATCCTAAGCGTCCATAAGGAGAGAGGAGAGAGGAGCTCAGTGTATCCTAAACGTCTATAAGGAGAGAGGAGAGGAGAGAGGAGCTCAGTGTATCCTAAAAATAAAAAATCCTAGTCATCTCGGCCATCTGGATCTTCAGTGATCAGAGAAAGGAGCCCTTCGATGTCTCCATGCACTCGGGTCAGCGTGACTCCTCACTGAGCACACTCCCATGACCCCCTGCTGGTTTATGACCTCACCAGTCCGTCTTTTGTTCATGTTTCAAAGGGAACTCAGGGCAGCGGTGCACTACCAAGAGGGACCCAAGAGGAACAATAGGTCGCCTTTGGTATTAAATGTTTTATTTTGAAGGGTTAACCAACACTTCCTGTATTGAAGACCATTTATCTGCATGTTTTTATCCTAATCTACAAGAAATAATGTCGCCAAAGAGCCGAGGGAAGGCGAAACAAAGGAGCCCCTCAAATGGCCCCTCACCCCGGAGGAGATAAAGACTCACTCGTCAAACTCCCAGCGACACCTGATCCTCTCCTCTCATTGGCTAACTCTCATTATCGTCTCTGCACAGATGCAGCAGATGGTGAACTCTGATTCTCGGTTCACCAGCAGCCAGCAGCCCATCGAGGCGGCTCTAGGACCCAGGAGCCAATCGGGCATGAGCCAGCAGAGCCAGTTGTCCACCATTAACCAATCACAGCTCGGCCTGAGTGGGAACTCCGTTACCCACAACTCCCCCTCACCGCCGGGAAGCAAGTCGGCCACGCCGTCTCCCTCCAGCTCGGCACACGAGGACGACAATGAGGACGGACTCAGGGTAAAGACAACACACACACACACACGCACACACACACATAAACACACACACATTGACAGACACACACACACATAGACAGACATACACACATGGACACACTCACGCAGATACACACATAGACACACTCACGCAGATACACACATGGACAGACACACACATAGAGACAGACACACACACAGATTTACACACACACACACACACACATAGATACACACTCACACACTCATATACCACATATATACACACAGACAGACACTGATATACACACACACATAGATACAGACACACACACATAGATACACACATAGACAGACAAAGACACATTAACAGACAAACACACACCTACACACACAGACACACATACATGGACAGACACTCACACACATACACGGATACACATAGACATACATACACACAGATATACTCACACATAGACAGACACACACACATACACACACACATAGATACACACATAGACAGACAAAGACACATTAGCACACACACCTACACACATACAGATTCACACACAAACACACCAAATAAAAACGCACACATGCACACACATAGATACACACACACACAGACAAACAGACACACACATAGATACACACACACAAGGATACACACACAGACAGACGGACAGTATCCTGTTTCTATGAGTCATATCTGGCTGGGCTGTAACAACCAGTTGTGTTATGCTGAGTGTGTGTGTGTGTGTGTGTGGACAGTTGTTATGTTAACATAAGTGTGTCATAATAGAGCCGTTCTCCCTGCATACCAACGAGATGGAGACCCTCTCTGTTCTCCTCTCGCTGAGCCGGAGTAACGCCTCATATTCTGGGGAATGTAACCATTACCTATGTTACCCTGGGTGTGTGTGGATGTGTGTGTGTGGATGGGTGTGTGTGGATGTGTGTGTGTGGATGTGTGTGTGTGGATGTGTGTCTGGGCAGCTTCATGAGCAGGTATCCAGGTAACGCCGGCTTCAGGAAGGGAAAACAAAATGGACATTGATGCTTTTGCCTTTACCAACTACTCCCACACACACACACACACACACACACACTACGGCTGCTTGTGTTGTGCAACATGGCGTCTGACTCATGTCGGTATGGGTTTGAGTTATCACGACAAATCTCCACATTTGTGTGTAGCGCCTTCCACACACGGCTCACACTGAAGCTCTCGACACGTGGAAGACGTCTGGTGACCTCACATGAGGCGCGCCTTCAAGTGGGAGGGGCTTAGCTGGAAGAGGTTACGTGCCGTGACCATCTAGATGTGACCAGCCGGGTGTTAGGTTGTTTATTTTGATTCTGTAGTCTTGAGCTTTAAATGAATACATATAGAAATATATTATAAGAGGACATTTTAGGGAGAATATTATTATTGTGAATGTGTTATGAAGCATAGGGGGACTGTTTACTCGATGCAAATTCAAATGGCAAGAATTAATGTTGCATGAGAGTGAATGTTAGTTATTAGTTCAGATTGTCGACTTTAATGCGGACAATAAGAGACGGGACTTTTATTGTGAAAATACTTGTTTAGCGACTTGACCGGAAGTGACGCTTTGACCCGGGGTTCGTGACCTTTGACCTCTCCATTTTGATATCGGACTTTTATCCAACAGGAAGGTGTTAGAGGCTGAACTACCTTTGAGAGGAGCTGATTGGCTGATTAGCGACTAAGACTCTGTACTGGGGAAAGATCGTTCTCTTTGGTCTTGACCCGGTCAGACAGCAACACCTGCTCGCTTCGAGCTCGTACCTGTGGAGCCCGGATCACCACGAAACCCACGATCCTGAGCCTCGATTGTTTGTTCACACTTCTTGCCATTAAATATTGTTAACCTTAATTCTCTCGAATCCGGAGCCTGATGTCCATCATCTGCCAAGAGCCCCGGTTCAGTTCCTCTCATACGGGCTTCGGTCGGTCCGGTTGAGTCCGCTGCCGTGGAGAAAAAGATCATCGTTTAAAAAAAAAATTTAAAAAGGAAAATATAATCCAGCGAGGTCTAGTCATCACACTCCCGTTCAAATCCCGCCTCCCTGAACCCGCGTTCTTCTTGACGCTCGCCGTTAAAGGTCAAGAAGTACCGAGCGCCGCCATCGGAGGAGGTCCGCTCGGCTCCCGAGCCTTTTTTAAGCCGAGCGGACCTCCTCCTCGTCTCGTCGCTCCGGAACACGACGAGTGGGTGGAGACTAAGCCGCAGAGGACCGACGGACACACTCATGACCGCCCGACGCACACGAGGTGAACACCAGGAGAGTGTGTGTGTGTGTGTGTGTGTGTGTGTGTGTGTGTGAGTGACGAGCTGGAGTCACACTCGTTATTTTATTTCCTATTTCCAGGGGAAATGAACAACAAATGAAACATTATTCTCATCGTCGGCGGATCGTTTGCTCGTGTCTGGACATCACCGCTCGGTCAGCTGTGCACTTCAAGATTGTTCTTTATTAATTGGAATCCGTTAATTGCTCATCAGGTGTGGCGGTTGAGCGTTGTCTCCACGTTCTCTGTGGTTAGCAGCCAATCACACGCCTCTCATGTCCGGAGGCCGACGGAGAGGCGTAGACCCGAGGCTCGGTCCGCTCCGAGGTCGTTTCGACGGCGTCGCGTCGGGGTCGCCGCGGGTCCGGATCTCGCCAAGCGAGGGAGAGCTCTGCCGACGGGCGTTCGTCTTCACGCCTCACTGAGGGCCGCGGGAAGGAGAGCGTGAGCGCGTGAGATCTACGCGCCGTATTTATTGGCGGGGGGGGGCCCTATTCACCGTGACGCCGCTGAACGGCGTGCCGGGTACAGCTCGCTTTCCGCCATTAGCCACGATATCAAGCGTGACACCGGCGAGCGGCGTGCCGGGAACGGCTCTCCGTCAACGCGGCACGACGTGCGATGCGTCCGTCCGCCTCTCGCCTCCCCCGGGTCCGACTCACCGTCCTCTCCTCCCCGCAGCTGGTCAGCGTCGCGGAGAAGAGGCCGGCAGCGGTGGACGTCTCCAAGAAGCCCAAGACGCCAAAGAAGAAGAAGCGAAAGGACCCCAACGAGCCGGTGAAGCCCGTGTCGGCCTACGCCCTGTTCTTCAGGGACACCCAGGCCAACATCAAGGCCCAGAACCCCAACGCCACCTTCGGGGAGGTGTCCAAGATCGTGGCCTCCATGTGGGACGGGCTGGGGGAGGAGCAGAAGCAGGTACGTCCTCCACCGAGAGGTCGGCCCGTCGACCCCCGTCACGGGAACACGAGCCGGTCGGCGCTGGTAGACGGCCGTGTTCGCCGGGGGGAGACGTGAGCCCCCTGACGGCCGCACGCCGCCCTCCTGCCGTCGACGACTTGAAGCAACATCATTGTTCTGAATGTGAGATCGAGGTGAGAGGTCAAGCGTTTGTGTTTCAGTTGTACAAGAAGAGGACAGAGACGGCCAAGAAGGAGTATCTGAAACAACTGGCAGCCTACAGAGCCAGTCTGGTCTCCCAGGTACTACACACACACACACACACACACACACACAGTGATAATCCAAGTCCTGGGCATGTAACTGGTGCCTTAAAGGGGTAGTGTGGATGTTGTACGAGGAGCTTCTCCACAGTCGGTGCATGGCTTCATCAGATGGAGCTAAGAGATGCTGAGGACGTAGTTTAGACACAGAGGACACGCCCCCTTCTGATGTGATGTGAAAGTGAAAGTGAAAGTGATCTCTCTGGTCTTTCTGATTTTCAGAGCTACAACGACCCGTCCGACATGAAGCCGCCCCACTCCTCCTCCACCCCCCCCTCTTCCTCCAACTCCATGTTCACACCCAAGCCCTCGGTCTACCCTGGTCACCCGGGCCAGCACCACTCCTCCGGCTCAATGGCCCACCCCCACCCCCACCCTCACCCCCACCCTCACTCTCACTCTCACCCTCACTCCCATCCTCACCCCCACTCCCACCCTTCCCATCCCCACCAGCACCCGAACATGTACATGCCGTACCCTCACCCGTCCCACGCCTCCAGCCCCGGCCTCAGCCCCCACCTGCCCCCCCCTCCCCACACCCAGCTCCACCCCCAGCTGCAGGCTCTGTCCTCCAGAGAGAGCGGCCCGCGGCCCAGCGGCCCCCACCAGGGCGTGCTGTCCCTCGGCGGCATGGCGGCGGCGTCCCCCCCCCCTCTCCAGGTGAGCCCCCCCCTCCACAGCCAGGCGCACCTAGGGGGGCTGCACAGTCCACACCACCAGCACCACCAGCACCACCAGCACCAGCAGCAGCTCAGTGGACACGCGCTGGGAATGACACACTCGCCCGGCATCCCGCAGGTCGGTCATGTTGTGTTTGTTGATGTTGTGTTTGTTGATGTCGATGTCAGTGAATCAGAGGGGAAGTCGTTCTCTCTAAATACTTTCACACCTTAAGAACAGGAAACAGAAAGGAACTACTTTCTGCTGCGGAGTAATACACGTGTGGTGCTCTAGTGAACGATGTGGGCGTGTGTCTGTGTGTCTGTCTTTGTGTCTGTAAGTCTGTGTCTGTGTGGGTCTGTGTGTGTGTGTCTGTTTTTGTGTCTGTAAGTCTGTGTGTGTGTGTGTGAGTGTGTAAGTGTGTGTCTGTGTGAGTGTGTCTGTGTGTCTGTGTGTGAGTGTCTGTGTGTGTGTGAGTGTGTCTGTAAGTCTGTGTCTGTGCGTGTGTGTGTGTGTGTGTGATCTGGTCACAATAAACCAGAGTGTGTGTGTTCATGGTAATGAAGGAAGCCGTCACCCAGGGCAACAGATGATGAGTTTTTAATGGACAACAATGAGAGAGGAGCAGACACTTCACGCTCTGACACACACACACACACACACACACACACACAAACACACAGTTCCTTCTGCTTTCAGTGTTTATGGGATGTTGAAACACGTAGCAGACTCACCAGTCACTCTACCAGTGTAACCATCACATTGTACTGGGTTGGACATTTTTAATTAGAAAGATATCAATAAATGATTTTCAGGCAGAGCAAGGTGTGCGTGTATATATATTTATATATATTTTTTAAATATATATTTTTATATATATGTATATATACATATGTATTTTTATATATTTATATATATATTTTTCGTATATAGATATTTATATCTATATTTACATACATATATATTTTTATTTTTTTATTTCTTTATATACATATTTATATTTATATATATGTATTTTTATATATTTATATATATTTTTTATATATATATATTTTCAATTTGTACAAATACATATATATTTTTATATATACATATTTATATGTATTTATATATATTTATATTTGTATGTATATTTTTATATATTTATACATAAAAATGTATATATATTTATATATATATATATTTATACCAATTATTAACGACCATCTTTATGGATGTTTATATTATTAATGACCTTTTTCTTTTCTCATGTCTGACGTCCACTCAGACCTCGTCCTCAGCTCACAGCATCTGGCTGATTTAAAAGCTGCTGAGCGGTGAATGAAGACAGAGGAATATATCAGCAGAGGACACGCACACACACACACACACACACACTCACACACTCACACACACTCAGAGGGGGAGGGTGCATCAGCATTTCCTTGACGCAGACTTGAGCGTAACTCCATTAATCTGATGGTCCTCAACATGCAGGATCGTTTCATCACAGGAGTTCGTTTTTGGGGTGCGCAGCTATTTCTACTTCCTGTCTGTGTGAAGTGAATCGGCCCGTTGATGTTCACGACATGAGGAAGAGGATGAAGAGCTGGGTCTCCTCAGATCCTCACGCTCACACCCCTTCTACCCCTGGTTTATAGTGCACCTTCAAATCCCCTCTCCTCTCTCTCTCTCTTCTGTTTCTTTGCATATTTCTCTGAATAAAAAGAGGGATCCGAATGAAGAGAAGAGAGCAGTGGAAGAAGGAGAGGACACAGGGACGGAGCCCTAAACTTTTCTCTTTTCTCTCCACGAGTGAAGACTAAGAAATGATGGGGGAAGGGTAGAAAGAGAGGGAGAGAGGGGGGGAAGAGAGAGAGAGACAAAAGAGGCAGATGGGGTCTTTGTGAAGGAGTGAAGGAGAAGAATTTGCTCGACAATGGATGAATATGTGAGGTAGAGGAGGAGAGGGGGGAGAACCCAACCACCTGCTGTCCTCCTCTTTCTCCTCTTTCACTCACAACACTGAGATTAACTTCCCTTTCAGCCTCTCGCTGCTGCTTGTGTGTGTGTGTGTGTGTTATTCTCTCACACACACACACACACACACGGTATGTGTCACTGCACTCGTTTTTCTCCCTTTCCATCTCTCTCTCCTCCCTCAAGTGTCTCATGGTTAAAGACGTGCTCTCCTCCTCCTTCTTGCTCCTCTCCTCTTACCTTTTCATCTCCTCCCCCCCCCCCTCACACCGCCAAGGAGATGATGAAATCAGCAACAACTCTGTAATTACTGCCCGTGAACCTACGACTGATACGTTACTCCTTTTGACTCGGAGCGCCTCCTCTCACCAGAGTCACGAGGAGGAGCTGCCGGTCGCTCCTCGGGGTCTCTGGGTTCTTTCAGGCTGAAGGAGAACACCGAGGAGAACACGAGCGCCCCACAGCCGGGAGGAGAGGAGTTCACTTCCTCATTGACGTTGGAAACGTCCGTTATCAGAATGATGACCTGAGCGTCTCCTGAAGACGCGAGGTCACATGACCTCAGGCGAGGGAGTGAGCGTGTCGCTCCTCCCCAGGAAACTTCTCTGCATCAGTTTGAGAGACGATCCCAACGGGATGATTCTCAGAGAGCCGTCCAATCAGAGGGACTCTGGTGCTCAGGCCACAGGGGCCGCCACAACCCCCACGATGACACGATGACTCGGCGCCGTGTTGAGATCCAGCCGCTGACCCCGTGGTGTTTAACCCCGCCCTCTCTCCTCCAGGGTTACCATGACTACCAGCAGCTCGGAGGAGGCATGCTCAACGGAGGAGCGGTGATGTCATCATCGGTGGACTACCACCAAATGGCTCGACATACGCCCAACCAGCAGCAACCCTCTCTGGACTGGGGTACCGATTACCACGGCAACGGGTAGGTGTCTCCGGAGTGACCTCCTCCTCCTCCTCCTCCTCCTCACCTTGTCGTGTACTTCCTGTGACCCACTCCTCACTCCTCTCTCCTCCTCCAGCAGCGGCCTGCAGAGAGACAAACCGCTCTACCTGAGCTAATCAGGACGGACTCCAACCGAGCCCTCCGACTGCCAACCCCCGCCCCCCACACACACACACACACACACACACCAAAATCCAGCTAGTCCAGCCCTGACCCACGGGGGACCCCACCACCTCCGAGCAGCAGACCAGCGGGTCGGCCCCGGGTCCCTCGCCTCGGGGCCGCGAGGCCCAGGGAGCAGGAGGCTGGTCTGAGATCTGTTGTTGGCTGTATTTGTTTTTTACTGACCGTTTACAGCACAAGAAATGTTGTGCTTTGAATTTTAAATTGTGCATACAAGCGAGGAGCGGCGGTGTGATGATGATGATGATGATGATGATGATGATGGGTGTAAATACTCCAACCTCCCTCAGAAAGGAGACAGTCTGTCTAATTTCCTGTCTGCTCTTAAAAAAGAAGAAAAGAAATGAAGAAGAAGAAGAAGAGAGCCCCATATCTCGCCCCTCACTTTGTAAAGATGGCGTTTACGTCAGTCCCAAAGGAGCCGAGTGTAAATCGCTGTAACATAGATAGTTTGAGCGGTCGCTCTTTCTTTCCTTCTGACCTCGTAGTTTCTGTTCCTCCTCCAGGAACAACGGGCCGACAACCAAATACCACGCGGCGTTCCATAAAGACGGCGAGCGGCGATGAAGAGCAGGGTGATGAAGAGCAGGGTGGAAACTCACTTCATTGTGTTTTAAAAGTCCTGCAAGTCAATGAAATGTCAACCACTTCTTTGTTGGAGGGGGAAAGAAGAAGAAAGGAGAAAAAAAGAAAAGAAACAAAAATACTCCTTTGTACATGACGCCTCCTCCTCCTCCTCCTGGCATATGTTCGCTGATGATGTCGATTCGGATCCAAACTGCACGTGCGTGTGAGTGTGTGTGAGTGAGTGTGTGTGTGAGTGTGAGTGTGAGTGAGTGTGTGAGTGAGTGTGTGTGAGTGTGTGTGAGTGTGAGTGAGTGTGTGTGTGAGTGAGTGTGTGTGTGAGTGTGAGTGTGAGTGAGTGAGTGTGTGTGAGTGAGTGTGTGTGTGAGTGTGAGTGAGTGTGTGTGAGTGTGTGTGTGAGTGTGTGTGTGAGTGTGTGTGTGTGTGTGTGTGTGTGTGTGTGAGTGTGTGTGTGTGAGTGTGTGTGTGAGTGTGTGTGAGTGTGTGCGTGTGTGACGGGCAGGCAGAGCGGCTGATTGGCTGCATGGTCTCTTGTCTTCTCTTCTCAGAGGCTATTTAAGAAACTATAACTGTTGCTGGGTTGGCTGTGTTTTAATATTGTTGTTTTTAATCAAATAAAGTTTTGTTTTAGTGTTGATGATGATGATGATGATGATGGCGAGGGACACATCTCTCTCTCTGCTCTGTATCGCTTTGTATTAATGTGTTTATTTTGGCAGATGAAAGGACTCTGGGCAACAACAACCATGAAGATTTTCTTATTTTTAGATTCTAATAATGTGTTTGAGAATAAAGTGGCGCTGCATTGATGTGCAGCCATTACTCCAGAGCCGGCCTCCTCTTCCTCTTTGTGTGCGACAGCTCTAACGAACCCAAACCCGTACGATACACACACACTTCCTGTCTCGGCCTTTTGCGTTACAATCGTCTTTGAAGTTTCACTCGATGTGTATTTCTAACCTCGGGTCGAGATAAGTTTGAACAAAAGTCAAATCTGACTTCCTGTGATAATGGAAGTTTATTTCATAATGAGCAGAAATGAAATGTTTTAGTGGCTCCTGTCAGAATAAATAATAATAATAATAATACCTGAGCACTTCCTCAGGAGTCGGTGGAGACCAGAACCGAAAAAGCTGAAAGGAAAACAAGCACCACTTTATATTTTATATTTAACTTGTTTATACATCTCATGTCCAGTATTTCCATTTCCAGAAGGAAGCCGCCTGCAGTGGTTGTGTGGGCGAGTCGGAGCCCACCGAGCTTCTCTTTTCACACACACACACACACACACACCTGCCTGAGGACACGGTTATATTCCTGCTCACAGTACAGGTGCTGGTGTCGTTTCAGGCTCATCAATCATCTCATATCGGCGTGAGTTCAATACTTTGATCCATTTCCAACTCAACTGAGTCAAACCTCCAGCCGGGGAACCGGAAGCTCTTCAAAACACGGCTGAATTCTCAGTGACGGCTGTATAATGTCAACATTATACAGAATCTCTACAAATTGGTTCGGTTTCGTCCTCTGAGGCTTTCCTGAATAAATTAGTCACTTTTCTTTTTGTACAATAACGTGTTGAAGCAGATTCTTTAATTGCTAATTTAATGCTTTAATTACATTTGGAGTCCAGAATGTGACATTTCACTTCCATCTTGTCATGAAGCCTTCAGTAGAGAACCGGATTCCTTTGTGTGTGTGTGGGCAGGTGCACACTGCCCCCTAGAGGCAACACGGGAGGGCTGCAGCTAGTTCCTACTCAGGTGCACACTGCCCCCTAGAGGCAACACAGGAGGGCTGCAGCTAGTTCCTACTCAGGTGCACACTGCCCCCTAGAGGCAACACGGGAGGGCTGCAGCTAGTTCCTACTCAGGTGCACACTGCCCCCTAGAGGCAACACGGGAGGGCTGCAGCTAGTTCCTACTCAGGTACACACTGCCCCCTAGAGGCGACACGGGAGGGCTGCAGCTAGTTCCTACTCAGGTGCACACTGCCCCCTAGAGGCGACACGGGAGGGCTGCAGCTAGTTCCTACTCAGGTGCACACTGCCCCCTAGAGGCGACACGGGAGGGCTGCAGCTAGTTCCTACTCAGGTGCACACTGCCCCCTAGAGGCAACACGGGAGGGCTGCAGCTAGTTCCTACTCAGGTGCACACTGCCCCCTAGAGGCGACACGGGAGGGCTGCAGCTAGTTCCTACTCAGGTGCACACTGCCCCCTAGAGGCAACACGGGAGGGCTGCAGCTAGTTCCTACTCAGGTACACACTGCCTCCTAGAGGCGACACGGGAGGGCTGCAGCTAGTTCCTACTCAGGTACACACTGCCCCCTAGAGGCAACACGGGAGGGCTGCAGCTAGTTCCTACTCAGGTACACACTGCCTCCTAGAGGCAACACGGGAGGGCTGCAGCTAGTTCCTACTCAGGTGCACACTGCCCCCTACAGGCGACACGGGAGGGCTGCAGCTAGTTCCTACTCAGGTGCACACTGCCCCCTACAGGCGACACGGGAGGGCTGCAGCTAGTTCCTACTCAGGTGCACACTGCCCCCTACAGGCGACACGGGAGGGCTGCAGCTAGTTCCTACTCAGGTACACACTGCCCCCTAGAGGCGACACGGGAGGGCTGCAGCTAGTTCCTACTCAGGTGCACACTGCCCCCTAGAGGCAACACGGGAGGGCTGCAGCTAGTTCCTACTCAGGTACACACTGCCCCCTAGAGGCGACACGGGAGGGCTGCAGCTAGTTCCTACTCAGGTGCACACTGCCCCCTAGAGGCAACATGGGAGGGCTGCAGCTAGTTCCTACTCAGGTGCACACTGCCCCCTACAGGCGACACGGGAGGGCTGCAGCTAGTTCCTACTCAGGTGCACACTGCCCCCTAGAGGCGACACGGGAGGGCTGCAGCTAGTTCCTACTCAGGTGCACACTGCCCCCTAGAGGCGACACGGGAGGGCTGCAGCTAGTTCCTACTCAGGTGCACACTGCCCCCTAGAGGCAACACGGGAGGGCTGCAGCTAGTTCCTACTCAGGTACACAAACTTCCACATAACACTAACAGCTTTTCCCTTTTTTCCGTGACTGATTTGGTGAATAATGAGTCCCTTTTGGACCGTTTCAGTACTTGTAGGAGGTGAGATGAAAAGTAAAACCATTTAATTTAAAGAGAAACAGGACTTGAATCGACCTGCACTGAGTTGGGAGCCCTGGATACCGTGAGGGCGTTTAACCCCCCCACGTCTACATATATTTTTATGATCTGCCTTTTTAAAATTCTGCCTCAACCCTCACGTTAACCTAATCTTCAGGAGCAGCAGCCGTTTAATTCAATTCAGTGTATTTTATAGAGCCCAATATCACAAATGACTAATTATCCTCAGAGGGCTTTTACAATCTGTACACATACGACATCCCTGACCTTTGACCTCACATCAGATCTGGAACAACTCCCAAGAAATAGAAAAAAATCCTTTCAGGGGGAAAAGAAGTGAAGAACCCTTCAGGAGAGCAACAGAGAAGGATCTCTCTCCAGGCTGGAGAGAACAATAGATGTCATGTGACTAGATGAACAGAGTTACATAAACACTTTCAAAGAGTATAGAGCGAGACGGATACTTCTCCCCGGACCAGAAACATGACTCTGGACGGACGGTAACGAAGAAGCTACTCGCTAACATGTTCAAGGGGATGATGTCGACAACGGCCACGAGCGACCTCGTAACGCAGGTTCAAGTTGTTGCCCGTAGCATTTTAGCATCGGGTGAAAATAAATGACGGACTAGTTTCTGTCCGATGGGACGGATTGTTTACGCCACAGAACCGAAAGAGGAGGCAGTTCTTGTTCAAGAAGCAAAGTGAGTCAGCGTCATGGATAAAGGTGACGCCCGTGTGAAGGTAAATGTTCGGCGAGCGTAAACCGACCCGCCTGTCGGCGGCGTTCAGAGGTCGGCCGCGTGACCGGCGACACCCAACGCGCCGTGAGCGGACGCCGCGGTGCCAGAGACCGAAACCCGACCCGGCAGTGACACCTAGAAGCCGCTCCGACCAGCGCGGGTCAAAGTTCCGGCCGTCTCAGATGGCTTTGTGCTCGGGTTCGTGGGCGGCCTCGACCACTGAACTGTAAATATGTCGCTGCTGTTCTGTCACCTCGTCTCCGTGTCTCCGGGGCTTCGGGACACTGAGTCGGACTGCCTCCTTCTGACAGGCGCCGGACTTCTAATTCAGAGGTTATGTACGATCGAGGGATTGTCTCCACGAGGCTCTCAACGTGGCGACGGGGGAGCTTGAGTCGCACAGCTAACGGTGCTAACAGCTAACGGTGCTAACAGCTAACGGTTCTAACAGCTAACGGTGATAACGTTGAACAATGGCAGCAGTGCTAACAGGGCGCGGCGCAGAGTGGAGCGCCGGCCATTAGCTAGCCAGTGGTGCATGCTTACATGCACTAGCATGCACTGGTATGTACTAGCATGGCCTAGCTATGTTAACAAATTACAGAAAAGGTCAGATTACAACACACACAAATACACAGATAGTCGTTGTTTGATTCTATATTAATGCTCTGAATATCGAATTTAGCTCATTTTAGGTTGACCAGGGCAATCGAAATGTTATATTTATACATAAAAATCAATAGCATTCTATTTTAGTCCAGTATCTCTGTGTACACTTTTATAACAAACAACAGATATTGACAAAAATAATGACATCAAGTTATCTGTTCCTGAGCTGTTGAACATATCACATGACCTTCATCAGTTAGCTTATCATTTTGTTTTGATCATGTGAGCCCAGGAGGAAGCGACCACACAGGCCTCGATTGTTAAGTCAATGGTTTCTAAGATCAAGAATTAACTTTGAAACTTCAGGATTGTGAGGCATGTGAAACTCAACTTGTAATCCAACATGGACGAGATGCTCAGAAAAGAGACAACTTGAGGCTCAAAGCTCCAACTCATCGACTAAAGGCAGAGCGTTGTTTGTTGTTCACTGTAATGAAGGTCAACAATGAACTTTGAAAGTCAAAAATAGTCTTTTTAGTACATTTTTATATTTACAAAAATAAAACTACAGCAAACATCTGTGAAACCCTTTCTAACAGTACCTGACATCACACTAAGAACCTATGACAGCATCAGTCTCAGTGACACGACCAATCCATCACATTCAATCCATCACATATGACAGCAGCAGCTAGAGTATCTTCCTCTCGAGGGCGGTGGGGGGTCGGCTGGACGTCTTCTCAGGAAGCACCAGCCTCAGCTTCCTCCTGGGGGAGGATCCCTCTTCCTCTGACAGGTACTCCTGCTGCAGCAGGGCGTCCCCCGTGGACGTCACACTCGGAGTGGACATACTGGGCGCAGAGCCACCGGACACACTCACACCCGCTCCCTGCACGCCGCCTCCGGGCGACCCTGCAGCAGGTCCTTCAGTGAGGGCAGCACCCCCAGCGGACAGGTGGACCGTGGACCCAGCGCGCACACCCTCGGTCTCCGTCTGACGGTTGTTGTTTGACAGATTCTCCACTGTGGTCACCGCTCCATGAGCCGGAGGGGTCGGCCAAGACAAACTATTTACATGTGGAGGTGCCTGAGTTTGGAGATTGGGATGCACTCCCTCCCCAGTCTGAAGGCCTGGTCCCTGGGCTCCAGCCTCCAGAGGAGAGCTATCTGGAGGGGGCCTGCTTTGCAAGAGCGACTGCATGGGTGCAGCTGGGTTGGCTGCTAAACCCGAGGCTAGTCCTGCAGGCTGGGAGGTTTGGAGAGGAGAGCTATGGGTTGCACTTGCTCGCAAAGGGTTAGCATAGTCAGTGTTAGCTAGAAGGGAGGGAGCAGGAGACGTGAGGCCTTCCCCCGGTTGCCGACTGAGGCGCTCTGGGGCGGCGCTTGGAGCCATGTTCGGCCCACTGATGCAAGGAGCAACAGGATTGGCTGGACCACTGGGGAACAGTGATCCCGGGGCCATGGTGCTGAGCAACAAGTTCCCTCCTTGAAGAGAGAGGCTGCTGCCAGTCAGCTGGGAGAGGTTGGTCGTGTGATTGCCAGAGAGGGAGACGGGATACTGCGGGGATAGCTGAGCACTCCCCAGAACCAGTCCAGCTCCCTGGTACTGAAGACTCCCACCCTGCAAGTTGTGCCCCTGACCAATGGCAAGAGCAGGGGCCGATTGGTCGGCGGTGTTGGCGGTATCGCTTAGATGGGAGTTCTCTGGGGGAGGAGCCTCTCCCTGGTTCTCCTGTGGACGCACCTGCTCGCCTTTTTCCTGCGTAGAGGACATGTTTCCATCCTGTTCTTCTTCTCCTCTGTCTTCCTCTTTCTTCTCTTTCGCGGCATCCTCTGTCGATCCTTTGGTCTTGGATCTCTTCGTTTTCTGACCAGACTCATTCGTCCTTCTGTCTTTACTCTTCTTTGAGCCGCTTCTCTCCGAGTGGTGCAGCTCCGTTTTCCTCTTGGGATGGACTTTGCCTTTCCGTAGCGGGTTCAAGTTCAGTTTAACCTTCACGAGCCGACTTGACTGGACTTTAGCTTTATCTCTTTTTCCTCTGTCCTTGTGTCGGGAGCTCCTCGCCTCCTCCTCCCTCTTGTCCTCGCCTCGACTGCTTCCTTGCTCTCGGATTCTCGAACTCTCCAGGTCAAACGTTGCGTTTCTTTGTTCTCTTCTCAACTCTGTGTTCCTCGTCGTGTCAAACTGCTTGTGGTTAACATTCTTCACCCTGTCCTGAGGATGGACGCCTTCCAACCGAGCCGAGTCTCTCTCGTGGGTGTGAATCCTCCCTCGTCTCGGGGTCTGCTCTGGAGGTCTGCTCGTCCTGTGGCAGCTCTCACAGTGCACCGGCTCATGTCCTCGGCTCTTCCCTTCCATCTCAGTCCTGTTGACCTCCCCGATGTCTCTGTTTGCCTGAGCGAAGGCTTCTTTCCGTGGATGTGAGGAAGAGTTGGAGTTGCCACGAGGAAGATGTGTGTTATGTGTGTCCCTGCCTACCATTCCCTCCTCAAGCCTCCTCCTTTCTTCCTCCGTCATCATCCTCATTCTCCTCTTCTCTCTCTCCCTCTCCGTCTCCATCCCTCCATTGGTCCTGTTGGTCCATCTCATCGGGTTCGATCCCGTCCCTCTCTGTGCTTTGGTGCTGCAGTCCGGACACCTGAACTGGCTGTTCTCATCAGTTCTGTACCCAAACTGGCCGCCATGGCCATCTGCCCATGGGTCCAAGGCCACGGCCTCCCTGTCCCAAGGCTGGCTTCTCTGTGCTTGCCAGAAGAGGCCCCTCCTCTTTTCATCAACATCGGGTTGATTGACAGGTTGATTCACCGCCGTGCTGCTTCTCTCTTCTTCGTCTTCTTCTTCTTCCTCTTTCTGTCTTTTACTTTCTTTCAGTTTCTTCCTACGAGACACTTGATAGTTGATCAGGACTCCCAGCAGGGTCAAGCAAACTCCCCCTGAAGAACAGCAGGACGGGGAGGGTCTTTACATTCATCTTTACAGATCTCCTTCCACCTCATATGAATGAAAGCTTAGCAGTGAGAGCGTTTGTTCACAACAAGCATCTAAACCCACAGAGGTATAGCCTCGGGTATCGTTATTGTGTCCCAGCGTCTAACGCCACATGAGCCTTCCCAACAAGGGGTGACACGGAGTTTGCAGTAAGTAGTGAACAGTAGGTGGAGTCAGTTACCGAGCTGGCTAGCTTGCTAATTTCTCACTGTTTAATTGCTAATAACTGTCTGCCCTCCTTCCCTCTGGGAGGAGCTACAGGAACCGTTTATTCCCCTCAGCGGTCCACAGCCTCGACTCTGCACCACGTTGACAGCCCCCCCCCCCCCCCCCCCCATCCCTATCCCCTCCTCCCTTCCATCATCGCCAACCCCTCTCCACACCCTCCCCCAATCACACTGCACCTTAAATGTCTAAATATAATCATTTGCACTTTTGGCTTTTGGTTTGCTGTTTATATATATTTGTACATTTCCACTGTTGACCATATCTGCACTGCATTTTTATGTATTTATTTATTTATGTATGTATGGTATCCTGCTTCTTTGCCCTCTCTGGTCAGATGTAAAACTACATTTCGGTGCCCCAGTGCCTTTACTCTGTGCAATGACAATAAAGTTGAATCTGAATTGGTGGCTCGGTTAGCTCTGTCAACAAGTAAACTAACTAGCCTGTTAGCAGTTAGCAGCCTTGCTAGCCCGCCAACCAGCTCGCTGACAAGTTAAACCGAATAAAATGCAGGTAATGGCCACTAAATAAGACAAAGTTACAGTTTGCAAACTCCTGTTTTATATGTATAAGCCTTTAAAATGTAATTATGTTTTATTTTGTTCAATACATTGCAAATGGGAAATGTGTGTTTGCAATTAAACTCAGTCCAATGCGTTTTTTTCGCTGATATTATTTATAAGCATTTTAAATCTAATTCTCTTTTTCCGTTGAACTAGTTAGTGACATCATGGCACAGCTGAACACATCTAACCATTTCTCCATTGTTTGCGTCTCATTCTCACCGATGAAGCAGATGACTGCGGCGACGGTCAGATCTCGGGCGTAGCGCTGAGGGGGAACGCCGCCTCTCGCCTCGATCCGCAACGTGATGTTCTGATTGGACGGGACACAGTTGGCCTCGGTCAGCTCCAGCACGGTGGTCACGCACACCATCGTACGGCCATTATAGAGGGTCTGAGAGACGTCAGACGAGTCAACTTAGCATTCAAATGACCGAAGCTTGAAATAGGCTTTTATCGACATTCGGGTAGAATCTCTTATTTTTCATTCCAATCATCAAGAATAAAGCAATTACTCCAGTAATTTTCCCGCTCTGTTTTAATTGTCATGTGTCAGTTCCTGAAACATTGGAAGTGTGTCCAGGTTGAAGAAGAAGTAGAAAAAGAACAAGAAGAAGAAGAAAAAGAAAAAGAACAAGAACAAAAGAAGAAGAAGAATAAAAAGAAGAAGAATAAAAAGAAGAAGTAGAAAAAGAACAAGAACAAGAACAAACGAAGAAGAAGGAGAAGAAGAACAAGAACAAAAGAAGAAGAAGGAGAAGAAGAACAAGAACAAAAGAAGAAGGGGAACAAAGAACAAGAAGAAGAACAAGAACAAAAAAAGAAGAAGAAGGAGAAGAAGAAGAAGAGGAAGAAAAGAAGAAGAAGAAGAAGAAGAACAAAAGAAGAAGAGGAGGAAGAAGAAGAGGAAAACCTTTCCGGCTGCAGCGTGAGGCGGTCAGCAGCCGGTCAGCAGCTCCAGGCGTTGAGCTGCAGGTTGAGGAGCGTCAGGGAGGAGAAGGCCAGGAGGTTCCTGGACAGGTCCAGAGTCCACAGCCCCACCAAGCCCCGAAGCTAGGGTCAGAACACTGAATAACTACTGCATCATAGGTCTATAGATATGTAATACTGGACATTAATGGAAACTGAACTTCCAAGAAAGTATGAAAAAAAGCAAAGTGCAAGATAAAAGAATGTATTGAACACATGAAAGAAAATCTACCAACCTGTTGCTATGCAGATGGTGGATGAGGGTTCCGGACAGGTCCAGACTCTCCAGACCTTCCAGGTCCGTCAGAGGAAAGGAATCAGAGCCCAGGCTGGTCAGCAGGTTCCCCTCCAGCTGCAGGCGGCGCAGGGCCCTGCTGCCTCGGATCTGACCAACACAGAGTCCAGGGAAACGGTCCGGACTTCATTCAGATGTGTGTCGTTGTCTCGGCACAGGAAGTACAAACGTAATCATCGTGACGCGTCAATAGGACGATCTCTCATTGGGTGAGGATGACTAACTGCTTCCTCTTCGGCACAGGTGTCAAACACAAGGCCCGCCGGCCGAATCCGGCCCACCGCGTCATTATATTTGGCCCCTGGCGGCTTGAAAGACACGTGATCACCTTTTCTTCAAGAGATTTAAGACAAATATCCTATGCTTTTAATTTGAAGGTTTCAAATTAAATCGATTCATGTTATCATATTAGAGAAATGTTCTTATGTGCGATATTCCTACACTCAAATAAACAATAATCAAATGCAAAGAGAGATATTTAACAATATATTCAGGAGTACTTCATACAGTGTTTCAGTGAAAATGAGTTTGACGCCCCTGCTCCCCGGAGTCCTTGTGACTTCACGTCTCAGAGGGTCCATTGGACCTGGTGGTTCTGATGCCATGGCGCTGCTGATGCCCCGCCCCCTCGTCCTCTCTACCTCCACCTGATGGATCATGGAGGTCTGGATCATGGTCCATGCCTACTACCAACTATTCATACACTCTGTCAGACTCATTGAATATGTTGTAATGACTCCTTCTGGTCACATGACATCTATTTATCATCAGGTCACATGACATCTATTGTTCATCAGGTCACATGACATCTATTTATCATCTGGTCACATGACATCTATTGTTCATCTAGTCACATGACATCTATTGATCATCTGGTCACATGACATCTATTGTTCATCAGGTCACATGACATCTATTTATCATCTGGTCACATGACATCTATTGTTCATCAGGTCACATGACATCTATTGTTCATCTGGTCACATGACATCTATTGTTCATCTGGTCACATGACATCTATTGTTCACCTGGTCACATGACATCTATTGTTCATCTGGTCACATGACATCTATTGTTCATCAGGTCACATGACATCTATTGTTCACCTGGTCACATGACATCTATTGATCATCTGGTCACATGACATCTATTGTTCATCAGGTCACATGACATCTATTGATCATCTGGTCACATGACATCTATTGTTCATCTGGTCACATGACATCTATTGTTCATCTGGTCACATGACATCTATTGTTCATCTGGTCACATGACATCTATTGTTCATCTGGTCACATGACATCTATTGTTCATCTGGTCACATGACATCTATTGTTCATCTGGTCACATGACATCTATTGTTCATCAGGTCACATGACATCTATTGTTCATCTGGTCACATGACATCTATTGTTCATCTGGTCACATGACATCTATTGATCATCTGGTCACATGACATCTATTGTTCATCTGGTCACATGACATCTATTGTTCATCTGGTCACATGACATCTATTGTTCATCTGGTCACATGACATCTATTGTTCATCTGGTCACATGACATCTATTGTTCATCTGGTCACATGACATCTATTGTTCATCTGGTCACATGACATCTATTGTTCATCTGGTCACATGACATCTATTGATCATCTGGTCACATGACATCTATTGTTCATCTGGTCACATGACATCTATTGATCATCTGGTCACATGACATCTATTGATCATCTGGTCACATGACATCTATTGATCATCAGGTCACATGACATCTATTGATCATCTGGTCACATGACATCTATTGATCATCTGGTCACATGACATCTATTGTTCATCTGGTCACATGACATCTATTGTTCATCTGGTCACATGACATCTATTGTTCATCTGGTCACATGACATCTATTGTTCATCTGGTCACATGACATCTATTGTTCATCTGGTCACATGACATCTATTGTTCATCTGGTCACATGACATCTATTGTTCATCTGGTCACATGACATCTATTGTTCATCTGGTCACATGACATCTATTGTTCATCTGGTCACATGACATCTATTGTTCATCAGGTCACATGACATCTATTGTTCATCTGGTCACATGACATCTATTGTTCATCTGGTCACATGACATCTATTGTTCATCTGGTCACATGACATCTATTGTTCATCTGGTCACATGACATCTATTGTTCATCTGGTCACATGACATCTATTGTTCATCTGGTCACATGACATCTATTGTTCATCTGGTCACATGACATCTATTGTTCATCTGGTCACATGACATCTATTGTTCATCTGGTCACATGACATCTATTGTTCATCTGGTCACATGACATCTATTGTTCATCTGGTCACATGACATCTATTGATCATCTGGTCACATGACATCTATTGTTCATCTGGTCACATGACATCTATTGTTCATCTGGTCACATGACATCTATTGTTCATCTGGTCACATGACATCTATTGTTCATCTGGTCACATGACATCTATTGATCATCTGGTCACATGACATCTATTGATCATCTGGTCACATGACATCTATTGATCATCTGGTCACATGACATCTATTGATCATCTGGTCACATGACATCTATTGATCATCTGGTCACATGACATCTATTGATCATCTGGTCACATGACATCTATTGATCATCTGGTCACATGACATCTATTGATCATCTGGTCACATGACATCTATTGATCATCTGGTCACATGACATCTATTGATCATCTGGTCACATGACATCTATTGATCATCTGGTCACATGACATCTATTGATCATCTGGTCACATGACATCTATTGATCATCTGGTCACATGACATCTATTGATCATCTGGTCACATGACATCTATTGATCATCTGGTCACATGACATCTCCTGTTCATCTGGTCACATGACATCTATTGTTCATCTGGTCACATGACATCTATTGTTCATCAGGTCACATGACATCTATTGTTCATCTAGTCACATGACATCTATTGATCATCTGGTCACATGACATCTATTGTTCATCTGGTCACATGACATCTATTGTCCATCTGGTCACATGACATCTATTGTTCATCAGGTCACATGACATCTATTGATCATCTGGTCACATGACATCTATTGTTCATCAGGTCACATGACATCTATTGTTCATCTGGTCACATGACATCTATTGTTCATCAGGTCACATGACATCTATTGTTCATCTGGTCACATGACATCTATTGTTCATCTGGTCACATGACATCTATTGTTCATCTGGTCACATGACATCTATTGTTCATCTGGTCACATGACATCTATTGTTCATCTGGTCACATGACATCTATTGTTCATCTGGTCACATGACATCTATTGTTCATCTGGTCACATGACATCTATTGTTCATCTGGTCACATGACATCTATTGTTCATCTGGTCACATGACATCTATTGTTCATCTGGTCACATGACATCTATTGTTCATCTGGTCACATGACATCTATTGTTCATCTGGTCACATGACATCTATTGTTCATCTGGTCACATGACATCTATTGTTCATCTGGTCACATGACATCTATTGTTCATCTGGTCACATGACATCTATTGTTCATCTGGTCACATGACATCTATTGTTCATCTGGTCACATGACATCTATTGTTCATCTGGTCACATGACATCTATTGTTCATCTGGTCACATGACATCTATTGTTCATCTGGTCACATGACATCTATTGTTCATCTGGTCACATGACATCTATTGTTCATCTGGTCACATGACATCTATTGTTCATCTGGTCACATGACATCTATTGTTCATCTGGTCACATGACATCTATTGATCATCTGGTCACATGACATCTATTGTTCATCTGGTCACATGACATCTATTGTTCATCTGGTCACATGACATCTATTGTTCATCTGGTCACATGACATCTATTGTTCATCTGGTCACATGACATCTATTGTTCATCTGGTCACATGACATCTATTGTTCATCTGGTCACATGACATCTATTGTTCATCTGGTCACATGACATCTATTGTTCATCAGGTCACATGACATCTATTGTTCATCTGGTCACATGACATCTATTGTTCATCTGGTCACATGACATCTATTGATCATCTAGTCACATGACATCTATTGTTCATCTGGTCACATGACATCTATTGTTCATCTGGTCACATGACATCTATTGTTCATCTGGTCAAATGACATCTATTGTTCATCTGGTCACATGACATCTATTGTTCATCTGGTCACATGACATCTATTGATCATCTAGTCACATGACATCTATTGTTCATCTGGTCACATGACATCTATTGTTCACCTGGTCACATGACATCTATTGATCATCTGGTCACATGACATCTATTGATCATCTGGTCACATGCCATCTATTGATCATCTGGTCACAGGAGTCCATGCTCCGCAAGGTACTCGGGGCCTGATTGGTTCCAGTCCCCTCCCAACAGGGCTCCATCCTGACCCCCAACCTCTCGATGCGGAACCTTAACCAATCGTCTTCGAGAAGAGCCGCGAGTCCATCCCTGGTCTTCACTGGTCAGTTGAGGAACTGGACTCCTGAAACCCGTTTCCATCGGTGTCTCATTGTTTCAGACCCTCCTCTATTGGACATTACATTTAAATGTTTATTTATATACATTTATTTTCTCTTTTGCCCAATCAAAAACTAAAACCTCCTCCGAGTGCCACACATTTCAATAGGAGCCAGATAACCACCCAGCTGACCCTCAACTAACCAGAGAACCGGAACACGAGGAAGTTAGTTTCTGAACATCTGAAATACTGATCATGGTGCCGGGTCCTTGAACGCCCCACGACAAGCTGCTCACCTGGCGACACGGTGCGCTCCTTCATAACCGGAACAATCCAGAAGAACGACCCGATGAACCGCGGGGCCGGAGGGAGACTTCACACTGGGAGCGCCATTATCTACCGGCTGCCACAGGAGCAGATACAGTGTGTGTGTGTGTGTGTTAAGTTACCGGACCCCACTGAGCATGCTCAGTAGAGCCGGCTGTCACCCGAGACGCCCCCTATGACTCCCTCTTACCCGAACGTCAACGTGCTTCACTCGGGTCACAAGAGACACTCCAACATGTCTTTATTATTTTATTGATTTGTGTTAAACCTTTCCTCTGACTCCCCCCCCCCCATGCTATGATCACATGGTCACACGATCAGGACCGTCTTCCCAGCAGCCCCGAGACACTCGATGATGTCATGGTGAGCCTGGGCGGCGTCGGCGAGCGGGTACTGGGCGCCGACGACCGGACGCAGCCAACCGGCCTCCATGCCGGCGTAGAGGAGCGCCGCGCACTCCCTGTTCTCCTCCTGAGGGAGCACACGCACAAAAACACGTACGTTAAACACCCGGAGCGTCGGGACGAGCCGGAGCGTCGGGACGAGCCGGAGCGCCGGGACGACTCGTGCGGCGCCGGCGCTTCGTACCGGCGTGGCGGCGTTGAGGATGACTCCGATGATGCTGCTCTCCTTCGCCATGGCATCTCTGGGGTTGATCTCGACGGGGCCTCTGCAGCCGATGACCTGAAGGAGAGAGAGAGGGATGGAGTGAGCCACGTTGGGGTGCAGCGTCCCCTGGAGCCAGTCGGAGGCGCTGCACCCCAGAGCTTTAGACATCTAGGGGTCGTATTAGAAAAACATCCTGAGGCGAAACGTGACGGTAGAGTCCGAACTGGTGGAAGAAAAGAGCCGGTCCGAACTTTGTGTTTTCAGAGTAATTCAAAAGGCCTAAAGATCCAAAGTACTAATTTCACCTCCTAGTTTAGGATTTATTACCTTCGCATTGAAAATGCGGAAGGTTATGTTTTGATCGCCGTGTATTTATTTATTTGTATGCGTGTTACTCGCATAACTCAAAAAGTATTAAACCGAATCGCATGAAATTTGGTGGGATGATTGTTTATTATCCGCGGACCATTTGATTAGATTTTGGGATTGATCGGGTCAAAGGTCAATGTCAATGTCATGAAAAGGTCAAAATCTTCATTTTTCCATAGCACAGTCAATTTTTATCCAATTGGCATGCAACTAATGCCAAAATGTTCATTATGCGAAGGTATGCGCTCTACCGAGTGCCCATTCTAGTTTATTATTTATTGATCTGGATTATTTCAGCTTCTCTACTGCCCAAATGAGAATACGCACACCAAAACAATCTCGCCTGATACACGAACCTCAGGCCAGAGGAAGAACGTATGGATCTCTTTTGTTTTGGAGTGTCCCTTAAAGAGGAAACGGGAGCTCCTCTGTGGATACTGACCGTGACCCGTCCCCCCACGGCCGACATCTGGAGGTCTTTACTGAGGTTGACGTTTGACAGCATCTCCACGACCACGTCGACGCCTCTGCCCCCTGTGGCTTCCTACAAAACACACACACACACATTTTCCTTCAAGAAGCGAAGAATGAAATGTGATTACATATTTAAACGCTGGCTGAGCTTCATGCGCCACGTGTGTGTGTGTGTGTGTGTGTGTGTGTATATGTGTGTGTGTATACCATGATTTTCTGTGTGTAGCCCTCCTCTCTGTGGTTGAAGGCCAGGTGAGCTCCGTTGCTGAGGGCCAGCTTCAGGCCCTCCGGCGTCCCCGCCGTCCCCAACACCGTGAGACCCAAAGCGCGGGACAACTGGCACGTTGCCACGCCAACCTAAACACGTACATGCCATGAGGATGTGGCCATTTTGGAAAATATATATCAATATACATATATACACATAGAATTAAAAAAGAATAAAACAAAAAAATTGCACCCCTCCACTGGCTCCATGGACGAGGACAGTCTCTCCAGCTTTAGCGTGAGCTCTGCAACACACAACAGCTCATTGAACCAGACTTTAGTCACAACGCCTCAGTTGAACCAGACTTTAGTCACAACGCCTCAGTTGAACCTGACTTTAGTCACAACGCCTCAGTTGAACCTGACTTTAGTCACAACGCCTCAGTTGAACCTGACTTTAGTCACAACGCCTCAGTTAAACCTGACTTTAGTCACAACGCCTCAGTTGAACCTGACTTTAGTCACAACGCCTCAGTTGAACCTGACTTTAGTCACAACGCCTCAGTTGAACCTGACTTTAGTCACAACGCCTCAGTTGAACCTGACTTTAGTCACAACGCCTCAGTTAAACCTGACTTTAGTCACAACGCCTCAGTTGAACCTGACTTTAGTCACAACGCCTCAGTTAAACCTGACTTTAGTCACAACGCCTCAGTTAAACCTGACTTTAGTCACAACAGCTCATTAAACCAGACTTTAGTCACAACAGCTCATTAAACCTTACTTTAGTCACAACAGCTCAGTTAAACCTGACTTTAGTCACAACAGCTCAGTTAAACCTGACTTGTTTAGTCGCCCAGTCGTATGTGGTAACCAGATCTCATTATCATTGCGTCACAGATCCTCACACAGTCTCATTGTGTCATGTCTGAAGCTGCAGTAGCGCTCTTTCCCCACTAGGGGGAGCTGTTGTGATGGAGGTCTCACTTGTGAACCAGGGCCCTGTAGGCGGTGAAGTACGGGACGCCCAGGGCCGCTCCCTGGAGGAAGCTCAGCGCGGCGTGCAGCCTGTGGACGCTCTGGTCAGCGGCCACGGCGAACTCTGCATAACCGCCGGTCTCAGTGGCCATGGAGAACACCCGGTCTCCTGCCTGGAGGACACACACACACACACACACACACAGACACACAGACTCTGTCAAAGTACTGAAACGTGGATGAACTTGTTTGTCAGATTTCCATATATCAGTACATCTACGTGTGTGTGTGTGTGTGTGTGTAGGTGGGCCAATACAGGCCCACGCTTACTGCAGCGAGGCCGACATCCCCGACATCCTCGTGGCAGGACACCCATGTGGCATGTTATTTAAATTTATTACAATCTGCTAAAATAATGCCAAATAATCATCCTTTTTATTATAATTCAAACTATAATCAACGATTTTTTAAAATACAAGTCGAATAAGATATCCACTTGTCCTCTTCTTATACACAGTTAGATGTCACTGCCACTAGATGGAAGAGCTGAAGAAATTAAGATATTTTTTTAAATGACATAAAAAGAAGTGGTGATTACATGAGAGTGAAGTTGAGTTTCAATTACTGGCAGAAAGGTGAGTAGAGGAGGCGGCCCAGGTGAGCCCCTTCCTCTGACTCGTGGTGACACCCACCGAGATAGAAGAATCGTAAGAAAAACTAGTTCTAACATTTAGGCATAAACACATGTCTGTTGTCAGTCGGTATATGCCACGAAAAAAAGGAAAACTTGTCATTTATTATTGCAGCTGATTTTATTTTATTTGTATTTATTTTTATTATATATATGTATATATTATATACATATATATATTATATATATATACACAGTATATTATTATTATTATTACTATTATTATTATATATATTCACACTCGCCGTCTCTGATTGGACGACATCGTTATCAGTTTTAATTTTTTCCTCAGACCTTTACTGCGGTCACGCCTTCTCCCACCGATTCCACCACCCCGGCTACATCTGAGCCCGGTGTGTACGGCAGGGCGGGCCGACGGGCGTACGTCCCGGCCCGGATGTACGTTTCCACGGGGTTCACCCCGCAGGCGTGGACCCGGATCAGCACCTGCGGCACAGAGGAAGATGATGATGATGAAGATGATGATGAAAGGGACACTTGAAATTAAAAAGGAAATATCAAGAGCCAAACGCCCAAGCACACCAGATGATAAACGTTTTCCCAGCTCCATGTAATCCTTATAGATAATAATAACTAATGTGTTGCTTTTAAACTAAATTCACTCTGATTGCCATTCTGTGAGCTGTGCACCCAAAAGACAAATGTACATGAGTGACCGTGTTTATCAATTATTCTCGATTATTATAGCCCTGTCTACTAGTCCATATATATATAAACATATATTGACATATAAATATATTTATTTATAAACAATAAACAATACATATTGTAATATATCTATAAATAGTTATATAAATATGTATATACATTTATAAATATGTGCATACATTTATAAATATGAATACAAATATTTATATATATAAATGTGTATTTATTTATATATAAATATATATATTTATACATATAAATAACTATATATTAAATATACTACATACTATATATAGAAATACATTTATATATCAATATAATAATATAAATATATATAAAGTATATATAAATATAAACATAAATAGGTTCTTCACATACGTGAAATATACAACCTATTCTGTGGTCGGAAAGGATATAAATAAATACATTTATTTATTTAAACCAAAACTACAAATTGTCCTCAGAGGGCTTTAACTCTGTACACATATCTGTCCCAGGTCCTCACATCGACCTCCTCGCTTTGAACAGAGCATGCGCGAATTCAGCAATTTGGATTATAAAAAGTATCAGAATGAGAGAGAATTTACATTTAAAGCCCATATCAGCATTTGCTTTTAACTTTTCATGATGACCATTCACCTGCCTCACCAGACCGCACTTTGGACTTACGAGTTACACAACTAAAACAATGCAGTTATTGAGAAATATGTATGTCATAGCAATTACACAATCATCACATGTTGGTGATTGGAAATTGTTTTATGTCCAAATATATTATTGTCGGTAAGCTTCCCGACACTGCTCTGACACAATAAGGGCAGTTATTGCATTGTTTTTATTTGTTTTTACACTGGCCGACCTCCACCTGTAGACTGGGTGGTTTGGATCCACTCGGCTTCCGTCAGTACTCACCTGTCTGTGTCCGGGCTGTGGGGCAGCCACGTCCGAGCAGAGTCGGAGCACCGACGGAGGTCCGAACTCGCTCACCCTCACGGCTCTCATCAGCCTGCTGCCCGACATGTCTGCGCGCAACGACGGGAGAAACAAACTCCTCCCGCGGACGTCCCACTCTCCACGCTGCAGAGCCCGAGACGTGCGCGCGCAGCTTCTGCGAGTTCACAGATACCATAGCGCCGCCTTCTGGACCGGAGAGTACTGCAAGTTGACAGGTGTGAATATTATTGTTATTAATAATAATTATTATAATAATTATAATTATAACAATAATAATTGTAATTATTATCATAATTATTATTACTATTATTATAAAATAAATAATTATAATAAAATAAATAAATAGTTATTATAATAATAATTATAATTATAATAATTATCATAATAATAATAATAATAATCATAAATAATAATAATGATAATAATAATTATTATTATTATAATGATTATAATATTAATAATAATAATGATCATTATTATAATCATTATTATAATAATAATAATAATATTAATACAATTTCTACAACTCAAAGTGTTTTACAAAAAAAGCCACAGAAAACATTTACAGTGGTGTTTCTCATGCTGAGTGGTAATCTTCGTGAGGAGTAAAGTAGCTTTTTTAATTTAAGAAAACAAAATGTATTTCACAATTAAACAAACGTAAGCCAGACATGAATATTGGACCTCAGTAGAGGCCTGTCAAACAATGAGTACAGTTTGAGGTGGAAAGTGAAATAAAAGATATATCGTCGCATCCTGAATTAAAGTTTTTTAGACCAGCCATCAAATTAAACAGATTGGCTTAGGATCAAACTAAACATTCTATTCAATAAAAATATGTCGTTGTGTTCAATGCTGTTATAAGATTCATTTTTGTACCTATTTGTATTCACTTATCCATTCTTATGTTTGTAATAAGTGTCCCATTTAATATTTTGAATTTACTTCATAAAAAGGACACACATACTTATTTCCCATCATCACGGTAGTTACTTAAATATAAATATAATATAAATATATATAAACGCATCTTGACGATGTCACCCAGTTGATAGCAGATTTAAAATCGATTATGTTGCAGATAGACTGGTTTGGTCTGGCCCTCTATCACGACGTCACATCCGGTTGCGAATCACCGACTCCCAAGCGATGTGGATGGGCGTTGGGCTCACGCGCAACAAGAGAAAAGCCCATCCGCGGACCCGGAAGTCGGTCAGTGAAGTCCAGTTCCCCGTGTCAGTGTCCTCATGTTGAACAACAGTGGCAGTGCATAAGCACGCGCTGACCGCCTCGCGCTGCGCTCACAGAACAACATGGCGACAACGAGCAGGCTCGTGCTGCGGCGGCTGCTCGGGGGACTCGGGGCTCGCGCCGCTCGGCTGCCGGGCTCAGCCTCACGCCAAGGACGCGCACCGCGGACACCTCCACTCAGACACCTGAGCTGCTCACTTCCGGTCTGCCATTCAAGGACCCCCACCACAGGTACGACGAAGAGATGTGTTGATGTCACCTCGCAGCCCATTGGCTGCAGCTCATACGTGGACAGCGGCTCTCATCCATCATCAAGACATGCACCACCTCGTATGGATGTGAATGAATGTTGGTGGTGGGGGAGGGGCCGTAGGCGCTGATTGGTGGAGGGGCCGTAGGCGCTGATTGGTGGAGGGGCCGTAGGCGCTGATTGGCAGCCACGCTTCCGTCAGTCTGCCCCAGGGCAGCTGTGGCTGCTGATGTAGCTTACCACCACCGGGATGAATGTGTGTGTGACTACTGGACTCTGGACTCTGTAAAGCGACTTTGGGTGTCTTGAGAAGCGCTATATAAAATAAATGATTATTATTATCCGGGTCCACCAGGACCATACAGGGGTGACGGCGCGCGAGGGGCAGGGCGAGCACAGGTGATGCCAAACACGTCAATAATTGACTGCAGCCCCAAACGCTATTTGTTCTTGCTTGTGAAGGTTCCTTGACGCTGAAGGACGCTCAGGTGTCTGAGGGAAGGCCTTTTGTAAGAGCTGCCAAATTATCTAAATCCTAGTGCCTCCTTTCCTTTTTTAAATGTATTTTTATATGTAAATATTGACAGGTACATCACTGTAAACATGTACTTTAACTGATATTTTAATTGTTTTTCATCTTTTTGTTGACCGATAACAAACCCAGCCCACGTGCCTCCTTTCCTGTCTCCTAAAGCTAACGGTACACCTGGACCATCCTCCCCTTCCCACAATTCATACGACATTTAAAGGAACGGCAGACCCAAGTCCTAATACATTCTCCCTCACATCGTTGCTTGACCTCATGGCCTTTTCCAACAAGGTCAAGGAAAAGTAGTTAGGACATAGGACGTAAGTATCTTTGACTATTGGACTGCAGCCAATGGCTCTGTTCCTTAAGGGGCTCAGTCTATGGTTCCAACATCAGGACCGGCCGTTGTAATGAATGTCTATGGAGTCTGATGTATAATCACACTATGCCTTCATAATACCGTGTGTATGCTCGGAGGTCACATGATCACATGACCACGTGATCACATGACCTAATCACATCATAAAATTGCGCTCCACTGAAAGTGTTGTGGCAAATGGGAAGTGTTTTAAAGAGCACGCGGCAACATTCACCAAGTCCAACAAATCCGTCTTTCTAGAACATTTAGCACATATTTGTAGTGTAATTTAGCCCCTCCCATCAGCCCCTTTAACCAATCAGATCCATTGTTGGAGAACCGGGCATACGATTTACCCCGGTTGGATGAAGGTGACCAGAGCCAACCGCACTAGATACCCAGGGGTCATAGCAAGTTACATATTTTTTTCTGCTGGCTAACTTTAAGGAGTTCGACCTCTTGAGTTAGTCATTTTCTCCCTCGGAGTCATGTGATTTGTCGATGTGAATGTGTGATGTCATCGTCGACATCACATGACCGCAACCATTCCAGTTGTCGTCCAGTCACAACCTGTCACCTGCTCCTCCTGCAGGTCCCAGCAGCCTGTCCTTCAGGAGTCACACCTGTGGAGAGCTGAGGTCGGCTCACGTGGGAGAGACGGTCACTCTGTGTGGCTGGGTCCAATACCTCAGGTACCATCACTCCCAGTTCACCTGCAGAGGGTCAGGGTTCAGCCTGGGTTTCAGTCTGGATCAGAGACACTCGCTGCTGTGTGTCGACTGTTACGCTTTAAGACACTTCCTGTGACCGTCTGCACGGTTCTATCTGATGAAGAGGAAACCTGCAATTACATTTATGGTTGCCGGTTTTTGTGTGTTTTGCACCCGTAGTCTCGCACAAACGAGTATTTTTTTAATTTTGAAATATTGACAGGTACATAACACGGTAAACATGTTCTTTAACTGATATTTCCATTGTTTTCCATCTTTTTGTTGACATATACAAACGGACACCCCCCCCCCCCCCCTCTCACTGGTACACCCACAGAAAAATAAATGCGTACAAATAATTATAAAGAAGTCACCTCGTTTGGCCAAGCCAGAAGTACACACACACAGTACAATCTATCCAGACATTAAATGGCAATAGGATTTGTCCAGTAGGCAGAAGCCAGAGAACCCAAATGGTTGTTTATCTAACAGTCAGATTAATAGATCTCCGCCTCCCACAGGCAGGACCTGTTCGTCATCCTGCGGGACTTCAGCGGCTCGGCCCAAGTTCTGATCCCTCAGGACGAAGTAAGGTCGCCAACGTGAAGCCGGCGCCACGCCACGGCGGCGCTCTCTCTTCTTCAGGTGGTCAAACTCCAGAAGTTGTTTCACTCGTGTGTCGTCTTCCGTTTGTTTTTCCTCCGTGTGGTTTGAAGTCGGCGAGCCATCTGAAAGCGGCGCTGTGCGATCTCACAATCGAGTCCGTCATCAAGGTTACGGGGACGGTCAGAAGTCGCCCAGCGGGGCAAGAGAACAAGGTGTGTGTGTGTGTGTGTGTGTGTGTGTGTGTGTGTGTGTGTGTGTGTGTGTGTGTGTGTGTGTGTGTGTGTGTGTGTGTGTGTGTGTGTGTGTGTGTGTGTGTGTGTGTGTGTGTGTGTGTGTGTGTGTGTGTGTGTGTGTGTGTGTGTGTGTGTGTGTGTGTGTGTGTGTGTCCTTGTTCATATGAGGACATTCAAGGGGGCTCAGACTTTAGCTCTGAACGAGTAATTTGCCGATTAATTGCGTTTGAATCCCAAAGTGATGATAAATCCGTCAAAGAAATGAAGTGAATCACATGTTGTTATATGTAGGTATGCATTACTCTGCCTGAATGAAATGAGAATCTTCGTTAAATCACAATTATTTAGTCTTATTGGTCTTTTATAGCTCAATGAATTGTTTCTTTTTTATGTTGATAACCTGTTTTTAAAAAACTGTACCTAATACCTACCACCTTATGAACAGTGTGATTTTATATTGTTTCTAATTATTACAGTGTGTGTGTGTATGGAGGACTTAAAATGACGTAAGTATAAATTAATAAATGCATGAATAAATACAAGAATTAATTAATTAATGCTGAAATAAATGTATGAATAAATAAATACAGTAATACATAAATAATTGCTTAAATAAATGTATAAATACAGGAATAAATAAATTCTTAAATAAATCCAAAAATAAATAAATGTATAAATAAATACAGGAATAAATCAATATGTTATTTATTTATACTTAAGTCGTTTTAAGTCCTCCATATGTGTGTACCTCTGTTGACTCGGAGAGCCCTGCAGAACAATCCCAATGTGGCTGGACTGTTGGTCTCGGCACAAATGGCAAATAAAGAACCGTGAACCTGTATTACTGTCCAGCAGGGGGCAGCACAGACGTGTCACAACAATAAATCAGCTCAAGTTTATTCAACATTCGGCTGCAGGAGTGCAGCCTGAGACCGTCTTTTAAAGCCTTTGCACTTCTCCTCATTCCTCGTATTTATCTAAAAGCCGTTCGGTTAGTCTGAGGCGTTCCATCGCCGTTCACCAGACAACGGAACCCAAAACCCATTTACAAAAATACTGGCGTTTAGGTAGTAAAAAAAAAAAAAAAAATTCAGTTTGATCATTATTTTACTTTTAAAGCAGCTTGGGATTTGTTTAAAGTGTAAAAAGAAGAAGGGAATGAAGGTTTCTATGTTTCTTATTTTAATTATGGAATAATGCACACGAATGAGACGCACATGACGTGTGTTGTGTATTTCGCGTTGATTCTTTGTTATTGTCTGAAGCCTCACCACTCTTACCACCCGGGGAGTGCACAGGAACAAGAAGCCAACACTCGTGTCCAGTGAAACTCTTTTATCACCGTAGATAACGTAGATCTGTAATCGGCTGCAGTGGTGGATTCTGGTCCGAGTGGCCCATCCTCTCATTCTGCTACTCTCTTCTCCAACAGGCAATGCCAACGGGCGAGGTCGAGGTCCTGGCCGAGGGCGTGGAGGTGTTCAACGTGTGCCGGAAGTTGCCTTTTGAGATCAAGGACTTCGTCAAAGTGAGTTGACACTTGTGCAAATGTTCCATCAAGTGCTGTGGTACTTGTGATCGCTGTGGATCGCGAACCGCTGTGTTTCCGTTTTGCGATTGGACAGAAATCTGAGTCTCTGCGGATGCAGTACCGCTACCTGGACCTGAGGTCCGCTCGGATGCAGAAGAACCTCCGAATGCGGTCCCAGCTGGTGATGAAGATGAGGGAGTACCTCTGTAATGTGCATGGTGAGGAGAGGGGCAGCACCATCCACACCTGGCTCATTCTGATCTCATTGTATTCATAAGTTCCTTGAATGTTATTTATTTTATTTTTTTCACATGCGGAGAAAAAAAACCTTTTTAGATAATAATGTTTTCGTTATACTTGTCACTCGTTCCAAATAAGACTAAAAGCCCTCGTGTTTTCTCCCAGGTGAGTTTGAACGTCTCTGTGCACTTCAAACACGAGCTGTCAGAAAGTTACGTAACCTTTCTGTCACGTCTAAATTTCGGCTAGACATGTATTTTAATCTATCTATCTATTTACAACATGCAGTAGTGTAGTGTGGTGCGTTTCGGCCTCTGGTGGCCAAAATGAGTATTACAACAACAACCACTTTATGATCCTGGCAAAAAGTTTCTTTTTTTTTACCCATTTCACCAATGGAAGAAAAACTGATATGAGATAAAGATTATCTTAAACTTTTTTGTTTCACATCGTCCGTAAGTCAAAAATACAGGAGAGAACTAGAACGGGTACTCGGTAGAGCGCATACCTTCGCCGCCACTTTTTTTGGTACTTTTTCATGACTTTGACCCGATCGAACCCAAAATCTAATCAAATGGTCCCCGGATAATAACCAACCATCCCACCAAATTGCATGCGATTCGGTTTAATACTTTTGAATTTTGCGAATAACACACAAATACAAATAAATAAATACACAGCGATCAAAACATTACCTTCCGCATTCTCAGAATGCGAAGGTAAAAATGTTTAGATCATATTTAGAAAATGGATGAGTAGAATAGTTTCTTTTCTCACTCGCCTCTGGGGCTTCTGGAGGGAAACCCCATGAAGTCACTGCAACAGTAGATATAAAATAGATGAATCCACGTCCCGCTCATGTCTATTTCTTTGTCGTCTGAAGGTTTTGTGGACGTGGAAACGCCGACCTTGTTTAAAAGAACACCCGGGGTAAGAAGGTCCCTTATGAACGATTACGGTTAAAGTCACTTTAAATGTTCTCAAACAAACATTCTGACATTTAAAGCTTATTCTCCAAGCTGCTGTGAAATCATTTTGAGAAACACACGTTCCTCACATGTAGGACGCGTACCTGTTCCCTCTGACTCGTTCTGCTGTGTTTCAGGGAGCCAAAGAGTTTGTGGTTCCGTCCAGAGAGCCGGGCCGGTTCTACTCTCTGCCCCAGAGCCCACAGCAGTTCAAACAGCTGCTCATGGTGGCTGGTGTAGACAGGTGGGTGTAGACCAGGTGGTTGTAGACCAGGTGGGTGCAGGCAGGTGGGTGCTGACCAGGTGGGTGCAGACAGGTGGGTGTAGACCAGTGGGTGCTGGCAGGTGGGTGTAGGCAGGTGGGTGTAGACCAGTGGGTGCTGGCAGGTGGGTGTAGGCAGGTGGGTGCAGACAGGTGGGTGTAGGCAGGTGGGTGCAGACAGGTGGGTGTAGGCAGGTGGGTGCAGACAGGTGGGTGCAGACAGGTGGGTGTAGACCAGGTGGGTGTAGGCAGGTGGGTGTAGACCAGTGGGTGTAGACAGGTGGGTGCAGACCAGGTGGGTGCAGACCAGGTGGGTGTAGACCAGTGGGTGTAGACCAGGTGGGTGTAGACCAGTGGGTGCAGACAGGTGGGTGCAGGCAGGTGGGTGCAGACCAGGTGGGTGTAGACCAGTGGGTGCAGACAGGTGGGTGCAGGCAGGTGGGTGTAGGCAGGTGGGTGCAGACCAGGTGGGTGTAGACCAGTGGGTGTAGGCAGGTGGGTGTAGGCAGGTGGGTGCAGGCCTGAGCACAGGTAAACTAAAGGTCCGTCCAGTGTGTAAGAAGTGTCTCTTCTTCGTGGCTGTCAGGTACTTCCAGGTGGCTCGGTGCTACCGGGATGAAGGCTCCAAACCGGACCGGCAGCCGGAGTTCACCCAGGTAACGTGGAGGCAGAACGGGGAAAAGAATGAGACAATAACAAACACAAGACAATAACAAACAAGACAATAACAAACACAAGACAATAACAAACAAGACAATAACAAACATAAAACAATAACAAACAAGACAATAACAAACAAGACAATAACAAACATAAAACAATAACAAACATAAGACAATAACAAACAGTGTGTCTCCTCTGTCTGTCTCCTCTCTGTATCTCCTCTGTGTTCTCTCTGTGTCTCCTCTGTCTCCTGTGTGTCTCCTCTCTGTGTCTCCTCTCTGTGTATCTCCTCTCTATGTCTCCTCTGTGTCTCCTCTATGTTCTCTCTATGTCTCCTCTGTGTTCTCTCTATGTCTCCTCTGTGTTCTCTCTGTGTCTCCTCTGTGTGTCTCCTCTGTGTCTCCTCTGTGTTCTCTCTATGTCTCCTCTGTGTTCTCTCTGTGTCTCCTCTGTGTGTCTCCTCTGTGTTCTCTCTATGTCTCCTCTCTGTGTCTCCTCTGTGTGTCTCCTCTGTGTTCTCTCTGTGTCTCCTCTCTGTGTCTCATCTCTGTGTTCTCTCTGTCTCCTCTGTGTCTCCTCTCTGTGTGTCTCCTCCGTGTCTCCTCTGTGTTCTCTCTGTGTTCTCTCTGTCTCATCTGTGTCTCCTCTCTGTGTCTCCTCTCTCTGTCTCCTCTCTGTGTCTCCTCTGTGTGTCTCCTCTGTGTGTCTCCTCTGTGTCTCCTCTGTCTCCTCTCTGTGTCTCCTCTCTGTGTCTCCTCTCTGTGTGTCTCCTCTCTGTGTGTCTCCTCTCTGTGTGTCTCCTCTCTGTGTGTCTCCTCTCTGTGTCTCTGTGTCTCCTCTATGTGTCTCCTCTCTGTGTCTCCTCTCTGTGTCTCCTCTCTGTGTCTCCTCTGTGTGTCTCCTCTGTGTCTCCTCTGTGTCTCCTCTGTGTCTCCTCTATGTGTCTCCTCTATGTGTCTCCTCTATGTCTCCTCTCTGTGTCTCCTCTCTGTGTCTCCTCTCTGTGTGTCTCCTCTCTGTGTCTCCTCTCTGTGTGTCTCCTCTGTGTCTCCTTCAGGTAGACATAGAGATGTCCTTTGTGGACCAGGCCGGCGTCCTGTCCCTGGTGGAGGGTCTCCTGCAGCACTCCTGGCCTGCAGAGCGAGGCGTCCTCGCGGCGCCGTTCCCCACCATGACGTACGAGGAGGCCATGAGGGACTACGGCGTGGACAAGCCCGACACCCGGTTCAGGATGAAGGTGGGCGGGCGGACGCGTTTGATTCTTTTCTTTTTTCTTTATGTATTTTGTTCTTTAGAAATATTGAAAGGTACATAACACGGTAAACATGTACGTTAACTGATATCACCATCGGACAACGAGCCCACCGAGAGGAACGGGAACATAAATACATAAACATGGATAAAGAGGTCGCCTCATGGACGGGTTTAATTCTTAACGTCACCTCGATGACTTGATGCCACGTCTCCTTCTGCAGGAGAAAAGAATAAAGACCGTTACACGCCCGTTACTACTGTTGCTACTGTTACAACTGTTATTATTCTTACTACCGTTATGACTTATTATTGTTACTACTGTGACTACTGTTTGTTGCGGCCATTTGTCGTACAAAATCAAACTAAACTATAAATCTAACCGCCACTGATGTACCGTGGGTTTCGGTGTTGACGCATGCAAAAGAAAGCAATGTCCATTTCCGCCTGTTATTATTCTGATAATTTATTTCTTAAACCAACAAAAAAGAACAAACAAAATGTTGACACTTCCTCTCTGTGCTGTGGTAAAAAAAAACATCGGCCACCCAGGTGCATGCTGGTCCTGTGCCTCCCCACCTCTACATATAACCACAGGTGCCCAGTGTTACCCAATCAGCGAACCTAAAACTAAATATATTAAACTAAACTACAACTATCATAAGAAACAACTAACATATCAAAATATAACCTAAACTAGAACGGGCACTCGGTAGAGCGCATACCTTCGCATATCACAAGATTGGGCATTGGATTATGAACATTTTGGCATTAGTTGCATGCCAATTGGATACAAATTGACCGCGCTGTGGTAAAAAGAAGATTTTGACCTTTTCATGACCTTGACATTGACCTTTGACCCGATAGATCCCAAAATCTAATCAAATGGTCCCCGGATGATAACCGATCATCCCACCAAATTTCATGCGATTCGGTTTAATACTTTTTGACTTATGCGAGTAACACGCATACAAATAAATAAATACACGGCGATCAAAACATAACCTTCCGCATTTTCAATGCGAAGGCAATAAGCAATAAATAAGCAATATTACTTTACAATAAAACCTAAATACAAATGTTAAGTTAAATAGCTCCAACACTGTTATTAATGTTACTACAGTTGTAACAGCAGCGGTGGAGAGTTTCCATCTTAAGATCAGACCTAAACGTTTATCTCATGGCTGTTGAAGGCCGGTATGAGGATGTCTGTTTGGCTGTTTAATGACCCGCGTCTGTCTGTCTGTCCAGCTGATCGACCTCGCCCAGGTTTTCTCATCCACGGAAGTCGAGTTCCTCAGAGCCGCTCTCGGCCAACCGGGAGGCTCCGTCCAGGCCGTGTGCGTCCCGGCTGGAGCGGTGAGACTGAAACCCGCGGTTCCTGTTCCGGTGCATCACACGCTGGATGAGAACCACGAGCAGCACCGACAGAACGGAGCTGGAGGAGTCACACCTGAGCGGACGTGACCCTCTCTGTCTTGTGTCCGACCACAGGAGTTGTTCTCCGGGAAGGATCTGGAGGAACTGAAACAAACGGCCAAGACTCAGTTCGGCCAGGTGGGTCAGTTTCTCCCCCTGTGGTTGTCGTGTGATGTCACCGTGTCATGCGACGCCGATCTCTTTATTTATTTAAACTAATGAGCTCTGAGGCAAATGTGAACTTTTTGAAGCGTACAAAGTTTAAGTGGCTTCAAATCTGTATTTCTCGTTCATATTGATTATTTGTAACTTTAAAAAAAACACACTGTCAAAGCTGCAGCACATCTTAAAGGGACAGTGTGACTGGAGAAGAACCTCACACAACCACACGTCAGACAGAGTGACGACCGGAGTCTCCCGCTGCCTTGACCTGGGAGGCTCTTTGACTTGGTTGTCGTTTATATATTTGTTGCCTCGTTTATTTATTTCGGTATTTATCTTACAGACCTATTCATTTATTTAATTACCAGAGACTTGGATGGCGTCTCGTAGGTCCAGGGTCACTATTCATGGCATCTATCAAAAAGACATTTTACTCCAAACTCCACATGTTCATCTTAAGGTGGCACGAGAGGCGTTAAGATTTTATTATTTGGGAGTCGTGTGAATGTCCCTCCGGATCCTTTGAGATGTGACGGTGTGAGAGAGCCCCGCCGCTAGAGCGACTTCCATTAAACCTGATGTACAAAGATGGTGGCAATCCAAAATCACCAGCACTCTCCACCCCGTCAAACCCTCCGTCTCATCGTGTCCCTTTTTCACGGTTCTTCGTGTGTGTGTGGTCGGTCCCTAGGAGCTCAGCGTGGTGCTGGTCAGACCCGACGGGACCCTGAAGTCTCCCCTGAAGAAGCTGCTGTCCGGCTCGGCCACAGACGAGCTGCTGCAGAGGACGGCGGCCCGACCCGGAGACCTGCTGCTGCTGGCCGCCGGGCCGCTCCCCTCCGTGGTGGGAGACTCGCTGACGTCACTGAAGTCAGAAACACGACTTGAATGTACGTTGATTCCATGTTATCCGCTCGCAGCGCCCCCTGCTGGGTAACCTGCGTCTGCGCTGCGCGGCGCTCCTGGAGTCGCGCGGCGTGTCGGTCCGCGACCCCTCTGCGTTCCACTTCCTGTGGGTTCTGGACTTCCCCCTCTTCTTGCCCAAAGAGGAGGCGCCGGAGCAGCTGGAGTCGGCCCACCACCCGTTCACCGCCCCGCTGCCCGAGGACGCGCTGCTGCTCCACACCGATCCACAGAAGGTTCTCACCAGATACTCAATTGAGTCTTTTTTTCTTCTTCTCATTTTTGGAAGGTTTAGAAATAATAATAATGTCACACATGATGGATTATTTCAGTCCAACTATTGTATCTTTATTCAACTTATTCCGTATCTATCTTGGACCTTATCTAGTTCTTCATATTTTAATTTTTTAAAATTCAGCTCCTTCAGGAATCGATGGCTATATCTATTCATATTTCAAACTCTTCAACAGTTCTTATTATAAATCTTTTATGATTATTATTTTGAATGGGATCACAATGGAGAAAGTCTTCAACTTTAAAAGCTTTAAGATCTTCATACTTTCAGCTAAAGAAACCGTTCACATTTTTAAATGTTGTCATGACACTTTCAGATATTTTTTTATCTTTTCACACCGTCAAATTTTTATTTTTTTTAATATAATAAAAGATGAATGGGCTCCTCTTATCGGCTTCCAGGTCCGCGGTCAGCACTACGACCTCGTGTTGAACGGCTGTGAGGTCGGAGGAGGCTCCATCCGCATCCACAAGGCCTCCGAGCAGCTCCACGTGCTGCAGAGCATCCTCAAGGTCGGTTCTATGTAGTGACCGCTCTGGAATCATGGCGAATGAAGGACTGGTCGTAACGGCTTCTCATGACGCACCTGTCGCCGCTGCAGGAGGACCCCAGTCTCCTCTCTCACCTGCTGGAGGCGCTGGACTCCGGAGCTCCACCACACGGAGGCATCGCTCTGGGTGAGCTGAGCTAGTTGAGCCGAGTAAAAGCAACTGAAGTATATCTTTACACTTCTTTTCTTAATTAGATCCCTTTAGCAAAAGGGTTTACCTCCCAGAATAAGCCCGGATCATACGCCCACTAGGTCTATGGAAACTTCAAGAGTCGACCGCCCGCCCCCGGCATCTCTCCGGCTAACGAGCGACCGCGTGATGTAGCCACTTAGCTCCTGTTTGTGTTCCTGTCGTTTTGTTGCCCTTCTTGATGTTCTAGGTTTGGACCGGCTGGTCTCCATCATGGTCGGCGCTCCCAGCATCCGGGACGTCATGGCCTTCCCCAAGTCGTTCCGGGGTCACGACCTCATGAGCCGCGCCCCCGACTTTGTGTCTGAGGAGGAGCTGAAGTGTTACCACATCGCTGTCACATGGCCGGCAGAGGGAGGAGAAGGAAGCAGTAAGGTCGCAGAGGCGAGAGAGGACGAGCAGCTGTGAACACATCTGCCGGCCGGCCAGGAGGAGGATACAGCCTCCTAGAATCTTTATTAACGGAACATTTTATATGAACAATTTCCTCATTGTAAGGACTTACAGCTCCACTGACTCCAAAGAGCTGCTTGTTTTGGTTTGTGTCCCACGAAGAAGCCAAAGATGTTTTTCCACCTTGATGAGAATAAACATCTGGAGGAACGTCCAGCCTCACGCGGCTGCAGCTAGTGTGAGCCGATACTTTCAAATCGTACACAGCTTTGCAGGGGATAAAGAGAAATGAATGTCGGCTCATTTGAAAAATCGCGGATGGAAAATGTCGAATTAAATTGGGACTGTATTTACAACCTGTTAGAGTTCAGCTGATTAAAGAAGACACACAATGAGTTTTATGTACGGTACACGGACAGATTTACTGAGGCTTTGAATTCAATGATGAAGGGGGAACGTGTGTGAATTTATGTGTATATATAATATATATATTATATTCAAAAAAAGAAATATTTATATATATATTATATATATTTATTTTTTAAACATGCACTTCGTGAAGGATAATCACTGTGTCGATGTCCTAATGAGCCTCTCCCAGTCCGCCCCTCATGGCCTGAAGGTTTAGCTCACTGTCGAGTGTTTGGAGCCCTTTGCCAACTCTTTCCTTAAGTCGGCATTAGATGCAGACTTCTCTCAAGGGTATTACCCACAATGCATAGCAATGTGACTTTAAACACGCAGTTACCCATGGTGGCATGGAGATGTAAAAAATAGACTGATGGGTGATCTGTGTTCAGTTTGGCAAGTTACATTTATGAAAGATAAAAACGTCAAATCAGAGGAGCTTTATTTATTAATCATATTTAATTTAGCCAGTAATGTTTTTTGGACAAAAACAAGTGAAAGGATTCTTTGAAATGAAAGAGCCTGGGAAACGTTTAAATGAGGGAGTGAAATGTATAAGCATAAACATCCACAGATATCATACCTGCAAACTTGTCACCTTTCGGTGAAATTCACCGTTTTGAACTCAAAATAGGTCATCCACGTGAATCGTTGAGATCCGAAGAGGTTTTTTTTGGGGGGGGGGGGGGTCACCTGGCCCGCTGCCGTTGAGATTGCAGTGAGACGCGGAGAAAAGTGTGAAGTGGTGCTCTTCGCAATTAAACATCTTTGATGGGCGTGTCGCGTCTCGGCCAATCAGCGTTCAGATGTCGACAGCGTTTGGGGGTTCAGGTTAGCTTGAATGTTAGTCCGCTACATCTGCTGCTGTCGCGCTGCACGGTGTAGCGATGCTAACAAAGTACCCGTACGTTAAACACGATGTGATTTAGCATATTTTTAGTATCGATCCTTCATTAAGAGAGCGATCAGAGCGCACGCGCTGCTCCGTGTCGAGCTGTCTGCGCACACTGCGCTGCGCAGCTCACAGCCAGAGAAGAGGCGGAGCTTTAGAGACTTCGGCTTAAAAAATAAAAAGATGCCAGAAGTGAAATGTTTCAGTCTGTAAAGTTGTGTAACTCTCCAGCTGCTCATCCTGATGAACTGTGGATCATCTGGTCAGAGACTAACGGCCTCATAGTGATCATCAATGCTATGATGGAACCATGTAGTTTCATTCATATCTGGCTGTATTAATACGAATATTACTGACATTTGTTAAGTGTTGAAAAAGTTGGTAAAAAGTGAACCATACAGCTGTTTTATTTATTACTATTATAGATACATATACCAGTCTCGTATTTATGGTACCATATTGTTTTTATTGTATTGAATTCTGGTATCGGGTATCATGATATTTATGGCAGGTATGTAATATGTATAGAAGTTATAATATGAGTATCGTGACAAACAGGTAGAGACAGAACAGATTCAGGGAAAAGTCCATGAGGACTGTTCAGGCACAAAAAAAAGGAAGTTGGTTCATGAATGACTTTAACCATATTATATATAATGACAATGTATATTTGTTATTACTATCATTATAGGGCTGAGTCAGAGCGGAGGACCTTTTGTTCTTAAACTGTTTATTATCATTATTTAGATTTGTGGTCAGAACAATAAAATGACTGTAGTTGTGGTTCTAAAAGCTTTGAGGCTTCAAACAACGTGGATGTGGTGTGGTGACAACGACAACAAAAAGTCACTGCCCCCCCCCCCCCCCCCCGTTGTCACCTTTTTCACCCCTCATGAGTTTGCAGGTATGGATATACACAACACTCTTCCTGAAGGGTAAGTTGCCGTCCCGTTCATATTACTATTTACAGTGGTGTATAAAGTACCCAAAAGTCATACTTGAGTAAAAGTAAAGATACTTGACTGGAAAATTACTCAAGTAAAAGTCAAAGTCACCCATGAGAATACTACTTGAGTAAAAGTATTAAAGTATCTGATTTTTTTTGTACTTAAAGTATCAAAAGTAATTTTCTGATATTAAATGTACTTAAGTATTGAAAGTAAAAGTAAATGCTGTTAATAAAAAAAACAAAGGGTCAGAATTGTGAGAATTATGAAGTTTATTTGTTTGGGTGCTGTGGCCGCCATGAACAAGGAGTATGAGCTCGGATTAATTTAGCAATATATGAATACTATGAAATTACTTAAATATAAAAACACGTTTAACACAGAAAAAAGCAGAACCAAAAGTAACAACCAGAATCATCACTTTAAAGTGAACAAATTCTTGTTCATCTTCAAAAGAAGTTGATTTTCAAAATGGACAGATGTCAGTGTCGCTCTTCTGGGGCTGAAGACAAGTTCTGCGATGCTGAAGAGCCGTTCACCTGGTGCAGGTAGAGTGTGTCTAGCTTCACAGGCCCTGATGGTGCAGGTAGAGTGTGTCTAGCTTCACAGGCCCTGATGGTGCAGGTAGAGTGTGTCTAGCTTCACAGGCCCTGGTGCAGGTAGAGTGTGTCTAGCTTCACAGGCCCTGATGCAGGTAGAGTGTGTCTAGCTTCACAGGCCCTGATGGTGCAGGTAGAGTGTGTCTAGCTTCACAGGCCCTGGTGCAGGTAGAGTGTGTCTAGCTTCACAGGCCCTGATGCAGGTAGAGTGTGTCTAGCTTCACAGGCCTGATGCAGGTAGAGTGTGTCTAGCTTCACAGGCCTGATGCAGGTAGAGTGTGTCTAGCTTCACAGGCCTGATGCAGGTAGAGTGTGTCTAGCTTCACAGGCCCTGATGCAGGTAGAGTGTGTCTAGCTTCACAGGCCTGATGCAGGTAGAGTGTGTCTAGCTTCACAGGCCCTGATGCAGGTAGAGTGTGTCTAGCTTCACAGGCCCTGATGGTGCAGGTAGAGTGTGTCTAGCTTCACAGGCCCTGGTGCAGGTAGAGTGTGTCTAGCTTCACAGACCCTGATGCAGGTAGAGTGTGTCTAGCTTCACAGGCCCTGATGCAGGTAGAGTGTGTCTAGCTTCACAGGCCCTGATGCAGGTAGAGTGTGTCTAGCTTCACAGGCCCTGATGCAGGTAGAGTGTGTCTAGCTTCACAGGCCTGATGCAGGTAGAGTGTCTAGCTTCACAGGCCCTGATGCAGGTAGAGTGTGTCTAGCTTCACAGGCCCTGATGCAGGTAGAGTGTGTCTAGCTTCACAGGCCCTGATGCAGGTAGAGTGTGTCTAGCTTCACAGGCCCTGATGCAGGTAGAGTGTGTCTAGCTTCACAGGCCCTGGTGCAGGTAGAGTGTGTCTAGCTTCACAGGCCCTGATGCAGGTAGAGTGTGTCTAGCTTCACAGGCCCTGATGGTGCAGGTAGAGTGTGTCTAGCTTCACAGGCCCTGATGCAGGTAGAGTGTGTCTAGCTTCACAGGCCCTGATGCAGGTAGAGTGTGTCTAGCTTCACAGGCCCTGATGGTGCAGGTAGAGTGTGTCTAGCTTCACAGGCCCTGATGCAGGTAGAGTGTGTCTAGCTTCACAGGCCCTGATGCAGGTAGAGTGTGTCTAGCTTCACAGACCCTGATGGTGCAGGTAGAGTGTGTCTAGCTTCACAGGCCCTGATGCAGGTAGAGTGTGTCTAGCTTCACAGGCCCTGATGCAGGTAGAGTGTGTCTAGCTTCACAGACCCTGATGGTGCAGGTAGAGTGTGTCTAGCTTCACAGACCCTGATGCAGGTAGAGTGTGTCTAGCTTCACAGGCCCTGATGCAGGTAGAGTGTGTCTAGCTTCACAGGCCCTGATGGTGCAGGTAGAGTGTGTCTAGCTTCACAGGCCCTGATGCAGGTAGAGTGTGTCTAGCTTCACAGGCCCTGATGCAGGTAGAGTGTGTCTAGCTTCACAGGCCCTGATGCAGGTAGAGTGTGTCTAGCTTCACAGACCCTGATGATGCAGGTAGAGTGTGTCTAGCTTCACAGACCCTGGTGCAGGTAGAGTGTGTCTAGCTTCACAGGCCCTGATGGTGCAGGTAGAGTGTGTCTAGCTTCACAGACAGCAGCACACAGTTGGGAAGCATTTCAGCAAGTCAACGTGATCCACGTCTCCATCCAGCTGTTTGCTGCTGTCACGTGCTTGGATGGAAGAAGAAGTCCTCTTCATCAGATGAACTGGACCTGTTGGCATCCCCTAGCTGCAGGGAGGGTTCTTCCATGTGCTGCTTGATGTAGTCCATTCCTGAAATAAAGTGAGTATTACAGACATGATAGAATTAATAACACTTCCTAACATGTCATGACCCCAACCTAAAGTTTTGTACAAAATAGTTTGTTTTAATTTGAAGTTTATACATTTAGTTTCATGCACTGTCCGTGCATCCAGAGTTGATTTGTGAATATGTACTTGTATCTCTGTAGTTAAACACAACAGTCCCAAATCAATATAATCGCCATTACTGGACCGTCACTCTTATAATATTAATACAAATAATTATAATAATGCTGTAATGATTAGCATTATATTTTAGCTAAGACGACTCAAATCAACATTCTCACAACTGTCAACACTTCTTTAGCTCATTAACTCGCTAGAGATCCGTCTGCTCCACTCACGCTAATTGTCTCATTTAATTGATGATAGCTAGCGAACGTTAGCCTAACGTACAACATGCGTAGGACAATCAGACACCTGTTTCCCCTCTCCTGCCAAAGATATAACTTACTCCAATCCTGAGGACAACACTGCTAGATATCTTAACAGGTTTATGATGACTAAACATTAACGTTGCGGCTCATGGGATTAATCTTAATTTACCTCAATGTGTTTCTTGAGGTTGGTGAGTTGTTGAAGGCCAGTATCTCCGTAGCTTTCGGTCGGCATAAGAGGCACTTCATCCGGTAGGAAGAAACTTTCACTCCGACAAAAGAAAAGAGTTGATCTTGGTCCCCGTGGTTGTTCGAGCTGCTCCACATGAAATGAGTCGTATCTGTAGCCGCTCGCTCGCTCGCATCCTGGGCATCACTGGGAAGAGAAAACACGCGGCAAGGACCACTGATCCCCAACCTGGTGCTCGTGCTGCGTTCAGGTGCGCTGCGGTGTGTTCCACAACAGTCCCCGATGTGCTGCGTTCAGGTGCGCTGCGGTGTGTTCCACAACAGTCCCCGATGTTTCTCATGATTATTTTTTTCCGTAGTAACGATACTGTTTCAGGGGAAATGTATCAGAGTAAAAGTACAAGTTTTCATTGCAAAATGTAGTGAAGTAAAAGTAAAAGTAAACAGAACTATAAGTAGTAAAATAAAGTACAGATACCCAAAAAAACTACTTAAGTAAAGTAACGAAGTACTTCTACTTCGTTACTATACACCACTGACTATTTACCAGGAGATGTCAGAAGGTCACACTGGGGGTTCAGGCTTCTTCATCTCTTTATTGTCAAACAGTGAAAAAAGTTAATCATTATAATTCAATTAGTTAGTAAAGTTTATTTATTTTGCATTTATCATAAAGTGCAGTACAGGAGTCAATTAAAACTATTTGGTAATAACAGGCCAAAACATATCAACAGTTATTAAATGAGCAAAGTATGGTGAATAAAAAAACACAAAAAACAATATGGCCTAAAACCGCTTGTCCATAGAATATTCAAATCAACCGAGTGCCAGTGTGAACAGGTGAGTTTTGAGATATAGTTTAAATGAAGCTGTGGAATCTGAAATCCTTCGAGGTTCCACAGCTTTGGTGCCGCTGCCTCAAAAGCTCGGTCACCTCGAGTTTTAAGGCGAGTGTGAGGGACTGACGGAAGGTTCTGGAGGTTGGATCTGAGGTGGCTGCTGTTGAATGCGGGTGATAAGGGCAACAGTGGGACTGATTACTGAATAAATAAAAAAAGGTGCATAACAACTGCAACAACACAAGAGAGGTTGAACCGGATCTGAGAGGAGAGCCACATCCTGCTCACTGCGGGCCGTTCATCAAGGGGGCGGGGGGTTGCTGCTCCGGGAGGAGTCCTGTCGAGCATCCCTCAGTGTCAATATGTTCTGTTGTTATTGTTTACAACTGTGACCAATATGGCAAAAGGTACACGAAGGAAGATGCAAAGATGTTGACCTCCATAACGATCAATCTATCTCGCTATATAGTGTACTGTGTATATATAGTAATTTCATATTTACATACCTTATGATGCAATAATAAAAAAATATATACACACAAACAATATATATATATAAAACAAATGATTACATATATATATATATATATATATATATATATATATACACAGTAATAGATTAACTGTGTTTTTATTGCTTTATTTACTTACCTTGTGATGCAATAATTTAAAATATATATAACACAAATAAACACTATATATATTAAAAACAAGAATATACATACATATCTAAATATTTACATATATGTATATATATATATATACATACACATACAGAGCAACATCTATCTGAAAGATTCCCAAATATATACTAATAAAAACGGGTTGTTTTCTTGCAGAATGCTATTAATTCAAAATTAAATATAAATAAAAATACACAATACATAAATATAAATAAGACCAGTAACATCAGAAAAGGAAAGCTACATCTATTTTCATTCATGAAATATTCGTTGTATGTAGGTATAACGATTCATGAATACACCGATACGAAACCCACACTGATGACGACACCAGCTGGTGACCCGGATGAGAAGCCGGCCGCGCGTGACCCCGCCCCCTCCTCCCTGTGGACGACGGGCAGCAATGAGCGAACAGAGGTGTGATTGTTCCGCTTCGCCCTCCCCCGCAGCGAGCTCCTCCTGGCCCGCGTCGGCGCGTTGAACGAGGGGCAAGAAGGAGTCACGCGACCACACGAGCGGAATGTCAGTGCGCACGCGACGCCCGGTTATTCGGGAGACTTCGACCGGCAGCCGGTGCTGAACGGGCAGCCAGCTAAGCGACGTTAGCCGCCGCGCGCCGGGGGTTCCGCGAGGCTGCGGCCGCGCGCTGCATGACGGTCGACGTGCTCTTCAGAAACGGGGACGCCGGGTGGGAAGCGGCGGGGGCGCGCGCGAGCTGCCTGCGGTGACGGCCACGGCCACGTATCGCCTTATCTCTCTCGCTCTCTCTCTCTCTGCTCGGGTCGTTTTTTTGCGAGCACGGAAGTGCTCTCGTTTCTTTTGTTTCGTCATATCCATTAAAAAACACTTTAAAAAGGAGTGTTTCCCTGAGACAATGGCTCCCATGGGTGTCCGACTGTCACCGCTCGGCGTGGCGGTGTTCTGCCTCCTTGGAGTCGGCGTCATCTACCACCTGTACGCCGGGGTCATCTCCAGCCGCTGGGCCGCTTTCAGGTCAGACCCCCCCCCCCCCCATTGAGATGTGTCCCTGTACGTCGCCATCATCTGGCCTTCTGTGGGTTAACTGATGAGTCTCTGCAGTTGTCTGATTGTGAACTATCGGCATCATGTGATTAACACGGCCCGGGCGACAATCTCCAAAAAACGTTCTCCTTCTGTGTCCTGCTCTCTGCAGACAGGGCAGCAGGGTGGATCTGAGGGACCTGCTGGCGGTCTCGGTGGAGGCCGCGGTGCTCGGAGGCACAGAGGTACAAAAAAGACAAGTTAATTTACACGGTCGTGTAGGCTTTTATGATATATATGTTTAGTTCAACTAAGATCAGTTATCACAAGATGATCTGACCGCAGCCATTTAGACTTTTTCACCCAACTTCATAAGGGTGTGTGACCCTTTATCAATCGTAGTACCAGGCTCACGTTTAGGATACTTTATCATGTTTCCATTTTCCAAACGTACCGAAACAATAAAAAAGTGTGGAACGTGAGCCGCGTCTCTTCCCCCTCCCCAGGTGAAGAAGGTGCGCGATGAAAACGGCCTGAAGGAGAAGTCGAAGGGCAAGACGCGGGAGGGCGTCGATGAGCTCCTGACCATGGGCGACCTGCAGTCCCACAGGAAGATGTTTAACCTCATCAGCAACACCTTCCCCGACGTCACGGTGAGAACCAGTCGCCGTGCGGGTCGCTGGATTTTTAGTTATTTTTCATTTAAAACCACGCCCGAGGCACACGACCGATGCCCGTACCTGCGTGCGTCCAGGTGAACAGCGAGGAGCACGACAACACGGTGGACAAGGCCGCGTCCTGGAGCCGGGACATCCCCGCCGACATCCTGGACAAGATCGACGGGGGCAAGGACGTCCCCGCCGAGAGCGTCACCGTGTGGATCGACCCTCTGGACGCCACGCAGGAGTACACGGGTGTGTATTTCAATGTGTGTGCCACCAGGTGTCTCTGTACAGGTGACTAACACTCGTGGCCCCTTCTTGTAGCCGAGGCCTCTTTAAAGGGACCGTTCGCTGCACTCAACACGCCGTAGAAATGCATTTGAAGAAACCCAACAGCAAGACATCCTGACCCCGGTCACTCGAGATGAAGCTTCATGTGGGAACTACTTTCTCTCTGCCGAAGTACACCCACGCATCGTACCCCGGCATCGACTCGTGGACGAGAGGCTCAGACGGCGGGAACATGAACGCCGTCTCTGCTCCGGTGGAGCTGTGCCGTTAGCTAGCTAGATGGTGCTAGGTGGTGCTAGGTGGAGCTGTGCCGTTAGCTAGCTTGGTGGTGCTAGGTGGAGCTGTGCCGTTAGCTAGATGGTGCTGGGTGGTGCTAGGTAGAGCTGTGCCGTTAGCTTGCTAGGTGGAGCTGTGCCGTTAGCTAGCTTGGTGGAGCTAGGTAGAGCTGTGCTGTTAGCTTGCTAGGTGGAGCTGTGCCGTTAGCTAGCTTGGTGGTGCTAGGTGGAGCTGTGCCGTTAGCTAGCTAGGCGATGCTAGCGGTATCAATGCTCCCCTCCCTCTGGACATTGACCCGGCTGGCGGGTGTAGTTCGGTGCAGACAAAGTGTTTCTCTTTAACTCGGTGACACATTTGGTGCTTGTGCTCATCTCTTCCCCCCCCCCCCCCCCCCCCACAGAGAATCTGGTGAAGTATGTGACCACGATGGTGTGTGTGGCCGTAGACGGTAAACCAGTCATCGGGGTCATACACCAGCCGTTCACTGACTTCACTGGTAAGTGTCTGTGTGTTTGTGTTTTATTGTGTGTGTTGGTGTGTTATTGGTTAAAGTGTATTTGACCTCCCCCCCCCCCCCCCCCCAGCCTGGGCGTTTGTCGGCCAGGGGTCCAACATGAGTCCCCGGGCGTCCTACAGCGACAGCCCCCCCAAGGCCATCGTCTCGCGGTCCCACTCCGGGAAAGTTAAAGGCTTTGTTCAGGACGCCTTTGGAAACGGCACCACCATCATCGAGGCCGGGGGAGCAGGTAGGAGACGAGGGTCATGAGGAGTCACACTCACAATGAGCAGCCCTTAAGAACATCATGAAGGACCGCGTGGCAGCAAAGAGGTGCACGCAAAATATGCTTTCATTTTAATTTGTCTCTCTCTTTCTGTCTCTCTTTCTTTGTCTCTATCTCTCTTATGTTTCTCTCTCTTATGTTTCTCTCTCTTTATGTCTCTCTCTCTTATGTTTCTCTCTCTTTGTCTCTCTCTCTCTCTTTCTGTCTCTCTCTGTCTGTCTCTCTCTCTCTCTTTGTTTTTCTGTCTCTTTGTTTGTCTCTCTCTCTTTGTCTCTCTTTCTTTGTCTCTATCTCTCTCTTTATGTCTCTCTCTCTTATGTTTCTCTCTCTTTCTGTCTCTCTCTCTTTCTGTCTCTCTCTGTCTTTCTTTGTCTCTCTCTCTTTGTCTCTATCTCTCTCAATCTTTCTTTTTCTGTCCCTCTCTGTTTCTCTATATTTTTGTCTGTCTCTCTCTCTTTCTCTCTTTCTTTCTGTCTGTCCTCTCTCTCTTTGTCTATGTCTCTCTTTCTCTCTCTCTCTCTCTCAGGATATAAAGTCCTGTCCCTCTTGGCGATGCCTTCGAGTGACACCGGCTCCATGGACCAGGCGGACGTTTACATCCACGTCACCTTTATTAAGAAATGGGACATCTGCGCCGGTGCTGCATTACTCAACGCTCTGGGTAGTTATTTAAACATTTTATTTAGAGTTCTCCAGCTGATACAAAATATGACAATAAACCTTTTTTGGTGGGCAGGTGTTTGGATGTCTGAGTCCTGACCGAGGTGAGGAGAGCAGGAACATCCAAAGCGCTGTGACTGGCAGTTTGTTCACACCCACATGTCTCAGAGCCTTTAATCTGTCTTCACTCGAGGCTGGTGCGGCGCTCCCGTTTCCTCTGTAAATAGACCTTGAACCTCACACGCCGAGAGATGCCGCAGGATATCAATGCCACTTCGGAGGAGAGCGTGCACGAGGCCAGCCTCAATAAATATACACGATATTCAGACTTCCCCTCCATCATCTATACGTCATCGACCCATAGTACCATGTGTGGACGTGGTTCTGCCTCCCAGAATAAACGCCATGGTTTCCTGACCATTAGAAGACTTGGAGTCCATTTTATTTATGGGTTTGATTATGTGGTTTTATTTTTAGGATTATTTTAATTTTCCAATCTCTGAGTATTCTCAATAGTTAAATGTTTATTGTACTTTGAATTAGTGCAATTACATTATCATTATCAGTGGCATAGAAATGGTCCTAAAAATGACAATGTTTTTATTTCTGGCAGAATATCTTTACATTTTTAAATTATTAATTTTACTTATTTTTAATTTTATTTATTTATGGCAGAATATCTTTATTTTCTTTAATTAATTAATTAATTTTAAATTTTATTTATTTCTGGCAGAATATCTGTCCAAAGAAAGTAGTAACCGTGACGGGCCTACATACGAAGCCATATTGCATAATGAGTTGTTGTCGTCTCTTGACCGTATGTTTGAACCAATGCCGTGTCATCTCCCCGACCGCAGGGGGCCAAATGACGACGCTGAAGGGCGAGGCCATCGACTACAGCGGAGCGCCGCTCAACAAGGGCGGCCTGGTGGCCAGCGTGGGCGTGGACCACGCCGCCTTACTGCAGCGGCTGCCCCTCCTGGACCCTGAGAAGCACTGAAGGCGGAGCCACTGGCCGCTCGGTCAGCTCGTGGGGAAAAGGCGACACGTGGCGGCGCTCTTCTCCCACCGAGAGCCAAAACATCCGCCGATCGGACGGGTTGGAACCAACACGGCTGCCGCCAAACCAATGGCTCTGAACTCGCACTCCTGGACATGCAATCGTACTTTGCAGCTGTGAGAAATGGTACACCTTCCTCCTCCACACAAACACACCCCGGCTCCCTCGCCACGGCCATCACCACTCCATACCCACGAACCCTTCAAGGGCCCGATGGGACGTTAAGACCGTCGACATCACGAGTCCAGTAGACGCAGGATGAAGGGACACTCCTGTGTTCCAGACGTACACGGTAGCATTGAGGTCACCAGGATGGCAGATTTCTGTCAATTGGACTTTGGCCTCTCAGCTCTGGGTCAAGAGGACCCAGCTAGTGTATTGGTTTGTTGTTTTCAAACTTTGGTTTGATCTTCACTTCAAGAAAAATCTATTTCTGAAAACTCTCCTCCTGGGCCAGGCACTGTGGAGGATTTCAAATATCACTTTCACACCAAATGCCTTTATATTAGAAACATGGTCTTCAGTGACAACCACACATTGGATGTTAGCTCGTGGACATGTGAGCCTGAGAACGGGTTTAGTAGAAAGTCAACTTCTAAAAATGTATGAATTAGGCCAACTCGGAATAATAGTGAATCTATTAGATTTACTAAGCAATCAATGAAATGACTAAAGGGGGAAATCGGAAGGAAATGGTCTATTATCTTATAAATGTGGGCTGATTAAACCTCTTCTCAGATATGTCTTGATTTCTTTAATATTTATTATATATATTTCATATATATAATATTTTGTATATATACATTTTATTTAAAATATATATATATATTTATGTATAAATAAATGTATATAATGTGTGTGTAGTGGAAGCAGTGAGTGGGGGTTAAAATGGACATATCAAGGCTCTCCTTCCTAATCGCAGCCAAATAACCTCCCTAGAAATGTCTGGGCCTTTAACACGGGTTCTGAAAGAGACGGGTGCTAAAACTGATTGTTTCCGACAGAATATACAGTTATAAGAGTGAGGCTATGGTCAAAAAATAATGTTTTTTTATTTTTATCAAAGCATGTGAACATGTTTGAGTAGAAATGTGAAATGCATACAAGTATGACCCTGGAAGGGAACATGACACGTTCCCCTCTAATGAGCCGGATCCCTGAGGGACACTAACATTTATCTTCCTGTAAAAACACTTGTGTAATGAACTGAAACCACGAAGCGCCGGGACGCTCGTCACCGCCTCGCCGGTACGACTCCTGAGCGGTCAGCTGCGTACACTCCAGACCGGAGATCGTGACCCCTCGCACCTGGTCACGTGTTGACCGGACCGGACTCATCGGTTTTGTATTTTAAGTGACCTCGGCCCCTCAACCCACCTACACATGTCTTTCTGTACCGTGTGCGTTGTGGTCCTCAACAAACCGTGACAGGAAGCTCATGTCCGTGTCTCCAGGAAGTTAACCCTCCTTTGGACCTGTCTGAGCTTCTGCTTGTACGATTGACGACCCTGCACAGAGGTCAAAGGTGACGACGAGGAGACGCCGACACTACGAAGGGGACAGCGTTCAGCCCGGGACCTCGATAGCAGGGGGGGGCTTTGTGTGATTTGTGATTGGAGTGCCTTTTGAGCGACGGTGGAGCGGTGGTTATTATGCAAGTGTGGTGTCGCCATGGTGATTTTTGGATCCGCCGTCAGTCTGAGACATTCGTTAAAGGAGGCGGGTCTATCTGCACTTTCCTACAAGACACGACCTCTGAACTCATTGTCCATTTTTCAAGGGGTGTGTCATGTAGTGGGCGTGCCCTGTGGGCGTGTCCCGTGTTGAAGGTGTCGTGGAAAAACGACGAGACGTGTGTGGGGGATAAAAAAACATTAAATAAAGCCTTTTTGGAGCTGTGTGGAATCTGATGAGTGGCCTCAAGTGATGTCACTTAAGTCAGCGTCAGTAGTCTGAAGTTTGAAAATGAACAACATCAATCTGGGGTGTGGTGTCGGAGAGAAGGGAGCTCACAGACACACTTCACACACCAGACGGAGAGGGAAAAAGAGCTTATGGATAAAAGGTGTTGTGTACGTCCAGGGTCGGAAGCCCTGAGGGAGCATCGACCAATCACAGCCTCTGATGAGTCAAAGAGGAAACGTCTGTTGGACAAGTAGAAGATTATGACTCAACTTCGTCTTAATTGTGTATTATTTTCGTGCCGAGCTTTGATGGGAGCAGGTCAGGTGTTCAGCTTCAGACAAATTACAAATGATCCTCAGAGGGCTTTACAGTCTGTACACATCCGACGCCCCTGACCTTTGACCTCACATCGGATCAGGAAAAACTCCCAAGAAATAGAAGAAAAGCTAATTTCATGGGGAAAAAAGTGAAGAACCCTTCAGGAGAGCAACAGAGGAGGATGGACAGAACAATAGATGAACACATATGATTCTGGAGGAAATGGTTTTCTCACCACTTTCACAGATGGATAAAAAACAACCTGATAGGTCACAGGTTTGTTGTTCTTCACTCAGGGCTTCCGTAAAAAGGAAAATGTGACTGCAGTTGTAAAAATTTATTTTTTGACAAGAAAACCGTCCCAATGTGACCGAGACTCACCCCGAGCGGACAGCCGGTCCAGAACCGGCCGGACAGCGTCCTCCATGTGTCTCCTCTGGGCCGTGAAGTCTGAGGCCGCCGGGCCTCCGACCGTCTCGATCCAGTTCGTCTTGGAGGAGCACGCATTAGTGCAGATGATCTGTTGCAGAGGTTTACACGAGGGACAAAGCCCTGTTAGCATTGGTGCCATGTCAATTCAATATCATTATAATAAATATTCAATTCAGTTTCAAATCAGTGTATTTGTATCGCCCATTTTCACAAATTACAAATTTGTCTCAGAGGCCTTTACAATCTGTACACATAGACATCCCTGACCTTTGACCTCACGTCGGATCAGGAAAAACTCCCAAACAACCCTTCACAGGAAAAAAGGGAAGAAACCTTCATGAGAGCAACAGAGGAGGATCCCTCTCCAGGATGGACAGAACAATAGATGTCATGTGACCAGAAGAACAATAGATGTCATGTGACCAGAAGAACAATAGATGGCATGTGACCAGATGAACAATAGATGTCATGTGACCAGAAGAACAATAGATGTCATGTGACCAGATGAACAATAGATGTCATGTGACCAGATGAACAATAGATGTCATGTGACCAGATGAACAATAGATGTCATGTGACCAGATGAACAATAGATGTCATGTGACCAGATGAACAATAGATGTCATGTGACCAGATGAACAATAGATGTCATGTGACCAGATGAACAATAGATGTCATGTGACCAGATGAACAATAGATGTCATGTGACCAGATGAACAATAGATGTCATGTGACCTGATGAACAATAGATGTCATGTGACCAGATGAACAATAGATGTCATGTGACCAGATGAACAATAGATGTCATGTGACCAGATGATCAATAGATGTCATGTGAGGAGATGAACAATAGATGTCATGTGACCAGATGAACAATAGATGTCATGTGACCAGATGATCAATAGATGTCATGTGACCAGATGAACAATAGATGTCATGTGACCAGATGAACAATAGATGTCATGTGACCAGATGAACAATAGATGTCATGTGACCAGATGAACAATAGATGTCATGTGACCAGATGAACAATAGATGTCATGTGACCAGATGAACAATAGATGTCATGTGACCAGATGAACAATAGATGTCATGTGACCAGATGAACAATAGATGTCATGTGACCAGATGAACAATAGATGTCATGTGACCAGATGAACAATAGATGTCATGTGACCAGATGAACAATAGATGTCATGTGACCAGATGAACAATAGATGTCATGTGACCAGATGAACAATAGATGTCATGTGACCACATGAACAATAGATGTCATGTGACCAGATGAACAATAGATGTCATGTGACCAGGTGAACAATAGATGTCATGTGACCAGATGAACAATAGATGTCATGTGACCAGATGAACAATAGATGTCATGTGACCAGATGAACAATAGATGTCATGTGACCAGAAGGAATCATTATACACAAATTAAAACACAGTAAACAATCAATGAATATGACAGAGTGTATGAATAGTTAGTAGTCGGCATATTCCACGATCCAGACCTCCAGGATCCTGGATCCATCAGGCAGATGGAGGTAGAGAGGAGGAGTGGGCGGAGTCTCAACAGTGGGCGGAGTCTCAGCAGGGCCATGATAGTAGTTGATGCTGGTCAGGCTTGTTAGCTTGTCCACAACGAGCCTGATCTTAATGAAACTTGGTGGAGCCAAAGAAGAACCAGTTCTCTTGAAGGCCCCATGACCAATTAGCCGCTAACGGAAAGTTTCCACACACGCACAGCACAACAACAACACAAAAGGTTTGGAGACACGCGTTTCATACTATATACATGTATCCATGAGATACCGTCCATTTGGCAGAGGTTTGCTTTTCTCCAAAGCAACTTAGGGATCAATGTGCTTTCAAATGAAAACTCCTGCGGTTAAGAACTTTAAAGACTATAAATATCGACGATGTCTTAATTGTATTGTGAACTGGGAATATGGAGGTGGCCGAGTGAAGCTGAGAGGATGAAAAAGGTTGAAACACCTCGTGAAAGGTCAGCTGTAAAGGCCCCCCCACACACACACAGTCACTTTGTTCCTGTGATGGCCCCCCAGCACACTACATACATTACAATATGTATTCTATACAGTTATTAATCATCAATGTAAAATCTATAATGCATGTGAATATTGTTGAATCCTGATGTAGAAACGAAGTCACCTTCTCCTCCTTCGTGAGGCTCTTCTCTGGGTCAGAGACCAGGTCCCGGACGAGGTCCACATATGAAGCCAGGTCCTGTTTAGCCTCTGCACAGGAATACACACGCCTACAGGTTAGGACTTATACACGTCATCACTAATCAGTCACACACACACACACACACCGGCCAGGAGGAGACAGTCCACACAGTCCGTCTTGCAGTACTTCATGGCCAGGTCCACGGGCCGCTGCCCTGTGAAGGTCTGGCTCAGCGGGTCCGCCCCCAGCTCCAGCAGGACCCTCACGGTGTCCAGGTGGCCCCAGCAGGCGGCGAGGTGCAGCGAGGAGTAACCTGCGGGACGAAGAGCGTCACGCACTGGGGACCGGAACCGAGGTCCGGCACTGAGGTCCGGTACCGGGCGGCGAGCACGCGCGAAGAAAATCCAAATAAAAGGATACCGTCACTCAGGGGCGTCGTTAGGCCTGTTCTGGTTTGTATGTTTTCTCCTCCTTCAAATTACAATCCAATAGCCGATCATCAAATTTAATGATAAAATCCCCGGGCACTAGGACCTGGGGGAGGCTGCTGCGCTGGCTTTCTCACTCTGCTAAGTAATGTCTCTCCTCAAAACAGCCAGGATTACAGCCAATAAATTTAGCTCAAAGTAAATGATGCAGAGTGACCTGTAAGTCCAGGTAGTTACAGAATGTAATATATATATATATATATGTATATATATATATATATAATATATATATATATATATATATATATATATATATATATATATATTATATATATATATATATAATATATATATAATATAATATATTGGTAGTTGTTAAGGTTTGTTACCTGCTTGTATTTAGCTTTACTTGAGGCAAATGAAAGGGAAACTTAGAAACTGTCTCCAGTGAGCGAGAGTGTGAACGAGCGAATTCGAAATTGACATCTCTCTATTCTTTGCATTAATATATATTATTATAACATATTGTTTTCCATTGAATGGTATATTTGACACTGAACTACTTCATCTCTAAAAACACATCCATGTTTCCCCCTCCCCTCGGGGCTCAGCCCCCAATTCCTTGAACTCTCCAACCGCCCTGCGTCTCACCCCTGACGGTTTGCTCGTTGACCGAGGCCCCGTGGTCCACCAGCACTCGGGCGATGGCGCTCCTCCCCAGCATGCAGGCGGTCATCAGCGCGTTTCTCCCCATCTCGTCCGTCACTCCGCACGGGTCCGTTTGCGGCGACCCCCCGGCGACAGCGTCGCGGTCGAGCAGCTCCGTCAGTCCCTCCAGGTCCCCAGATAGCACTCGCGTAAAGACTTCTCTTTGTGTGGACGTCATGTCGGTAGGCTACAACGCTTTTTCAGTTGGATGTTTCCATGGTTACAGCATCACCCGCCAATCTGATTTGCACACGGTTCTTCTGTTGACAAATGTAAGTCTACCAACGCGCTCTTTCAAAATAAAAGTAGCCGCCAAATAATTTGATGGATTGTAAAATATTAATTCAATGCCCTGTTTATATAACTTTGATGAATGTCAATGTCTAACTTTGTTTAACTCCTTAAGGCATACCATAAGCGATGTGTCACTTTGTCAAATTATATATTTGTATGACTGTCATATTCATTAATTGTGTTGTTACTGTGTTTTAATGTGTGTGTAATGATTCATTCTGTACACATTACATCTATTGCACCTGTCCATCCTGGAGAGGGATCCTCCTCTGTTGCTCTCCTGAAGGTTTCTTCACTTTTTTCCCCATGAAGGGTTGTTTGGGAGTTGTTTCTGATCCGATGTGAGGTCAAAGGTCAGGGATGTCTATGTGTACAGATTGTAAAGCACTCTGATGGGCGATACAAATAAACTGAATTGAATTGTTTCTGGTGTGTCACATGGGAGTCATTTATTTTCAGAATGTGGTCAAGTCAACATTAAATACATCGTCGTGATGTGTTTACGGGTTGATGATTAAATTGTTCAAACACAAGAAGCGGCATCACTAGGGTTCCATGGTGTAATGCAGGCCTATTCAACTAGCGGCCCGCGGGCCGGATACGGCCCGTTTGAGTTTAACTACGGCCCGCAAGACTGCCTGCAAATCAATATAGTTTGGTAAGAAAAAATACAACTGACGGACACGCCTCTTTTATACATTGAGACATCTAACCCAGAGCCATTGAGTTTCACTGTTGCCTCAACCAAACCTGTATGGTTACATCTTTATGTTACGCACCGTGTTGGTTGCCGTTGTTACACCCCTACTGGTTTTCAGACCTACTGGTTTCCCTGCGCGTGCGTTGTGTTCTCTTCACATCTGCAGCGGGGCTCTGTCTCGCGCACCAGATTTGTCACACATTCACAAACATATTGCTGGAGATCTTCAAGCCACCGTTCATATCCATGTCGGCGGTTACGATTGTATAAGTGAGCAGTGCATCACAGCCACGGATGAAGAAATACATTTTCGAAAAAATAAAAATAAAAAGATCGCCCGACCTGGTTTCGATCCCTTTCACGCAAAAGGAGTCTGCACTCAAAGACATGCAGTCTGTGCGCTGCGCCACCAGATTTTAGTGTTATTCCAAGTAATTTATATATTGATCCATTAAGTCACATTTCTTATGTTTTCATGGGAACAGTTTGGTTGAAGGGATCTGAAACAACTGGTTGCCTTGAGCGGATATTTACACTTTGAAACATGTTTATAGTGATGCTTGTTCGCAACACTTTTGCCACACAATACCGACGCATTTTCGTGTGTGATTGTTTACCTGTGGAAATATACATTACTGTTTTTCATTTTTAGCCATTATTTGATCAATATTCTGTGCGGCCCTCACACCCCCCGTGATTTTCTTATTCGGCCCACTTGCTACTGAAGTTGAATAGCCCTGGTGTAATGGTTACCACTCTTGTCTCTGAATTCAGCGATCCGAGTTCAAATCTCGGTGGAACCTGAGTTTTTGTCATTTCTAAATAAAACCTCGAATATTTTGTAAATTACTCGTTGTATAAGCGACATTTTTGAATGTTTTTATTTATTTATTACTTTCACGCATCCCTGCTCCACGATAGTGGAGACATCTTCTGAGCGAAACAGCCTTGTGGACAGTTGAGTTTAATTAAACGTATTCACTACGAACACACTATTATTGCTGTCCCTACATCCACATGGAGGTAATTGCAAAACATATGTTGTGTACAGACAGTTTCTGAACGTTGTTGTCCTAAGTGCCTGAGTTCAGACACCTTTCCGTGCCCGAAAGGCGCACACGATGGCCCATCGGAAATGTGACGTCATTCGCCTGCGACGGAAGCGGAACCACGTATTGGTTTGTTTAGCTTAGCATTGGACGTGTGGATAACTTTTAACGTTGTAAAATTCCGCTTCCCCCCCCCGCTCCCCAGCACACACCAACGAGCACCTCTCCCATTTCACCTCCGTTACAAATCGAGATGTTTAACCGACAGACGAGCCTGTGGATGGGTGACGTATGTCTAAAGTCTCCGTGTCTTTCGGTGTGGGGGACCTTTACGTTAGCTTAGCTGCGCGTGCCGTAGCTCTGTTGTGTTACGTTAGCCCGGATATGTGACCCCTGTCGTAAAACCCCGTTACGCTCTTCACCTTGACGCAACCGTTGGCTTAACAGCGACTTGATCCGAGCCAACGTCAGAAGTTCATAATAAACTAAAAGCGGAGGAGCAGGATTGTCATCGAGGAGCGTCAGAAATGCGCGTGCACGAGAAATTCACAGGAGTCTCTCTGCCAAATATATATTTTATATATATATATTTTATTATATATATATATAAATATATTTATATATATAAATATATATATAAAAAAATAGAAAATAATATATAAAAATATATATATATAACAAATACAAAATAATATGTATATATAAATATAAATAAATATATATATAAAAAATAGAAAATAATACATATATATATATATATATAAAGTAACGATCTGTAATCAGATTGTGCTATAACAATGTTATTACAACGTTTTGACATTCTATAAACAAGTGTATGGTACTTCTGCACTATTATTATGTGTTGTTGGGTATAAAGTGTGTGTGTGGTGATGCATGTGCAATTTCTTTTTCGCATGTGTGTCCAGTTGGACCCGTACATGGATGAGGCCTTCATCAAACAGGCCTTCAGTGCCATGGGAGAGTCGCCGTTTGGGGTCAAGATCATCACTCACAGGATAACAGGGTAGGGTGTACACACACACACACACACACACACACACACACACACACACACACACACACACACACACACCAACAGGGTTGATCTGAACATGTCCTCTCTCTCCTGGGGCCAGTGGTTCGGCCGGGTACTGCTTTGTGGAGCTGGCCGATGAAGCCAGCGTCGACCGCTGCGTCCAAAGGCTGAACGGGAAACTGGTTCCTGGCTCAAACCCGGTCAGTTATATGCTGTAATTTCAAAATACCTCCTCATATATATCTTTTTTTTAAATGCAATCTTTACTGCAATACATATATCTAATTAATTGTTTCTCCGCAAATATACATATACTATTGATTATATAATACTGCCTTCCTTTTTTTCCCAGTATTGGACTTTTATGTTATCAAGCAGTATTTATTTGTCGATTTGACTGTGGATAGTGGAGCTCCACTAGTCTTGGTCCTCTTTTTGTTTGTTACAATAACTCAATAGTATATATATATATATATATATATAGTATGAGGTTTGCTCTGTAAACGCACCAGATTCTTGTTAATGCAACAGTTTTTTTCGATACTGTGACTTTAAACGCACCATTTACAAAGCAACGCTAAATACCCGATTCAGATGTTGTTGAACTATATTCCACACCTGCTGCTGTCACAGCACTTCTTCTTAAGGATCTGGTGATGTAAAAAAAAATACAAGCCAGCTGGAAAATTAGCTCCGTGGTGTGTGGAGCTGTGAGCTTTTAGCCGCTTGCTACTGCATTCGAAGCGCTGTCGGCCCCTGTGAGCCGGCCAAGCTACGGGGCTCCCCTGTCCACCTGTACCTGCTGCTGAGATGCCGCTCGTACACAAATGTACTTTGTTTGAAGCCGGTGGTGAATAGAGTCTCTGGTAGCAACTAACTGAGGAATGGGCTAAAGGCTGGTCTGGGTGGTGGAGGTATGTAAAACCCAAATAACAACAACCATAATGACGCCGCTCTTCATTTTCAGCAATACCAGTGCCATGCTACTACACGTCGTTGGTGTGTGAGGTTTTGGCTCAGTGTGTGTGTGTGTTTTCTCTCTCCCCCCCGTGCAGCCCCGGAAGTTTAAGCTAAACTATGCCACCTATGGAAAAAGGCCAGAGGCGGGGTAAGACGTGACTCCCACCTTTCTTGTTGCTGTTTGATTTGAGTGCTGACGTGCTGGAGCGCAGCTGGCCGGCCATGACCAGAGAGCTGTCGGCCTCTTTTGTTTTATTTTATTTTTTAAATGGCGGTCACGTTCACGTACGCATCGGAGAGTTTCACACGGCGTCACAGGCACTCAACGCGTGTCTGAGTGAAGGAGAAATGACGCTCACATATTGTCTCCCAAGATAAGCATAACAGCTAACTTAATACATATACACTACCGTTCAAAAGTTTGGGATCACCCAGACAATTTCGTGTCTTCCATGAAAAATCACACTTTTATTTATCAAATGAATATAAAATATAGTCAAGACATTGACAAGGTTAGAAATAATGATTAATATTTGGAGTATTAATTTTGTTCTACAAACTTCAAGCTCAAAGGAAGGCCAGTTGTATCGCTTATATCACCAGCATAACTGTTTTCAGCTGTGCTAACATAATTGCACAAGGGTTTTCTAATCAGACATTAGTCTTCTAAGGCGATTAGCAAACACAATGTACCATTAGAACACTGGAGTGATAGTTGATGGAAATGGGCCTCTATACACCTATGGAGATATTTCATTAGAAACCAGACGTTTCCACCTAGAATAGTCATTTACCACATTAACAATGTATAGAGGGTATTTATGATTGATTTAATGTTATCTTCATTGAAAAAACAGTGCTTTTCTTTGAAAAATAAAGTCATTTCTAAGTGATCCCAAACTTTTGAACGGTAGTGTATATATATAATAACTCTTGTTATATTGTAATTCAGTAGTCTCAGTTTGCGGCTCATCTGCCGCCTGAGCAGAAAGCTCAGCGTACCTTCATTTATCTGTTCATGCAGCTGTTAATTTGACGGCATAAAACTGCACGCTGATAATGTTTGTTATGCTTTTTTAAGAAAGTTAGAATATTTTAGGATAGAAAGACTCAAAGTCCCAGATTCATTTGTCTGGTTTTAGGTGAACGGAGACATTTCCCACAAACCCAGCTGTCCCCCTTCTTGTAATGTTGGACAGCCTTCATATCCAGAGTGAGGATGTTTGCCCGCCGTGTTTCCGTCTCTCAGGCCGGAGTACTCTGTGTTTGTGGGGGACTTGGCCTCCGAGGTGGACGACTTCCAACTGCACCAAGTGTTCAAGAAGTACCTCTCCTGCAAGGGGGCCAAAGTCGTCACGGACCAGTACGGATACTCCAGGTACGCGGCTTCAGAAGCGTGAGAGCGGCATTGTCACAAATACACCGTAGCGTATCTTGTTGTTGTGGACGTCGACCACCGGTCGACATCTGCATCTATTTTCCAAAATGGCTGAAAAAAAAAAAAATGTTCACTTTCTGTCTTTTTCTGCTAAAACTATTGTTTTCCCCATATAGGCTAAGCAAGAGCAACTCACAATTCAAGTGATGCTACCTCATGTTAAAAAGTAAAACAACACGTTTCAGTTCTACCATAACAATACCCATTATTATACTGTTTCTCATAAGTGGCTCTTTGAAGGCCAAGTATGGAGCGCGCGCCGCCGCGGACAGCGTCGGCCTCACTGTCGCCTCTCGCCCGCAGAGGCTACGGCTTCGTCAAGTTCGGGGAGGAGGGCGAGCAGAAGAAGGCCATCGAGGAGTGCCAGGGCACCATGCTGGGGGGCAAGCCGCTCCGGCTGAGCATCGCCGTGGCCAAGAGGTGAGGCGCAGGATGACCCGCCGTCTAGCAGCCGTTGTCCCGCTAAGATCCTCATGAAGGGTCCTGTAACCGGTCTCAGCCGGTATTCTCCTCTCGTTCCATCTGGATCTAAAAGCCCCTCCCCGTGTTTTTATTCCTCATGTCGCAGCCAGAAGATGAGCAACTACCACGGGGGCCAGAATTACCATAGCAACTACAACCAGCCCCCGTCCAGTTACTACGGCAACCAGGGCAACGGGGGCCAGGCGGGCTACTACCCCCAGTGGGGCGGCTACGACCAGTACGGCGGCTACGGCGGCGGCTACAACTACGGGCCCTATGGGTACCCGCCGCCGGGCCACGCGCCGCCGCCGCCGCCCCCCATGGGGATGCCGCCCGCCGACACGACGGGAGCTGCGGAGGTGAGCGACACGCGTTGACCCTCGAGGAGGAGCGCGACCGGTCCGATTAGTCCAGGATGCGAGCGAGCGGAACAATACGCCGTAACAACCTCCCTACCGGGTCGGTCAGGTGCCGGAGGATGTCGTGGTCGGCCACGACGTGTTCCCGAATCCAAACACAGGGCTCCGACGGTCACGGGAAACCTGGAATAGTCGTGGGATTTTTAAATGTTTATTTCCAGGCCTGGAAAAGACCGTGGGGAAAAAAATGTAATCCCAAAAGTTTTGGAAAAGTCCTAAACAATTTTTTTATATTCATAGGTTTATTTATGCTGAGTTTGAAATACTTAATATGTTTTTAAAAGAAAGACGCTTAAAATATAAGTCGGCTTCGCTCTCATATTCACAGCGACATTTTTCATATTTTCTTAAGTGGACGCACCGTAACTGGAAGGTTCGGTGGCCGTAGCAACAGTAGCTCAGGGATAATCCACCATCACGTTCACACCGAGTGTTCCCAACATGTGTGGTCGTTGGTTTGAAGTCCTGTAAACCCGTCGGTCGTGTGACTGAACCCTGTTTATTAGACCGTGACGTTTACACATTCTGTAAAGTCCCCGGAGACCAGAGCGGTCCGTGTCCCTCCATTGGAGGTGTTTCTTCACCGTTGTTGGTGTTCCCGTCACGTGACCCGTGCACACGTTGTGTTTGAGAACTCAATTCCTGGTGTTTCATGCTCTTCCCCCAGCCGAGTCACGACGAGGGCGGAGACGCAGCCGAGGATAATTCAGAAGGTGAGACGCTTTGTCATCGTGTAAAAAACATCCCGTGATTGTGGAAGCTCGTTGGCTTTGAGACGAGGCGACAAGGAGCGGCCGTGTTGCTGCCCTGTGGTACCGTACTGGACCTGCTGGGAGCTTATCGACCACAGCGCGCCGCTAGCAAAACCATTGATTCCCTACGGTACGGCGCCTTTCAGACGCGCCTTTTAAACGCCGCGCGGCGCGGTTTTTTAGCGTTTTTTAGGAGCGCTTAAAAGTTTAAATATTCTCAACTTTAAGCGCGAAGGCGCGTACCGCTCATCAATGTCAGACTCGGCCAAGGCAGCCAATAGGATGAAGCAGGAGGCCCAAGCCAGCCAATAGGATCAAGCAGGAGGCCCAAGGCAGCCAATAGGATCAAGCAAGAGGCCCAAGGCAGCCAATAGGATCAAGCAAGAGGCCCAATGCAGCCAATAGGATCAAGCAGGAGGCCCAAGGCAGCCAATAGGATCAAGCAAGAGGCCCAAGGCAGCCAATAGGATCAAGCAAGAGGCCCAAGGCAGCCAATAGGATCAAGCAGAAGGCCCAAGGCAGCCAATAGGATCAAGCAGGAGGCCCAAGGCAGCCAATAGGATCAAGCAGGAGGCCCAAGGCAGCCAATAGGATCAAGCAGGAGGCCCAATGCAGCCAATAGGATCAAGCAAGAGGCCCCATGCAGCCAATAGGATCAAGCAGGAGTCCCAAGGCAGCCAATAGGATCAAGCAGGAGGCCCAAGGCAGCCAATAGGATCAAGCAGGAGGCCCAAGGCAGCCAATAGGATCAAGCAGGAGGCCCAAGGCAGCCAATAGGATCAAGCAGGAGGCTTTCCTTCCTGTTTTCCCGACGAGAACCTCATATCAGCGGTATTTAATTACGAAGAGCTTTATAATTCCAAATGGAAACACGACTCCATCTGACTCCCGCTCAGCCGGAAGTGCAACTGAAAGCCTCGCCATCGAGACACAGTTCACGGAACAGATGGTGGTATTCGCCGTACTCTTTCCTTTCTTTTTTTAAATATCGTGAACGTTGATTGCGCACGCAGGTCCGCTCCACAGGCGCGCTGTTTTGCCCGGCGCGTTTTTGGAGCGTCTGCGCTTTAAAAAGTCTCGTCCGGTGACTCTGGACATGCTGGGAGCTCATCTACCACAGCCGGTTATGTCGGCTACGTAATGGGAGCTAGTCTTCAGGAGTGGTCACCTGACTCTCCTCACAGATGAGCCTTGATAACTTCAGAGTGGGCGGGCCCTGCACACCACTCTCTCTTAACCCGTGTGTGTTTTTGCCACCGTGCATGTGTATGACATCATCGCTGTGTGTTCCTCAGAGCCCTTCCCCGAGTGTGACGTGGAGCAGTGGAACAAAGACTTCATGCAGCGGAGTGAGGAGCTCTACGACGCCATGATGAGCTCCCGCTGGGAACCCCTGGACTCGGTCAACTCCCCCGTCCCCGCCCTCTCCTGATAGGTCTCCGTCTTCTGATCCCGCCCATAAGCTTAAATATTTCTTCTTTTTTTATTTTTATTTGTAGGATTTTGTACTCCCCATTCTGTCTTACCACACGGACGCCTTTAAAAGGCTGCAGCTCGGTACACGCCGATGTTTCCTCTTCCTATATTTTAAAAGTACGCACAAATATTCACTTGATTTTAATGTTTACCATGTTGGTAATATTCAAAAACGGTTGTTGAATGACGAGTGACGTGTAGTGCACACCGAGAGTGTCTACCACACAGGAGGTTTACTGTCATGCAACCCGTAAACGACGAAGTGGAGACACCAGCAACAGCCACACAAGTACAAACATTGCCTTGATTATCATTCGCCATGCAGTTCCTTTTTAATCCATGACGGTTATCACATGAACGAGTTCATACGGGACGCCCCGGCAGCGTTTATGTTCTGCTGTTGGACGGCCGGCGCTTTGTATATATTTTCGTTGGTGGAAACGTTTTATCAATAAAACAAATTTAGGAAGGAAATGGTGTTCTGTCTCTTTGGTACAGCAGGACGTCATGTGACGTATTCACACGACACGCGTGTTCATTTGTAAAGATTCATCTTGTGGAACCAAACCTGTAAATATCATGAACGTGTGTTGGCCTCAGAGCTCACCTAGCTCTCGTTATGTAAGATCAGGAGCCGACAGCCAATCAGCAGCTCCGTGAGGCTGTACTACAAAATGCTAATGTCAGCATGCTATGATGTTAACCACTCGCACCATCCAGCTGTTGGCATACATATGCTAATTAGAATGGGCACTCGGTAGAGCGCATACCTTTGCATATCACAAGATTGGGCATTGAATTATGAACATGTTGGCATTAGTTGCATGCCAATTGGATAGAAATTATGGTAAAAAGAAGATGTTGACCTTTTCATGACCTTGACCCGATTGATCCCAACATCTACTCAAATGGTCCCCGGATAATAACCAATCATCCCACCAAATTTCATGCGATTCGGTTTAATACTTTTTGAGTTATGCGAGTAACACGCATACAAATAAATAAATACACGGCAATCAAAACATTACCTTCCGCATTTTCAATGCGAAGGTAATTAGCACTTAAAAGGACAGTCACCCCAAAATATAAAAAAAAATACGGTTTCCTAATTTTGGAAACATTAGCTGTAGAGTCTCCCTGTTTTCCAATTTAATTATATAATATAATGGAACGAGACGCCGCTCGGCTGGTGGTGCAAATAAATAAATACATTTCATAACGGCATTGTCTCTTCTCGAAACAATCACCTGGTTTCTCAACATAATCCACACATTATTCTTAGCAGGAGATGTTTTTGTCTATTTTCCTTTCACCAATTTTCATTTGTTTTTAAAATTAATTAATTCTTTGCATTGCCTCTTGACTTCTTTGACATTAATCTGCCTCTCTCTCAGTGAAAGAGCAGAACAGATTTCTCTCAATGTGGAGCTAGATTGAGTTTATTGTTTAAGCAGAAGACTTGTGTGATCTCTCAATGTCTGATTTTGTGTCCTATCTTATTTTTTAATATGCAACAGCTGAGTGAAAAGTGAAGATACTTCTGCTAATAGAACCAAGATCCAGTGAAAGTGGAGTTTTAAGTGAAAAGTGACCGCAATGCAACGGAGAAGCATCTTTACCCGTCTGTTGAGATGCTGTCCCATAGTGTATTATTATTATTATTATTATTAATAATCAATATGTGCCCATGCAAAATAACTCACTAATAGAGAAACACATGGGTGTTTGTCTTCTCTAGTCCATCTTTCAAAAGCTTCACACAAGTAAAGTGGTTCATTACACAAACTCCATTTATTGAATCTTTATTTGTTGACTTGATTTAGTTACTTCACATATCCATAGAAACAACTGGGTATTTGTTTTCCTCTGCATTCTAAGAATTCCTGTCATGGATGGATTACTCTATTGGCCTCTCTGGCCTTCACCTACAAAACGTCACTCAAAGAGACAAAAAGATGGAAAACAGCTGGAAAGATGCAACAAAGAGATGAACAATGACTATAAAAAAGAGGCAAAATAACTTCAAAGGGATGCAAAACGATTACAAAGAGGCACAAAACAACTACAAAGAGACACAACACAACTACAAAGAGACACAAAACAACTACAGAGAGACACAACTACTACAAAGAGACACAAAACAACTACAGAGAGACACAAAACAACTACAGAAAGACACAACACAATGACAAAGAGACACAAAACAACAACAAAGAGACACAAAACAACTACAGAGAGACACAAAACAACTACAGAGAGACACAACACAACTACAAAGAGGCACAAAACAACTACAGAGAGACACAACACAACTACAAAGAGACACAAAACAACTACAGAGACACAAAACAACTACAAAGAGGCACAAAACAACTACAGAGACACAAAACAACTCCAGAGGCACAAAACAACTACAAAGAGACACAAAACAACTACAGAGGCACAAAACAACTACAAAGAGACACAAAACAACTACAAAGAGACACAAAACAACTACAGAGGCACAAAACAACTACAAAGAGACACAAAACAACTACAGAGACACAAAACAACTACAAAGAGGCACAAAACAACTACAGAGAGACACAACTACAAAGAGACACAAAACAACTACAGAGAGACACAACACAACGACAGAGAGACACAACACAACTACAGAGACACAACACAACTACAAAGAGACACAAAACAACTACAGAGACACAAAACAACTACAAAGAGGCACAAAACAACTACAGAGAGACAAAACAACTACAAAGAGACACAAAACAACTACAGAGGCACAAAACAACTACAAAGAGACACAAAACAACTACAGAGACACAAAACAACTACAGAGGCATAAAACAACTACAAAGAGACACAAAACAACTACAGAGGCACAAAACAACTACAAAGAGACACAAAACAACTACAGAGACACAAAACAACTACAGAGACACAACACAACTACAAAGAGGCACAAAACAACTACAAAGAGGCACAAAACAACTACAAAGAGGCACAAAACAACTACAGAGGCACAAAAGAACTACAGAGGCACAAAAGAACTACAAAGAGGCACAAAACAACTACAGAGGCACAAAACAACTACAGAGACACAAGACAACTACAGAGACACAAAACAACTACAGAGGCACAAAACAACTACAGAGACACAAGACAACTACAAAGAGACACAAAACAACTACAAAGAGACACAAAACAACTACAGAGGCACAAAACAACGACAGAGGCACAAAACAACTACAGAGAGACACAAAACAACTACAGAGGCACACAACAACTACAGAGGCACAAAACAACGACAGAGGCACAAAACAACTACAGAGAGACACAAAACAACGACAAAGAGACACAACACAACGACAAAAAGACACAAAACTAGGGAAATACAACCGACAACAGAAAAGAGGCGTAACAGCTTTAAAGTCTGAGTCTCTCCGGTGGAGGAAGGAGCCCGGGGGCCCGGGGCCACCGGCTCCTCACGTGCCCATGTGTACTGGCCTCCCTGTCATGACGTCCTAAGCCTTTTGATAACTATAGCATGTATTTGCTGCATTTGCTTACATTAAAATAATAATAATTGTGATTCATTTTTGGAAGTCCATTTGTTTGTTCCAAGCGCCGTCAGGACATCTGGTCTCACGGTTACTGACGCAAACGGACAGGTCATCCTCGTCGCCTCCAGACAACCTCGCAGACGCATCTGTGTCATTGTTAAGTTTCAGTTTCAGTCATTGAGGCTCTGTTGGTCCTCCTCTGCTCCAGTACTGCCGGTCTTGGTGTTGAGCAGTCCCAGTCCGGGCCTCCCGGGGCAATGCCAGCTGGGCCCCTGGCAATACCAGCCCTGGTACAGTCCCCTCCAGCTCAGGCACCCCAGAGCGCCCCCTAGTAGCTGAGTGGGGAACTGAGGGAAGTAAGCCAAGAGACAGAGCAGCAGGAAGAGCCAGAGCCAGAGCAGGAGAACACAGAACAGGAAGAGGATCCTCAGAGGGGCCCCCGAGGTCCCCCCCAGGCTCAGATACGGGCCGAACACGGCGGCTTCCTCCGCCAGCAGCAGGCAGCACAGACAGAGGAGGAAGACGTCTTCTGAGACCTCGTACCCCCTCCACAGCATCCCGGCCCTGAGGCACACGGACTTGCTCTCCCCTTCTCGCAGCACCAGCAGAGGCTGCCCGCCGGCGACCTCCGGCCCGCCGGGCAGAGGCTCGTAGCAGCTGCCGGTGGCGTTCTCCAGGAGGTCCAGGAGTTTACAGAAGCCGAGCCACAGCCCGCCGGCCGCCACGAGACGGGAGAGGTGGCGGACGGAGAGAGAGAGGGAGCGACGCACGGAGAAGGAGAGGAGGAAGACGAAGGAGCCCACGAAGACGCAGGTCCAGCCCCAACCGGAGCGAAGGAACATCCTGGAGGAAGGAGAGGAGAGGCGGTTTGGATGGGAGGACGTGACGGGATGAATTGGATAAGATGATGACGGGAGTTAAACATCAGGACATGAGTGAGAGAGCGGGAGAGCTGTATCGACTCAGATGTTTAATAATGTAGAATTCATTTGAACAAATAACATATTGAGAAGTAAAGAATGCTCATAGAGCACTCAGACAATAGAAGGCCAGGATTCAACTTATCATAATAAATCTATTGTACTTCAGTTACTATTGGTCTTCATTCAGTGTTAAATAAAATATATAATCAACCTCCGGTTTGCACTTTTCTAACTTCCTGTGCAGTTCAGTTATCCATGTGAGAAGTTATGCTGCTTGCTCCTTAATACGACACACAAGTCACTTGAAGTCCGCAACGCATTCGTACTGAAGAAGGATTATTTAAAGTAAAAAACCTCAGTGTGCGTATGAATTAACCTCAACTATTTACTGATGATGGACAAGAAGGCACTGCAGAGGGAAAAGGGCCCAAATAATGGTGGTCAAGGATGTGTCAGCTGCAGGAAAATGTATTAAATCTGAGGATGACCTCGTTCTTTGTTGAAGCTGAACTCATCAATAAGGTTAGATATTAAACTAATTCCCTAAACTAATAAAGTATCTACTTTCCTACCTACCTATACATCTACTTACCTATCTATCTACTATTAATCTCCCTACCTACCTATCAATCTAACTATACTACCTATTAATATAACTACCTATTAATATAACTACCTCTCAATCTACCTATCAATCTAACTACCTACCTATCAATCTACCTACCTAACAATCTACCTACCTATCAATCTACCTACCTATCAATCTACCTACATACCAAATCTACCTACCTATCAATCTACCTACCTATCAATCTACCTACCTCCCAATCTACCTACCTATCAATCTAACTACCTACCTATCAATCTACCTACCTATCAATCTAACTACCTACATATCAATCAATCTACCTACCTACCTCCCAATCTACCTACCTATCAATCTAACTACCTACCTATCTACCTACCTACCAATCTAACTACCTACCTATCAATCTACCTACCTCCCAATCTACCTACCTATCAATCTAACTACCTACCTATCTACCTACCTACCAATCTAACTACCTACCTATCAATCTACCTACCTATCAATCTAACTACCTACATATCAATCTACCTACCTATCTACCTACCTCCCAATCTACCTACCTATCAATCTAACTACCTACCTATCAATCTACCTACCTATCAATCTAACTACCTACCTATCAATCTAACTACCTATCAATCTAACTACCTACCTATCTACCTACCTCCCAATCTACCTACCTATCAATCTAACTAACTACCTACCTATCAATCTAACTACCTACCTATCAATCTACCTACCTATCAATCTAACTACCTACATATCAATCAATCTACCTACCTATCTATCTATCCATCTATCTATTTATCAATCTTGTTTAGATTTCTTTCTTCCTCTTTTAATTTTCAGAAGACTAAAGGTACAGGAAGGGCCTCAGATTTAAAAACATCGCATTTACTGCACACAGAATTGATGTTTATTTGCATGAAGTGAGAGCTGATCACAAGTGGCCACTCGAGACCCCGCGGAGAAGCGTTCTACAGCCAGGTGGGAAAGAGGAAGTCAGCCTCACCTGTAGAGGAAGTGGCTTCTCTTGGCAAAGACGCTGTGCTGGGAGACCCAGAAGCTCAGTGCCGGGCCGAACATCACCACCGCTGACAGCAACAGGTGGAAGTGCTTCCGGAAGGCGGTGCTACCCAGGAGCCCGGCCGCCAGGTCCGTCAGGACCACCAGCATCGTGTTGAGGAACATCTGGACCCAGATCCAAACCTCTGACCAGATCTCAACTCAACTTCACGTCACTGAGTGAAAGTGCACTGCTGCTGGCTCTGCAGCGGCGTGTTTGTGTAGATTATCCACCTCAGACGAAATAGCACGTGCTAAATCTGTAATCCGGTATAGAATGCACTTTGTTGACGCCTTGGATTTATATCGCATAACAGAACAATTCAATGAGGTCCGAATGGTCGAGATCGATCAATCTCAACAAACTGAACTCATCTTTTCAAAGCTTGAGAGTGGAACCATTGGTGCAAAGATGGAGGTCAAATCCGGATCCAGGAATCCCAAAACGCTGTCCGAGTAGTAACAAATAGTGGAAGTCCACTGGCGTAGCGCGTGCTGTATGACACAGGAAGGAAAAGACAGCTGGCCTCTAGCATTCCACGGACTGCAAATACGTGCACACTGTGAACCCCCACCAGGAGGTTCTCCAATCCGGCAGGCGCTCCTCCTCCTGACTCGGTCCTGCCGGTATCTTCTGGTAGAGTTTCGGTGCACAGGAGTTAGGTGACGGCTAAACAAGGCAACCAAACACCCGCAGCGGTCGCTCGGCGGGTGTTTCTCGCCGCTGCAGAAAGTCGGATTGAGCTTTTTGTCCTCTCTCATAGAGCCGGTGTCCCCACCCTCTTCCTCTCTCGTCTCCTCCGGAGCGCTTCTGCCCGAAATGCAACGGGCTTTGGTGTTTCAGTCAGCGATGGCCGCCGCTGAGAGACGTCAAATACCTCGACCGATGGAGCTATCTCCTGCTGTCACTGTGTGTTCTCCGTCACTCACGCACCACCCGCCCTCCAGCCCTCTGTTCTCACCCTGGGCCTTGAAGGTGTCCCGTTGCTCCTGCTGGGAGGTTGCACCAATGACATGGGCTCCTTGGCGTTAGTGTGGGTATGTTTATGACTCATTTAGAGGTTGAGAGAAAGCTGGCCGGCGCCAACAGAACCAGTGTTACGGAAAAGTCCCAAATCAAGTGTGAACAACGGCGTGACAATGTTGTGTGTCTGTGTGTTTTCACGAGTATTATTAGCAACAACCTTTGTCCTGTATCTGGGCTGAGACTCAGCTGCTGCAGCAGTCTGTCCCTGTCAATCAGTGTAACACACTCACACACACACACACACACACACTCACACATGCACACACACACACTCACACATGCACACACACACACACACACTGAAAAGTAAAGAGAGTGTTGAATTTTGACTCCTCTGGTTGTATGGAAGTCTATGCTTCATGTGCTAAAGCTGCATTCTCTCTCCTGACCACCAGGGGGTGACTCCTCTGGTTGTATAGAAGTCTATGCTTCATGTGTTAAAGCTGCATTCTCTCTCCTGACCACCAGGGCTGACTCCTCTGGTTGTATAGAAGTCTATGCTTCATGTTTTAAAGCTGCATTCTCTCTCCTGACCACCAGGGCTGACTCCTCTGGTTGTATAGAAGTCTATGCTTCATGTTTTAAAGCTGCATTCTCTCTTCTGACCACAAGGGGGCGACCCCTACCGTTGTATAGAAGTCTATGCTTCATGTGCTAAAGCTGCATTCTCTCTCCTGACCACCAGGGGGCTCCTCTGGTTGTATAGAAGTCTATATAGTGACTCTACTTCTCTCTTGATGTACTCCCTCAGTAAACATTGGAAACATGAGTTTATGTCTCAATCTCTAGTTTCAAGTCTTCTTCTATACAGCATGATGTCATCATTTATACTGTATGGTCAAACAGAACATTAATGATGCTGAAGGGAGTGGCTACAGGCGGACAACATGCCCCAATCCCAGCTAGCTAACTTGACAGCAGTTTGTGTTGAAAATAAAAAAAGAGGATGAGAATGCTCAAAGATGTCTGTTTTCAACATCAGGCAGGTTCCTCTCATTTGATATATATAATATATATACTCTGATCTGCTTCTGTCCCATCCTTTGCTGTGCTTTGCATTTCTGAAATGTCAGAGCTGAACTCTCCCGTCTGCTCGTTTCTGTTCTGAGCAGCCGGTCGTCCGTCCAGAAATAAAGGTTGACCTAGTTTGGAAGGGTCACATGTCTCCGGCTCCGTTTCCCACCGCTTGCAGAAAGGTCTCGGGGAGTTACAGACGGCCTTCGATCCACCAACCGCTCCGTTTGTGACACGCATTTAAGGAACAGACATTGTTTGACATCATTTTAATTGTCTGATGCATAATTAACTATCAATTAGTGCAACAAGTTGGACTACTTCTTTAAGGAGCGGTGAGATCACAGGAAACTACACGTCATACTTCCTCTAAGTGGGACCTAAACCTCGTATATTAATAATAATAATCCTCAGATGTGTCCGCCGACTCATCCAGTCTGCACCATAGACACATACACACACGTACACAAGCCGTCTGTAGGGCCATGTAATATAATACATACAATACACGTATAGCTCTGCAATAGATATGACTCATGTGCAGATCTTGAGACAATGGGCCCCGTTGCCTGGGGCCTAAACACGTTTTATTTCAGCTGTTGTCGGTCCCCACTACGACTTTATGAGAACGGTGACTCAATGTGAGGTCAAAGGTCAGGATGTCTATGTGTACAGATTGTAAAGCCCTTTGAGGCAAATTTGAAATTTGTGATATTGGGCTATACAAAATAAATTGAATTGAAATTGACTCGCACTGTTCAGGAAAAGGTTGAATGTTTATGATTATGTGTCCTAAGTTAACCCTCGTCTTTTGCCTTTAAAATTTATTTTTTATTCATCGAATGTTCTGAAAATAATGGGGATTGTTTGATACTGTGCTCTTCTTCATGATTACAATACATTTTAATTAATTTGATTGAATTATGGAAGGAGACCTACACAATATGTCTGAAACAAAATGTCACCAAGTTAAACTAACCCATTGGATCCAACCCCGCTCCGTTTACACAAGACTGCCCCCGTGTGGTTCAACTTTGACACTGCAGATACTCGATTTATTAATTCTTGCTTTGAGGCATCTCGATTTATGATTTTTTGCTTCAGGGCTCTCAAGTTTTGAAGACAGGCAAGAGTGACATTTCCATCAGCATCAGCCCCCCCCCCCCCCCCCGCAGAACGAAATTTTCGGATATTAGTCAGTCGCGCGCAATTCCAGGATGCTTTATTTTCATTGGTTGCTGGATTAAATCTTACCCAGATACGTTTTTTTCTGATTGGCTATTGTGTAGCCCCCTTTTTTTTTTTGATTGGCTGATAAGTGGCACCTCACAGCAGAACTCCAGGGGAGCGCTTGATTCCTCCACGGTGAGGGCAGCGCGGCTCATGTTGGCGCGCTGCAGCACATTAAAACATTAAATAGCCAAGAGTTTTTTTCAGCGTGAGAAATACGATGTGTGGCGGGAGTGCGTGATTTAAGACCGAAATGCGTGAGTGTCACGCTCAATGCGTGACACTTGAGACTTGAGAGCCCTGATGCTTTGAGGCATTAAAGTACACACACACACACACACACACACACACACACACACACACACACACACACACACACACACACACACACACACACACACACACACACACACACACACACACACACACACACACACACACACACACACACACACACACACACACACAAACTGCTTTTACAGGGAAATATAAGTTAATTCATGCTAGTGAGTTAAGGGAAATTGTCCAAGGGCTTTTGTAAAAAATAAAATGAAATCGAGAATTTAAAAAAGCCCAGATACATCTCTCATTTATAGGTATAAAGCGTGGTGATGGCATTAAGCCAGAGGAAAGTGTATAAAATGTGTGGAAGGCAATGAACTTCTACCTGGATGAGGAAAAGAGAAAGGCAGCCGAGGAACTTTGAGGAAGTGAGGAACACGAGGAGCCCGATCAGTGAAGGAAAGGCGACTGGGAGACATTAACACCATAAAGGAGAGGAGCGAAAGGAAACGACAGAAAGCCCTCGTCCAATACGTTTGTTATTAAAGTCTCTTTAGGTGTTTTAAAACAAATAGATTGAAAGAGTTGGAAGAAGGTTCATCTGGTTGTAGATGTTGTTTTGACTGAGGTAAGTGCACATGTGGGAACTGGGACATGATGACTTGAGTCTTAGTTTGGTTTTAACTCATGCTGTGTTCTAAAAAATTCATTATTATTTATTTATTTAATTTATTTGTTCATTTTATTCATTTATTTTATTTATTTCAATTTCAATTATTTATTCATTCATTTAAATTGTATTTTTTTTTACATGTATTTATTTAATATTTATTTTATGCTTTTAAATATACTAATTTATTTATTCATTGTATTTATACAATGAATAAATACTTTATTTATTTAATACATTTATTTATTTAATACATTTATTTATTACTTTAATAATTTTTTTAATGTAGCAGCATTGGACGGAGTTCTTCAGAGTGACCACTAGAGGGGAGCCCGATGCCCACTGACTGTACGATGCTGCCGGGTTCATGGACCGGTCCTTCAACACTGAGGATGTGTGTCTGAATTTAAGCCTAGAAATCGATATATATATGTATATATATATGTATACATATATATACAAATATATACAATATACATATATATATACACATATATATGTGTATATATATACATATATATACATATATTTACAAATATATACAATATACATATATATATATACATATATATGTGTATATATATATACATATATATACATATATTTACAAATATATACAATATACATATATATACATATATATGTGTATATATATGCATATATACACACATATATACATATAGACATATATATACGTATATATACATATATATGCACATATATATGTATATATATATGTATATTGTATATATTTGTATATATATGGATATATATATATATCCATATATATGTATACATATATATACAGGACTGTCTCAGAAAATTAGAATATTGTGATAAAGTTCTTTATTTTCTGTAATGCAATAAAAAAAACAAAAATGTCATGCATTCTGGATTAATTACAAATCAACTGAAATATTGCAAGCCTTTTATTCTTTTAATATTGCTGATTATGGCTTACAGCTTAAGAAAACTCTAAAATCCTATCTCATAAAATTTTAATATTTCCTCAGACCAAGAAAAAAAAAGATTTATAACAGCTGAGTGTTTGTCAAGGCTCAGGAAACCCTTGCAGGTGTTTCGAGTTAATTAGACAATTCAAGTGATTTGTTTAATACCCTACTAGTATACTTTTTCATGATATTCTAATATTTAGAGATAGGATATTTGAGTTTTCTTAAGCTGTAAGCCATAATCAGCAATAAATCAGAATAAAAGGCTTGCAATATTTCAGTTGATTTGTAATGAATCCAGAATGCATGACATTTTTGTTTTTTGAATTGCATTACAGAAAATAAAGAACTTCATCACAATATTCTAATTTTCTGAGACAGTCCTGTATATACATATATATATATATATATATCGATTTCTAGGCTTAAATTCAGACACACATCCAGTATTCTTGTATTGCACTATCAACAGAAGCTATTCAAATATTTTGATGATTTCAAATTGTGGACACACTATTCTCACATCTACACTATTTGTTACCAACTTAAAGAGAGAACTAATCCCAATGCAACAGTATTTATTTGACTTATTTCAATATATATATATATATATATATATATATATATATATATATAGTAAGCATAGATGGTAAGCATCTTTAATGATTTCCACCCTAAAAATGAATAATGGATAAACATGTAAAAAAAAAAAAAAAGCCATTAAATATTGCCCTGGCTTGCACCCCCCCCCCCCAACACACACACACACACACACACAGGCTATAAATAGAATCTGCTTTCTGTCCACAGATGGAAAAAAAAAACACTTGAAAAAAGAATCTAGCACTCAGAGTGTTGCCAGAAGAAAAAACCAGCGATAGAATCAGAGATAGAGAGGCTAAGTTTGGCTGAGTGACAGTCGAGGTATGCAGGAGAACGTTCCTGGCTCTGCTCCCACAATGCACCATGTCATGTGGACGTGAGCCAGACACCAGGGGAGTGGAGGGCCCTGTCACTGCTGATGAAAGTGATGCAGATTAGCTCAATGAGTGTGTGTCAAGGGTTATGTGTGGAAGTAGTGTACCTGTGTGTGTGTGTGTGTGTGTGTGTGTGTGTGTGTGTGTGTGTGTGTGTGTGTTTGTCAGTAGGTCAGGGTGGTGCCCTTGGCCTTGTAGGGCAGGGTTATCGGGGATTATATATTTGATCCCCGCCTGCCCTCCAGTCCAGCTGCTTCCTCTTCTCCTCCTCCTCCTGTCTGCTCCGCTGGCTGTATTCCTTCTGTTGTGTGAAGGTAAATGGATTTAAACACAATCTGCTTTAACACAATGATGGAGGTGCTTTTGAGGTTTATTTAACACAAGAATTCTAGATGCGACAAAATGTCTTCGTCAGATGCACCTTTTAGACCCTTTTCACTAACGAGGTTGAATTACTGATTTTGAATTTGAACAAATACCGGAATACTTCACTGTCTGTGTTTCTCAGCCCATTTCAGGTGACTGGCGTACTCTGAAGTCTCACCTGTCCTCTGAGCGGAGTGCATAGGTAATTCATCCTTTTCTTCATGCTTTCATAGCATTTCATATGGCAGAGGTCGACACTGGTATAATATCACTATATGTGCTTCTAGTCCAAAGGACAAAAAGTCCAAAAGACAAAAGACAAAAGGTCCAAAAGTAAAAATACAAAAGGTCCAAAAGTAAAAAAGACAAAAGGTCCAAAAGTAAAAAAGATAAAAACTCAAAAAGGCAAAAAGATTCGTGGATATTTCCCATATTTTTCTTTCTTTGCTCTTAATTATAATTATTAGATGTAACAAACAGAACAAACATTAAAAAAAAGTCCAAAAGATAAAAAGTCCAAAAGTAAAAGAGTCCAAAAGATAAAAAGTCCAAAAGTAAAAACGCCAAAAAGTCCATAAGTAAAAAAGACAAAAACTCAAAAACTCAAAAAGACAAAAAGTCCAAAAGTCCAAAATACAAAAAGTAGAAAAGACAAAAAGTCCAAAAGACAAAAAAAGCTTTTCCTTTAAACCAATGGCTTAACAAGTATAGTAGAAGATGCGAGTGAGGTATTCAGACCGCGCTGGACCTTTTCCCGTGTGCCTCAGTGCAGACATGGGGGACGCACAGATGGCTGCGTTCGGGCCGGCGGCCTCGTTCCTGAGGAAGTCGGACAAGGAGCGCATGGAGGCCTCCACGCGGGCCTTCGACATCAAGAGGGAATGCTTCATCCCGGATCCCGTGGAAGAGTTCGTGAAGGCGACCATCTCTAGCCGCGACGGAGACAAGGTCACCGTGGAGACGCAGCGCGGGAAGGTCAGTGGTTACTTTATTTATTTGGATTGATATTATTAATAATAATATTATTCAATTCAATTTCAATTCAGTTTATTTTGTAAAGTTCAATATCACAAATTACGAATGTGCCTCAGAGGGCTTTACCATCTCTACACATACGATGATATTATGAACTATTGTTATGATGTCATTAATAACACATTATAATAGCTTTATTACTATCACCCTAAAGCCTCACCGTAACATGTCAACATGTATGAGAATATGTGTCGGCACGTTATACTAAGTAAAGGGCAGGCTGTGGACAGAAATGGAGAATTATTAGTTTTAAATTATATTAAAAGTAATTAACTCTCAATGAAAAGGCAATTACTTGTGTCTCCAGTAGTGTGTGTGTGATGAAACAAGGTGTTAACAATGTGTGGCTTTGTGTTGACAATAAAAGGTAGAAAGTCAATGTTTGGCTCACTTGCTCTGAAAGATAACTTCCTTTGTGTGAAATGTTTGTTGTCCTTCATGTTCTTCAGACTGTGGTGGTCAAAGACACCGACATTATGCAACAGAATCCTCCAAAGTTTGACAAGATCGAGGACATGGCCATGTTGACCTTCCTCCACGAGCCCGCCGTGCTGTTCAACCTCAAAGAGCGTTACGCGGCGTGGATGATCTACGTGAGTAACCCTCAATCCAGGAAACACGCTTTTATGTCTGCTCACTATATATGGATTGAAAATGTCTCCGTATGTCAAATAAATGCTGTTGCATTGGCATTAGGTCTCTCTTTAAGTTGGTAAAAAACGTGGATGTGAGAATAGTATGTCCACAATCTGAAATCATCTAAATATTTTAATTGCTGATTATAATTGCTTATTTTAAAAGTGCAATACAAAATATTTAGAACATGTACGGCTTTGTTCTGTGTATCCTCTGTCTACTCTGTGTCTACTCGATACTCGCTGTCTTCTCTGTGTCTCCTCTGTTTCCTTGATTGTTTCATTCCCTTCACCTGCCCTCAGCCTCTCCTGTCTCCTTGATTGTTTCATTCCCTTCACCTGCCCTCAGCCTCTCCTGTCTCCTTGATTGTTTCATTCCCTTCACCTGCCCTCAGCCTCTCCTGTATCCTTGATTGTTTCATTCCATTCACCTGCCCTCAGCCTCTCCTGTCTCCTTGATTGTTTCATTCCATTCACCTGCCCTCAGCCTCTCCTGTCTCCTTGATTGTTTCATTCCCTTCACCTGCCCTCAGCCTCTCCTGTTTCCTTGATTGTTTCATTCCCTTCACCTGCCCTCAGCCTCTCCTGTCTCCTTGATTGTGTCATTCCCTGCACCTGCCCTCAGCCACTCGTCTCGTTACCGTCTCATGTCGTACACCTGTTTCCATGTCGTACACCTGTTTCCCCACCTATATATTGTGCCACTCTTTCCCTAGTCTGTTGATGGATTGTTGTCTTTTTTCTGTCTTTCTTGAGTATTTCTGATCCTGCCTGTTTCGACCCTGCCTGCCTGCCCTGAACCTTGATTCTGTGCCTGCCCCTTTTTGGACCTTGTTGTTTTTTTGTAAACGTTTGCCTCATTAAAGAGTGCCTTGTGTTGTTCACGTTCAGTTCTGCCTGTTTCTCTGCGCATGAGCTCCTACACCTCGCTACCCGTGACGTCAGGCGTGACAGAACATTCATATATAATCCAGCAACTATGTTCTGTGTACAGATATAGTTGAGTAATGTGTAGCTCAGCAGAGAAAGAAGACTTTTGTCTCTTTGAGGCACTCTTGAAAGAGAGTTGGGTTTCCAAGTCACTTGAGTCACAGTCCACCCCCCCCCCCCCCTTCAGGTTGCCGTTGTCTGCACTGTTAGCGTTGTTAGCACCATTAGCTCCTAGCCGCTGGCTCAGCCATGTTGCGAGGCAACAGAAATGCTCCCGATCCGATATATATATTGCAGCTTTAAACCAGTGGTCTCCTTCTCCACAGACCTACTCGGGGCTCTTCTGTGTGACCATCAACCCCTACAAGGGGCTGCCGGTCTACAACCAGGACGTGGTCGTCGCCTATCGAGGGAAGAAGAGGGCGGAAGCTCCTCCTCACATCTTCTCCATCTCTGACAATGGCTACCAGTACATGCTGGCAGGTAAAAAAAGACAAATACTGTTAACTTCTGTTACATGCAATGATGCTGAATCTTTATTCTGACAATGTTGTACTCTGTGCTTTATTTTTGTAGACCGCGAAAACCAGTCAATCTTGATCACGTATGTAACTTGAAACGCATGAATGACACTATCATTGGAAGTAAATACCATATTATACATTACGTAGGTTTTAATGTTAATGACTTAATGTTTACAGTGGAGAATCTGGTGCAGGAAAGACTGTCAACACAAAGCGAGTCATCCAGTATTTTGCAAGTATTGCAGCTGGAGGCATGAAGAAAGACCCCAATGCAAAGGACAAGGTAAATAATACGCTCTGTCACAGGTGGGAGTAGCCTTGGGGGTTCTGGTTGGTCTGAAAACTGACTAACACTAAAGATGACGCGACTACGCTGCTTCACTGGAATTGAATATATTTGCCGTAATTGCCCGGTGTAAAGTAACAATGACAAGTAAAGTAACAAGAATGTATTGGCCACACATCAAACAATGACTTAAACTATCTTCAGGATCAACAGCATATGTGCTACATAAGTTAAAGGTTAAGAAAGTTCTTCAAACCTCCATAAAGTGCCGCCGGAGGCCGCTGAAGTCTTTGTGTGTAGCATGAAACATGAATGACGCGGTAGGTGCCCGTTCGGAGGTTTGTTGTGAACTGAGCTATGGCAGCTTTCACCGATTCTCTGATTGGATAAACGCTTCTCTAGATATGTGAAGGACAGCCATACATACAAACACAGACAGACAGACAGGCAGACCTTTCTTCATAGATATATGATGCTATAGTAAAATCTTCTGGCCAAATTACACCACGTTCAACACTGTACTCTCTTGGGTCTTGAGCAATCCAACAGTCGAGTGTAAAGCTGATTGGGTGAACAGTTCCAGATATGGGAAGGATGAAGACGGACAGACGGAAAGAGATTCCTTTCTTCACGGTTTGATTGATAGACACCATGTTCCCCTTTTACAGGGTTCCCTGGAGGATCAAATCATTCAGGCCAACCCTGCTCTGGAGGCCTTTGGTAATGCCAAAACCATCAGGAATGACAACTCTTCCAGATTTGTGAGTCTCTAATAACCTTTTTTTGTGACAACATTGAGAACAATAACTGGAAAAAGCAAATATAAAAATGTTCTTTTCAAAATCTGTATTTTTTCAGGGTAAATTCATCCGGATTCATTTTGACGCCAGGGGAAAGTTAGCCTCGGCTGATATTGAAACATGTAAGGGCAACACTAAAGTCACTAATCCTGAGCATGTTATCTCATTCATGTTGTATGGCATACAGCAGTAATATAGTGGATTTTACACACATGATAATCTTTCTCTCTTGTATCTATCACAGATCTTCTGGAGAAGTCCCGTGTGACCTTCCAGCTCAAGGCTGAGAGAGATTACCACATCTTCTACCAGATTCTGTCCAACAAGAAGCCAGAACTCCTGGGTGAGTGGCTCAGCGGTGGTTGGCCACCACGAAAAGAAAAAGTGGAAAACAAAAGTGGAAGAAAAAGGATAAGCCATGGTTGTAATTTACTTTCTATCCCCCCCTCTCTCTCTTTTCCAGAGATGCTGTTGATCACAAATAATCCCTATGACTACGCCTTCATCTCTCAGGGGGAAACTCAAGTCACCTCCATTGATGATTCCGATGAACTGATAGCAACAGATGTTAGACTCTTTTTTATTTTATTTTTACAAATATAAAAAAAACTGTAATCATGATAACACAATGAGTTACATACATGAGTTGAAAAACGAAACAAACAGAGGGGGGCTGTGATAGTTTAGTGACCACAATGACAATAACATACAATCCACAAAGTCCAGGATGAGTAACAGAATAAAATGTTTGAATGCCAAAAGAAACAGGTTTATAATACTGAGAGAAAGGATTTTCCATCTCTAGAAATGTATCACGGTAGCAACTATTTCATCTTTTCTCACAACAATCCTGAAATAGGAGGTGTGGTCAAAATACGGTATGGTAGAAATGCGTTATAGTCGAAATACAGTGCGGTTGATTTACAGTATGTTGAAAAATACGATGTTAGCAATGTGCACTTGCATTCCAGCAAATATCTAACCAGGTTAAAGCTTTCATTGTTTTATATTTTTAAATTTTGGTCAAACCTATATTATTTGCACAAATGTTGAGAAGTAATGTGCTCCTCCACAGGATGCCTTTGACGTTTTGGGCTTTACTCAAGAGGAAAAGAACTCCATTTACAAGCTGACCGGTGCCATCATGCATCACGGCAACATGAAGTTCAAGACCAAGCAGCGGGAGGAGCAGGCGGAGGCCGACGGCACCGAAGGTGAGACGAGCTCCGTTTGTCCGGCTGGCTCAGAACAAACCAAGAGAGCCAGTTTGAAAAACATTCGCTTTCCCTTTTCAGCCGTCGACAAAGTCGCATATCTGATGGGCCTGAACTCCGCCGACATCATCAAAGGTCTCTGTCACCCGAGAGTCAAAGTAGGAAACGAGTGGGTCACCAAGGGACAAACTGTTGCTCAAGTAAGAGGCAAAACAAGTCAACTTCAATCGTTTTTATACACAAGGATCTAGATCCAATGCAGGGACATGTTTTCTATATGGATTTCTATGCCCTAGGTGAACTATTCCATTGGAGCTCTAGCCAAGTCTATCTATGAGAAGATGTTCATGTGGATGGTGATAAGAATCAACCAAAGACTGGAGACCAAGCAGCCTCGTCAGTACTTCATTGGTGTTCTGGATATTGCCGGATTTGAAATCTTTGATGTAAGTTAACTCATTAGAACACAATAAACCAGCCCACTCTTTCAACAGCGAACAAACATAAGCAATATGTTGCCTGAGTTAATGTCTGCTTGCTATCGATGTCATTGCAGTACAACACCTTTGAGCAGCTGTGCATCAACTTCACCAATGAGAAGCTGCAACAGTTTTTCAACCACCACATGTTTGTGCTGGAGCAGGAAGAGTACAAGAAAGAGGGCATTGAATGGACTTTCATAGATTTCGGTATGGACTTGCAGGCCTGTATTGACCTGATTGAAAAGGTGAGAGACCGGGCTATCGCATGTTCAGACAGACATGGAGATTGATTGTCTTCAAACCACTCGTGTGTTTTTCCCTTCAGCCCATGGGTATCATGTCCATCCTTGAAGAGGAGTGCATGTTCCCCAAAGCCTCTGATGCCACCTTCAAAGCAAAGCTCTATGACAACCATCTGGGGAAATCTGCCAACTTCCAGAAGCCCAGAGTTGCCAAAGGAAAACCAGAGGCCCATTTTGCCCTGATGCACTACGCTGGAACTGTTGACTATAACATTAACAACTGGCTGGTGAAGAACAAGGATCCCCTGAACGAGACCGTTGTAGGACTCTACCAGAAGTCTAATCTCAAAGTGTTATCTCTTCTCTTTGTAAATTATGCTGTGTCTGATTCAGGTACCGTGGTCCTTGGTTTTCTTTTTTGGACATTTCATTTGTCTTGCCACTCTTACTTACATTTTCAGCGTATCTTTCTGAACAGACGGCGCAGAAGGCAAAAAAGAGACAAGGAAGAAGAAGGGATCATCGTTTCAGACTGTGTCTGCTCTTCATAGGGTATTTCGAATTTCTTTGTGAATTTCTTTAACCCCTGGATACAATATATTTATATGATACTGAATACTTTAACAGCCAGTATTTGATAACATATGCTTCATCATATTTATATCATCAGGAGAACCTCAACAAGCTGATGACCAACTTGAGGTCTACTCACCCTCACTTTGTGCGCTGCATCATCCCCAATGAGACCAAGACTCCCGGGGCCATGGAGAACCCTCTGGTGATGCACCAGCTGCGCTGCAACGGTGTGCTGGAAGGCATCAGGATCTGCAGGAAGGGCTTCCCCAACAGGATCCTCTATGGGGATTTCAAACAGAGGTATTATTTAATTTAAGGCAGATACTGTATAATTCCAAACAGATGTTGAGAAATATCCTCATTCCTTCTTTCTTTCTTTCTTTCCTTCCCAGATATCGCATCCTGAATCCTGCTGCCATCCCCGATGGACAGTTCATGGACAGCAGGAAGGGAGCTGAGAAACTTCTTGGGTCTCTGGATATTGATCACACTCAGTACAAGTTTGGACACACAAAGGTATGTCCTGAAGTCGTTCTGATATTGTCCATGGGAGATATAGTGGGAGATATAGTAGTAGTAAAATACCCATTTGATGTTGTTAGGTGTTCTTCAAGGCTGGTTTGCTGGGTCTGCTTGAGGAGCTGAGAGACGAGCGTCTCTCCAAAATCATCTCTGGTATTCAAGCCAGATCTCGTGGTTTGTTGTCTCGTATTGAGTATCTGAAGATGGTGGAACGCAGGTATCTTGTGTGTCCTGCTGATGTCTAACAATTCACAGATGATGTTTTGTGATTTGTACACTTAACTAAAGCATTCTATTGTACTTTAATTCTATATTTTAGAGAAGCATTACTAGTGATCCAATGGAATGTCCGTTCATTCATGGGGGTCAAGAACTGGTCCTGGATGAAGCTCTTCTTCAAGATCAAACCTCTGTTGAGATCAGCTGAATCAGAAAAAGAGATGGCCAACATTAAGGAAGAATTCCTGAAGCTGAAAGAGGCTTACGCAAAATCTGAAGCTCGTAGAAAGGAACTAGAGGAGAAAATGGTCTCTCTTCTTCAAGAGAAGAACGACCTGCAGCTCCATGTCCAAGCGGTGAGAATCCCACACTACTACCACCTTCCTTTGTACCCTGTCAAGAAGGTGTGTGCTAGTGAGTTCAAATGTTTGGCAGGAGCAAGATAACCTCTGTGATGCTGAGGAAAGATGCGAGGGGCTGATCAAGAACAAGATTCAGATGGAGGCAAAAGCCAAAGAGCTGTCTGAGAGACTGGAGGATGAGGAGGAGATGAATGCTGAGCTGACTGCTAAGAAGAGGAAGCTGGAGGACGAGTGCTCTGAGCTGAAGAAGGACATCGATGACTTGGAGTTAACTCTGGCTAAAGTGGAGAAAGAGAAGCATGCCACCGAGAACAAGGTAGGACATCTAATTCAACCATTTGTTTCATATCAGCAACTTAATACGGCATTCAGTAACTCGTCTTTTGGTTGGTTCATAGGTGAAGAACCTGGTCGAAGAGATGGCTACTCAGGATGAAATCATTGCCAAGTTGACGAGGGAAAAGAAAGCTTTACAGGAAGCTCACCAGCAAACGCTGGATGATCTGCAGAGTGAAGAAGACAAAGTCAACAGTCTGACGAAGGCCAAGACCAAGCTGGAGCAGCAAGTGGATGATGTAAGAATCCATATAACATGCAACTACTTTGATGATCTTGTGAGTCTTAATGATTAAACAATTCACTCATGTTGTAATTGCATGTATTTTCATTCAGCTTGAAGGATCTCTTGAGCAAGAGAAGAAGGTTCGAATGGACCTTGAGCGAGCCAAGAGAAAGCTGGAGGGCGACTTAAAGTTGACCCAGGAGATTGCGATGGATTTAGAAAACGACAAGCAGCAACTGGAGGAGCGCCTGAAAAAGTACAAATTCATCATGACATTGTTCACTAACTTCATTTAATACTGTGCATATGGTTTCAATCAGCTAACACTGATTCAATATGATGCTGCAGGAAAGACTTTGAGGTCAGCCAGTTGAACAGCAAAATTGAAGACGACCAGGCCATAATCATTCAACTCCAGAAGAAGCTGAAAGAGCTGCAGGTATACATGTGCATTAATAAGTCTTAAAGTTAATGTTAACATTCCCCCAAAGTGTTGCTAAATCTGGACACATGTTTGGACAATAGGCTCGTGTAGAGGAGCTGGAGGAAGAGCTGGAGGCAGAGCGAGCTGCCCGAGCCAAGGTGGAGAAGCAGAGGGCAGACCTGTCCAGAGAGCTGGAGGAGATCAGCGAGAGGCTGGAGGAGGCCGGCGGAGCGACGTCCGTCCAGATCGAGATGAACAAGAAGAGGGAGGCCGAGTTCCAGAAACTCCGCAGGGACCTGGAAGAGGCCACTCTGCAGCACGAAGCCACCGCCGCCACGCTCCGGAAGAAACAAGCCGACAGTGTGGCCGACCTCGGGGAGCAGATCGACAACCTGCAGAGGGTCAAGCAGAAACTGGAGAAGGAGAAGAGTGAGCTTAAAATGGAGCTGGATGACGTGGTCTCCAATATGGAACAAATAGTAAAGTCTAAGGTATGCGCTCATGAGGATACTCTGAAGATAAATGTCCACACTGGTGGGAATAACTGACGACCTAGTAGCAAACGTAATGCTTGTGACTGTTTAAAATAGGTGATGCAGCAACTGGGAACATTCAATTCAATTCAGATTATTTTGTATAGCCCAATATCACACATTATGAATTTGCCTCAGAGGGCTTTACAATTTGTCCACATATGACATCCCTGACCTTTGACCTCACATCGGATCAGGAAAAACTCATAAGAAATAGAAAAAAAACTTTCAGGGGGGAAAAAAAGGGAAGAACCCTTCAGGAGAGCAACAGAGGAGGATCCCTCTGCAGGATGAAAAGAAGAATAGATGTCATGTGACGAGAATGCCAGGGCCAATGGAGCCTATGAGACGTGAGGTCACTAGGACTCCGGGGAGGAAGCAGAGTTAGTAATTTGCGATGGAGATATGTAAATTCATCCATAAGTAGAGAAAGAAGAGGAGAGAGGTGTTCAGTGTATCCTAAAACGTAGAGCAGCATATCTAGGGGCTGGACCAGGTGAACCTGATTCAGCCCTAACTATAAGACTATCTTAAGTCTACTTTTAAATGAGGTGACTGTGTCTGCCTCCCGCAATATCAACTTAAATGTATTGTTCTTATCAGGCTAGGCCAGCAGCAAAAATTGTGCGAGAAATGTTGAAATGCCCAAATGACCTCTGGTTGGACCAGACACATTTAATGTAACATTCAACATTGAGTAGTGTATAGTTAATGTTGACCAGTAATATACCTGTGAACTATGATTACATTATTTTGTAGACTAACTTGGAGAAGGCCAGCAGAACTTTGGAGGATCAAATGAATGAATACAGGAACCGGTCTGATGAGAGTCAGAGATCCCTGAATGACTTCACCACCAATAAAGCCAAGCTTCAATCTGAGAATGGTCAGTGTTACTGTTTTCACTTGTACATAATAAATGATACACTTGTTTATTGTGGAACGCAACACAACCTAACACCTAAATTTGGCTTTTCTAGATGAGCTTTCAAGGCAGCTGGAGGAGAAAGAATCTCTTGTTTCTCAGCTTACCAGAGGAAAGTGTTCCTACAATCAACAACTTGAAGATTTAAAAAGACAACTAGAGGAGGAAATAAAGGTATGAAATGACTGAAATATATGCATCTATCTTTTACATAAATGTCCAAGAGAAATACTCATATTATCGATATTAATCCAGGCCAAGAATGCTTTAGCCCACGCGGTGCAGTCCTCTCGCCACGACTGCGACCTGCTGAGGGAGCAGTACGAGGAGGAGCAGGAGGCCAAGGCCGAGCTGCAGCGCGGCATGTCCAAGGCCAACTCGGAGGTGGCTCAGTGGAGGACCAAGTACGAAACTGATGCCATCCAGAGAACCGAGGAACTGGAGGAGGCCAAGTGAGTCCACGTGAAAAACGGTTCATGATTTGAAATGTGATTCCCACAGAGACGTTTTTACTTCGTCTAACAGATCAGCTTTTTGTTTGTGTTGTGTTCCTACTAAAATGTAAGACGAACAAAAAGTTTGTCTGTTGGACGACCGAGCAGCCGGTCCCGTTGGTGGATTTCATTCACATGTAATCGTGAGAGCACAACGGCAGAATGTCTGAACGGTTTGAATGGTGGATTTCTAAAGGAAGAAGCTGGCCCAGCGGCTGCAGGACGCCGAGGAGGCCGTCGAAGCGGTGAACGCTAAGTGTTCGTCTCTGGAGAAGACCAAACACAGGCTGCAGAATGAGATCGAAGATCTCATGGTGGACGTGGAGAGGTCTAATGCTGCTGCTGCTGCTCTGGACAAGAAGCAAAGGAACTTTGACAAGGTTTCTAATCATCACGTGCCTGGTTTTTTAAAGTGTTGCTCCAGTGCAAATAGAGTCTCCTGAAATAGGACATTTGCCAACCTGTAGAATGCCTGATGTGGTGAATACATCTTGAAATTGTAAAACGTCTATTTCCATGTCTAGGTCCTGTCTGAGTGGAAACAGAAGTATGAAGAGTGTCAGTGTGAACTGGAGAGCTCTCAGAAGGAAGCCCGGTCTCTGAGCACCGAGCTCTTCAAGCTCAAGAACTCCTATGAAGAAACTCTTGAACATCTGGAGACCATGAAGAGGGAGAACAAGAATCTGCAGGGTAATATATAACATCTATCACTTCTCAACAGGTAATCCAAGTTAACCGCAGGTGCCAAATTTAATGCAACTACTTTCACACACAGAGGAGATTTCTGACCTCACCGAGCAACTCGGCGAGGGAGGGAAAACCGTCCACGAGTTGGAGAAACTGCGTAAGCAGCTGGAGCAGGAAAAGAGCGAGATTCAGTCCGCCCTCGAGGAGGCCGAGGTGAGACCGACGTATCTAAACGAGAAGCGGACAGTTGGAGAATAGTTGGAAGTATTTAAGTTTAACAAACCCCTGATGCCTGTCTCAGGGTTCTCTGGAGCACGAGGAGGGCAAGATCCTCAGAGCCCAGTTGGAGTTCAACCAGATCAAAGCCGACATGGAACGGAAGCTCGCCGAGAGAGACGAGGAGATGGAGCAGACCAAGAGGAACCTGCAGAGGACGATCGACACCCTGCAGAGCTCTCTCGAAGCCGAGACTCGCAGCAGGAACGAGGCTCTCCGTCTGAAGAAGAAGATGGAGGGAGACCTCAATGAGATGGAGATCCAGCTGAGTCAATCCAACAGACAGGCAGCGGAGGCCCAGAAGCAGCTCAAGGCTGTCCACGCACATCTGAAGGTAAGCATAAGGGACACACATTTTAGTTTCACAAGCGTCATAACCATGCCGTCTTTGTAACCGGAGGCTCTGAACTTCTTCCAGGATGCTCAGCTCCAGCTGGACGACTCTCTTCGATGCATCGATGATCTCAAAGAGAACAACGCCATGGTGGAGAGGCGCAACAACCTGCTTGTGGCTGAGCTGGAGGAGCTCAGGTCTGCTCTGGAGCAAACGGAGAGAGGTCGCAAACTTGCTGAGCAAGAGCTGCTGGACGTTAGTGAAAGGGTGCAGCTACTGCACTCTCAGGTAAGGCGGATGCTAGACTTTGAATTTGTTTCGTTTTCTCCAAATTTTTCCCTGTCATACATTCCATAACCAAATGTCCTTTCTTGTATAATGAAAGAACACCAGCCTGATAAATCACAAGAAGAAGCTGGAGGCAGATACATGCCAGCTTCAAAGCGAAGTGGAGGAGGCGGTGCAGGAGTGCAGAAATGCCGAAGAGAGGGCCAAGAAGGCCATCACCGACGCCGCCATGATGGCAGAGGAGCTGAAGAAGGAGCAGGACACCAGCGCTCACCTGGAGCGCATGAAGAAGAACATGGAGCAAACCATCAAAGACCTGCAGCACCGTCTGGACGAAGCCGAACAGATCGCCTTGAAGGGAGGCAAGAAGCAGGTGCAGAAGCTCGAGGCCAGGGTGAGTCACATTTACAAATATTACACAAGTACAATTGTTGACCAATACAGGTGTAACCTCCAGCTCTGACAAGTGAAGCCAATGCGTAAGGGCCTGAAACCTGGATTCTCTCTACTGACCACCAGGGGGCAACTCTTCTGGTTGTATAGAAGTCTATGTGTTGAAGCTGCATTTCTCTAGTGTCCACCAGGAGGCAACTCATATGGTTGTATAGAAGTTTACGTGTTAAAGTGGCATTATCTCGGCTGACCATCAGGGTGTGACTCGTCTGGTTGTATAGAAGTCTATTCTTCATGTGTTAAAGCTGCATTCTCTCTACTGACCACCAGGGGGGCGACTCCTCTGGTCGTATAGAAGTCTATGCTTCATGTGTTAAAGCTGCATTCTCTCTACTGACCACCAGGGGGGCGACTCCTCTGGTCGTATAGAAGTCTATTATTCATGTGTTAAAGCTGCATTCTCTCTACTGACCACCAGGGGGGCGACTCCTCTGGTCGTATAGAAGTCTATGCTTCATGTGTTAAAGCTACATATTTTCCCTGACCAGGTGAGGGAGCTGGAAAATGAGGTGGAAGGGGAGCAGAAGAAAAGCAGCGAAGCTGTGAAGGGCATCCGTAAATACGAGCGCCGCATCAAGGAGCTGACCTACCAGGTCTGTTGCAGGAAGCTAGCGTCATTAATCTGCACTCGCGGTCGAAGCGCTTAACTTTTACAACGCTGTGTGTTTCTCACAAAGACCGAGGAGGACCGCAAGAATGTCGCCCGACTCCAAGATCTGGTGGATAAGCTGCAGCTGAAAGTGAAAGCCTACAAGAGATCCGCGGAAGAGGCCGTAAGTGCGGAGATGAGAGTCTTGATCCGGCTTCAATGGCCCCAATGTCGGTGTGTCACGACATCTTTGTTTTTTGCGTTCATCCCCCCAAAACAGGAGGAGCAGGCTAACGTCCACCTGGGCAAGTTCCGCAAGCAGCAGCACGAGCTGGACGAGGCCGACGAGCGAGCGGACATCGCCGAGTCCCAGGTCAACAAGCTGCGGGTCAAGAGCCGGGACGCGGGCTCCAAGGTGAGCAGCTGCTCGCTGCCCCCTGCTGGCTGCGTTCGGCATCTTTGCGAGCATGAGCACAAAGACATGAACACGGTGCTTTGTGGCATTCCACCTTAACGTTGTTTCTCTTTTCTCCGTACAGAAAGGGTTCGATGACGAGTGAAGCTTCGGGAGTCTGCAGAAATCCCTTTTGACGGCCGCGTGACGCCGATCTACGACCAAGAGCTCGGCCCACATGGAGAGGGAAGACAATTCTGAGATTTTGTGAATTAAATTGTAGTGCTTTTGAGAAGAAAAAAAAAGAAAAAGAAATGAAATCGTAAATTAAGTAGAATTTCGTCGTAATAATCCGAGAACAAAAAGTTGCAATCTTACAAGATTGAAGACGTCATTTTAAGTCACGATGCTTGAGGTGTGGCGAACAGATTAGAGACAGTGCGTCACCTATCTTATTATGAGAGTCAAAGGAAAGCAGATACATGATGGATGAGTCAATAACCAGATGTGTTTAGAGGCAGCAGCTGGAGGCTCAGCTGAGGACAGGGTGGGAATGAGGTCCCACAGGGATGGAGCCTCACGGGACCCGAGGTTTAGGTAACTGTCACTGGAAGAGGAACACTGACACTATCTGTTTAAATATCACCTTTGTGTGGCTAATTGTGCACGGAAAAACATTAACTTCCTCAACACCGATGAAGTGCTCACACAGCCGCGTTCCTCTGCTTTCCAGAGGGACCATCCAAAAGGGCCATCCAAATGTATGGGAGAGCAGAGGAGACGGGACAATACGGTCCACATAACTCTATAGGCTACAGTAGTAACTTTAAGATATGTCAAGGCAACCTTTTCTGTTTTGACTTTATTTCTGAAATATTATAATATATATATATATATTCTTTTCTTAAAAATTACAACTTCATTCTCAAAATCTCAGATTGGTTTTAGGACGTAGATCCGCTCAACTATTCACAACCTGCAGTGCTTAATAAAATCTCACCAAGTCGTTCTACAACATCGTTTTCTTCCATTCAATACAAACTTTGGAACTTTATGGTTTAATGAAACTTACAGCTGCAGTTGGTAATTTCCATAAAACCAACTTTTCGTCATATTTGCTCAAACTGTCACTTTATCCTGACAGTAGCACATGTGACAGGTAATCTGTGATGACAATCTGTATCCTTTTAGTGCCCCTAATGTTATTTACAAGATTACACCACGCCCCAAAGGAAAACAGCCAATCAGAGCCGAGGAGTCTCTAACTCAGCTGTTATACACTGCTCGTAAACAGCAGGCAGGGCTGATTTATTACAAATCAAGATTATGATACTGTATTGCCTTAAATGATTTCAGAAACACATTTTCGTGGGCTATTTACAACTCAAATTAAAAAGTGTGTGAAGTTTGTGACCCCATGTTGAAAACAGTCTAGCCAAAGCTAAGCCCCGCCCACCAGCCGCAGCAACCTTTTACATTTTACAGCTAAAGAGTTCTGTAAACATTCAAGGCAAGAAATAAGCAGCAACAGTCACATGATCTTAATAATAATAATAATAATCGCAATAAACTTGTTATTACATATTTTGTGATTGCTATGAAAGAGAGAGATATAGCAAATCCCCTTAATCTTTAAATAGAGTTAAAGAAGAGCCCGGGCCTCGAGGTCAACCCAATGCCCACACTCCATCATACCATTCATAATCACTGGCAGCTGCTCTGTTAATACCTCAGCCCGCCTGCTCCTCCAAATGGCTAGGGAGGATTTCAAAGAACCAATAATCAAATATCTAATTCATATACTGAGACAACCAACACAATATAAATACTTTTTAACCCTGAAGTTAGAGCGCCTTCCTTACACGTTTGCCTCGGTTGGTTTAAATAACGACTCCGTGATGGTTTGTGGAGGAGGAGGGAGGCCCCAGAGGAGGAGGGAGGCCCCAGACCAGTGTTGCCAGGTCCGCGGTTTTCCCACGGAATTGGGCTACTTTTGAAGTGTTGCCGCGGGTTGAATTTTTTGTCCGCTGGTTCGGGTAGACCTATTTTGCATGCAAATTACATGAATATCTTTAAATAAAAATCCATATTTTAAATGAAATAATTTATCTATACCCAAATCCTACCAAACTGACTCCCGACAACGCTCGCCGCGGGTCACTTTCCTATTTCAGGGGAGCATCATGAAGGAGTTATGCTTAGGACACCAACATGGTTAGCAGCAGTACTGGACATGAACTTTAAAAGCAGTGTATATGGTTTGGCACGGGCATATTTTGAGTTCTGATATTGGGCTGGTTTTATTGGCCATTGGGCTGGTTTTGGGCTGGTTTTGATTGGCCATGGGCTGGTTTTGTACCCTGCCCCAGACTCTCATTGTGTGAACGCCATCTCTTATTACGTGTCATGTCTTAACTCCCTGAGCGACCACGCAGGTATCTGTCTGCTAATGAAAGCACATTCGCAGTATGTGTTAAAGATTATCGGCACAATTAACAGGACATCTGAGCCTCGGAGGACCGGCCCAAGATGGAACAGTTCACCACCTCTATAAGTAGACCGTCTTTAACGTGGTGCGGGATGCTCGTGGTCTTAACACTGCCATATAATCAATCAATCAAACTTTTATTCAAAACTCAACATCCAGATAGTACAAACCATTAAAATAGAATAAAATACGTAGGAAATCACAAGTAAAATACTTAGTTTTTACGAAAACACTTTTTGCTCTTTTGACTGCCTGAATACAAAGGTGATTTATGTATTGCCAATTAAAGAAATATTGTACACACAATGGTCATATCTACACAGGAAGCTGGTGTTTCTATGGTAGCCCAGAATGGACAAACCAAACACTGATGATAGAAACGTTTCTATGTTACCTGAAGGCACCATAGCTACAAGTCATGATAGCGAGGATGGCCTGGAAAAGGAAGCGCTGCCCCTTTAATTGTAGAAATGAACAAAAACCATGAAAACCTCATTCAAACATCGAGTTCTACTCAACGTCCAACCTGTATCAGCTCCGTGACTACATCAGTAACAATAAATTCAAAAGTAAAAAGCAGAGGGAAGAACAAAACATTAAAACAATTACAAAGTCACCGGTTACATTTGAAGAAAGCTTTCTGGCAAAATTGAGTTTCAAATTTAAAAAAGTTGCTCTGAAGTTGCTAGTTGCTTGTAGGTGTTTATTGTCATCCGGGACCAAAAGGCCCAGGACCGGTAGCTTGATGCCCCGTCTACTTCTGGATCTAATTGACTATATGTGGCGACAATATTCTGTTGTTGTGACATAAACCAATCCTCTGAATCATGTTTCCTTTAACCAACACATAAAATGCGGGCACTTTTTGAAACTTTTGAAATAACATTTCATCTTTGTTCAAAATAATAAATACACTTATTCAGGCTTACAGTATATGAGCAACTGTCATCAAATGTCAGTAACAACAATATTAGGCGGTAGTCTACAGATTCAAAGTGTTTTCTCAAATTTTTGGAACAAACAGAAAACAAAAATCTGAGAATCATATTCAATTGTATTATTTCTTTGTTGTTTATTTATTGTTATTACATGTTTTAAACAACTATTAACAATTATAACTAATTTTTTGATTAAGTCATCTTCGCAGTCACAGATCAAGAAGCTCTCCATTCGGTTCTTTACGCACACGCAACATCACAGGCTTCACGTACCCACCGGGGTACACGTACCCGCGAGAGGGCCTTCACGTACCCACAGGGGTATACGTACCCGCTAGAGGGCCTTCACGTACCCACAGGGGTACACGTACCCGCTAGAGGGCCTTCACGTACCCACAATGGTATACGTACCCGCTGGAGGGCCTTCTCGTACCCACAGGGGTACACGTACCCGCTAGAGGGACTTCACGTACCCACAGGGGTACACGTACCCGCTAGAGGGCCTTCACGTACCAACCGGGGTACACGTACCCGCTAGAGGGCCTTCACGTACCCACAGGGGTACACGTGCCATGGGGCCAGCCCCGCATTGCCAACCGGGGTACATACGCATAAGAGGCCTTCGCGTACCAGGGTATCATACCGCTAGAGGCCTTCACGTGCCGGGGTACACGTACCCGCTAGAGGGCCTTCACGTACCCACAGGGGTACACGTACCCGCTAGAGGGCCTTCACGTACCAACCGGGGTATACATACCCGCTAGAGGGCCTTCACATTGCCCACAGGGGTGGGTACCAGCTAGAGGGCCTGCGTGCCACTGGGTTACCGCATACCCGCTAGAGGCCTTCACGTGCCCACGAGGTACACATACCTGTAGGGGCCTTCACGTTACCCCGCGAGAGGCCTTCACGTACCACTGAGAATTATCGTGCCGCTAGAGACCTGCGTACCCACAGGGGTACACGTACCCGCTAGAGGGCCTTCACGTACCCACCGGGGTACACGTACCCGCCAGAGGGCCTTCACGTACCCACAATGGTATACGTACCCGCTGGAGGGCCTTCGTGCCCAGAGGGGCATTACACGTACCCTCAGGGACTTCACATACCGGGAGAGGCCTTCACGTGCCCACAGGGGTATCGTGCCCGCTAGAGGGCCTTCCGCGTGCCCACAGGGGTGCACGTACCCGCTGGGGCCTTCACGTGCCCTGGGGGTACCCGCTAGAGGGCCTTCACGTACCAACCGGGGTATACATACCCGCTAGAGGGCCTTCACGTACCCACAGGGGTATACGTACCCGCTAGAGGGCCTTCACGTACCCACAGGGGTATAGGTACCCGCTAGAGGGCCTTCACGTACCAACCGGGGTATACATACCCGCTAGAGGGGCTTCACGTACCCACTGGGGTACACGTACCTGCTAGAAGGCCTTCACAGGGTATGCCGCTGGAGGCCTTCACGTACCCACAGGGGTACTGCATTACCCGCTGGGGCCTTCACGTGCCCACAGGGTATCACGTGCCCGCTGGAGGGCCTTCGCGTGCCCAGGGGTGGGGTACGTGCCGCTAGAGGGCCTTCACGTACCCACTGGTGTATCGTACCGCTGGGGGCTTCACGTAGCCCACAGGGTATCACGTGCCATTCTAGAGGGCCTTCACGTACCCACTGGGGTACACGTACCCGCTAGAGGGCCTTCACGTACACACAGGGTGTCGTGCCGCTGGGGCCTTCACGTGCCACAGGGTATGCGTGCCGCTAGAGGGCCTTCACGTACCCACAGGGGTATAGGTACCCGCTAGAGGGCCTTCACGTACCAACCGGGGTATACATACCCGCTAGAGGGCCTTCACGTACCCACAGGGGTATACGTACCCGCTAGAGGGCCTTCACGTACCCACTGGGGTACACGTACCCGCTAGAAGGCCTTCACGTACCCACCGGGGTACATACCTGCTAGAGGGCCTTCACGTACCCGCGAGAGGGCCTTCACGTACCCACAGGGGCCACGTGCCACGCTGGGGGCCTTCACGTACCCACAGGGGTACACGTACCCGCTAGAGGGCCTTCACGTACCCACCGGGGTACACGTACCCGCTAGAGGGCCTTCACGTACCCACAGGGGTATACGTACCCGCTAGAGGGCCTTCCGCATGCCACAGGGGTACGTAGAGGACTATCACGTGCCAGCGAGAGGGCCTTCGCATTATACAGGGGTATACGTGCCGCTAGAGACCTGCGCATTACACCAGAAATTGCGTGCCAGCTAGAGGGCCTTCACGTGCCACACGGGGTATCGTACCCGCTAGAGGGCCTTCCGCATTGCCAACCGGGGTATACATGCCGCTGGAGGGCCTTCACGTACCCACGGGGTATGGGTGCCACTAGAGGACTTCACGTGCCCACTGGGGTACTACGTACCCGCTAGAGGCTGCGTACACACGGAGGGTACACATACCTGCTAGAGGGCCTTCCGCATTGCCGCGAGAGGCCTTCCACGTACCCACTGGGGTATACGTACCCGCTAGAGGAGTTTCACGTACCCACAGGGGTATACGTACCTGCTAGAGGGCCTTCACGCATTGCCACAGGGGTGCGTACCCGCCAGAGGGCCTTCACGTGCCACAATGGTGCTCATACCCGCTGGAGGCCTTCTCGCACAGGGGTGCCGTACCACGTAGGGCCTTCACGTACCCACCGGGTACGTACCATGTGAGGGGCCTTCACGTACCCACAATGGTATCGTGCCGGCTGGAGGGGCCTTTCTAATGCCCACGGGTACTGCGTAACCGCTAGAGGACTTCGCGTACCCGAGGACATCACGTACCCACTCGTGCCGGCTTAGAGGGCCTTCACGTACCCACGGTGGTACTGCGTGCCGCTGGGGCCTTCACGTGCCACAGGGTACGTGCCGCTAGGGGCCTTCACGTACCAACCGGGTATACTACCGCTAGGGGCCTTCACGTACCCACGGGGGTATCGTGCCGCTGGGGCCTTCACGTGCCCACAGGGGTATAGGTACCCGCTGGGGCCTTCCGTATTGCCACTGGGGGTATACGCTACCCGCTAGAGAACTCGTGCCCACTGGGGTGCCGTGCCACAGAAGGCCTTCACGTGCCACACGGGGTACATACACGTACCACGGTGCGTACTAGAGGGCCTTCACGTACCCACTGGGGTACACGTACCCGCTAGAGGGCCTTCACGTACCCACTGGGGTATACGTACCCGCTAGAGGGGCTTCACGTACCCACAGGGGTAGCGTGCCGCTAGAGGGCCTGCGTGCCCACGGGGTACTGCGTGCCGCTAGGGCCTTCACGTACCCACAGGGTGCATTACCTGCTAGAGGGCTGCGTGCCACAGGGTATCACGTACCAGCTAGAGGGCCTTCGCATTGCCAAGTGGGTATCGTGCCCACTAGAGGCCTTCACGTACCCATGGGTATGCGTACCCGCTATAGAGGGCCTTCACGTACCCACAGGGGTACACATACCTGCTAGAGGGGCTTCACGTGCCACGGAGGGGTGCTCGTACCCGCTAGAGGGCCTTCACGTACCCACAGGGTACATGTACCCGCTAGAGGGCCTTCACGTACCACAGAAATTATACGTACCCGCTAGAGGGCCTTCACGTACCCACTGGGGTACACGTACCCGCTAGAGGGCCTTCACGTACCCACAGGGGTATACGTACCCGCTAGAGGGGCTTCACGTAACGTACCCGCGCCGCTAGAGGGCCTTCACGTACCCACAGGGGTATACGTACCCGCTAGAGGGCCTTCACGTACCCACAGGGGTACACGTACCCGCTAGAGGGCCTTCACGTACCCACAGGGGTACACGTACCCGCTAGAGGGCCTTCACGTACCCACAGGGGTACACGTACCCGCTAGAGGGCCTTCACGTACCCACAGGGGTATACGTACCCGCTAGAGGGCCTTCACGTACCCACAGGGGTATATGCGTGCCGCTGGGGGCCTTGCATGCCCACAGGGGTGCTGCGTACCGCTAGAGCACGCCACGTACCCACAGGGTATTCACGTGCCCACGTGGGCCTTCACGTGCCACAGGGGTATATGCGTACCCGCTAGAGACTGCACGTACCCACGGGTATCACGTGCCGCTGGGGTGCGTACCCGCTAGAGGGGCTTCACGTACCCACAGGGGTACACGTACCCGCTAGAGGGCCTTCACGTACCCACAGGGGTTGCGTGCCATAGAGGGCCTTCACGTGCCACCGAGGGTATGCGTGCACCAGAGGACCTTCACGTACCCACAATGGTATTCGTACCCGCTGGAGGGCCTTCACGTGCCACAGGGTAGATCGTGCCCGCTAGAGGCCTTCACGTACCATGGGGTGCCGCTAAGGGCCTTCACGTACCCACAGGGTATCACGTGCCACTAGGGGCATGCACGTGCCCACAGGGGTGCGTGCCAGCTGGGGCCTTCACGTACCCACAGGGGTACACATACCCGCTAGAGGGCCTTCCGCGTACCCGGTATACGCGTGCCGTTAGAGACATGCGTACCCACAGGGGAATACGTACCCGCTAGAGGGCCTTCACGTACCCACATGGGTACACGTACCCGCTAGAGGGCCTTCACGTACCAACCGGACAGGGGTACCGCTGGGGCCGCTTCACGTGCCCACAGGGGTATACACGTACCCGCTAGAAGGCCTTCACGTACCCAGAGGGACTACACATACCCGCTAGAGGGCCTTCACGTACCCACAGGGGTACACGTACCCGCTAGAGGGCCTTCACGCATTGCCCACAGGAAATTACCGTGCCCATAGAGGGCCTTCACATACCCACAAGGGTACACGTACCTCCTAGAGGCCTTCACCATTGCCCACGGGTGTACGTGCCATTAGAGGCCTTCCGCATTACCCACAGGGGTTCACATACCGTGCTATGAGGGCCTTCACGTGCCCACAGGGTATCGTGCCCATGGGGCCTGCGTGCCCACAGGTGCATTACCGCTGGGGCCTTCACTTACCCACGGGGCAAGTGCGTTACCCGCTGGAGGGCCTTCACGTACCCACAGGGGTACACGTACCCGCTAGAGGGCCTTCACGTACCCACAGGGGTACACGTACCCGCTAGAGGGCCTTCACGTACCCACAGGGGTACACGTACCCGCTAGAGGGCCTTCACGTACCCACCGGGGTACCGTGCCGCTAGAGGGCCTTCACGTGCCCACAGGGTGCACATTACCTCTGAGAGGGCCTTCACGCACCCACATGGGTGCGTGCCGCTGGGGCCTTCACGTACCAACCCGTTACGTGCCGCTAGAGGGGCCTTCACGTGCCCACGGTATACGTACCTGCTAGAGGGGCTTCACGTACCCACAGGGGTATACGTACCCGCTAGAGGGCCTTCACGTACCCACATGGGTACACGTACCCGCTAGAGGGCCTTCACGTACCCACTGGGGTACACGTACCCGCTAGAGGGCCTTCACGTACCCACAGGGGTATACACGTGCCCGCTGCTGGGGGCCTTCCGCATCACGGGTGAAGTACACGTGCCGCTGGGGCCTTCACGTACCCACAGGGGTATACGTACCCGCTAGAGGGCCTTCACGTACACACAGGGGTATACGTACCCGCTAGAGGGCTTTCACGTACCCACAGGGGTATACGTACCCGCTAGAGGGCCTTCACGTACCCACAGGGGTACACGTACCTCCTAGAGGGCCTTCACGTACCCACAGGGGTACACGTACCCGCTAGAGGGCCTTCACGTACCCACAGGGGTACGTACCCGCTAGAGGGGCTTCACGTACCCACGGTGTATACGTGCCAGCTGGGGCCTTCACGTACCCACGTACCCAGGGTACTGCACGTGCCGCTAGAGGCCTTCACGTACCCACAGGTGCGTACCACGCTACCCATGGGGCCTTCGTGCCCACGGAAATTATGCGTGCCTGCTAGAGGGCTTCACGTGCCCACAGGGTACTCGTGCCGCTAGAGAGACCTTCACGTGCCCACATGGGGTACACGTACCGCCAGAGGGCCTTCACGTGCCACGGGGTGCACGTGCCGCTAGAGGGCTAACATTGCCCACTGGGGTATCATTTCCTTCACGTGCCCACAGGGGTATCACGTGCCAGCTAGAGGGCCTTCACGTGCCCACGGGGTACCGTGCCGCTGGGGCGCTGGCACCACGAAATTTGCGTACCATGAAGGCCTTCCGTGCCATATGGGTACACGTACCTCCTAGAGGGCCTTCACATACCCACGGAGTACGTACCTCTAGAGGGCCTTCCGTGCCCACGAGTGCAGTACGTGCCATGAGGGCCTTCGCATAGTGCTTACCATATGGGTACGTACCGGCTAGAGGGGCCTTCACATACACTGAGGGTACTGCGCATTACCCGCTAGAGGGACTTCATACCCACAGAAGTGCACGTGCCTCCTGAGGGCCTTCACGTACACACAGAGTACTGCGTGCCGCTGGGGCCTTCCGCATGCCCACCGGGGTGCCATTACCCGCTGAGAGGCCTTCACGTACCCACGGGGTATACGTACCACGCTGAAGACCCTTCTACCGTACCCACAGGGTACACGTACCCGCTGGGGACCGTGCAAGAGGGGCCTTCACGTACCCACAGGAGGTATCGTACCGCTAGGGGCCTTCCGCATACCCACGGGGCCTTTGCGTACCCGCTAGAGGGCCTTCACATACCCACAAGGGTACACGCACCTCCTAGAGGGCCTTCACATACCCACAGGGGGTGCATTGCGCTAGAGGGCCTTCACATGCACAAGTGCATTGCACAAGAGACATGAGCGTACACACGGGTACACGTGCCACTAGAGGGCCTTCACGTGCATTACATATGGGTACACATTTCGCTAGAAGACATTCACGTACCCACAGGGGCCTGCACATACCCGGCTAGAGGGCCTTCACGTGCCCATGGTGCTTTGCATTGCCGTACCCGCTAGAGGGCCTTCACATACCCACAGGAAGTACATTGCCTCCTATGAAGGGACTTCACGTACCACAGAATTACCGTACCCAGCTAGAGGACATGCGTACCCTTATGGGTACCGTGCCTCTAGAGGCCTTCACATACCCTGAGGTACACGTACCTCCTGGGACTACTAATGTGTTGAATGAGTGTAATGGGTTATACATTATTAAAGGTGCTATGGGAGCATTTTAGTTTGACTCTCGACGGCTCTGAACACGCCGACGCTGCCAACAGCACTTTGGCTAAAGTCCTGACTCAGCTAACTGTGTTTAGTGGGCAGGAAGAGACTTCAGTTAGGTAGATATTACTCATCTAGACTTGTTAACTGCTTTTAATAATACTCTGAATACCATTCTGTTGTAGCTTCAAGTGTTGAGCTCCTAAGCCTTCTCTGGGTAATTGAGACCGGCGCATGCGTCTCCAGAGTCAGTCGTGGTCCCGGAAGGTCAGTGAGCGGCCGAGGCTCAGTTACTCCATCGCTGCACGGATGTGAGTAGGGATGAACCGAAAAGTCAGAATAAATGGTCCAATATTACTTCAACTTTAATAATAGTTATCTGCTGTTAACAAACAATGGCATTCTAATTAGTCATCTTTAATTATACCAATACTATAATCTATGTTATTTATCATTAGTTAGTGTAATATAAAACATTTTACTACACTAATCAATTTTATTTTATGTACATGATATAGTATGTATTATTGAGACAACACGTGTTAATCTGCTCTGGCTTCCTGCATGTTATTTTGTATCTCACTGTTGATATGGGATTATGGAATGCATCTCTAGCCAAATAGTTTGAATAGACTGATTAGATTCCAACTCTGGTTATAGCATTGGATGGTGGTGGGTCAGAGGACACCATATCTTATCCCCGGATCTCTCCTTTCACTACTGTGTCATAAGAACATTGCAATAAGTCAACAGCACATAACAAATATAATTCAATTTAATTCAATTTATTTGCCTTTAATATCACAAATTTGCCTCAATGGACTTTAATCTGGACACACTTGACATCCCTGACCTTTAACCTCACATCGGATCGGAAAGACTACCTGGGTAATAAAAAAAACATTTCTGGGAAAAAGTGAAGAACCCTTCAGGAGAACAACAGGAGGATCCTCTCAGGATGGACAGAACAATAGATGTCATGTGTACTGATGAACGGCAATAGAATATGTCAGAAATTATTAATAGTTACGTAGTGAGCGCGGACCACGATCCCAGACCTCCACAATCCATGAGACAGGAGGGAGGTAGAGAGGAGAGGGGGCTGGGGCCCTCTTCCCAATGTCCGATGTAAAATCTAGCACAAGCGATAGGTTCTCATGTGCTCCTCCACAGGATGCCTTTGACGTGCTGGGCTTCACTCCAAGAAGAAGAATGGCGTCTACAAGCTGACCGGTGCCATCGTATCACGCGGCAACATGAGTTCAGAACAAGCGAAAGCGCGAGGGGCAGGCGATGATGGCACCAAGAGGGGCGTCTCCGATCGGGAGATAGAAACATTTCATCAAACGTAGTGAGTTTATTGAGTGTGTATTTCCTTAGGCGTCGACAAAGTCGCATATCTGATGTGCCTGAACTCCATGACCTCATCAAAAGATCTCTGTCACCCGAGGAAGTCAAAAGTAGGAAACAGGTAGGTCACCAAGGACAAACTGTCCAGCAGGTAATAATGAAACATTGTTAGGTGTTCCTTGAAGTGCAATATTTAATGAAACAAAGGGCTATTACTGTAACTTTTTATTTTTGTCTAGGTGTACTATGCTGTTGGCGCACTGTCTAAGTCAGTGTATGAGAAGATATTCTCGCTGGATGGTGGTGAGGATCAACCAATCCCTGGACACCAAACAGCCTCGCCAGTACTTCATTGGTGTTCTGGATATTGCCGGATTTGAAATCTTTAAGTGAGCTATATGTCTAGACAATATATATTATTCAGGCAAATGTTTTAATCAGCTCACATGTAACAAAGAGATTAGTATAAAAGGACCACTAAACAACTGTACACAAGTTAATGTCTACTTTATCGTCATCATTGCAGTACAACACCTTTGAGCAACTGTGCATCAACTTCACCAATGAGAAAGCTGCAACAGTTTTCAACCACCACATGTTTGTGCTGGAGCAGGAAGAGTACAAGAAAGGGCATTGAATGGACTTTCCTTAGATTTCGGTATGGACTTACAGGCCTGTATTGACCTGAATTGAAAAGGTGAGGGCAGACTATCGCATGTTCAGACAGACATGGAGATTGATTGATTGTCTTCAAACCACTCGTGTCTTGTCCGCTTCAACCCATGGGTATCATGTCCCATCCTTGAAGGGTGCATGTTCCCCCAAAGCCTCGTGCCACCTTCAAAGCAAGCTCTGACGCCATCTGGGAAATGCCAACTTCCAGAAGCCCAAGAGTTGCCAAAGCAGAGGCCCATTTGCCCCCTGATGCACTCGCTGGGAACTGTCCAGCTATATAACATTAACAACTGGCTGTTGAGAACAGGATCCCCATAGGCAGAGACCGTTGTGAGGACTCTACCAAGAAGTCTAATCTCAAGTTTTATCTTCCCTCTTCGTGGTATTCGGCATCAGTAGGTAGGAATAACAGATACACTACATTGTCACAATAACCTCTCTGTTAATACCAAGATAATGAGTTTACATTGGTTCATAAGGAGATGGAAAGGGAAAGGAAGCAAGAAGAAGGGTTCATCCTTCCAAACAGTGTCTACCTTGCACAGGGTAAGTAAAAACACATAAATATGTGTCAATGGCTGCCATATGTAAACCACTGACTGAAAGTGGTATGCATTGATAACTGATAGATATGTATCCACAATCCTATGAACTGGGTCTTAAACATCACGATTGCGCGGCTTACAGGAGAACCTGCACAAACTGATGACCAACTTGAAGTCTACTCACCTCACTTTGTCGCTGCATCATCCCCCAATGAGACCAAGACTCCGGACATGGAGAACCCTCTGGTGATGCACCAGCTCTTTGTGATGTGCTGGAAGCATCAGGATCTGCAGGAAGGGCTTCCCAAGCAGGATCCTCATGGGGATTTCAAACAGGTATTATTTTGTCTTTTAGCAGTACTTTGCTGTTGTTTACTCTTTATCGTCTATTGTAATTGTAAACAGCCCGTGGCAATACACCTGTATTCTTATTCTCCTGCAATGCTTTGTAGGCATGCTATAAATCCAAAAGAAATGTGAATCTGTTTTTACTTTCCATTTCCCAGATATCGCATCCTGAATCCTGCTGCCATCCCCCGATGGACAGTTCATTGACAACAGGAAGGAGCTGAGAAGCTTCTTGGTTCTCCTGGATATTGATCACAGTCAGTACAAGTTTGGACACACAAAGGTAATTAATACAAGAAAAAAGTCGAGGACATCCTGGTAAAAATACTTAACCCTGAAATACACCACAGAATGGTGGTAAATGCAAACTGGGCAGAAAGTAGAAGAAAACTGATCTTTGAATTTCCTAGAAGGCATTCTTTACTTGCTCGTAAGGTGTTCTTCAAGGCTGGTCTTCTTGGGCTACTACTGGAGGAGATGAGGATGACCAACATCACTCATCATCACTGGAATCCAGAGCAAGAGGAAGAAGAGGGCTCTTGGCGAGACTAGAATACAACAAGATCTTTGAAAGAGGTCAGAGAACACAGGAACTTAAAATGAACTAAAGCAAGAAAATGATAACGCGCTCATCCTTAGAGATTTTAGTGTAAGTGGTAGTAATAACTCTGGTTTATCTTTGAGATGCACTATATGTGGTCAGTGGAACATCCGTTGCCTTCATGGGGGTCAAATTGACCTGGATGAAGCTCTTCTTCAAGATCAAACCTCTGTTGAGATCTGCGAGGCAGAAAAAGAATGGCAACCATGGAAGAATTCCTGAAGCTGAAGAAACACTACGCAAAATCTGAAACTCGTAGAAAGGAACTAGAGGAGAAAATGGTCTCTTCTTCCAAGAGAAGAACGACCTGCAGCTCCATGTCAGGCTGTGGTCAATGACATTATTCTTAATGTATAAATGGTAATATAATCATTCCAGTATATGCAACACAATCTCTGTCAACCGGTCCAATTATGGTCAGGACCCATTGGTATCCCTCTTTAATGGACTGGGTACCTTTGGCTAGAGTCCTATTGACACAACGTAATTTACGAGGTAACTTTTGGTTGTCCTTGGGTAGTTGGGATGAGTTTGATGTATACCAGTGTTTCTAAGAGCTACTTTTACAAAAAGTACAAGCCACCCAACTCCAAACAGGCCGTATATTTTTTGTGAGGAAGGCGTTGTGCTTTAATGAACATTTTACATTTGCACATCGCCTTACATTAGCTGGTAAACCAGCTGACAAAATGGCCTTTTCTATCTGCTGGAGACCTCTGTGGCTCTAGTTGTGCTCCAGATATACATGTTAGTTGGAAGAAATCTGCAAATTTGATTGGCGATCCACTTGTGAGTTTGATCCCAGTCTTTGAGAATGATTGGTACATCCAATTTTATTATATAATATATACTGTATATACTTTATTTTCTTTATTAATCATGTATATTGCAACTTGCCGTATGTTAACAAATTATTACTTATTCTCAGTTCAGGGCAAGATAATCTTTTGATGCTGAAGAAAGATGTGAGGGCTGATCAAAAGAACAAGATTCAGATGGAGGCAAAAGCCAAGAAGCTGTCTGAGAGACTGGAGGATGAGGAGAGATGAATGCTGAGCTGACTGCTAAGAAGAGGCTGGAGGGACGAGTGCTCTGAGCTGAAGAAGGACATCGATGACTTGGAGTTAACTCTGGCTAAAGTGGAGAGAAAGAGAAGCCTTACGAGAACAAGGTAGGACATACCCGACTTACTGTAAAAGTGCTCTGACGAACATCGACATTGAGTCCTTGACAGGGTATCTTCCTGGCTCTTAAGTGAAAGAACCTGGTGGAAGGATGTCTGCTTTGGATGAAATCATTGCCAAGTTGACCGGAAAAGAAACTGCAGGAGGCTCACCAGCAAGCTGGATGATCTGCAGAGTGAAGAAGACAAAGTCAACAGTCTGGCCAAGGTAAGCTGGAGCAGCAATTGGATGATGTAAGTATGCCTTAAGTGTTCAGTCATACCATATGGCTCTTGCATTTGGGATCTACGTAGTTTGACTTTTGCAATGCCATTGTCCAGCAGAGTTCCCTTGAACAAGAGAAAGAAGATTCGGATGGATCTGGAAGAAGCGAAGAAACTAGGGCGATTTAGAAATTGACCCAGAGCTTAATGGACCTGGAGAATGACAAGCAGCAACTTGAAGAGCGTCTGAAAAGTAGGCACAATGTACTCGATATGTACAAGAGTGCCTGGAACAATTACATGCTGCATTAATAGAGTATAACCAATGACAGTCGCTCTAATCCTAACTACTTTCTTTCTACACAGGAAAGATTTTGATTAGTCAACAACAACAAGATAGAAGATGAGCAGGCCATAACAATTCCAACGAAAAGAATTGAAGGAGCTCCAGGTAATGGCTGATACACGTAATGTATAACAGTTCAGGATTGGTAAAACCCTTTGATGGTAGTAGTGACTAAATAGTTCTGCATTTACAGGCCGCATCGAGGAGCTGGAGGAAGAGCTGGAGGCAAACTGACTGCCCGAGGCAAGGTGGAAGCTGAGGCAGAACTGTCAGAGAGCTGGAGGAGATCAGCGAGGAGGCTGGAGGAGAGGCAGCGGGCGGCGATCACGATCAGGTCGAGATGAACAAGAAAGGGAGGCGAGTTTAGAAACTCCGCAGGGACCTGGAAGAGCCACTCTGCCTTTCTGAAGCACGCGCCCGCTCCGGAAGAAACAAGCGACAGTGTGGCGACCTCGGGAGCAGATCGACAACCTGCAGAGGGTCAAGCAGGAAGCTGGAGAAGGAGAAGAGTGAGCTCCGACTGGAGCTGGATGACGTGGTCTCCAATATGGAACATATTGTGAAGACAAGGTCAGCTGAGCTGATTTTCTTGCCAATGTTGTGCAGGTATACTTTGGATTATGATTGTTACGTTTCCCTTTTGAAATCTAGACAAATCTAGAGAAGACATGCAGGACTGTGGAAGATCAGATGAATGAATACAAAACAAAGTTCGAAGAGGCTGTAGCTGGATCAACGACTTCCCAACATGCAAAAGCAAAACTTCAAACGGAAGCGGTGCATTGATGCAGCGGACCATTTCATGTTAAAAATCTTCTATTTCAAGGCAGACAAACTATCTTGTGGAAGGTTGGGCGGGACACTCATGATGATTCTACCTTTGCTGATACAAGAGTGAGCTCACGGGCAGCTGGAGGAGAAGAGTCTCTAGTGTCTCCAGCTGACAAGAGGGAAGTTGTCCTACACTCAACAGGCTGAAGACCTAAGCGGCAACTAGAAGAGGAGACCAAGGTTTCAGTGCACAGTGACATCTCTGGGACATAACGTCCTAAAATGGAGTGGGTCCATGTGTTGCTCATTCATACGATTTTTGTTTTGACAGGCAAAAAGTGCCCTGGCCTGGCATGCAGTCCGCCCGCCCGCGACTGCGACCACTGAGGGAACAGTGGGGAGGGCAAGGAGGCCAAAAGGCGAGCTGCAGCAGCGGCATGTCAAAGACCAACTGGAGGTGGCTCAGTGGAGGACCAAATGCGAAACTGATGCCATCCAGAGAACCGAGGAACTGGAGGCCGTGAGTCCCGTGAAAAACAGTTCATGATTTGAAATGTGATTCCACAGAGACGTTTTTTACTTTGTCTGAATCAGCTTTTTGTTTGTGTTGTGTTCCTACTAAAATGTAAGGCAGAACAAAAGTTTGTCTGTTAGACGACGAGCAACCCGGTCCCGTTGGTAGTTCATTCACATGTGTCGTGAGGAAACTCAGCGGCAGAATGTCTGAGCGGTTTGATAATTGGATTTCTAAAGGAAGAAGCTGGCCAGCGGCGCTGCAGGGCCGAGGAAACACGTCGACGGTGAAGCAGCAGTGTGCGTCTCTGGAGAAAGACCAAACACAGGCTGGGAATGAGATCGAAAGATCTCACTTGGTGGGCGATGGAAGGTCTAATGCTGCTGCTGCTGCTCTGGACAAAAGCGAGAACTTTGACAAGGTGAACCAGTGCTGAGTGTCACCAACCAGGAGATATCTCTCTTGACCTTCTATTTAGACGATCCACATATTTATCGGTTTCATTGGCTTCAATACCAACTCTAACATGGTTATTAAAGCCACCATTGGTACAAATCAGCCATAAAACACAATTGGCGAACACCAAATCTGGTGTTGCCAAAATAATATCTGATCTCCATTCATTTTAATCGGGTGATTTTGTTGTCATTGCAACCTTTGTGTTATCTCGTTCCATAATAACGAGTATTTCTCACAAAAAAACGACGCCCCAACTATCACGATGCATTTACACTCATTGCTGGCCTATCGCTCTAAGGTCCTGTCTGAGTGGAGAAGCAGAAATCTGGGAGAGACCCAGTGTGAGCTGGAGAGCTCCCAGAAGGAGGCCAGGCTCTGAGCACGAGCTCTTCAGCTGAAGAACTCTCTTCACAGTCTTGGATCACCTGGAGACCATGAAGAGGGAGAACAAGAACTTACAGGGTAAAGGTGTACTGCCGGGGAGCTCGTGTCCGAGGTTTCTGCAGCAGTACTTGGTGTAACGCCATCTTAATCACTCTGCTCGGTCAACAGGAGATTTCTGACCTCACTGGGCAACTCGGTGAGGAGGCGGAAGAGCATCCGCGAACTGGAAGTTACGGAAACAACTGGGCAGGAGGTGAGATCAGTCTGCTCTTGAGGAAGCTGAGGTGCAGGCCCTCATTGACACGTTACAGTCAAACTGTCTTCTGCAATGTACTATAACCTCCCCCTGTCCTGGGCCTCCTTGGAGCACGAGGAGGGCAAGATCCTCAGAGCCCAGTTGAGTTCAACCAGATCAAAGCCGACATGGAACGGAAGCTCGCCGAGAGGCGAGAGATGGAGCAGACAAGAGGAACCTGCAGAGGGCCAGTCGACACCTGCAGAGCTCTCTCGAAGCCGAGACCATGGCAGGGCAGGCTCTCCGTCTGAAGAAGAAGATGGAGGAGACCTCAATGAGATGGAATCCAACTGAGTCAATCCAACAGGCGAAGCAGCGAGGAGGCCCAGAAGCAGCTCAAGGCTGTCCACGCATCTGAAGGTAAACTAGGAAAGGAAAGGCAGCACTTCCTGAGTTTAAAATTCAAACCCGATTTAGCGTGGTTGATATCATCCGTAAAGGATTGCCAAATTCAGCTGGATAGGGCGTTCGGGCCAGCCAATTGATCTCAAGAGAACAACGCCATGGTGGGCGCAGCAGCACTTCAGGCTGACTGGAGGAGCTCGGAACTCTGGAGTAAGCGGAGAGAGGTAGCAAACTTGCCGAGCAAGGCGCTGCTGGGCGTTGATGAAAGGTGCAGCACTGCACTCTCCAGGTAAGCGGAGTAATTCATTGCAACAACCACATGTGACTGAATGGTTTTCTTGGACATCATAAAGAAATCAAGGCGGTACTCTTTCTGGCTGCCGTCAACAATCTCAAATCTCTCACCTCTCAGAACACTGGCCTGATAAACCAGAAGAAGAAACTTGAGATTGGCCTTCCAGCTTCAGCGAAGTAGAGGCGGTGCAGGAGTGCAGAAATGCCGAAGAGGGCTGAAGGCCATCACTAGCGCTTCGCCATGATGGCAGAGGAGCTGAAGAAGGAGCAGGACACCAGCGCTCACCTGGGCGCGAAGGGCTGTGGAGCAAACCATCAAGACCTGCAGCACGTCTGGGCCGAGCGAACAGATCGCCTTGAAGGGAGAGCAGAAGCAGGTGCTGCAGAAGCTTCGAGCCAGGTGATCCACATGTACAAATACACAAGTACAATTGTTTGACCAATACAGGTGTAACCTCAGCTCTGATAGAGTGAAGCCAATGCGAGGAATTCAATTCGGTTGTTGTAAAGCCCAATTTCACAAATTACCAATTTGTCTCAGAGTGCTTTACAATCTGTCCACAGACATCCCTGACCTTTGACCTCACATCGGATGAGGAGAAACTCCCAAATAACCCTTCAGGGGGAGAAAAGGGAAGAAACCTTGAGGAGAGCAACAGAGGAGGATCCCTCTCAGGGATGGAGAGAACAATAGATGTAATGTGTACAGAGGACAGTTAGAATTAAAATACATTCAATGAATGTGACAGGTATATGAATAGTTCATAGTGGCATATTCACGATGGAGACTCACGATCCATCAGGCAGATGGCGGTAGAGAGGAGGTGGGCGGAGTCTCAACAGTGGGCGGAGTCTCCAGCAGGACAGTGGCGTCGTGTTGCTTAGAATTCACGAGCCCAGACCTCCAATGATCCATCAGGCAGATAGGATCTATGCCCGTCATAGGGTCCGATGACCCCCATGAGTAAGTCCCTAAGGACTCCGGAAAAGCAGAGTTAGTAGCGTGTGATGGAGAGATGAAAATTCATCCATGCGTAAGGGCCTGACACCTGTCTCTAGTGACATCAGAGGCAACTCCTCTGGTTGTATAAGTCTATGCTTCATGTGTTAAAAGCTGCATTCTCTCTCGTGACCATCAGGGGTGACTCCTCCTGGTTGTATAGAAGTCTAATACTTCATGTGTTAAAAGCTGCATTCTCTCTATTGTTGACCATCGGGGGTGACTCACTCTGGTTGTATAAGTCTATGCTTCGTAATGTTAAAAGCTGTATTCTCTCCATGTGCAAGGGCGACTCCTGGTTGTATAGAAGTCTATGCTTCATGTGTTGAAGCTGCATATTCTCTCCTGACCACAGGGAGACTCTCTGGTTGTATGGAAATCTATATAAATAGATGAATCCACTTCTAACTGTGATGTGTGTTCCCTCAGTAAACATTGTAAACATGAGTTTATGTCTCAATCATAATTTAAAGTCTTTAGAATTGAGGTCCACTTTAAACAAAAATAGCTATAAGCACAGCATGCTTATATTTGGGATTAACTTGTGATTATTGGTCGCTACATGTGTCTGGAAGTTTTCGGGGTTTTCATCTGAGGAACTAACCCTTTCATAGTGTTTTCAGCTCATAAGTTCATTGTGACCTCAATCAGAGCCGTGTGCCCAACAGGAATGTCACAGTTATCTTTGACCCCTCCACACCCCAAAAGACACGGTGCCATGTCAGCAGGCACTGTAACCGTGATAATGGGCCAGGGCTTCCACGGTGACCTTGGCGCCCCATCGGAGCATGTCGCGCTGACATGGTCCCCATTGTGTGGCGTCGTTACCGCCTCTCGGTGAATCTGGAGCACGTCACCTGTGGCCGGCCTAATCTCGCAGGCCGCTGGTCTTTATTTAGAGCGACCCGCTCGGTATCTGGTGGCTGTTTATATTACCCCAAAGTCCATTCTATGATTACTAATATATTTCCAATGCCTCACTTTGCGACTCCACCTAAGCCTTCTCTGGGTAATTGAGACCGACGCATGACATGCGTCTCTAGAATATCCCGCCAAATATTTTCTGTGTCTTGCTTTGTGTTTAAAAAACAATACGAGCGCTTTGCATTCACGGAATACTCTGGATTATGTTTCATCATATGAAGAATGTTAACTATCTTTTTTTTGTTTTGTTCCTGCTTTATTTCTTTGTCAATCTCCAGCTCACAAGTTTATCTTTTGTAAAAAAATAACTGAATTATATTGAATTAGAATGTAATATATTTAAATATTTTTATATTTTGTTCAATTTATGGAATTCAAAACAGATTTATAAAACCTTGCTCAAGCTATTTTCACTCGAGGATTTAGCAATATTCTAAAATGTACTATTTATGATAAATGTACAATTAAGTTGTACTTGCTTACATTTTTGATTTAATGAAAAAAAATAAAAAGTGTTTTAATAATATAAAAAAGTGCAGATCAGCAGGGAAACATGACATATTAATACATACACATATTTTTAAGATTCATGATTTATATTGGTAATATTGCCCTCTGAGAGCAAACAGCTGTTTGAGCACATTTCTTTGAAAGACATGCCCGATAAATAAAAGACAAGGTCTCGCCGATCAATAAATAAATACAATATATCATAAAAATACAAACAAAATGAGATTTGGTCTGAGGCGAGGAGGCGTCTGATCAGTGCTGTGTGTATTGTTCCTGTAACAGAAGCACACTTCAGGGATGATGAGAAAGGAATTCCTCCCTGAGTCTATTTCCAGAGTCAGTCGTGGTCCCCTGCTCCAGAGTACCTATGATTAATGGCTGCCCTGCATGGACCTCCTAATATGGCCTCGTCAGGAGACCCCCCACACCCCAGATAGCACTCTGACCCGATGATTTCTTTATTGCCCTGGGCCGCTCATTAACCCCCTCCCCTCACTCACCCCCCTTAGCCCCACGCAGACACAATAACATTCCCGGACCCTGAACGCTCCTCCATATTTGGCGGAGGGGCTTTGTTTATAAGGGGAACTTGCGGTGAAACCCCCCAACAGGTCGCCATTCTATCTCAAGGTAAGCTGCGGGGACAATGGCTCCCGAATCACTGTGAGCGTGTACCTGTGTTGGTGTGGACTTCAGACTTCATCAGTTTCCTTTTTCTACTTCCTCAGGACCAGCACACCTCCAGTCTCCTCAGTATAGGGACAAGGGCAAAGTACGAGCATCTGAACGGGTGTTTGCCATCATGTGTTACATCAGCTAAATGAAAATCCTGTTGGCAATTCATTTTTTTCTCCCGTATAGACAAGGTGAAAAAAAATGGGTGACGCTGTCATGAGAGACTTCGGGGCGGCGGCCCCATACCTGAGGAAGTCGGACAGGGAGCGCCTGGAGGCCCAGACCCGTCCCTTCGACATGAAGAAGCAGTGCTTCGTCCCCGATGTGGACGAGGAGTACGTGAAGGCGTCCATCATCAGCCGCGAGGGGGACAAAGTCACGGCGAATACTGAGAGAGGGAAGGTCAGTGAGCCGGCCGGGCGCAGCTGCTTTCATAACTGAGACACGGAGGCTTCAGCTCCTTGTGTCCTTTAGTTACACACAGCAGGGAAACAAGAGGATGCGTTCTCACTCGGACGAGGATCCAAAGCGGCACATTAAATGCTCACCGTCTCCGTTTTCAGACCGTCACGGTGAAGGAGTGCGACGTGCACCCTCAGAACCCGCCCAAGTTCGATAAAATCGAAGACATGGCGATGTTCACCTTCCTCCACGAGCCCGCCGTGCTGTTTAACCTCAAAGAGCGCTACGCGGCGTGGATGATCTACGTGAGTTGAGGCTGAAGCACCTCTCACCCAGAGTAAGACTGCAGGGAAACAGCATCAGAAACCCCTTTGCTTCCTCATCCTCACAGACCTACTCGGGGCTCTTCTGCGTGACCATCAACCCCTACAAGGGGCTGCCGGTCTACAACCAGGACGTGGTCGTCGCCTATCGAGGGAAGAAGAGGGCAGAAGCTCCTCCTCACATCTTCTCCATCTCTGACAATGCCTACCAGTCCATGCTGACCGGTAAATTCCCCCTTTAAGCTTTTCGTGAACGTTCACATGGAGGTGAATCCTAGAACCCTCCAGTGATCCTTTCTTCTCTTTTCCAGACAGAGAAAATCAGTCAATTCTCATCACGTGAGTCGTGTTGTCGTGCTTGTGCTGCAATTGAGAAAACGATATTTTTGCTTGTGAGAAATATTGTTTTGCTTTGTGACTTTTTGCTGCTGTGCTCCAGTTACTCCCGCAGATGTATGTTTTTATTTTTAAGTGGTACCTTATTCGTGAACATGAATATGAATGTCAACCTGAAATAGTAGATTTAATAGCAAGAAATGAAATGACTCAACAATAGTCAGGGTTTATTCTCAGCCTGTTCTTATATTAATTGCGTCCAATCCCGTCACTTTGACACACCCCTTTCACCATCTGTATAAGACCTAAGTACCTCCAATGTAAACCCACCCACATCCTTATTAGACCTGGCAGTGTTAGGCTGAAGGGCAAGAAACGGGCTTTCAACCTGTTGGAGAGGTCTTGTCCTAAAGTGCTGTTTCAAAGTTAGTTATGTTTTCTGCTTTTTTTTCTGTACTTATAAAAAGTTTTTGACGTTTTACTTAGTTTTTTGTGCTTGTGTTGCCTAGAACTAAGTCGTAGTACTTATTTTTCGCTCAACAATCAGGTTTTGCCGAAACTTAACTCAGTCGATGTGTTGCCTGAACCTAAACAGCTGCTTTTGTTTGCATTAACAACATTAACCCAGAGTTCACTGCGACCTGCACTTTGGCTTCCCAGTGTGTTAGAAAAGTGACGTAAGGCGTCAGTATGCGACGACTTTGACGGAGAAAGAACGCGTTGGCGTTCTTTCACCAAAGCTCCTGACACATTGAAGATGACTTAATAAAACCATTTGCGTCTTCAGTGGAGAATCCGGTGCCGGGAAAACTGTCAACACCAAGAGAGTCATCCAGTACTTTGCCAGCATCGCTGCTGCAGGCGGAAAGAAGGACGCAGGCACTGACAAGAAGGTTATAATGCTGACACATTGAAGGCAGCGCATCGTTTCTTTAAAGCTTTAGATCCATTTTAAGCACATGTTGCACTCCTCAATTCTTTCAGGGTACCCTGGAGGATCAAATCATCCAGGCCAACCCTGCTCTGGAGGCCTTTGGGAATGCCAAGACCATCAGGAACGACAACTCTTCTAGATTTGTAAGTGTCTCTCTGTAATGAAATACCCCTTTGTGCCAATGCTATTTTAATTACTTACTTACTTCCTTTACTTAACATATTTTCACTGTCAAAATTCTCAGGGCAAATTCATCCGAATCCACTTTGCCGCCAGTGGAAAGCTGGCCTCAGCGGACATCGAGACCTGTACGCAGTCTTTTTTCCAATTCTTTTCATTTTGCACCCTCCACAATGATCACCATGCCACTTACAAAAAACACATATATGTTTACAGATCTGCTGGAAAAGTCCCGTGTCACCTTTCAGCTTAAGAATGAGAGAGATTACCACATCTTCTATCAGATTCTGTCTCAGAAGAAACCGGAGCTGCTCGGTAAACAGAAACAAAATCGATCTGTGGCAAGGAACAACTACCAGTGGTGATGTCACTGTCATAAAGAATCTAACCTTCACTGTGTTGTCTCTCAGAAATGTTGCTCATCACCAACAACCCCTACGACTACGCCTTCATCTCCCAAGGAGAGACGACAGTAGCCTCCATCAATGACTCCGATGAGCTGGTGGCCACGGATGTGAGTAGGGATGAACCGAAAAGTCAGAATAAATGGTCAATTTATTACTTCAACTTTAGCTAATAGTTATCTAACTGTTAACAAACAATGGCATTCTAATTAGTCATCTTTAATTATTATTAATACTATAATCTATGTTATTTTATCATTAGTTAGTGTAATATAAAACATTTTACTACACTAATAATCAATTTATTTGTGTACATGATATAGTATGTATTATTGAGACAACCGTGTTAATCTGCTCTGGCTTCCTGCATGTTATTTTGTATCTCACTGTTGATATGGGATTATGAATGCATCTCTAGCCAAATGATTTGAATAGACTGGATTAGATTCCAACTCTGGTTATAGCATTGGATGGTGGTGGGTCAGAGGACACACGCTATCTTATCCCCCCGGATCTCTCCTTTCACTACTGTGTACGCAGAACATTGCAATAAGTCAACAGCATAACAAATATAATTCAATTTAATTCAGTTTATTTTATGTAGCCCAATATCACAAATTTGCCTCAGCGGACTTTACAATCTGGACACATACGACATCCCTGACCTTTAACCTCACATCGGATCAGGAAAGACTACCTGGGTAATAAAAAAAACATTTCACAGGGAAAAAAGTGAAGAACCCTTCAGGAGAACAACAGGGGAGGATCCCTCTCCAGGATGGACAGAACAATAGATGTCATGTGTACTGATGAACAGCAATGAATATGTCAGAAATTATTAATAGTTCGTAGTAGGCATGGACCACGATCCAGACCTCCACAATCCATGAGACAGGAGGAGGTAGAGAGGAGAGGGGGGGCGGGGCCCTCTTCCCAATGTCCGATGCCAAAAATCTAGCACAAGCCTTGATAGGTTCTCATGTGCTCCTCCACAGGATGCCTTTGACGTGCTGGGCTTCACTCAAGAAGAGAAGAATGGCATCTACAAGCTGACCGGTGCCATCATGCATCACGGCAACATGAAGTTCAAGAACAAGCAGCGCGAGGAGCAGGCGGAGGCCGATGGCACCCAAGGTGAGGGACGTCCTCCGATCGGGGGATAGGAAACATTTCATCAGAACGTAGTGAGTTTATTGAGAAATTGTGTATTTCCTTAGACGTCGACAAAGTCGCATATCTGATGTGCCTGAACTCCGCCGACCTCATCAAAGGTCTCTGTCACCCGAGAGTCAAAGTAGGAAACGAGTGGGTCACCAAGGGACAAACTGTCCAGCAGGTAATAATGAAACACATTGTTAGGTGTTCCTTGAAGTGCAATAGCTGGCCAAACAAGGGCTATTTACTGTAACTTTTTTATTTTTGTCTAGGTGTACTATGCTGTTGGCGCACTGTCTAAGTCAGTGTATGAGAAGATGTTCATGTGGATGGTGGTGAGGATCAACCAATCCCTGGACACCAGGCAGCCTCGCCAGTACTTCATTGGTGTTCTGGATATTGCCGGATTTGAAATCTTTGAAGTGAGCTATATGTCTAGACAATATATATTATTCAGGCAAATGTTTTTAATCAACTCACATGTAACAAAGAGATTAGTATAAAAAGGACTACTAAACATTACCATGCCTGAGTTAATGTCTGCTTGCTATCGATGTCATTGCAGTACAACACCTTTGAGCAGCTGTGCATCAACTTCACCAATGAGAAGCTGCAACAGTTTTTCAACCACCACATGTTTGTGCTGGAGCAGGAAGAGTACAAGAAAGAGGGCATTGAATGGACTTTCATAGATTTCGGTATGGACTTACAGGCCTGTATTGACCTGATTGAAAAGGTGAGAGACCGGGCTATCGCATGTTCAGACAGACATGGAGATTGATTGATTGTCTTCAAACCACTCGTGTGTTTGTCCCTTCAGCCCATGGGTATCATGTCCATCCTTGAAGAGGAGTGCATGTTCCCCAAAGCCTCTGATGCCACCTTCAAAGCAAAGCTCTATGACAACCATCTGGGGAAATCTGCCAACTTCCAGAAGCCCAGAGTTGCCAAAGGAAAACCAGAGGCCCATTTTGCCCTGATGCACTACGCTGGAACTGTTGACTATAACATTAACAACTGGCTGGTGAAGAACAAGGATCCCCTGAACGAGACCGTTGTAGGACTCTACCAGAAGTCTAATCTCAAGTTTTTATCTTCCCTCTTCATTAATTATTCGGCATCCGTAGGTAGGAATAACCGAATGCACTACATTTGTCACAATAACCTCTCTGTTAATACAAGATAATGAGTTTTACATTGGTTCATAAGGAGATGGAAAAGGGAAAGGAAGCAAGAAGAAGGGTTCATCCTTCCAAACGGTGTCTGCCTTGCACAGGGTAAGTAAAAACACATAAATATGTGTCAATGGCTACTTCATATGTAAACCACTGACTGAAAATTAATTATGCATTGATAACTGATAGATATGTATCACAATAATCCTATGAACTGGGTCTTAAGCATACGATTGCATGACTTCCACAGGAGAACCTGCACAAACTGATGACCAACTTGAAGTCTACTCACCCTCACTTTGTGCGCTGCATCATCCCCAATGAGACCAAGACTCCCGGGGCCATGGAGAACCCTCTGGTGATGCACCAGCTGCGCTGCAACGGTGTGCTGGAAGGCATCAGGATCTGCAGGAAGGGCTTCCCCAACAGGATCCTCTATGGGGATTTCAAACAGAGGTATTATTTTGTCTTTTAGCAGTACTTTACTGTTATTTACTCTTTATACGTCTATTGTAATTGTAAACAGCCGTGGCAATACACCTGGCAATTCTTATTCTCCTGCAATGCTTTGTGGCGTACTTTATAAATCCAAAAGAAAGTGCGAATCTATTTTTACTTTCCATTTCCCAGATATCGCATCCTGAATCCTGCTGCCATCCCCGATGGACAGTTCATTGACAGCAGGAAGGGAGCTGAGAAACTTCTTGGTTCTCTGGATATTGATCACAGTCAGTACAAGTTTGGACACACAAAGGTAATTAATACAAGAGAAAAAGTCGAAAAAGGACATCTGTTAAAAATGCTTAACCTGAAATACACCACAGAATGGTGGTAAATGCAAACTGGGCAGAAAAGTAGAAGAAGAAAACTGATCTTTGAATTTCTAAGAGGAACGTATGTTTACTTGCTCGTAAAGGTGTTCTTCAAGGCTGGTCTTCTTGGGCTACTGGAGGAGATGAGGGATGACCGCTTGTCACTCATCATCACTGGAATCCAGGCAAGAGGAAGAGGGCTCTTGGCGAGACTAGAATACAACAAGATCTTTGAAAGGAGGTCAGAGAACACGGGAACTTAAAAATGAACTAAAGCCAAGAAAATGATAACGCTCATCCTTAGAGATTTAGTGTAAGTGGTAGTAATAACTCTGGTTTATCTTCCCACAGAGATGCACTATATGTGGTCCAGTGGAACATCCGTGCCTTCATGGGGGTCAAGAATTGGCCCTGGATGAAGCTCTTCTTCAAGATCAAACCTCTGTTGAGATCTGCCGAGGCAGAAAAAGAGATGGCAACCATGAAGGAAGAATTCCTGAAGCTGAAAGAGGCTTACGCAAAATCTGAAACTCGTAGAAAGGAACTAGAGGAGAAAATGGTCTCTCTTCTTCAAGAGAAGAACGACCTGCAGCTCCATGTCCAGGCTGTGAGTCCAATGACATTATTCTTAATGTATAAATGGTAATATAATCATTCAGTATATGCAACACAATCTCTGTCCCAACCGGTCAATTATGGTCAGGACCCATTGGTATCCCTCTTTAATGGACTGGGTACCTTTGGCCTAGAAGTCCTATTGACTTTAACATGTTAATTTTACCGAGGTAACTTTTAGTTGTCACTTGAGTAGTTGGGATGGAGTTTGATGTATACCAGTGTTTCTAGAGAGCTACTTTTTAAAAGTACAAGCCACCCAACTCCAAACAGGCCGTATGTATTTTTTGTGAGAGGAGCGAATTTGTGCTTTAATGAACATTTTTACATTTGCACATCGCCTTACATTAGCTGGTAAACCAGCTGACAAAGCTGTTGGCCTTTTCTATCTGCTGGAGACCTCTGTGGCTCTGGTGTGCTCCAGATATACATGTTAGTTGGAAGAAATCCTGCAAATTTGATTGGCGATCCACTTGTGGGTTTTGATCCCAGTCTTTGAGAATGATTGGTACATCCAATTTTATTATGTAATATATACTGTATATACTTTATTTTCTTTATTAATCATGTATATTGCAACTTGCCGTATGTTAACAAATTAATGCCCTTCTCAATTCAGGAGCAAGATAATCTTGCAGATGCTGAAGAAAGATGTGAGGGGCTGATCAAGAACAAGATTCAGATGGAGGCAAAAGCCAAAGAGCTGTCTGAGAGACTGGAGGATGAGGAGGAGATGAATGCTGAGCTGACTGCTAAGAAGAGGAAGCTGGAGGACGAGTGCTCTGAGCTGAAGAAGGACATCGATGACTTGGAGTTAACTCTGGCTAAAGTGGAGAAAGAGAAGCATGCCACCGAGAACAAGGTAGGACATACCCGACTTACTGTAAAGTGCTCTGACGAACATCGACATTGAAGTCCTTGACGAAATTGTCTTCTGGCTCTTAGGTGAAGAACCTGGTGGAAGAGATGTCTGCTTTGGATGAAATCATTGCCAAGTTGACCAAGGAAAAGAAAGCTTTACAGGAAGCTCACCAGCAAGCGCTGGATGATCTGCAGAGTGAAGAAGACAAAGTCAACAGTCTGACGAAGGCCAAGGCCAAGCTGGAGCAGCAGGTGGATGATGTAAGTATGCCTTAAAGTGTTCAGTCATACCATATGGCTCTTGCATTTTGGGATCTACGTAGTTTGACTTTTTGCAATGCCATTGTCCAGCTTGAAGGTTCCCTTGAACAAGAGAAGAAGATTCGGATGGATCTGGAAAGAGCGAAGAGGAAACTAGAGGGCGATTTGAAATTGACCCAGGAGAGCTTAATGGACCTGGAGAATGACAAGCAGCAACTTGAAGAGCGTCTGAAAAAGTAGGCACAATGTACTCCCGTATGTACAGAGTGCCTGGAACAAGACACACATGCTGCATTAATAGAGGCATAACCAATGACCAGTCGCTCTAATCCTAACTACTTTCTTTCTACACAGGAAAGATTTTGAAGTTAGTCAGCTCAACAACAAGATAGAAGATGAGCAGGCCATAACAATTCAGCTTGAAAAGAAATTGAAGGAGCTCCAGGTAATGGCTGATTACCGTAATGTGTAACGGTTCAGGATTGGTAAAACCCTTTGATGGTAGTAGTGACTAAATAGTTCTGCATTTACACAGGCCCGCATCGAGGAGCTGGAGGAAGAGCTGGAGGCAGAGCGAGCTGCCCGAGCCAAGGTGGAGAAGCAGAGGGCAGAACTGTCCAGAGAGCTGGAGGAGATCAGCGAGAGGCTGGAGGAGGCCGGCGGAGCGACGTCCGTCCAGATCGAGATGAACAAGAAGAGGGAGGCCGAGTTCCAGAAACTCCGCAGGGACCTGGAAGAGGCCACTCTGCAGCACGAAGCCACCGCCGCCACGCTCCGGAAGAAACAAGCCGACAGTGTGGCCGACCTCGGGGAGCAGATCGACAACCTGCAGAGGGTCAAGCAGAAACTGGAGAAGGAGAAGAGTGAGCTCCGACTGGAGCTGGATGACGTGGTCTCCAATATGGAACATATTGTGAAGACAAAGGTCGGCTGAGCTGATTTTCTTGCCAATGTTGTGCAGGTATACTTTGGATTATGATTGTTACGTTTCCCTTTTGAAATCTAGACAAATCTAGAGAAGACATGCAGGACTGTGGAAGATCAGATGAATGAATACAAAACAAAGTTCGAAGAGGCTCAACGCTGGATCAACGACTTCAACATGCAAAAAGCAAAACTTCAAACGGAAAACGGTACATTGATGCAGCGGACCATTTTCATGTTAAAAATCTTCTATTTTCAAGGCAGACAAACTATCTTGACGGAAGGTTGGGCGGGACACTCATGATATGATTCTACCTTTGCTGATACAAGGTGAGCTCACGAGGCAGCTGGAGGAGAAGGAGTCTCTGGTGTCTCAGCTGACAAGAGGGAAGTTGTCCTACACTCAACAGGCTGAAGACCTAAAGCGGCAACTAGAAGAGGAGACCAAGGTTTCAGTGCACAGTGACATCTCAGGACATAACGTCTAAATGGAGTGGGTCCCATGTGTTACTCATTCATACGATTTTTTGTTTTTTGACAGGCAAAAAGTGCCCTGGCCCACGCGCTGCAGTCCGCCCGCCACGACTGCGACCTGCTGAGGGAGCAGTACGAGGAGGAGCAGGAGGCCAAGGCCGAGCTGCAGCGCGGCATGTCCAAGGCCAACTCGGAGGTGGCTCAGTGGAGGACCAAGTACGAAACTGATGCCATCCAGAGAACCGAGGAACTGGAGGAGGCCAAGTGAGTCCACGTGAAAAACGGTTCATGATTTGAAATGTGATTCCCACAGAGACGTTTTTACTTCGTCTAACAGATCAGCTTTTTGTTTGTGTTGTGTTCCTACTAAAATGTAAGACGAACAAAAAGTTTGTCTGTTGGACGACCGAGCAGCCGGTCCCGTTGGTGGATTTCATTCACATGTAATCGTGAGAGCTCAACGGCAGAATGTCTGAACGGTTTGAATGGTGGATTTCTAAAGGAAGAAGCTGGCCCAGCGGCTGCAGGACGCCGAGGAGGCCGTCGAAGCGGTGAACGCTAAGTGTTCGTCTCTGGAGAAGACCAAACACAGGCTGCAGAATGAGATCGAAGATCTCATGGTGGACGTGGAGAGGTCTAATGCTGCTGCTGCTGCTCTGGACAAGAAGCAAAGGAACTTTGACAAGGTGAACCAGTGCTGAGTGTCACCAACCAGGAGATGTCTTCTCTTGACCTTCTATTTTGAGCGATCCCACATATTTATGGTTTCATTGGCCAATGCAACTCTAACATGGGTTATTAAAGCCACCATTGGTACAAATGTGTCCATAAAACACAATTGGCGAACACCAAATCTGGTGTTTGCCAAAATGAATACCAGTCCTCCCATTCATTTTAATCCGGGTGATTTGTTGTCATTGCAGCCTTTGTGTTATCTCTAATTCCATAATAACGAGTAACATTTTCTCACAAAAAAACGACCTCCCCAACTATCTGATGCATTTACACTCATTGCTGGCCTATCCGCTCTAGGTCCTGTCTGAGTGGAAGCAGAAATACGGAGAGACCCAGTGTGAGCTGGAGAGCTCCCAGAAGGAGGCCCGGGCTCTGAGCACCGAGCTCTTCAAGCTGAAGAACTCTTACGAGGAGTCTCTGGATCACCTGGAGACCATGAAGAGAGAGAACAAGAACTTACAGGGTAAGGTGTACTGCCGGGGGCTCGTGTCCGAGTTTCTGCAGCAGTACTTGAATTGTAACGCCATCTTAATCACTCTGCTCGGTCAACAGAGGAGATTTCTGACCTCACTGAGCAACTCGGTGAGAGCGGGAAGAGCATCCACGAACTGGAGAAGTTACGGAAACAACTGGAGCAGGAGAAGAGTGAGATCCAGTCTGCTCTTGAGGAAGCTGAGGTACAGGCCCTCATTAAACACGTTACAGTCCAAACTGTCTTCTGCAATGTATAACCCTCCCCCCCTGTCCACCAGGCCTCCTTGGAGCACGAGGAGGGCAAGATCCTCAGAGCCCAGTTGGAGTTCAACCAGATCAAAGCCGACATGGAACGGAAGCTCGCCGAGAGAGACGAGGAGATGGAGCAGACCAAGAGGAACCTGCAGAGGACGATCGACACCCTGCAGAGCTCTCTCGAAGCCGAGACTCGCAGCAGGAACGAGGCTCTCCGTCTGAAGAAGAAGATGGAGGGAGACCTCAATGAGATGGAGATCCAGCTGAGTCAATCCAACAGGCAGGCAGCGGAGGCCCAGAAGCAGCTCAAGGCTGTCCACGCACATCTGAAGGTAAACTAGGAAAGGAAAGACGCACTTCCTGAAGTTTAAAATTCAAACCGATTCCAACGTGGTTGATATCATCCCGTAAAGGATTGCCAAATTCAGCTGGATGAGGCCGTTCGGGCCAATGATGATCTCAAAGAGAACAACGCCATGGTGGAGAGGCGCAACAACCTGCTTCAGGCTGAGCTGGAGGAGCTCAGGTCTGCTCTGGAGCAAACGGAGAGAGGTCGCAAACTTGCCGAGCAAGAGCTGCTGGACGTTAGTGAAAGGGTGCAGCTACTGCACTCTCAGGTAAGGCGGAGTAATTCATTGCAACAACCACATGTGACTGAATGGTTTTCTTGGACATCATAAAGAAATCAAAGGCAGTACTCTTTCTGGCTGCCGTAACAATCTCTCAAATCTCTCACCTCTCAGAACACTGGCCTGATAAACCAGAAGAAGAAACTTGAGATTGACGCTTCCCAGCTTCAAAGCGAAGTGGAGGAGGCGGTGCAGGAGTGCAGAAATGCCGAAGAGAGGGCCAAGAAGGCCATCACTGACGCCGCCATGATGGCAGAGGAGCTGAAGAAGGAGCAGGACACCAGCGCTCACCTGGAGCGCATGAAGAAGAACATGGAGCAAACCATCAAAGACCTGCAGCACCGTCTGGACGAAGCCGAACAGATCGCCTTGAAGGGAGGCAAGAAGCAGGTGCAGAAGCTCGAGGCCAGGGTGAGTCACATGTACAAATATTACACAAGTACAATTGTTGACCAATACAGGTGTAACCTCCAGCTCTGACAAGTGAAGCCAATGCGGAATTCAATTCAGTTTATTTGTAAAGCCCAATTTCACAAATTACCAATTTGTCTCGGAGTGCTTTACAATCTGTACACATAGACATCCCTGACCTTTGACCTCACATCGGATCAGGAAAAACTCCCAAATAACCCTTCAGGGGGGAAAAAAGGGAAGAAACCTTCAGGAGAGCAACAGAGGAGGATCCCTCTCCAGGATGGACAGAACAATAGATGTAATGTGTACAGAAGGACAGATTTAGAATTAAAATACATTCAATGAATGTGACAGAGTGTATGAATAGTTCATAGTCGGCATATTCCACGATGGAGACCTCCACGATCCATCAGGCAGATGGCGGTAGAGAGGAGGAGTGGGCGGAGTCTCAACAGTGGGCGGAGTCTCAACAGGACAGTGGCGTCGTCGGTAGCAGGAATTCCACGACCCAGACCTCAATGATCCATCAGGCAGATAGGATCTATGCCGTCTCATAGGGTCCGATGACCCCATGAGACGTGAAGTCACAAGGACTCCGGGGAGAAAGCAGAGTTAGTAACGTGTGATGGAGAGATGAAAATTCATCCATGCGTAAGGGCCTGACACCTGTATTCTCTCTAGTGACCATCAGGGGGCAACTCCTCTGGTTGTATAGAAGTCTATGCTTCATGTGTTAAAGCTGCATTCTCTCTCGTGACCATCAGGGGGTGACTCCTCTGGTTGTATAGAAGTCTATGCTTCATGTGTTAAAGCTGCATTCTCTCTCGTGACCATCAGGGGGTGACTCCTCTGGTTGTATAGAAGTCTATGCTTCATGTGTTAAAGCTGTATTCTCTCTCGTGACCACCAAGGGGCGACTCCTCTGGTTGTATAGAAGTCTATGCTTCATGTGTTGAAGCTGCATATTCTCTCCTGACCACCAGGGGGAGACTCCTCTGGTTGTATGGAAATCTATATAAATGAATCGAATCCACTTCTTTCTTGATGTATTCCCTCAGTAAACATTGTAAACATGAGTTTATGTCTCAATCTATAGTTTAAAGTCTTTAAATTGAGGTCCCACTTTAAACAAAAATAGTCCATAAAGCACAGCATGCTTTATGTTGGGATTAACTTGTGATTGACGGGTCGCTACCGCGGTGTCTGGAAGTTTTCGGGGGTTTTCATCTGAGAACTTTAACCCTTTCACTGAGTGTTTTCAGCTCATGAAAGTTCATTGTGACCATATTAGTCGCATAAAAAATGTCTTATTCAGAGTTAATGAACTCAAATTGGCTAATACTTATCTTGGGAGTTGAAATATATTCTTGTGTACCAGTGAATTCTCAATATGTCTGGTGCTCCTCAGGTGAGGGATCTGGAGGGCGAGGTGGAGTCGGAGCAGAAGAAGAGCAGTGAAGCCGTGAAGGGAATGCGTAAATATGAGCGACGCATCAAAGAGCTCACGTACCAGGTGAGTTTTTCTTCATTCTGAATGGATCAATACTTTTATTTCTCTATATTCTCCTTATCAAACCTGAGAGCCTCCTCCTCCCTTTCCCCTCCGTCCGAACAGACTACAGAGGACCGCAAGAACATGGTGCGTCTGCAGGACCTGGTGGACAAGCTGCAGCTGAAGGTCAAAGCCTATAAGAGATCTTCTGAGGAGGCGGTGAGTGTTCTTTATTTATACACACCGTTTCTTTATTCTTTATCGACATCTTCAAAATACTTCATATTGTTCAATTTAAGACATTTTGTAGATGCTTGAGTGAATACATACTAGGAAACATCTCTGACTTGTTTTAGACCTGATTGGTGAACATGTCGGAGCCGTGTTAACCCTTTCAGCTAAAGACCACGAGGTCCATTGCTTCTGACAGTTATTGATATGATTGGCCTTTTGGTTTTTGTTGTTCAGGAGGAGCAGGCTAACGTCCACCTGGGCAAGTTCCGCAAGCAGCAGCACGAGCTGGACGAGGCCGAGGAGCGAGCGGACATCGCCGAGTCCCAGGTCAACAAGCTGCGGGTCAAGAGCCGGGACATGGGGCCAAAGGTGAGCGGCATACGCCGTCCTCGTGTTGCCATTCATCTCTGCTTTTCATCAGTGATTACAGAAGTGTTCATCATTTTAAATACGTGTAAACAAACCAAACTAGTTGTTGTAGAGATACATTCTTTTTATTTTTTTTATTTTGTTAGTTGTGTTCATAAAATGTAATAGGTTAGTGGTCGTGCTTCACACAGAAGGTGTCATGACAATTGAAAAGCCATATATAAGTACAAAAAGGTTAAGATACTTCATTATTATGGGCGGTTTATGCCTTTTTTAGTGAGTTGACAGTAAATAAAATCAGGCTAGAAAGAGATGGGAGACAACGGAGCCCCAAAGCACGGCTCATTAATATGAATTGACCTCTACATTAATATTCTTTGCAGTGTAGGTAGTGGTTGTCAATGCTGGAACAGAAAGTATTTCTGCAGGACCCTTGAATCACGTCTTTCACTCTCTGAAGGGAGCAATTAGGCCTTGGCTGCTGGCCGATTGCCAATCAGCCAGAGCAGCTGCCGAGGCCAATTGGAAGTCCCGCCCCAACAGCTGCCACACTCACGTTCCCTTTGGTATCACCGGTTGGTCTCGTTGCTCCGCTGTCACTAATCCGTGTCTCCTCTTCATCACAGAAGGGGCTGGATGAGGAGTGACGGCCACCGAAGCCCTCCGAGGATCTCCTGCGCTGCGGTCCCCTTTGTCCTCAAAGTGCTTCTGTGGAATAAAGAAACGGTGCATTCAAAGGACCGTGTCGTCTCCTCATTCATTCACTACCCAGTGGGTCCACTCAACTCAGTAGACGATGACGTCAGAAGGGTTGGCATTAGAAATCATAAAAGAAACACAAAGCGAGGACGTGGACTTCCTGTGGATTAGGGTTCCTGAAGGTCACCCCTGAACAGACTTCCTGTTGGAGCAGAGAGTTTATGGAGAATAGTTTCACACGTGTATGAAGGTCATGACTGGATGGTACAGCAGGTTGACAATGTAGGGGAACGGGATCGTCTGTATGTGAATAAATTACATATCAGTTACTAACGCTCCTTTTATTGATTGTAAACACTTCAGCAGAACTTTTCATTGGCGTTTAAAAACCCAAAGTGGTTGAACCCAGTCTTAAAATGACTTTACCCAGTCAACAATGAACACAAAGAAAAGATCTTTCCTGGATGGACTTGTGTTGGTCCGGGCAACAGACAGGAAGTGGAGTAATAACGCACGCCGTGCACTTCATATTATTTCTGGCGAGGTTTCATCGTCTTACAGAGTTCTAACATGTTGTGTCAACAAGCCAAGAGAATAAGATCCACCAGTGATGCAGAACTCCTGTGGTGCACATCAGCTTCATCAGCGTTGGGACAAGTCATCCGTCATCCATATTCGGTCATAACATTTCTAACTGCACTCAGCTTGTTGAGCCCTGCGGGCGGACTCTGATCTCACGTGGCCTTCCAAGGATTGAGAAATCTGCAGAGAGATTACAAGAGAAGACGTAAAACACATCATGTTGTTGTTTGTCGTCCCCACGGCAACACAAACATGAGCCGTTGCTTTACTCGTCGTCCCGCTCGCCCTTTAAGAATCAACTGCAACGTCATCAGCTCGGGCTTCAGCATCGCCTCCTCCGTGCCGACTGCTGAGCACGGGGAGCACCAAGGAATACTTTGAGGTAAGAAATACTTTGAGGTAAGAAATACAAATGGCTCACACAGTTTGTTCTTTCCATCGAGGATCTTTGTTGCCAACATTAGTGGCAATACCTCATATATACACTACCGTTCAAAAGTTTGGGGTCACTTAGAAATGTCTTTATTTTTCAAAGAAAAGCACTGTTTTTTCAATAAAGATAACATTAATCAAAAATACACTCTATACATTAGAATATAAAAGCCTTATTTTTTTGTTGTAATTAAAAAAAAAAATGTCATGCATTCTGATTCATTACACATTTTTAATTGCATTTTACAGAAATAAAGAACTTCATCACAATATTCTTGTTAATGTGGTAAATGACTATTCTAGGTGGAAACGTCTGGTTTCTAATGAAATATCTCCATAGGTGTATAGAGGCCCATTTCAATCAACGATCACTCCAGTGTTCTAATGGTACATTGTGTTTGCTAATCGCCTTAGAAGACTAATATCTGATTAGAAAACCCTTGTGCAATTATGTTAGCACAGCTGAAAACAGTTATGCTGGTGATATAAGCTATACAACTGGCCTTCCTTTGAGCTTTAAGTTTGAAGAACAAAATGAATACTTCAAATATTAATCATTATTTCTAACCTTGTCAATGTCTTGACTATATTTTCTATTCAATTTTCAATTCATTTGATAAATAAAAGTGAGTTTTCATGGAAGACACGAAATTGTCTGGATGACCCCAAACTTTTGAACGGCAGTGTATATATATATATATATATATATAATATCCGTGCCCAAAGAGGGGGATACAGCTGTCGCGCTCGTCCTCCGTGACAGAGGACGAATTCACAGTTTATCTTTGTCCTGGAGGCCTCAAGGACACAAGGACACAAGGACAGAGGGACTGAGCCCCGGAGGGAGTGGAACTGATGAGGGATAAGTCCTGAGCTTAGAGCTCACTCTGCAACAGCTGCAGCGTACCACAGGGGGGAGGGAGGGAGAGAGGGGAAAGGGAGGGAGAGAGAGAGGGAGAGGGAGAGGGAGAGAGATAGAGGGAGAGGGAGGGAGAGAGAGAGATGGAGAGAGGGAGAAGGAGGGAGAGAGAGAGGGAGAGGGAGAGAGAGAGAGAGAGGAGAGGAGAGAGGGAAGGGAGGAGAGAGGGAGAGGAAGAGGAGAGGAGAGAGAAAGAGGAGAGAGGAGAGGGAGAGAGAGAGAGAGAGAGGGGGGAGAGAGAGAGATGGAGGGAGAGAGAGAGAGAGAGGATGGAGGGAGAGAGAGAGAGATGGAGGGAGAGAGAGAGAGAGAGGATGGAGGGAGAGAGAGAGAGAGGAGAGGAGGAGAGAGAGAGAGAGGGAGGAGAGAGAGAGAGAGGGAGGAGAGAGAGAGAGGAGAGGGAGAGGAGAGAGAGACAGGAGAGAGAGAGAGAGAGAGGAGGAGAGGAGAGGGAGAGGAGGGAGAGAGAGAGAGAGAGAGAGAGGGAGGGAGAGAGAGGGGGGGGAGGAGAGAGAGAGAGAGAGAGGGGGAGGGGGGAGAGAGAGGAGAGGAGGAGAGAGAGGAGAGAGGAGGAGAGGAGGGAGAGAGAGAGAGGGGAGGGAGGAGAGGAGGAGAGAGGGAGAGAGGAGAGGGAGAGAGAGGGAGAGAGAGAGAGGAGAGGAGAGAGGGAGAGGGAGGAGAGAGAGGAGAGAGAGGGGAGAGGAGGAGGAGGGAGGAGAGAGAGGAGAGGGAGAGAGGGAGAGAGAGAGGAGAGGAGGGAGGGAGAGAGAGAGGGAGGGAGAGGAGGGAGAGGGAGAGAGGGAGGGAGAGAGAGAGGGAGAGGGAGGGAGGGAGAGAGATAGAGGGAGAGGGAGGGAGAGAGAGAGATGGAGGGAGGGAGGGAGAGAGGGGGAGAGAGAGAGAGAGAGGGAGGGGAGAGAGAGAGAGATGAGGGAGGGAGGGAGGAGAGAGAGAGGAGAGAGGGAGGGAGGAGAGAGAGAGGAGGGAGGAGAGAGAGAGAGAGAGGAGGAGAGAGGGAGAGAGAGAGGAGAGGAGGGAGAGGCGAGAGAGGAGAGGAGACAGACAAGAGAGAGGAGAGAGAGGTAGAGGGAGGGAGAGAGAGAGAGAGAGAGAGAGAGGTAGAGGGAGGGAGAGAGAGAGAGAGAGAGAGAGAGGTAGAGGGAGGGAGAGAGAGAGAGAGAGAGAGAGAGAGAGTTGTTTTTCTTTGTTTCTTTGTATCCAGACAGAAGAGGGCCGTATGAATTCACATGTGGCTCATTTGTAACTCATGCAGACATGTGGTGGGCAATGTGGCACAAAATAACTTCAATGTTACACATTAATGTTTAATAAAAGGTAAGTTATGAGTGCAGACATGTGATATTGTGTTTATATTCTACAGCGACTACAGATCGGGACTCGGGACGACAAATTCTTGGCTATCTTTGGCACATTTACAGAAATGTTTTTATTAATGTTTTTATTATTGTTAAAAAAAAGGAGGAACAGGCCAACAATAATCTCGCCGAGTCTCAACCAGCTCCGTGCCAAGAGCTGTGATGTGGGGTCAGAGGTCAGGATACTGTATTTCTACCAGAACCCATTAATGCCACCCACTACATTGTGTAACATAACCTTCTAACTAATATGTAGGACAGTGAATCTACAACATTTAGGAAGTTTCACAATGTATAATGTGTATTCTTAAATAACATTTAAACTTGTTATTTTTCTTCTTTCAGAAAGAACACGACGGGGAGAGAAGCTCATGGAATGAATCTGTGTTTCTGCGTCTTAATAATAGTTTCTCTATAAGCATAAAAGTACATAATCATCTCAAACTGGGCCTTGGTGTATTTTTTGTGAAATATGTAAACCATATATTAGTACTTAATACTGGTGCCACTTAAGTTAACTGGGATATATATTCATATATACATATATATGTATATATATGTATATATATAAATACTGAACATACATATATATATTTAATAATAAAAAGTATATATATATAAATATATATACATATGAATATATATACTGAAAATACATATATATATATAAATATATATATATATAAATATACATATGAATATATATCCTGAAAATACATATATATATACAGAAAATACATATATATAAATAAATAAATAAAATAAAAATATATAAATATATATACATATGAATATATATACTGGAAATACATATACATATATACAGTATATATAATGATATAAAAAGATATATACAACAAGATCACACATTTGGATCTTTTCTTGAGTAAATGGTTGTTATCTTCTCCACAGTTTTGAGTGGAAGTGTCAATAGATGCTCTAACTCGGCCTGATGCATTATGACCGGGTTCATCTTCAATATACCAATTAATCATAGCAATTACAAATGAATGCCTCCAGAAAAAGGTGATCAATAGGTTAATGGGTTCAGGAATTGATCAAAACAGCTTGAGAATGGCTTCATGTTCATGAGTTGTATGGACAGTTATGTTGGATAAATAACATTAACTAAATGCACTACGCCACAAATATGTATTTAAATTAGTAATCGTTGTGCATTAAAAATACAGTGAATGGTTATGGATATATTATTGTCTTATTCTTAGCATTAAGTATCACTAATCCTCTGATAATAACCAATAGGGGGTCCAACATGTGACCACAGCCAGCCGGGGCTATTAAACAGTGTTGTGCTAAATGGGTTATTATATAAATATAGAAAGTATTTACATCCACAGCAAGATTCACACTGCCACATAGTCATAACGACATATCCGTCGCTGACGTGAACACAACAGACACGATGTGCCTGTTATACTCCTATATGTCTCATCCTCAACTTTGGTTTTCACAATAAAAGCCCATGATTGTTTAAAAAAGAGCAGCATGAAATATGACACTGTGACCAAAGGCACTTCAAACATGCATTATTATTACAGATTAACTGATATTTCTACATATCAGCTCATTACTTAAATACGTTGCAGTAAACTATACGTAAGTATATAAGAATATATTCTAGTAATGAATCCCTATAATGGGGCTCATAAAGGAAAGTACTTTTTTTATTTGTATCTATACTATACTATATTTTCAAATGTTTTAAGATTTCATGAACAATATCATATGAGCACAACATGCATATAGGTCACATTTCCCACAATGACCAGTCTATGAATGAATGATGCAGCCTACCCGCTCTGCTCCCTCGGCGTTCCCGTGGTCATCAGCCGATCTCCAGGAGCCACCACGACCTCACAGTCCGACTGGAGGAGGCAAAACACGGAGACACGGAGGGAAGGACCCATGGAGGGAAGGACCCATGGAGGGAAGGACCCATGGAGGGAAGGACCCACGGAGGGAAGGACCCACGGAGGGAAGGACCCACGGAGGGAAGGACCCAAGGAGGGAAGGACCCATGGAGGGAAGGACCCAAGGAGGGAAGGACCCATGGAGGGAAGGACCCATGGAGGGAAGGACCCACGGAGGGAAGGACCCACGGAGGGAAGGACCCAAGGAGGGAAGGACCCATGGAGGGAAGGACCCAAGGAGGGAAGGACCCATGGAGGGAAGGACCCATGGAGGGAGGCCCGTCCCATACTCAGCACCTCCTCAAGGGAGCCTCAGTCATCAACGAGCAGGCTAACAATAGCGACCTCCTCAGGTTTCAGACTGAAGGTGCCTCACACCTTCCCTTGTGTGAGCACACAAGGTGCTAGGACTCAGGACAGCTGGGAATGGGACCTTTGGAGGAGGCCTGAGTGTGTGGAATAGATAGAGGCTCTGTAAAGAGGTTCAGAACTATTGCATGATGGGAAACACACCGACCTTGTGCATGTCCACTGGAGGGAGGACAGAGACCTTATCGTGAGGCCAGGGTCAATGACACATCAGGGCTGGCGGAGGACATCACGGATGACATCGAGTCATTTGTTGATCTCTATGAGACTAAAGGTGGAATACACAAGTCATTAATAAGTAAAGGGCAAAGATGATGATGATGATGATGATGATGACACTGTGTCGAGTCCTCTTCGTCTCTACAGAGGCTCAACAAAAGGTCTTGGAACCTGAAGGGGACGTGAGCCGAGTGCCTTCAGCACACGTCTGGGTTATTTAAAGGTCGTCGGTGAACCCAACACACACGGCTGACCCACTGTCTCTTCTGTTGACTGCTTTAATAAGGAGTAGTGGCTACAATAGATTATTACTGAGTAGGATTTATGGATATATATAATATAATAATATAATTGGATAATTGAGTCTTTCATTCAAATGATCATTAAAATCAGAACGGCTCATTGGGTTCTACTCTTGGAGGGTATAAACATGTGGGAGGGGATGGGTGGGAATCTTTGCGGGTGTTTATGTGGATATGGATGGATTTGGATGTGTGCTGATTTTATTTTGTTGTAGATATATATATATTTTTGTTCTCGATGTCAAGGAATAATCTGTTTTTGGAAAATGCCAAATAAAACGTTATATAAAAAAAAAAAAATCAGAACAGCGTTCAGTCACAGTAGCATGTTCCTATGGTTTATTAGAAAGCTTCATGACAGAGACGTATCAGGGCGACTGTGGATCGGCGGTTTGATCCCCGGCTCTAGAGACCATGTCGATGCGCCCATGAGCAAGACACTTCACCCCGGATGCCTCCTGTAGCTGTGACTTCGGCGTGTGAGTGTTAGTGACTCCTGATTGGCAGGTGGAACCTTAGCCCCGCCCATCAGTGTATAAATGGGTGTGAATGGGTGAATGATGTCATGTAGTGTAAAAGAGCTTTGAGTGGAAAGTACAGGTTTATTCATAATTTACCATAATCAGAACTAATATTCAGTGTTATTGCACAACAATAAGCTACTTTAATAAACACCTATATGAACACTGAAAGGTTTCGGTGAACTAATTTAGAAAAAGTGTCGTCCAGGAAGCTAAATATGTAATACTGTTAGTTAAATAATATAGTTTTTCATAAAACATATTGTTTTTGGTCATAACAATATAATTGTATAGTATGTCTAACAATATATGACATTCAAAAATCTAATATAGTTAGAAAATTAAATAATATAGCATGTCATAAAATGTGTAATTAAGTATGTACTCAAAAATAATGATAGTGTCATAAAAAATGTCAATAGTATTGTTTGATGTAAAAAAAGAATGTAGTATAAAAATGTCATATAGTGTGAATCGTATTGAATGTAGTTTGTCATAACAATAAATTAATATAATATGTCATAAAGCATACACAAAAACAATGGATTGAGTGTAAATCAGAATGGAGGTGCTTATGCTTGGAGCGCCGTCTGGGTTCAACCTCTGTGGTCACGACTCAAACATGAATCACACAATATGAGTAGTTAATAAAGTAGAATATGAAAAACACAACCGTGACACGGAATGATCTTTTGCTCATCTTTTTTAATTTTTATTTCATGATTAATATTCACATCACTGGTTAACAATGAAATCACAATAAACATCTCTTTCATACCAAATATTCAGAATGGAAGGAGGGGAGGGGAGGGTGAGCTCTATCTAACAAGACAGATGCCTCTAACGACCAGCAGGGGGTCGGCTGTCTTCATGCTCTCGCCCTGGAGAAGAACACAGCGCCCATATGCACTGGCTCCTCCTCCTCCTCCACGCCACTGAAGACGTGCTGACCAGAGTACAGCAGGTAGGACCGCAAAAAAGACCAAAAATGAATCTCATTAATAAAGTAGAATAAATATTATACGTGTCGTCTACAGAGCTCTAGCCTGGTGGCAAAGGTCACGCGTAAGGGATGCTGGGATGCTGAGCGAGGAGGCTCCACGTGCATATCTACCAACACGCCCTGTTTCTTATGCAACCCCGGTTGCATTTCAGGCAATTCGCCGTCTCTCTTAAAGGTACAGTACACTCTTAAAGGTACAGTACAGGCCCTGACTTACTGTACTTGTTGATTCATCCTAAGAAGAAAGTTTAATCAATCGTCCAAACTTTTCCGAAATGTTCCTATATATTTTTGTCGACGCCGAGAAGATAAGGAGGGCCGAGACATCCCATAATTCAGTTCCCGTGTTGGTAGGTACGTCGAGGTGTCTATATAGGAGCCGTCTAATAAACAACATTACATTCTACCACATGCCAAAAGACTGAGTCTGGTTAGTCCAGCGGGGGAGGGGGGTGGGGGGTCTGCGGTGGAACACGGCTTTCCTTCGTGCTCCTCGTCCGTTGTCGTTTTTCTCTGAAACCCGACACACACCTGCTGCCTCCCTTCCCGCCCGTCGAGTTTTGGATCCGGGCAAATAAGCGTTTTAATTTCCTAGCGTGATCTATCTTCCAAAAACAGAACAGAGACAACCTCATCCACGTACTCGTACATCTTGCACTTTTAATACAATTTTAAAAACATTCTTGAGACTTCAGCAGCCCTTTTTCTTAGCGGGGGGGGGGGGGGGGTGGCGGGGGGAGGGGCAAGACTCTAAAACAAAAACTAAAAGTAACCTTTTCCTCTCTTTTGCTTTGCAATCTTATAATAATACCATGATTAAGCTTGACGCTAACAGGTTTATGAACCTCAAAGCTCATCTGTCAACGTCCACAAACACCCTGTTAAGAAGTAACATTTGTTTTTTTTCTTCATTTTTTTCGTTTGAATTCATTTGAGTTAATTCCGGAGTGATAAAAACATGGTGGGGACTATATACAGGGGGCCGTGTGAGATGCTAGTGGAAGGGTGGTGTTCTAGGGCGACACGTGGGGAACCCAACAGACATCAGAGTGAATCTGGTTATTACCTTTTGTCCAAGCTGCAAAGTCAACTGTGTTACATCCTCTTACGCAACAACTGAAGACCGTCGTCTCTGCGTCGCTATGGCGGCCGAGCGGTTTAAGATGGCGGCCATACCCAGGGCCCTTTGTCACATTTGTTCTATCGCGTTCCCTGTCTGCTTTCTCCCGCCGAAGAAAAGGAGTAACCCAATGGACCAAATTCCACAATTTAGGAGGCTGATAGATGCATAGAAAGTGTGAAAAACTGCAAAACACTTCAATCCCACCTTATTCCAAACTATATGCAAACCTTAAATGGATTTTAAATAACTTTATAGCAGTGTATTCATATAATCTGCATCATTCTCCACTATCAATAGCAGCTTGTGATGCTAGCATCGTGGTCCTAGCAGCGCGTGTTGCTAGAAGCTCGTGATGCTAGCATCGTGGTTCCAGCAGTGCGTGTTCCTAGCAGCGCGCGTTGCTAGAATCGTGGTGCTAGTAGCGCGTGTTGCTAGAAGCTTGTGATGCTAGCATCGTGGTCCTAGTAGCGTGAGTTGCTAGAAGCAGTTCAGCGCGGCGAGACAGAGGGGCGCTGGATGAGACTTCATTAACTTTAATGCTCTACATTTTGAATTTAGCACCGTTTCTGTCAAAGGAATGCGATCTAGTGAATGAAGAAAGGATCCGGAAGCGCTAGCTTTGATGCTCGTCCTCTCAAAAGGTATTTTAGTTCAGCCGACTATAACGTGTGCGCGTAGCTCGGTCAGAAAGCAATAACCAGTGGACGTTGACAGGAGAGTTGAGCGTGAGACCCCCGCGGCCAACGTTCCACTAGAATCCACGCAGCCAAAGACAAAGGGCGCCCATGTGTCATCACACGGCGACACACGCCAACATGAAGCGTCCAACACACATTAAGACGACAACTCCTTCGTCTTCTGAAACGCACAAACCGCCGTCGACACCTCTCAGCGGGCTTCCATCCCTTTTGCTCTTCCATTCCTGGAGGACAGATTCACGCCAGCGCTTCCACACACGTTTATTTACGTTCAGGCAGCTCACGGGCATGGTGACTAGGACACTTTAAATATGCTTCAAGGGGGCTTGTGGTTTCCTAGTCTTCATCGTTCACTACTTGATCACTTGCTCTTTGATTATCATGACTTCATCTAACTACCAAGACTCGACATGTACAGAACACCGCTGATGATGTTTCACCAAGACACAGCAAAGCCACTTTTATATCACGTCAAGAAATGAAACGAGACTGTGTTTAAAGTGCACAACACTTATTTTTGAGTTTGAAGGTGGAACTGTGCATATTTCAAAGGATTTTGGTGGCATTTAGTGATTTCCAGATACGATAATATATCAAGTGGCCATCAATGACAATGGCGTGCAACTGGCCTGAAGCTCCTGTAATGGGGATGGGAGGTTTCTCAGAGCCAGACTATCAGTGTTCTAGAGGCCGAGCAGCGCTCTCTACAGGATGGATGCAGGAGTAACACGTCACACATCTGACCACGATGGCAGCAGCCCACCAACACGGCGCCACTCCAAAGAGCACCATGCACAGAATGACTAATTCTAACCTGCCGACATGACGCCACGCTTTTGGTCTGGAAACCAAAGTCACATCACAGTGTTGTTTTTCGCTAAAATGCATTTTGCACTGAATTTAGGGGATTTCCTCGAACAATACAAACAGGCTTAAAGTTTAATTGAGGAGAATGATGAAGATGTTCTCCATCACTGCGACCATTGTCACGGTCCTTGCTGCAGTATTCACAGCTCCTTCTGGGTTCTGCTTTGATGACATATTGCTTCATTCATGGCATTTTGGAGCTGGGCAGTCCCTCCTGTCCAGTGGGGTAAAACAATTCAGAAGTCATATTTAATAATTATGACCTATCCTATACAAATCAAACTACAAAATGCAACAACAACAACAAAATTAAAAAAAATCTATTCACACTACAAATAAGTAAAATATATATACGCTTGAGACGTGAAACTTGATCCTTGTGTTACCGTGCAGTCGTCGCCTCAGGATGCTTAGAGCCAGAGTTCAATCTACTAGACTCTAGTGAACTAGTCTGTCACCAAAAAGTTGCAAAGAAAATGCCAACTTCAGACTTGCCATGAATGTAACGATATTCACTTTTAATTGACACTCCGTCCTACAAGTAAACTCCCATCACACCCCACTAACCTTCTGTTTGTTTAGATGTGTGTGTGTGTGTGTGTGTCCATGTGCGTGGGCATGCACACCAACAAGCATGTGTGTGCTTTCCTGGAGACATCTGTGCTTGTGTGTCGGTATGTGTGTGTGTGTGTGTGTGGGGGGGTCGGGGGGCCACCGGCTAGCGGGAGGACTCAAAAGAGGTGGTTGTTCTGTACTTTTCCCTCTCCACAGGGGGGAACCACATGACCAGGAAGTACTACATTTGCGAGAGCGAGAGAGAGAGAGGGCATTGTCTGTGTGTGTGTGTGTCTGTCTGTGTGTGGCTTGTCTGTGTGTGTGTGTGTGTCTGGGGTCGCTCACAGGAGAGTCCACTGCGGCACGGAAGGAAACATGGGAGGTTTGGGATGCAAATGGTCGGACATATGCGTATGAGTTTATTTCTAAATAAAGGTTTTTCTGTCCGTTTTTCTGTAACATCCACAGTGGTTTGTGGATTTCTGCTACGACCACGTGACTAATCTAAACCAACGCGTGACAGGTCCATCACCATACAAAATATTGTGTTGCAGAATAAAACAGGCCCGGTCGCACCAGGAAGTCGTATCTTCCTGAAGTATGTGACTTTAGCAGCCCGGTGACGTGGGGACCGACTGTAGGGCTAGTCGGACAACAATGGGCGCCAGCTAGCTAACCGCTAAGACGCTAGCGAGCTGAAAACATGCTAGCCTCACAACACAACAGCTCTCTGGGTTTTTCTCTCCGTCATGTGGTTTACTCCCCAACAGCAAATCAGCGTGTCAAAGTTCACTAACTTGAACTAAATGTGGGAATTTTTACACGGTTTTATATATTTACTTAGACTTAGATCAGTGAAATTACCAATCATGCCAATTCCAGTGTAACCGATGAATCATACGGCTCCATTTCAGGGCCTGGCGTGGCCTGTGTGACGCGATGGTATTCAGGACACACTTTCATGTTGACTAAAAGGTGCTGCAGCTCGCAGATGAACTAGTTTAACACTTTATCCTCAAGGGTTGAACACTCCTGTTTCGAGATCAGACCCTTCAAGGTTAAATACTGCGATCTCAACTCATTCGACTCCAAGATCAAATACCTGTGTTCAATTCTTCTTAAACCAAGGTGACAGAAGCTCCATCTCTTGCTGATTCTCATGCACTAAATCACAATTGTGGCAAAAAGCCGTCAGCTTCTGTTATCGTCTGTACTGTATTCTGTCATTGAATGCATCTTTTCTAGAAATCTTTAAAACAGGACATCCCAAACGTCCATTTCTGCAACGACTTTCTGCACCGATTTGGAACTCCACCTTTGGATCCGTTTCCAAGAGTCTCAGATCGTCTCTAGGCACTAGATGCTCTGGAGGTACTAGATGCTCTGGAGGTACTAGATGCTCTGGAGGTACTAGATGCTCTCGGTGTACTAGATGCTCTGGAGGTACTAGATGCTCTGGAGGTACTAGATACTCTGGAGGTACTAGATGCTCTGGAGGTACTAGATACTCTGGAGGTACTAGAAGCTCTGGAGGTACTAGATGCTCTGGAGGTACTAGATGCTCTGGAGGTACTAGGTTCTCTCGAGATACTAGGTGCTCTGGAGGTACTAGATGCTCTGGAGGTACTAGATGCTCTGGAGGTACTAGGTTCTCTCGAGATACTAGGTGCTCTCGAGGTACTAGATGCTCCGGAGGTACTAGATGCTCTGGAGGTACTAGGTTCTCTCGAGATACTAGATGCTCTGGAGGTACCAGATGCTCTGGAGGTACTAGGTTCTCTCGAGATACTAGGTGCTCTCGAGGTACTAGATGCTCTGGAGGTACTAGGTTCTCTCGAGATACTAGATGCTCTGGAGGTACCAGATGCTCTGAAGTTACTAGGTTCTCTCGAGATACTAGGTGCTCTCGAGGTACTAGATGCTCTGGAGATACTAGGTGCTCTCGAGGTACTAGATGCTCTGGAGGTACTAGATGCTCTGGAGGTACTAGATGCTCTGGAGGTACCAGATGCTCTGGAGGTACTCGGTTCTCTCGAGATACTAGGTGCTCTATAGGTACTAGGTGCTCTTTACTTCACATATGCTCCCGTCTTCTGCACTGATTGCTGCTTCCGGTGAAGACAAAGAAGTGTTGTTGTACTACGTCTGGGTGAGACACACTGGTGCGACGATACCAAGAGATGTATCGGGAGATGATGTTTGATGCGCAGGCTGCATAATTACCAATGAGGTGACAACGTGCAATGCTGTAGATACTGTAGACTTGGAAATAACTAGTGGCTGGAATGTGTTGATTTGAAGAAGACTTGCCAGGTCTTCTGCTGGTTAGTGTGTACTGGGGCTAAGTGGACAGAAGGATGGATGGGGGGCAAATGGTTTGCTAACAAGGTGTGAAGATCTAGGTGGTTTTGAATTGGCTGTAGGAGGAACCATCGATTAGCCCCAGTGTTAAACAGTGTCAGACTCGTAGGTGGACATATTCTACGACTATATTCACTACACTTCTATGAGCATTGACTACAGAAGTGGGTTTATTGTGTGAATCTTAGGGTTTAAGTCTCAGAATCAGTGCTTGCAAAGGGAATTTTATCAGCCGAGAAGCTGGCGGAAACCCACACACAGAAACACAGACAAACAGGAAGTGCTCTTCTCTGTGGTAGGCGGGTCAAAAAAAGGTCAACCGTTGAGAGGTCAAAGGTCAGGGGTTGGTAGCAGGAAGCCGGCAGGCGGAACCACCCCCCACCCCCCAGAGAAAACACAAGAGAGGCGATCGGTCAGTTTGGTGCTGCGGTGGGCGAGATGAAGGGGCGGGGCCAAAGGGAAGTGATGGCGCCGTGGTGGGTTGGTTGGTCGGTCGGTCGATTGGCAGGTCGGCGAGCGCCATGCGTGTCCCGCCAAAATCTACTGGTCACTGGGACTCAATCTGTTGGGGGGAAAGAAATGGAATGGAGAAATAAGGAAAAGGGAAAAGTTAAAGCAGATGAGAGAAGGAAAGAAAGGTGACACTGAGACGGGGGAGGAAACCTCCTGAGTCTCAACAGCCAGGTGGTGCGTAACCTGAGATGACAGGTTCAGAAATTCAAAAATCAGACACACCTTGCATCAAAATGATGCAAATTGGTTCACGCGTTCGTTACTTCTAGACTGGATTACTGCAACTCCTTATTATAAGGCTGCTCTATAAGTCTCTTCGGTCCCTCCAGTTGATCCAGAATGCTGCAGCTCGTATTCTCACTAAAACTAAGAACAGAGATCACATCACTCCTGCACTAGCTGCTCTGCACTGGCTCCCAGTAAAATCAAGAATCACTTTTAAAATTCTTCTCCTGACCTACAAAGCCTTGATTGGTGACGCTCCATCATATCTTAAGGAGCTTGTAGTACCATATTGCTCCACTAGAGAGCTTGTAGTACCATATTGCCCCACTAGAGAGCTTGTAGTACCATATTGCTCCACTAGAGAGCTTGTAGTACCATATTACTCCACTAGAGAGCTTGTAGTACCATATTACTCCACTAGAGAGCTTGTAGTACCATATTGCTCCACTATAGAGCTTGTAGTACCATATTGCTCCACTAGAGATGCTCCACTAGAGAGCTTGTAGTACCATATTGCTCCACTAGAGAGCTTGTAGTACCATATTACTCCACTAGAGAGCTTGTAGTACCATATTACTCCACTAGAGAGCTTGTAGTACCATATTGCTCCACTAGAGAGCTTGTAGTACCATATTGCTCCACTAGAGATGCTCCACTAGAGAGCTTGTAGTACCATATTGCTCCACTAGAGAGATTGTAGTACCATGTTACCCCACTAGAGAGCTTGTCGTACCATATTGCTCCACTAGAGAGCTTGTAGTACCATATTGCTCCACTAGAGAGATTGTAGTACCATGTTACCCCACTAGAGAGCTTGTAGTACCATATTACCCCACTAGAGAGCTTGTAATATCATATTGCCCCACTAGAGAGCTTGTAGTATCATATTGCCCCACTAGATAGCTTGTAGTACCATATTACCCCACTAGAGAGCCTGTAGTACCATGTTACCCCACTAGAGAGCTTGTAGTACCATATTACCCCACTAGAGAGCTTGTAGTACCATATTACCCCACTAGAGAGCTTGTAGTATCATATTACCCCACTAGAGAGCTTGTAGTACCATATTGCTCCACTAGAGAGCTTGTAGTACCATATTACCCCACTAGAGCGCTTGTAGTATCATATTGCCCCACTAGAGAGCTTGTAGTACCATATTGCTCCACTAGAGAGCTTGTAGTACCATATTACCCCACTAGAGAGCTTGTAGTATCATATTGCCCCACTAGAGAGCTTGTAGTACCATATTGCTCCACTAGAGAGCTTGTAGTACCATATTGCTCCACTAGAGAGCTTGTAGTATCATATTACCCCACTAGAGAGCTTGTAGTATCATATTGCCCCACTAGAGAGCTTGTAGTACCATATTGCTCCACTAGAGAGCTTGTAGTACCATATTGCTCCACTAGAGAGCTTGTAGTATCATATTGACCCACTAGAGAGCTTGTAGTATCATATTACCCCACTAGAGAGCTTGTAGTACCATATTGCCCCACTAGAGAGCTTGTAGTATCATATTACCCCACTAGAGAGCTTGTAGTACCATATTGCCCCACTAGAGAGCTTGTAGTATCATATTGCCCCACTAGAGAGCTTGTAGTACCATATTGCTCCACTAGAGAGCTTCCTCACTAAATGCGGGGCTACTTGGTAGTTCCTAGAGTCTTAAAAAGTAGGATGGGAGCCAGAGCCTTCAGGTATCAAGCTCCTCCTCTTTTATTGAACCAGCTCCACCTTCAGTCCTGGAGGAGACTCCGCCCCCTCATGGAGACTGAAGACTTTCCTCTTGATGGTCTGATAGTGAGACCTGAACCAGGTTCACCTGGAGAGACCTAGAGATGCTGCTAGAGGCTGAGAGGCTGAGGGGGACGAGAGGATACACTGAGCTCCTCTCCTCTCCTCTCTCCTTATGGACGCTTAGGATACACTGAGCTCCTCTCCTCTCTCCTTATGGACGCTTAGGATACACTGAGCTCCTCTCTCCTCTCCTCTCTCTCCTTATGGACGCTGAGGATACACTGAGCTCCTCTCTCCTCTCCTCTCCTCTCTCCTTATGGACGCTGAGGATACACTGAGCTCCTCTCCTCTCCTCTCTCCTTATGGACGCTTAGGATACACTGAGCCCTCTCTCTCTCCTCTCCTTATGGACGTTTAGGATACACTGCTCCTCTCTCATTATGGACGTTTAGGATACACTGAGCACCTTTCTCCTCCTCTCCTTATGCTCTCTCCTTATGGACGTTTAGGATACACTGAGCACCTCTCCTCTCCTCTCTCCTTATGGACGTTTAGGATACACTGAGCTCCTCTCCTTTCCTCTCTCCTTATGGACGCTTAGGATACACTGAGCACCTCTCTCCTCTCTCCTTATGGATGCTTAGGATACACTGAGCTCCTCTCTCCTCTGCTCTCTCCTTATGGACGTTTAGGATACACTGAGCTCCTCTCCTCTCCTCTCCTTATGGATGCTTAGGATACACTGAGCTCCTCTCTCCTCCTCTCTCCTTATGGACGTTTAGGATACACTGAGCCCTCTCTCTCCTCTCTCCTTATGGACGTTTAAGACTCCTCTCCTCTCTCCTTATGGACGCTTAGGATACACTGAGCCCTCTCCTCTCCTCTCTCCTTATGGACGTTTAGGATACACTGAGCACCTCTCTCTCCTCTCTCCTTATGGACGTTTAGGATACACTGAGCTCCTCTCTCTCTCTCTCTCCTTATGGACGCTTAGGATACACTGAGCACCTCTCTCCTCTCTCTCTCCTTATGGATGCTTAGGATACACTGAGCTCCTCTCTCTCTCTCTCTCCTTATGGACGTTTAGGATACACTGAGCTCCTCTCCTCTCCTCTCTCCTTATGGAAGCTTAGGATACACTGAGCTCCTCTCTCCTCTCCTCTCCTTATGGACGTTTAGGATACACTGAGCTCCTCTCTCCTCCCCTCTCCTCTCTCCTTATGGACGCTTAGGATACACTGAGCTCCTCTCTCCTCTCCTCTCTCCTTATGGACGCTTAGGATACACTGAGCACCTCTCTCCTCTCCTCTCTCCTTATGGACGCTTAGGATACACTGAGCTCCTCTCTCCTCTCTCCTTATGGATGAATGTTGGATGCAGTAAGAGCTGTGTTCACATTCTCAGCATTAAGTCAGACACGTTCCCAGTGGGTGTTGGCCTCTTGTGCCTCTGAACTCTGGGAGTCTGGAGGCCGGAGATGAATCTATCCACCGAGACGTTCATCTTCAGTCTCTAGGTCTCTCCGCAACTTCATTTAGCAGCAAAGTGTCTGTTGTTTTATCCCCACATCAGACACGTAGCGGAGGCCTAATAAACATGCACGCACAACATCTCTTTCCTCAAGTGTGTCTGCACTCGCTCAACCCCTCGACAGAGATTGTGCAAAGTCAGGTGGAAGTGGTGGAAGAAGTTTTATGGACGGAGCGACGCTCTGCGTCTGAAGGGTCAGATGGATTCAAACCTGTTTTGATTGGCCCGGACATGTTCTACATGCTCAGCTAACTAAATTACTATTTCAGAAATAGCTCACTGTATCATTACAGGTTACATAACACAAATATCTGCTTAGTGAGCAGTCGGTGCCAAAGAACTGATAGTCTGTGTGTGTGTGTGTGTGAGTGTGTTTTCACCCACTTGTCTCAGTGATGCGTTTGTCTATGCTCTGCTCCCTCAGTCCATCTCCCCCACAAGGGGTGGGTGTGGCCTCCTTCACCCCATTCTCCTTGGCAACGCCTCCCGGTGCCGTTGCCGTGGCAACGCCCGCCGCCGGTCCTGTTGCCGGAGCGACGCTCGGGGGGGTGGATGTCTTCTGCTCCGTTTTCTCCTCCTGTGGACAAATATAGACGCACACGCACACACACACCCCGACACACACACAAACACACACACGCGCCCACACACAGGTGTTATTGATAGTCCCAGAAGGTAACGGATAAGATGAGTGACCGGTTAGAGTCTGACCTTGTGCCCGTTGCTCTGCTCGTTGCCCGGCCCCACGTTGTCCATGGACCCAATCTTAGACCTGGCTTTAATGTTTTGCTTATGGGACTCAATCTTCACATCACCTCCACCTGAGACACGACGACAACCAAAAAGAGAGAAATGTTAGTATTATAGTCGAAATAGAATCATGAATCGGAGGAAGACCGGAGTCAGACGTCCCACCTGGCTTGTGTTTGATGTTGTCCTTTGAGCCGCATTTGGACGTCACCTTGCTCAAGTCAACCTTCCTGTGAAGGATCTGCACCTGCAGGTGGGGGGATGGGGGAGGGGGAAGGGGGAGATCACGATGTAGCCTGTTCACACAAAGTGACAAAGAGGCCACAGCCGGTGCAATGCAGCTACACGTCAGCGTCCAGTCGGACCGCTTCAGGAAATCCTCCATCGTCGACGTGCACCTGGTGCAGTGACGGAGAGGTGCCACACGGGGGCGTATGGATGGAAGCTGCACTACCGACCCGAGGCTTCACACCCGGGTCCTGTGCTTTTTATGTGCGGCAAACGACGCCGCGTGCTTTGCTTATGAATCCGTTCGGGGGTTCAACTGGAGGAGGGGGACCAAGTTATGAGAGCGACGCCCCCGTCGCGAGAGAATCCAGTGCACACGTGCGACGCCGGACAGGAGGACGCGCGGGCGGCCGACCGCGACCCTTCGAGTACGGCCGATTGACGTCAGAGCTCCGCCTCATTAGAGGCTGCTTGGACAGGTGCTAATATTTACCACATATATTTCTCAGAATACAAACATGAATACTAATCGGACTGAGAAACACACCTTTGACTTCAGTATAGAACACAACTGTGATATTTCTACTTCACGTGGTTATGTATTGTGTTAGTATTTGCTTACTTCATGTGGAACAACAATATCATTATGTTTATGTCAATCCATTTTCAGACGGTGGCTTAAATACTCTCTTAAAGGGAAAGTACAGCCACGACATTTATACTTGATGATGTCACACGTTGGGTTTCTCTCTGGTTTCTGGCTTATAGAAACAAATATTGATTGAACTTGTTGGAATTCTTCGTTTAGGTGGTGTTCCCCTCTAATATTTCATGTTTTTTTTACATGCATATGTAAAAAAAAAACAATACATAAAATCACACAGATAAATACCAAAAAATGGGGTAAAAATGTACAATAAAGGGTAAATATTCAAATAAACAGATGCATAGGAATAATAGTACAAAGGGTTTGAGAGGTAGATCACGAGGAAAGGGATTTATTCAGAGGAAGCTGCTTTTCACAGGTGACCTGTCTCATGTCCTACTGTCAGCATAGAGTGACGGTGTGAGCAATTATCACATTTATGATTTTAATTAACCAAATGCAGCTTTAAAACCGAACATACGGGTCCAGCCGATAGCTGTCGTTGATGTCCTGCCTACCCTTTTTTGCATTTGGTTTAAATGACATGAGGCAGCCAAGTGGTGGTTGTGAGGGCAGCCCAGAGATGGAATATGATAGTGCAGCAGGTGTTCAGAGCAGATGGGAGCAACATCTGGAAGGGTGGGCAGAGGGACCTGTGGTCAGGTCACTTTGAGTGAAATTAAATCCAAAATGCAAACAGAGAGGAGCCATAAATGCGCTGATTACAGTGCAATGTTTGAAAGACGATGCTTCTGGGTAAATACAGCCCGATCGGGCGGAAGAGATGCAACATGCTTCCAGCTATGAACCAACATTATATACGAGGAACACAAAGTCCTCATCTTTTTAGTGGCTGGGATAAAAAAGCAGAAGAAGAAAAGTAGATCCTCAATTGATCACAATTTCTGAGCAATTGAGGGTCTATCAGCTCAGAATATGATACGCATCCACCCTCACCAGAGTCTCCCGCCGGCTCCAGCAGTACTTACTTTGCCACCTCCAGGGACATGTTTGATATTGTCCTTGGAGCCACAGCGAGACGTGATATGGCTGAAGTCCAGCTTTTTGTGCACTATCTGAACCTAAAGACAGGCAGGCAGACACACACACACACACACACACAAGCAGGAAAGTGAGGAGGTTGAAGGGAAAAGACAGAAAGCAAGAAAGAAAGCAAGAAAGACAGATAGAAGAAAGAAAGACAAGAGCAGCAGAGATTCAAGATTCAAGATTCAAGATTCAAGATGTTTTATTTGTCACATACACACACAGGGTGTGCAGTGAAATGAAAGTGGCAATGCTCAGCAGGAATGTGCAAGGGCAACAAGTACACACTATTTACAATAAAAAACAACACAATATTTACAGTAAGTGTGTGTGTGTGTGTGTGTGTGTGTGTGTGTGTGCCTAAGAGGGGCAGTTGTGTGGGTCTATGTGGGGGTCCTGGTGAGGTCGGAGTTCACAGTCCTGATGGCCTGAGGAAAGAAACTCCGTCTCAGTCTCTCTGTTCTTGCAGCGTGACTACGGAGGCGCCTGCCTGACCGCAGCAGCTGAAACAGTCTGTTGTTGGGGTGGTGAGGATCCTTCATGATCCTGCCGGCTCTGGTTCTGCACCTCCTGGTGTACAAGTCCTGCAGGGTGGGAGTGTAGTTCAATAGTGCGTTCAGCCGAACGCACTACTCTCTGCAGAGCCTTCCTGTCCTGAGCGGAGCAGTTGCCAAACCAGGCTGTGATGCTTCCTGTCAGGACGCCTCTACAGCTCCAGAGTAGAAGGACTGAAGGATCCTCTGGGAAACTTTAAATTTCCTCAGCTGCCTGAGGTGGTAGAGGCGCTGCCTTGCCTTTCTCACCAGAGTGTCTGTGTTCGTTGACCATGTCAGATCCTCGGTGATGTGGACTCCCAGGTATTTATACCCGCTCACCCTCTCCACAGTAGTCCCGTTAATCCCCAGTGGTGAGTACGTCCTCTGTTGTTGTACCCTCCTAAAGTCCACAATCAGCTCCTTAGTTTTGGTGACATTCATGATGAGGCTGTTGTCCTGGCACCAGAGTGACAGATCAGCAACTTCCTCCAGGTAGGCCTTCTCGCGTTGTCGGAGATCAGGCCCACCACCACTGTGTCATCCGCAAACTTGATGATGGTGTTGAGCTGAACCTGGCCACACAGTCATGTGTGTACAGGAGTACAGTAGGGGCTGAGGACGCAACCCTGGGGGATCCTGTGTTCAGGGTGAGGGATTTGGAGTGTGTCTGCCCACCTGACCACCTGTGGCCTGGCGGTCAGGAAGTCCAGGATCCAAGCACACAGGGGTGTTCAGTCCCAGCTCAATCAGCTTGCCGCCAGTCTGGAGGGACTATGGTGTTGAAAGCTGAACTATAATCAATGAACAGCAGTCTCACATAGCCCCCTCTGGCTGTCCAGATGAGAGAGTGTGGTGTGCAGTACCTGGGAGACAGCATCATCTGTGGATCTGTTTGGGCGATAAGCAAACTGCAGCGGGTCCATGGAGGAAGGGAGGAAGGCGCAGATGTAGTCCTTTATCAGCCTCTCAAAGCATTTCATGACCACCGAGGTGAGGGCCACGGTCGGTAGTCATTCATACATGCTGGAGAAGCATTCTTGGGCACAGGGACAATAGTGGATCTCTTGAAGCAGGCGGGACCACGGACTCAGCCAGGAGAGGTTGAATATTGTGGTGAACACTGGAGCTAGCTGGTTAGCACAGGTCTTCAGTACTCGCCCAGATATGCCATCTGGACCTGCAGCTTTCCTGGTGTTCACCTCAACAGAGCCCTCCTCACACTGTGCTCGGTCACAGAGAGTGTGTGTTCGTCCCCAGCGGTAGAACTCACCTCGGCTACGCTTACGGTGTTGTTGTTAGCGGCGAGCTAGCGCTGTTGTTGCTAGCCTCAAACCGTGCATAAAATGAGTTCAGGTCGTCCGCTAGGGATGCGTCGGCACTCACCATAGCGCGGGGTCTGCTCTGGTAGTCTGTGATAGTCCGTAGCCCCTGCCATAGGCGCCTGGTGTCGCGCTGCTCCATCTGTGATTCCACTCTGTCTCGGTACCTCCTTTGGCTTCCTTCACCGCCCTCCTCAGTCCATAGACCGCTGCCTTGTACTCGTCCATGTTGCGGATACAAGACCGGAGTTATAGGCAGCACTACGGGCGTTCCCAGCTTCCCGGGTGGATCCCTCAACCCACGGCTTTTGGGTAGGAAAGACCCTAACTTTACCGTGGGGACGATGGTGTCCGCTAAGCGTTGCTATGAGGCTCATTGCTACTTCCAAACTCGCTGGCGTCACTGGAACTGGATTGGCTCATGTCCCAGTCGGCGCCTCGCAGAGCGTCCTGCAGCTCAGCCTCTGATTGGTCAGAGCACCGCTTCACGTTCCTCGTCACTACCGCTTCCAGCGCGATCTTTGCCGGTACCGGAAGCAGAAAAATGGCGGCATGGTCTGATTTTCCGAACGGAGGGAGAGAGACAGCCTTGTAGCCTCTCTTGAATGGCGTATAGCAGTGGTCCAACGTTCTTTCCCCTCTGGTAGCACACGTAAGGTGCGGGTCAAAGTTCGGCATGTGTCTTTATAGGTTAGCCCTATTAAAGTCCCCAGCCACCACCACAGCCGTCGGGATACTTGTTCTGATGCCGACATAACACATCATGTAGGTCCGATAGTGCTACGTCGGTGTCCGCTTGTGGTGGAATGTGACGGCTGTGGTGATGACCGAGCTGAACTCCCGGGAAGGTAGAATGGACGGCATGAGATCGTCAGATGTTCCAGGTTCGTGAGCAGGAGCGAGAAAGAGTCTTAATGTCCTTGGGGTTGCACCACTTGTTGTTAGTCATGAAGCAAACCCCTCCACCCTTAGATTTACCAGACTCTTCCGTTCTGTCTGCACGGAAAACAGAGAAGGACTCGGTTGGGCATATGACTCGATCCGGCACCAGCGGGTCAGCCATGTTTCCGTCAGACAAAAGATATTACAGTCCCTCATGTCCCGTTGGAATCTGATCCTTGCCTAACATCATCCATCTTATTTTCCAGAGACTGGACGTTAGCAAGAAGGATGCTGGGCAGAGGTGGACGGTGGGCTTGAACTCTCAGTCTGTTCCGAATTCCGCTCCGTTTCCCTCGATGTTTTCGTTGCCCCCCCGTAGTAGCGGTCCCACTGTTGTTGATGTGGTTCGCTCGTACGATCTCTGCCGGCCACGCTGGATCGATGGAAAAAGTGGACAAAAACCCTTGTTTTGCGCAAAAGTTTATGTCCAAAAGTGTGCTGTGGTCGTATGCTGTTAGTGCCGATGTGTTTGTGGCAAAGAAAACATTAAAAATAAACACAAAAACTAAAAGAGCGCACAATCTCCGCGGAGCTACCTCGACGGCGTCTGGACACAGCCGCGCCATCTTAGAGCAGATCAGCTGGCAGCTTCAGTTAACAGGAAACAGAGAGGCCTTGCTCTGTAAGTATGGAAGAGGGTCTGTCATTCAAATCAAATGAACCCTCTTTCGCACAAGTTGGGTGATTGTCTGTATTATCTGATAGAACTGTCGAACAAGGCGCTGGGACCAGGGTGCAGCTGAAAGTACGGACTCTTAAAAAGGTTCAAGGTTTGTGAATTCCTACCAAAATAAAGTCAACGCTGAAGTACTTAAAAGATGGAGGGTACTGATTGAATGACAACAGATGCTTCCATAGTCGATAACAAAAACTGAACTCAGGAAAAACAGTGGAAGGGGAGACGGAGCACATGCATGAGAATATTACACGGGAACAGTGAGTGATGTTGTGTTAATGCATGCCGCTCTGTCTGCAAACAGCTGACACAGGAATGTGGAAGACAACAAAGATGTTCCTCTCGGGCAGGGGGCTATTCTACGAGACGCCTATCAGCCTGTGAGGCCTGTCCCGCTGTTCGATGGAGAATGACGAAAGCACAAACTGAGCACATGTCGGATGGGTGGGTAACGGGTGCAATCACAACGGCACCAAGAACAGCCAGAAAAAATGATAAACACAGCCCAATTTAATTATTACGTTTATTATTAAGTCACCTGAGGAGACACAAAGGGACACCATTAATATTGATGAATACGAATCTAGTGACCAAAATGATCTGCAGTTCAGCAGTGCCGTTGTGCTTAAGATAAATGTGGAATGGTGTTTGTTTTCACAGCAGGAGATCTGAAGACGCATGACGGAAGTAACAACAACGTAACCATTGTTTCATAACGCTAACCACGCATTACAACGTAAACCGCCATCGCTTCACGACGCTAACCACGCGTTACAACGTAAACCGCCATCGCTTCACGACGCTAACCACGTGTTACAACGTAAACCGCCATCGCTTCACGACGCTAACCACGTGTTACAACGTAAAACGCCATCGCTTCACGACGCTAACCACGCGTTACAACGTAAACCGCCATCGCTTCACGACGCTAACCACGTGTTACAACGTAAACCGCCATCGCTACGGCGCTAACCACGCGTTACAACGTAAACCGCCATCGCTTCACGACGCTAACCACGTGTTACAACGTAAACCGCCATCGCTTCACAACGCTAACCACGCGTTACAACGTAAACCGCCATCGCTTCACGACGCTAACCACGTGTTACAACGTAAACCGCCATCGCTTCACGACGCTAACCACGTGTTACAACGTAAACCGCCATCGGTTCACGACGCTAACCACGTGTTACGTTAACTGCCCCTACTTCACCAGATTAATCACATGTTTCAATGTTAACGGTGAACGTTTCAATACCTTAAACCTGTGTTACAACATTGACCATGAACGCTTAATAACATAAACCATGATTTATAATCTTTACTGCAATAATTTTTCCGATGTTCTCAATGTGTCACGTTAACCACGTGTTCAACGATAACGGCAATTGTCTCACAACACGTAAAACTCAAGCGTTAAGATACACCGCTACCCCCGGGGGTCATTCAAGTGACAGACGAGTGCTTCTGCCCATGTGGCCAAATATGATTATATTCAATACTATATTACATAATAGGATGAGATCCAAGTCTGACGACAGACTGACGACAGAGGCTGACTTCGACTTTCCCTGACTTAGCGATGCTATTATCAGCCCAAACTAAGAGGTTTTGGGTTTGGAGCATCCTACTTGAGAAGAATTCTGGAATCAGTCCCAAAAAACAGTTGGTTTCTGCCACTCCACATTATGCACAATGGGGAGTCAGCAAGCAGAATTGAAACTATGAACCTAGCAAGGAGATTTTAATATACTCTCCGCCCCTAACGGCTATTTGAATTGCTTACTTTCTCTGGAACTTGATGTATCACGTTAATCAAGCAAGCTCACGTTTATGCAGTGGTCAGTTGTTTGTATTGTTCTCCCACTGAGGGATAAGAGGACCCCCCCCCCCACACACTAACTGTTAATATAAATCTTAAATATTGAATGTTCTTATGTGTTTGTCAGGTTTCTCACGTAGCAGCTGAAATATGTGTCTGAGAGAGAAGAAATATTCTGATGTTTGCTTCTCAAGAATAGATAGGAAGCCTCTAGCAGGCGTCTGAATGTGACACGCGTCCACAAACACACGGCCTCCCTATTGTGTTGGGATCCTGGTTTCGTGGCCTCGGAGGTTTTGCTGCAGACTTAATTCGCATTCTTCCATTGTCTCCGGGCTGAAAATGGAACGATGACGCAGGTGGCACCAGCAAAAGGATGACTCACTGAGCACGTGCGCTTAACGCGTGAATGCGCACACACATAGACGCACACACACACCTGTACATCCCAGGTTCTTGACTCCTCAATTTCAGTGAGAAATGCCACATATGCAAATAAAAAGGGGGCAGAGCAGGATGCAGAACATGTTTCCCCGGATTACTGTTGTGCAAGTGAAGAAACAGAACTGAGTGGAACTAAACCACATTTCATGGAGTGCCACAAGTCTGATGATTGATTGTGTTGTTACTGTGTTTTAATTTGTGTATAATGATTCCTTCTGGTCACATGACATCTATTGTTCTCTCCATCCTGGAGAGAGATCCTCCTCTGTTGCTCTCCTGAAGGTTTCTTCACTTTTTTCACCCACACGGTCCTTCTCAGGAGACCTTTTGTGCCGATGTGCCTTGTGCAACGTCGTCTGTATGGGATCAGATCGGTCTCAGTTGGACAGGGCGACATCTGATTGGCTACATGTAGGTCTATGTTGAAAAAAACACATTTGCCAATCAAAAAAACCCACAAACAAATGCAGTGCGATCAACAAATAAATACATACAAATCCACAAACAAATGGAGAAATGTATTTGTGATTTTTCTTTTACATTTATAGAAATCGCAATTTATTTACGTGTTTTGGAAGGTGTGAATCGTTCATGCATCCGGAAATCGAACATATTTGTGAATTATTCTGTGTGTATTTGCAATTATGGAGACAGATCTGACCCGGAACGCCTCAACGGTGATATGTCGTCCTGTGTGATTCCAAGTCGTAGGACTGTAATAAGCCCGTCCAATCACGTCATTCCGACTGAGTGAACCGATTGGTCGGGCGACCCGCCGGTCTGCCGTCCTCCATTCTGCTCGTCACCGGAGTCTTCCACTAGCTGCCCTCTCGGTAGCCGTGACTACTAACAACAGCCATGTTGGCTTTTTACGCTCACACTGTCATCCTGGGGGAGTGGCCTGAAGGGGCGGGCTGGCAACCTTCTCATTATATTTAGATACTTTTGGAGCTAGTTAGCTGCTAGAGCAATATTGGCAACTGTTTTTTCTTTCGGATATTTATACGAAAAGTCTTGCGTACCTACCCCAGCTTACATTTGGGGGGTTTGCAGTGGAGCGTGTGCACTGGTGGCATGTGAAACCATCAGTGAGCATTGGTAGTCAAGCATAGGAAGACATTTCACACACTCTCGGGCCCCCCTGACATGTGCGACTGCGCGGGCTCCGGAACCTTCTGAACCCGACACTTACCTGGTCTTCAGGTTTGATATTTTACAATCACACGCATGCTGCTCGCCATCCTCATCCACACTGTGAACCATGTTTTCTTGGCATATCAGCACTTTTTACATTAGCACTTTTTGATACTTTCTTTCTTTGCAACTGCTGCACAACAATTTCCTAATTTGGGATTAATACAACGTTCACCGCTGAGTTGTCCTGAGGAAAGTGATGAACTATAGGGATGTGTATTGGAATGAAACGGTCAATGAGCAGAAATCATACCTGCAAACTCACAAGGGTTGAAAAAGGTGACCCTGCGCGAAGGGGAGGGAAGTGGGGGCGGGGTTAGATTTTTATTTTTTTTAGTCGCCACACCACATCCCCCTGGTTTGATGAAGCCTGAAGGTTTTATAACTACGGTCTTTTGATTGTTCTCACCAACATTCTAAGCGGATCTGACAATAATAATAAGATACGCCCCTAAGAGGTTCATTGGTCCATAAAATCTTAACACAATGAGATATAAAAAATGTCCGATGTATAGAAGGTGATCCGGCTTCAATTATGATCTACAGAAAGTTTGGTATGCATCGGACCCAGCGTGTAGGAGAAGTGGCCAATTGTGTGTTTTAATTTTTTTTCAAGATGGCGTAAATTCGAAGTAGGCGGAGCTTCGGGGTCCGATAGGCTTTTTAGTCACGTGTGAACAATTTCAAGTCAAGAACAATTTAAAACCCAATGTTGACGTCTTTATCATTCGTCAAGTTTCACCCAGCCTGACAAGCTTGCTAAATTTGGTGAGTTTTGGGGTGTGTTAAGTTAAGTTGTGTAAAGTGGACAAATATGAAGCGGAATCATAATAATACCCCTACAAATTTCAAAAGGGTTCTTTCGAACTGACTTCAGCAGTCGCTCGGACCCTAATTATAACAAATATATGTTTTCATGATATAAAATATGGTCAAAGTCATTCATGAACCAACTTCCTGTCACGGGGCGATAACCAGGGACCCAAAGCACGACTCACGGGACAGGTAACAAATAATAATCCTGAACTGGAGGACCGGCAGGAACAGAGCAGAAGAAAAAACACAAGATAATCTGGAAGAGGACAAATGAGGAGACCTGAGGAGTGAGGGACTCATGAGGGGAAGGGCTGCAGGTGAGACGGCGTGAGGACCAGGTGAAGGGAACGAGGGAGGATCAGGTGAGACGGTGTGAGGACCAGGTGAAGGGAACGAGGGAGGATCAGGTGAGACGGTGTGAGGACCAGGTGAAGGGAACGAGGGAGGATCAGGTGAGACGGTGTGAGGACCAGGTGAAGGGAACGAGGGAGGATCAGGTGAGACGGCGTGAGGACCAGGTGAAGGGAACGAGGGAGGATCAGGTGAGACGGTGTGAGAACCAGGTGAAGGGAACGAGGGAGGATCAGGTGAGACGGTGTGAGAACCAGGTGAAGGGAACGAGGGAGGATCAGGTGAGACGGCGTGAGGACCAGGTGAAGGGAACGAGGGAGGATCAGGTGAGACGTGTGAGGACCAGGTGAAGGGAACGAGGGAGGATCAGGTGAGACGGCGTGAGGACCAGGTGAAGGGAACGAGGGAGGATCAGGTGAGACGGCGTGAGGACCAGGTGAAGGGAACGAGGGAGGATCAGGTGAGACGGCGTGAGGACCAGGTGAAGGGAACGAGGGAGGATCAGGTGAGTAGGGCATGAGGACCAGGTGAAGGGAACGAGGGAGGATCAGGTGAGACGGCGTGAGGACCAGGAGAAGGGAACGAGGGAGGATCAGGTGAGACGGTGTGAGGACCAGGTGAAGGGAACGAGGGAGGATCAGGTGAGACGGTGTGAGGACCAGGTGAAGGGAACGAGGGAGGATCAGGTGAGACGGCGTGAGGACCAGGTGAAGGGAACGAGGGAGGATCAGGTGAGACGGTGTGAGGACCAGGTGAAGGGAACGAGGGAGGATCAGGTGAGACGGCGTGAGGACCAGGTGAAGGGAACGAGGGAGGATCAGGTGAGATGGGCATGAGGACCAGGTGAAGGGAACGAGGGAGGATCAGGTGAGACGGCGTGAGAACCAGGTGAAGGGAACGAGGGAGGATCAGGTGAGACGGTGTGAGGACCAGGTGAAGGGAACGAGGGAGGATCAGGTGAGACGGTGTGAGGACCAGGTGAAGGGAACGAGGGAGGATCAGGTGAGACGGCGTGAGAACCAGGTGAAGGGAACGAGGGAGGATCAGGTGAGACGGCGTGAGAACCAGGTGAAGGGAACGAGGGAGGATCAGGTGAGACGGTGTGAGGACCAGGTGAAGGGAACGAGGGAGGATCAGGTGAGACGGCGTGAGGACCAGGTGAAGGGAACGAGGGAGGATCAGGTGAGACGGCGTGAGGACCAGGTGAAGGGAACGAGGGAGGATCAGGTGAGTAGGGCATGAGGACCAGGTGAAGGGAACGAGGGAGGATCAGGTGAGACGGCGTGAGGACCAGGTGAAGGGAACGAGGGAGGATCAGGTGAGACGGCGTGAGGACCAGGAGAAGGGAACGAGGGAGGATCAGGTGAGTAGGGCATGAGGAGCAGGTGAAGGGAACGAGGGAGGATCAGGTGAGACAGTGTGAGGACCAGGTGAAGGGAACGAGGGAGGATCAGGTGAGATGGCGTGAGGACCAGGTGAAGGGAACGAGGGAGGATCAGGTGAGACGGTGTGAGGACCAGGTGAAGGGAACGAGGGAGGATCAGGTGAGTAGGGCATGAGGACCAGGTGAAGGGAACGAGGGAGGATCAGGTGAGACGGTGTGAGGACCAGGTGAAGGGAACGAGGGAGGATCAGGTGAGATGGGCATGAGGACCAGGTGAAGGGAACGAGGGAGGATCAGGTGAGATGGGCATGAGGACCAGGTGAAGGGAACGAGGGAGGATCAGGTGAGACGGTGTGAGGACCAGGTGAAGGGAACGAGGGAGGATCAGGTGAGTAGGGCATGAGGACCAGGTGAAGGGAACGAGGGAGGATCAGGTGAGACGGTGTGAGGACCAGGTGAAGGGAACGAGGGAGGATCAGGTGAGACGGTGTGAGGACCAGGTGAAGGGAACGAGGGAGGATCAGGTGAGACGGCGTGAGGACCAGGTGAAGGGAACGAGGGAGGATCAGGTGAGACGGTGTGAGGACCAGGTGAAGGGAACGAGGGAGGATCAGGTGAGACGGTGTGAGGACCAGGTGAAGGGAACGAGGGAGGATCAGGTGAGACGGTGTGAGGACCAGGTGAAGGGAACGAGGGAGGATCAGGTGAGTAGGGCATGAGGAGCAGGTGAAGGGAACGAGGGAGGATCAGGTGAGTAGGGCATGAGGACCAGGTGAAGGGAACGAGGGAGGATCAGGTGAGACGGCGTGAGGACCAGGTGAAGGGAACGAGGGAGGATCAGGTGAGACGGCGTGAGGACCAGGTGAAGGGAACGAGGGAGGATCAGGTGAGACGGTGTGAGGACCAGGTGAAGGGAACGAGGGAGGATCAGGTGAGTAGGGCATGAGGACCAGGTGAAGGGAACGAGGGAGGATCAGGTGAGACGGTGTGAGGACCAGGTGAAGGGAACGAGGGAGGATCAGGTGAGTAGGGCATGAGGACCAGGTGAAGGGAACGAGGTAGGATCAGGTGAGTAGGGCATGAGGACCAGGTGAAGGGAACGAGGGAGGATCAGGTGAGTAGGGCATGAGGACCAGGTGAAGGGAACGAGGGAGGATCAGGTGAGACGGCGTGAGGACCAGGTGAAGGGAACGAGGGAGGATCAGGTGAGTAGGGCATGAGGACCAGGTGAAGGGAACGAGGGAGGATCAGGTGAGTAGGGCATGAGGACCAGGTGAAGGGAACGAGGGAGGATCAGGTGAGTAGGGCATGAGGACCAGGTGAAGGGAACGAGGGAGGATCAGGTGAGTAGGGCATGAGGACCAGGTGAAGGGAACGAGGGAGGATCAGGTGAGTAGGGCATGAGGACCAGGAGAAGGGAACGAGGGAGGAGCAGCTGTGAAGCAGGATCTCATGAGAGTTCGTAAAACATGCAGACGGGATGAAAACAACTAATAAGAGAAGGAAGGTGTGCAGCTGGATTGGTCCACTTCCTGTTTGTGGCCCTCCCAGTCCTCCAGGGACTCGTTAGCGCTGCTTAGCGTTGAGCCTTTTCCTTGAGTGTGTTCTGCCTCCGGATCTCATAATATCAAAATTATAACTTTGATCCGATACCGGACCCAAATATCCTGATGCCAGGTACCACGATACCAGAATTCAATACAATACCATAAATATGATACTGGTGTATTTATCAACCTGACGCCACTCGCTGTGAGTGAGCGCTGCCTGGTAGCCCCGCCCCCGTGCAGACCTGCCCTGTTGAAGCTCCGCCCCCTTGAAGTCAACGTGTGCAGGCTCTTCGGATCCACACGTTTCACGTGGATGACGTATTTTGATTTAAATAACGGCCGAATTTTGATGAAAAAAGCGAGAAGTTTGCAGGTATGATTGCTGTGTTCTTAATGTTCAGGATAGAGACGGACTGTAAACACCAGGAACATGCGTGAGTTGTTGGTATTTAACCGCCATGGTCAGCTAATGTTGGCCGATGCTGTCACTGGCACGCTTTGGTCACTTTGAATCTTGATTTTTAAAAATGTTTTGTCACGGGGTACGAAGACGGCACCTTGCTAGCAGACATGTTTGTGTTGTCTTTATTTTGTCCGTGAATGTAGTGAAGGAGCAGTGTGTAGGACTTTAGGGAATCTATTCATAAACTATGTTTTCATTCGTGTAATATTCCACCAAGAACGGTTCAGAACGAGCCCTGTTAGAGTGAGCCATGTTTTCTACAGTAGCCCAGAAGGGACAAACAGAGAGGAAGCCTTCATGGTCTCGTCACGGTCCCTGAAGGCACCGTAGCTCTCCGACACGCGAGTAAAGGAAGAGAGGTGTATTCGGCTGGTTGCGGTCTGCAGCCTCACCACTAGATGGCACCAAATGCTACGCACTGTCCCTTTAAACTTGAAAGGTTACAAAGAACAATATCCACACATCTTTGGAGACGAAAAAAATACTTTTGATGATTTGATTTGGTCATGTGATATAAACAGTGATGCTGGAAATGTTGCTTTCAGTTTGTGGAGGACAGGTGTGTGTGTGTTTGTGTGTGTGTGTGTGTGTGCAGAGGGTAGGGACTCACTCTGGCCTTGGCGGGGGTGGAGGGGTCCGATGCCTTGTTGTTCGGGGAGACCTGGAGCAGACAACAACAACACCCACCTGGTCAATGCAACCAACCACACAATACAACGCGGTGGAGGGGGGGGGGGGGACACGGGAACCATGACGGCCAATCAGAAGACAGCAAAAGATCAAATGTGTGTGTGTGAATCCTCACGAGCACCATTTACAGTAAGAAGTACGAGGGGGGAATAAACAAGTCTCTCCTTAGGGATGAATTTTCATCTCTCAATCACACGTTACTAACTCTGCTTTCTCCCCGGAGTCCTTGTGACTTCACGTCTCATGGGGTCATTGGACCCTATGAGACGGCATAGATCCTATCTGCTGATGGATCATCGAGGTCTGGGTCGTGGAGTTCCTGCTCCTGACTACGCCACTGTCCTGTTGAGACTCCGCCCACTGTTGAGACTCCGCCCACTCTTCCTCCCCACCGCCATCTGCCTGATGGATCGTGGAGGTCTCCATCGTGGAATATGCCTACTATGAACTATTCATACTCTGTCACATTCATTGAATGTATTTTAAGTCTAAATCTGTCCTTCTGTACACATTACATCTATTGTTCTGTCCATCCTGGAGAGGGATCCTCCTCTGTTGCTCTCCTGAAGGTTTCTTCCCTTTTTTCCCCCTGAAGGGTTATTTGGGAGTTTTTCCTGGTCCGATGTGAGGTTTTGGGGCAGGGATGCAGGCACGTGCACAGGTAGAGCCCTAGTGGTGCTCAAGCACCAGCCCCTTTGCCCTGGATGAGTAAAGGGCCCTTTTTGCTGGAGACACGTTTTTTTCATTCATCCGTATTTAAGAATAAAAGTTACTCTTTCTGTCATCAAGTCCCCCCAAATGTGTTTTAATATCCGACAGGGCATTTATTTGAGTTATTGTGAGAATTTCGCCTAGACCCGCTCCGCGGCGTTCACGAGCCCCCCCCCCCCCTCCTCTCCCTCCCCCCGCCGCGCCCCTCCCTCCTCCACTTCCTCCGCGCGCAGTGCTCCTCGCGCCACCAAACGGGTGCACCTCCTTCTCTGACCCGCAGCACCAGACACACAGGTCATGACGGTGTTTGTCCCCTAACGTTGTTTTGTGATAAATCAACCACAACATTAGCGCTGCTGAAAACATGACGTCACAACTGGTCCGACGTTTCCTAATAAAATAAACAAACAACTCCGTGATTTCAAAGCCTCGTCCAGCTGTTTACTGACGCTAGTTATGTTTAGAGAATAGAGAGAAGAGAGAGGGAGAGAGAATTCAAGAGAAAAGAGAGAGATAATTCTTATTCCGTTCTATTCAACAGACCAGGAGGGCAATACGTGGCTGGCATGACGCCCATTAGCCAATCAGAATGCTTGTACTGTTGTTGCTATATAATAATTCATCTTTATTCATAAAGAAAATGTAAGCTAGCTGTCTGATGCTGCCAGAGGAGACGCAGGTTGAGGACAGCATCATCAGTGTAATGCTGCTAATGCTTCAACTCTGTCAGAATTTTTTTGGCATTGGGTGCCCTTTTTTTTGGTTTGAGCACCTGCCCCCCAAAATGTCTGTGCACGTGCCTGCAGGGATGTCTATGTGTACAGATTGTAAAGCCCTCTGAGGCAAATTTGTAATTTGTGAAATTGGGCTATACAAATAAACTGAATTGAATTGAAGTGTGCGGAGCGGCCAATCAGACGCATTGAGGCATTGAACCGACGAATCACAAAGCGTGACGTGAATTACAGAAGAGACGATCCAAAACCAGACAAATGGTGAGGTCACTGAGGACGGAAAGGTTGAAGGAGCTGAGTGGCTCATATTAAAGTTCATAACAGACCAATCTCATTCAGTCCACTGGATGGACTGAATGAGTCAGCGCTACTTATTGTGATGCAGGGCGGCGATGTGTGTGTGCGTGTGTCTGTGTGTGTGTGTGAAAGTGGCTTCGCACTGACAAAGAAGGAGTGTGAGCCTTTGTTTGCAAAGGGAATGGGGGGGGGGGGGAGTTTGAAGCCGACAGCCAGAGACCAACATTTAGGCTGATTTCACGGAGCCTAATGTGGGGGCGGAGCCTCATGTGGGGGCGGAGCCAGACCGTCAGGTAACAGCCCTGAATATTCTAAATACAGCGTTCACTTGATTCTTTCAGGTTGTATAGAGAATTAAAAAAGTTCCGGCCTATAATTCTGTTCATAATTTAATTATTCAAGCAGGAAAATGTTCATGTTTTTTATTTTCCTTGCTTGTTTTTATGGCACGTCCATAGTTGCAGTAGGATAGATCAATACTGAAGATGTGATTGACTTCATATATTGTACATAGTAACGTTTTAAATTGTTTAGTATTTCTCATCTCTCAAAAACATTTGCTCTCAAAATAGAAAAACTTGCACTCACCCCTAAAAAAATAACCTTCGCTCTCAAAACGAAAATCTACGAGTTGAATTTGGACGTAGTGGGCGGGGCTTACGCTGCTGAATGAGCGAGGAGTTTCTATTGGTGCGATCACGTGGGGGGGTTACGGTGAGGAGGTCGTGGAGGTAAGTTGGCATCATAGAGAGCATTTTTTTGTGTGGTTTCATCAGCAACACTATCAATTAATTTACTTATAAATAAGAAATTTGCTCTCAAAAACTTTTTTGGGGGGGTTTGTGTAATAAAGACACAAATCTACCTTCATACAAGGTTCTTAAACATTTTGACCAATGGATTTCCATGACTTTTCCATGACTTTAAAACAAATTTCCATGACCAAACTGAAATCTCGGTATAAACATAAAAAATGTAGAACACTTGAGAGCGTACGCAGGCTTATATTTTGAGTGTCTTTCTTTAAACTCGGCGTAAATGAACATGTTATTATAACACATTTCCATGACTTTTCCCAAACTTTTATGAGTTTCCAGGCCTGGAAATGACCATTTTAAAATTCCATGATTTTTCCAGGTTTTCCATGACCGTAGGAACCCTGATCATACTGTGGGCGAAACTCTAAAAACTCTAAAACCTCCAAACGGTCCCTTTACCTCCAACACAGGAAACACCTACACCTATGTAACTATGTGTGGTGTATTTCACCTTTTAATCTTTATATGTTCCATTGTTCAGACGTGCTCGTATCCTCTGTGGTCACTCATGCAGACGGCACAGCTGCTCGTCATTAACACAGTATTTCATCAATATTGCCTTCTGATTATAAGAGTGATTTGATTCTCAAGGTGAACGGCGGCAGCGATACTCGGTTAAAGGTCCCTTTCAACTTCCTCCACCTTTCCTGCGGCCACTCGTCTTCCTCCGCCTACCTTCCCTCCGCCGGGCTGGTACTTGATGTTGTCGGTGGAGCCGATCTTGGAGCGCACGTTCTTGAGGTCGGGCGTGGGCGTGTTGATGGGCCGGGGGGTCCGCGGGGCGCGGGGCACCGGCGGCTTCTTCTCCATGGGGGTCTGCTTGGGCACGGGGGGCTTGGTGAGGACGCGGCGGCGGTGGGAGGCCTCGCCGTTAATGGAGGCGGTGGGGGTGGTGATGGAGGGCTGGCGGGGGCGGGCTGCAGGGGGATAAGAGACAGGAAGGAAGTGAGGGGGGGGGGGAGAAAAGGACCCAGTGGGCTCGGCTCTCATCCCTGAGGTCCAGATATGGATTAGTTTGTATAAAAGTCCTACACTCAGAAATACTGCTGTTTTTTTAATAAACACACACACACAGGAACACAATCACACACACACACGATAATGTGTTTTTTTGACTACAACAAAGACAATATATTTAAACAAATATCCTTTCATTTGTATTATACTCGTAATGGTTTTCCGTTTATTATAAAGCCAGACAGACAATCCGAATCTGGCCATTTGATGTGCTGTGTGAGGAGGGTTATGAACTCTTATTAAATCATACCTAAATCACTCCCGAAAATAAACACACACATACATATATTATATATAATATATAATATATATATATAAATATAAACATACATGAATAAAATTAATTAAAATAAATAAATTAAAATATAAGTAAATGTATATATATATTTATATATCTAAATATCTACATATATATATACATATATAATATATATATAAATACATATATTTATATATATTCATACATATATATATAAATATATAGTTATATATATTCATACATATATTTATATATATATTCATATATATATATTTATATAAATACATAAATAAATATAATAAATTAAAATAAATGAATTAAAATATAAATAAATGTCTATATTTATTTAGATATCTAAATATATATATATTTATAAATATATATATATATATATATATAAATATATATACATATATAATCATATATAAATACATATATTTATATATATTCATACATATATATATATAAATACAAACACTTATATATATTCATATATATATATATATACAAATAAAGGCGTTTGAAGCAGCTTTGACTTCACTCCATCATCTTCACTTCTGTTTGAATGAACTCTCTCTCGTCTTCCTCGTAGTTCTCTCACCTGTAGGAGTCTTGGGTTTCTTGGCCTCTCCCAACTTGCTGTCAGTCTTATTCGCTGTAAGCAGGAAATATGACACATGACACATGAGCAGTTCTCACGTGGCTACACGTGGACCAGAACATCCCTTCACGGTGTCTAACAGGTGTATCGCCCTCACGAGTTACCCTCTCAGCAGCAGGCGGGGACAAAGCTCGCGACCAAAAACCCGAGCAGCTTTATTCACGTCTCTGAATTTGGGGATATGGAGACATTTTGTGTAAAAACTTTCTGCAGCAAGTGAGCCTCATCGCAAAAAAACTGTCCAATTCTCACCGAATAAATAAATTAAAAGGTCAGCATATAAAATAAGAAACTCCTTATTTCTTCCAGACATGAGTGAATTATTCCTGTCTGTAATATCATGAGCGTATTCTCGTTGAGCGTTGTCTCATTAATAGATTAGTAATCTGCCATGTTCAGAAAAGACCTTAGATACAGCGTAACACACGGCATCACTGAGTGAGCCCCGTTACACCGAGGTCATCGTTACCGCGCGCAGAGGTCAAGTCCCGCCACGGAGGTCACAAAGCAGAGGAGGCGGGGCTACTGTCGGCTCACAATCACACAGTCAGACACACCCTGTGGGTTGGAGGAGAGACGATGAAGCTTCTGCACGTACCGGCGGTTTTACTTGCAGCCGGCGCCGCAGAGGAGGCGGAGGAGGCGTTCTTGGCGGCGGCCGCGCGGGGCGCCGCCGGCACCGCCGCCGCCTTCAGCACCAGTGGGCGCTTCTCAGTTTCCGGAGTCTGTAAATCACAACGGACGACACAGGACAGTTTGGTGAGCGACGCCAGGGTTAACCTCGCCAACAGCAGGGGGCAGGAAGGGAGACGAGAGGGAGGAAGACATGTTGACGAGCTCACTCGCTCCTTTACGATGCGGCTGGATGGCCTCGTTGTGAAAGAATGTTTTTTTTAAGGTTAAACACCAAAAAAGATTGATTGAAGCAGAACATTTCGTCTTTTTGCAATACATTTTTTGTTCCGATTATTAGTAATAATAACTATGGTAGCCTACAGCCCCAGTTTTCATAGCAACGGATATCAAAGATGAGAATGTAATGGAACATTTTGCACTTTTGAAATACTTAGCCATTGTGTTATATTTTAAATAAAAATATACATACATATATATATATATATAGATACAGTATATATAACATATAAGACAATGGCTATTGTATTTTAAAAGTATATATATATATATATAAATATATATAATACAAAAATATATATATATACTTTTAAAATACATAGCTATTGTCTTATATGTTATATATACTGTATATGTATATATATATATATATATATAAATATAAATATATATCATATTTACACTTGTAGAAAGCTTAATGAAAACAGAAACAATCCTCCAGCCCCCATACAGCCACTGCAGAAAAGACAGCGGGATGGTCACTGGGGTCAGAGGTCACCTGACGCGTAACGCTGCATTTTCAGAACCTCAGGGCATGATGGTCGATGTTAACTTAAAAACATAGAAACTGGAAACGTGTTAGTTGGAGAGATTAGGCTGTATTTAGTCTCATAAATGTTGTGTGGTCCACTTTGATCAGACAGAGACCATGACTGATGCTTCTCATAGCCTGCAGTATCAACGTGGGATGTGAGGAATCTTAAAATAAGATCTGTACAGATATTAAGTTCTGATGGTCAGAACATCTGACAGATCACTAATTACCTTCGCATTGAAAATGCGGAAGGTAATGTTTTGATCGCCGTGTATTTATTTTTAAATTTATTTGTATGCGTGTTACTCGCATAACTCAAAAAGTATCAAACCGAATTGCATGCAATTTGGTGGGATGATTGGTTATTATCCGGGGACCATTTGATTAGATTTTGGGATCAATCGGGTCAGAGGTCAAGGTCATGAAAAGGTCAAAATCTTCTTTTTACCATAGCACGGTCAATTTGTATCCAATTGGCATGCAACTAATGCCAAAATGTTCATAATTCAATGCCCAATCTTGTGATATGCGAAGGTATGCGCTCTACCGAGTGCCCATTCTAGTTAACAATAGTCTTCAGGTCCAGCAGCTGGTTTATGTTCTGCTGTAACCAGTTTTAAGAACACTTTTGCTGACAGCCCAGTCAACGAGACGAGGTGAACACACACTGAGCCTGTATCCTCCGACATCGCCTCAGGTTGATTTGAAACTAGAGATGCATTCTGGGATACAAGCGTCATCCCCCAAAGGTATCCTTGATTAACACTTCAGGTGAGACTTTGGATCGCGATGACAAGTACAGACAAGAATAGAGGCTGAGAAGCTCCAGCCTTCACGAGGATGGATCGTGTGACATTCATGTCTACCCGTGTGTATGATACTCACCTTGGCGGCCCTGGTTGCAGTCGGTGGTCGCTTGGCGGCAGTGGGCGTGGTCGCCTTGGATACAGGGCTTTTTTTATTGGCCGTGGTGGGGGAGGGGCGTTTGGCCGAGTTGGCATCGCCATTGGTGGAGAGGGTGGACGGGCGGGATTTGGAAGAGTTTGGTTCAGTTGAAGCCGCGTCAGGCTGGTGATAATGGAATTAAAAGAAGCCACGACAAGGTGGAAAGAAAGAGAGGGGAGGGAAAGAGAGAAAAGGGAGGACAGATAGAGATAGAGAAAGAGAAAAAGCAGAGATGACGTCACTGATTGCCATGACTGCGTGATATGGCAGCATAGCCAGCAACCATATGCAGGGCTCTCAAGTTTTGAAGACAGGCAAGGGCAAGAATGATATTTCCATCAGCACCCCCCCCCCCCCGACAGAACGAAATTTTCGGATATTTTCGGATATTAGTCAGTCGCGCGCAATTCCAGGATGCTTTATTTTCATTGGTTGCTGGATTAAATCTTACCCAGATACGTTTTTTTTCTGATTGCCTATTGTGTAGCCCATTTCTTTTTTTTGATTGGCTGATAAGTGGCTCCTCACAGCAGAACTCCAGGGGAGCGCTTGATTCCTTCACGGTGAGGGCAGCGCGGCCAGCTCATGTTGGCGTGCTGCGGCACATTAAAACATTAAATAGCCGAGAGTTTTTTTCAGCGTGAGAAATACGATGTGTGGCGGGAGTGCGTGACTTAAGACCGAAATGCGTGAGTGTCACGCTCAATGCGTGACACTTGAGAGCCCTGCATATGACAATCACAAAATAAAATCACACGTAAAGTTAGCGAATTATCGCAACTTTTGAGAGCTCATGAGTAGTAAATGATAAAATTATAAGCCTCAAAGCCGATGGAATTTGCGTATGATATGGAAATCAGGCTCAGATGTTGGAGAAACTCTCAACGCACACCCACAGAGACTAAATGATCATTATAATATTTAGCACCTCCAAACAAAAACTAGCTAACTGTGGATAGCTAGTGAAACACTGTAACGGGTTAGCTAACTGTGGATAGCTAGTGAAACACTGTAGCGGGTTAGCTAACTGGGAATAGCGAGTGAAACACTGTAGCGGGTAAGCTAACTGTGGATAGCTAGTGAAACACTGTAGCGGGTGAGCTAACTGTGGATAGCTAGTGAAACACTGTAGCGGGTAAGCTAACTGTGGATAGCTAGTGAAACACTGTAGCGGGTAAGCTAACTGTGGATAGCTAGTGAAACACTGTAGCGGGTGAGCAAACTGTGGATAGCTAGTGAAACACTGTAGCGGGTAAGCTAACTGTGGATAGCTAGTGAAACACTGTAACGGGTTAGCTAACTGTGGATAGCTAGTGAAACACTGTAGCGGGTTAGCTAACTGGGAATAGCGAGTGAAACACTGTAGCGGGTAAGCTAACTGTGGATAGCTAGTGAAACACTGTAGCGGGTGAGCTAACTGTGGATAGCTAGTGAAACACTGTAGCGGGTAAGCTAACTGTGGATAGCTAGTGAAACACTGTAGCGGGTAAGCTAACTGTGGATAGCTAGTGAAACACTGTAGCGGGTGAGCAAACTGTGGATAGCTAGTGAAACACTGTAGCGGGTAAGCTAACTGTGGATAGCTAGTGAAACACTGTAGCGGGTAAGCTAACTGTGGATAGCTAGTGAAACACTGTAGCGGGTAAGCTAACTGTGGATAGCTAGTGAAACACTGTAGTGGGTGAGCTAACTGTGGATAGCTAGTGAAACACTGTAGCGGGTGAGCTAACTGTGGATAGCTAGTGAAACACTGTAGCGGGTAAGCTAACTGTGGATAGCTAGTGAAACACTGTAGTGGGTGAGCTAACTGTGGATAGCTAGTGAAACACTGTAGCGGGTGAGCTAACTGTGGATAGCTAGTGAAACACTGTAGCGGGTTAGCTAACACGCCCTAGCTAGTAAAACACTGTAGCCTGAAACCGGCTAGCTCTCCAAGCTTCTGTTTTCTCTGCACCGATACGTCATTTAAAGAGGGTTGTTATGAAAGAGAGGAAGAAAAAAAAAGAAGCTTGATGAACCCCATAAATGTGTCAATTCATGGAAAATTACACTACATTACAGATAATTAATTAATGTATCAATCCAGTTGGTCCTTTAATGAGATTCACTGCTATACTTGGTTGGTCGACACCCTCTTGGGATTTAGGAAACCGTGACGGGCATTTTAAACTGTTCTCTGGCATTTTAGAGCCCAGAAAATGATATGCAGATACTTCCGTATTGGAAATAATAGCTCGTTGCAGCCCTGACTCAAACAAAAGAAAACAAGTGGATGATGCAACACCGCTAGTCGGCTTTGATAGCTTCCGCCATGTTGGACTCTCCGGCTTTCCATTTCTTCGAGATGGTTTGCTCCGGTGTTTGAAACCTGACATAAATGATTTAATTCATCCCTGGGAGCAAATCCTCTGATTGCAGTGATTCTCCGAAATGAAAGACATTTCAAATTCAGGTGTGAACTTAGGACACACACACACACACACACACACACACACACACAGCACAAGAGGCCATTAAAGTAGCAGGAGCAGTGCACCGCCGCATCCATGAGCGTAAACAGGCAGTGTGTGTGTGTGTGTGTGTGTGTCTTGCTCAAGGACACTCGACCAGGCTGTTGTTGGAGACACCAGCTGTGGCAGAGGTCAACGCTGTGACCTCTGGTGACGGGGTTGTTTCTGTTACCGTGCGTGGACAGCAGTGCTCTGCGTCTGTGTGTGTGTGTGTGTGTGTATGTGACCCACCTTGCTCTTGCCGTCGGGGCTCGGCAGGGTCTTGCCGCCGTTGCCCGCCGGAGACTTGGCCGTCCCTTTGACCTCCTTCTTCTCCTCCTTCTTCTCCTCCTCCTTCTTGCCATCTTTGTTGGTCTTCTCCGGCTTGTCCACCTTCTCGGCCTTCTCGTTGGCCGCGTTCATCTTCTCCGCCTCGTCTTTGAGGCTCTTCTCCGACTTCTGGTTCTTGTCCGGCCCGGAGTCCTTCTGCTGCTGCTCGTCCTTCTCCTTCTTGTCAAAGTTGTCCAGCTTGTCCGTCTTGCCGGACATGATGTCCGCCTTCTCTTGCTTGTCCTTGTTGTCCGATTTCACTGAGAGAGACAAAAAAAAAGTCAACGTCAGCTTCTACCAAAGAAAATAAGTATTCAAATCGATAAATCAACTATTTTTACCGCATATATATGAACACACTTCTACAGTTCACAAGCACACCTTGTGGGAAGCAGGGTTCTTGCAGGGAAAAGGGTTAAATGAGCAATGGTTCAGTCCGGAGAGATCGTCCAACATTCCACTTATGTTCGAAAACAAAACTCCTCATAACATTGGCCAAGGGCAGTGGTCCTCAACCTGGGCGTTGGGACCCCCGAGAGAGGGTCGCAGGACAGTTTTAGGGTCACCAGATGGTTTAACTCTGGAGTAGTTCTTACATTGCATCCCCTGTACCAGTGATATCATACATTTCTTTGTCCGTCTACAGGTCAAAAATACCAACCTCATTATAAAAATAAAAAAAAGGTTGAGAATTATTAAGTTAACGACGTTTTACTTGGTGAGGGTGATGAAGAAAAACATTGTTTGAAGGTGAAGAGAGCTTCATCTGTTACAATCTTCTCACGTGGTTTAAAAACAATTCAGTGTCGACTCTCGGCTTCACGCCATCACGTCACGCCACCGCGGACTAGAAGAACTACTTCTGTGAGAGGAGTCATTATCTGCTCGGCCACAAGAGGGACACAGAAGCAGGAATCGGAACAAATCCAGTCTGTCGGGTGTCCTTTCGTGCTTATTCATCTTTACGTTCAGATGTAATGTGACAACCAACAGAACATTTAAATACCAGACAGACAGTAACAACGACGCTAACCTGATCGCTATTCTATTGTATATTGTACGAAAGACTATCCCTAAACTCTGGATCTCTAAAGATATTCCTTCTACGGATGAAGGGGATTTTTGGAAGTTCTCCCTCTGGGAAAGTTGACCTACACCCTCCATGACAACGTCAAGGGATTTATCAAAATATGGAAACCGGGCTGGACTATGCTATGCCAGATGAAAAACACTGGTACCGATGCTGATTGGTTTGATGATGTAACCTTAAAGATGTACTCATGTCAGACTGGTGATGGGTGAATGTTATTTGCTGTGGTTTTTCTAATTTTGTCATCTATTTTTTGGTCTGTGTTCTGTTGTTCTTTACCCTTTTATTTCTCCTTTCCCTCTGTATTGTATCCTTAAAGTCCTGTCTTGTGAATTTGTAGAAGCAAAATAAATATATATATTTATATATATTAGGGCTGTGAAACAATTAAAATTTGTAATCAGGTTAATCACAGGTTTCTGTGGATTAATCATGATTAATCACATATATACATTTATACACAGGGGGGCACATAACTTGCTCACCAGTGCGCGCTAGCATCGGAGCTCTGCCGCGCGCGAGCCGAGAAGAGTTGTTGATGGGGGGGGGGGGGGGTGCAAGTGACTTTTTTTCGTCCCGATGTGCGCGCACACGCCGGCATCCGAGCTCTGCGGCGCGCGACACGGAGATCGGAGTAGTGTTACCGCGACACGTAGAGACAAAATGACATGCTGCTGGTTAGAGACGACCAACAACAGACGGATTGGAAGCTCATTCTGCGCATGCGCTAAATGCGTTAATTTTTTAAACTAATTAATCCTGTAATTTAATCATAACGCGTTAACGCGTTATTTTTCACAGCACTAATATATATATATATATATTAGGGCTGTCAATCGATTAAAAAAAATTAACTAATTAATCGCACATTTTGAAATTCATTAATCGCGATTAAAAGGTTTTTTTCCTTCTTTTTAAAGACAAAACTTCACACAGAGCTGTGTTTTCAAAGAGGCTCCTACCTATAAAGTGCCAGCGAGGTATTTAATATTGTGGATGATAAATTGTTTCTTCAGTGAAACATCCAGATTAGTAAAAAAAAAGAAGTATATTGAGACCCCATTGGTCCTGTCATCTTTAACACTGAACAGCAGAACCAGTGGCCTTGGTAACTGACTGACATTCAAATATGTCACGTTAACCCTCTGGAGGCTGGGGGCATTTTATACATTTTACAAAAAAATGTAAATTCACCTTTTAAAGGCGTTTGCATGTGACACATACCCACGTGTTCTACATCAAACATTCCAGAACAATCTCAGCTCTATATATTGAGGCACATTGTCCTCGTGCCGTGTTCTCTCTGTCTTCTCTGACTGACAGGCTGCTAATGAGCCTCACCTGTGAGGTGGGAGGTCCTTTGTTATTTACTGAGTGTTCATTGGTTGTTTTTTTCGCAAAATGTTGACAGACAAACGGATTGACAAATCACGGTGAAGGTTTCGTGTGACGAGTCTTTCCGCGCCGCGTCACCCGACACGTCGCCCCTCCGTTCCTCTGTGTATCAGAGGGGGAGACGGGAGGAAGGAGGAGCAGGAGGAAACCCGACTGATTCATCCACGAGTTTAAACTGATTTATGATCCTTATTTTCGCGGAGAAATATTTTTTTAAATAACGGAAACAGTGTTAAACCGTACTGCCGCGGTTTGACACTCAGAGGAGTGTAAAAACTTCAAGGCACACCGGAAGTAAACAAAGTTGCGTTAATTGTGTTAAAATATTTTAGTGCGTTAACGCGGCCAAATTAATCGCATAGATTAACGCGTTAACGCTGACAGCCCTAATATATATATAACTTTGAACGTCATTGTGGCTGATGATTATTTTGTAGGTCGAAACAGTCAATCAATCAAATTTGATTTCAGACTATTATAGAATATAATAAAATACAAACACAATCACAAGTAAAATACATAGAACTGCAAATGCTTTATAAATAGACAGCTGCACCAATGTCTCCACAGCTGGGACTGGGAGCGTAAACTAAAACCATGATGATTTCATCTTCAAATTTATTGGATTGAATTTAATCTATTGTCATTGCACAGAGGCAACGAAATGTATTCTCTGTATACTCTCTGCATTTAACCCTTAGTTATTGAGGAGCAGTGGGCTGCAGTGATGCGCCTGGAGAGCACCTGGAGGTTCAGTGCCTTGCTCATGGACACTTTGACTTGCAGCTAATGGGGAGAGCGGGAATCGAACCTACGACCTTGGGGTTGCAGGACGACCCCCCTCACCCCACTGAGCTACAGCCGCCCTACATAGGATTTCTTAAAGGACCCATATTATGCCCATTTTTCCACAAGTTGATATGGTTCCTTGGGGTCTTAATGAAATGTTTGTAACATATTTTGGTCAAAATACCACAAGAATCATTTCAAACAGCACCCTTTTTACCCTGTCAAAAACACCTCCCCACAGATTAACCTGTTTTGAGTGCCTGTTCCTTTAAATGCTAATGAGCCAGCTCCCCCCTCCTCCACGAGATGCGCTCGCCTAGCTGCTGCCTGCCCAGCTAGCCATTACCCTTGTAGAAATATGGCTACTGCAGATGAAGATAGCGTCGTGCAACCATCTCGTTTTGAACCAGAGTCAGACCCTGAACAAGAAGAGGCTCCCGAACAAGTTCGACAAGTTAGGGCTCAACAGGACGTTTCTGAATGGCACTTCTACATGTCTTTTTGTTTGTCCATTGGCTAAGGTCTCACAGTCTTGTTGGCGGTTTTGAGAGCACTATAGTGGTGCTAGAGATTCGAGTACGTGAATAGTTTGTGCATGTCTGAGTATGTAGCAAATACAGTGTGTTTATGTAAGTTACTGTGTGTGAAAGTGTTTGTGTAAATGCAAGTAACGGGAACGCCATAAAGATATAAATGCTCCATGAGTAAAGTTCCATCTGTAAACTAAAGTGTTATCTGACAACAGTAAGTGACCAAGCAGGGCGGGGGTCACGTTTTTACCTCCATTAATTAGCGTTTAAACCTTGTTTACTTATTAAATCGTTGTATTTGATGACTTATGACTTATTTGATGACTCATATCTGTAATATGAACACAACTTTCAAATAAACTTTCCCTGCAGTGTTGTGGTGGGGGGCGGTCCAAGGCCATGGAGCCAGACTCCCTACATGGGCGTGCTTCAAAATCTACGTAGACGTTGGTGGTGATCCCATTGGACGCACTCAAGCATATCGTTTCTGACATAGAGGAACCACAACTAGCCGCGTGAGTTGTTTTTTTCCAGCGTTTTTGTGTTGGGAGACATGCCAGATACCCAAATTAACTTATAGAAGCACTAAAAAAAGTGTAATTTTCATAATATGTCCCCTTTAAAATCAGCTTGGAGTCTCGACTCCTACAGCCACGAACATTTCCCTGGCACTCCTCCACCTCGGCCTCTTCAGTGATGACGGACAGGACACGCCCAGTTATTCCATCGGTGTGCGTTATGCAAGAGCTAAAAAAAATCGTTAAGATCTTTAAACTCCCCATCAGTGAGAGAGGTCACGCCCAACACGGGGAGCAGACTGTTATCCGAGTTCACGACCGGTCCTCACCGACCATTTTCACTCCGGTAGGAGATGGCGGTCACGTTGCCGTGGTGGACCTCAACGACGAGTCTGTGCCCGGCCACTCGTGATGTATAAAGAGGCGAGGGAGGTGGGGTGCAGCCGGGTGAGAGGAGAAAGAGAGAAATATGTCTCTTCTTGTGCCGGGCGGCGAGGTTGGGAATAGGACAGTGGCGGTAGAATGAACACATAAAAAGGGGCAGCTGTGTGTTTCGGCCTTTCAGTGATTTATTTAGATTCCCTCCATCCTGAGGAAGGCTGTGGGGTCAACGACGTGCCTTCTGACATTTAAAGCTTCATTCATTTTAGAAGCTATATTTGTTAAAAGTCTTGTGAATGCAATCATAATTTAAAAAATAATAAATAATGCTCTGGCCATATAAAAAAAAGGAAGGTGAAAGCACGACTACAATAAGCCTGACCAATCAGATCACCCTGCCGAATGCTCGCTCGTTAAACAAGTTTTCCATAACCTGCCGTCTTTACAGCCGTGCACGTTGTTCACGCCCGTGATCATTTTGGGGGAGTGGCTACGGAGGGAGGCTTATTCACTTCTCCACGTAGCTCTCGGTGGTTCCTCGTTGTATTTAACCTGTGTACAGGCGATCATTTCTACTTCATATATTTGTGTTTTATTTCTATCTGAATTTGAAAAGTGTGTCTGTGGATGTTGGCGTTCACGTGCGTGTCGGGATGATGGAAACACCGCATGGGGTCGTCTATGCTCGTCGTGGGGAGCGCGAGGTCGCAGCCCGATGCATCACGAACAGCTGATTCACGATGTGATGAGCGGAGCGAGAGAGAGAGAGAGAGGAATAAAACGCCGGGGGAGAGACAGAGGGATGGATGGAGTTGGAGAGGTTGACAGGGTTCAGGGACGGGACAGAAAGAGATAAGGGGCTCTTTGTTGCCACCAAGACGCCCTTACATAACAGTGACAGTGGACAGGCCGACGCTGTGCCCTCGTCCCCCCCCCTTATCCCCCCTCTTCCTCCCTCTTCCCCCCTCGTCTTCCCTCTTCCCCCCTCGTCCTCCCTCGTAACCCCTCGTCCTCCCCCTTATCCCCCCTCGTCTTCCCTCTTCCCCTCGTCCTCCCCTTATCCCCCTCTTCCTCCCTCTTCCCCTAGTCTTCCTCTTCCCTCTTCCCCTGTCTTCCCTCTTCCCCTCGTCCTCCCTCATCCCCCTCGTCCCCTCCCCTTATCCCCCTCTTCCTCCCTCTTCCCCTCGTCCTCCCCTTATCCCCCTCGTCTTCCCTCTTCCCCTCGTCCTCCCCTTATCCCTCTCCTCCCTCTTCCCTAGTCTTCCCTCTTCCCTCTCCCCTCGTCTTCCCTCATCCCCCTCGTCCCTCCCCTTATCCCCCTCTTCCTCCCTCTTCCCCTCGTCCTCCTCTTCCCCCTCGTCCTCCCCTTATCCCCTCTCCTCCCTCTTCCCCCCTCCTCTTCCCCTCGTCTTCCCTCTTCCCCCCTCGTCCTCCCCCTTATCCCCCCTCTTCCTCCCTCTTCCCCTCGTCTTCCCTCTTCCCCTCGTCCTTCCCTCGTCCTCCCCTTATCCTCCCTCTGCCTCCCTCTTCCCCTCGTCCCCTCTCCCTCGTCTTCCCTCTTCCCTCTCCCCTCGTGTCCTCACGTCCCCTCGTCCTCCCCTTATCCCCCCCTCGTCCCCTCGTCCCCACGTCCCCCCTCGTCCCCTCGTCCTCCCCCTTATCCCCCCTCTGTCTCCCTCTTCCCCCCTCGTCCTCCCTCTTCCCCCCTCTTCTTCCCTCTTCCCCCCTCGCCCTCCCTCGTATCCCTCGTCCTCCCTTATCCCCCTCGTCCTCCCTCTTCCCCTCTTCCCTCTCCCCTCGTCCCCTCGTCCTCCCTTATCCCCTCGTCCTCCCTCTTCCCCTCGTCCTCCCTCGTCCTCTCCCTTATCCCCTCGTCCTCCCTCTTCCCCTCGTCCTCCCTCGTCCCCTCCTTATCCCCTCGTCCTCCCTATCCCCCTCGTCCTCCCCTCCCCTCTTCCCCTCGTCCTCCCCTTATCCCCTCGTCCTCCCTCTTCCCCTCGTCCTCCCTCTTCCCCTCGTCCTCCCCTTATCCCCCTCTTCCCCCTCGACCTCCCCCTTATCCCCCTCGTCCTCCCACTTATCCCCCCTCTTCCCCCCTCGTCCTCCCTCTTCCCCCCTCCGGTCCGACGGTTGCCGCGTGACAACGGCTCTATCTCCACTGCGACCAGGCCGCCGTGTTTCCTCTCTCCTTCTCTCTCTCCATGAACCCGGACGGCGCCACACGGAGCGCGTCTCTCCGGCTGGCAGAGTTCCCGTGGAGCTCTGCGTCCGGGTCCTCGCCGCCGGTCCGACGCCATCGGCGCGTCGCGCTACCTCGTGAGGCTGGACTGAACCCCGCTGACGGAGGCTCATCCGCCCAGTCACACTGTTAGGACCTCTGTCTGCCCTGCTGTTTTTCTCTTCTGTTGTCCCCTTACCTCCTCTCCTCATGTGTGTTGTCGTTGTGCCATGTGCTTTTGTTTATGTTTTCGTCTCACCTCGCCCTTTTCCCTCCTCCGAACTCCGCCCATTGCCACGCCTTCCTCCAGAAGAGCCAGCTGGGGCTCATCTCACCTGATCATCTCCAGCTGGCTTAAATACCCCGGTCCTGCTCTTGCTAACTGTCAGGTCGTTGGTTTACCAACCCAAAGCCAGTCCGTACGTCCACTCGCCCTGTGAGGTCTTCTTCCCGTCGTTACTCCGTAACCTGTACTTTGTGTTTTTTCTGCTCAGTGTAGAGACTCGGTCGTCACCTGATTGAGGAGCCAACTTTAACTGTTTTTCCTTTTTTTTGAGTGTTCGGTCGAGCTTCCCTCCTGACCTCGGAGCAAGAGACTTTGGTCCGAGACCCCTGCATTTTTGTTATTCTGTTTTGCCTTGTCCTTGTTTTTGGAATAAAGAGCTCTGGTTGTATTCAAGCTGTTGTCAGTCTGCGTTTGGGTTCAATCTCCATACCAACTCATAACAGACACCTCCTCATTATCATGCATTTTTTAAATGTCCTGGCACCTGACAGAGAAAATATGCTCCAATATTATTATCCATTCCCTTTTCCAGGAAGGGACTAAGAAGAGCTTGACGGCGCTCATCACACTTCACTTCTTTGCCGTATTCCAAAGGAAAGGGGAGGCGTTCTGCCCTTTATCTGCTGGGTGAACCTTTAGAAGAGAACCAGTGACACGGCGTTGGGCTTCTGATTGACAGTTAAAATAATCACATTCAGATCAAAGCAGCAGCAGATATATCAGATGAGATATAATGAAATAAAACAATCCTGAGTTAAAGTCCCCTGATGGGTTTTTCTTCTCATTGGGTGCGTTTACATGGAGCCTAGTAGTGCACTAATAATCAGAATAACAGCAGAATCACAATGAAACGTCTCCAATGTGATCAGAGGGAATTGATTTAGTCAGGCTGGATTGTTGTTTCCTTTCATAATCTTATTGTTTTATAACCGTTATTACTCAATCCACTCTCCGTGGTTGGAATAAATATGTATTTTATGTGCATCGTTCTAATCTCCAAGGTCATGCACTTTCCTATTTCCCATTTAAAAAAACTGACAGAGTGCATTTGCCTTCAGGGGAAATCCCCAGCCCCCAAAAGTGGAGCAAGCTTCGTCCAGGACTTTAAAAAACACTTATTCTGTACTTAATTGAATGTTCTCATAAAGTTAGAAAAAAAATACTTCTTCTTCTTCTTCTTCTGATTGAATATTTTATGGACTCTTGTTATAAATAGTAAAGTAAGAATTTCTTTCTAATCAGAATGATTTCCATCGGGTTGAGAACATATCGTCCACGTAAGAAGACTTTCCGATCGTTACCGTCAGAATCAAATAACGCTCTTAGTCTGATGGGGTAAGAAACACAAGAGCTAGGTAGGATGGGGAGACGGGATGTGCCCCCCCCCCCAGGTTAGACTCATTTATTTCGAAGTGATGGAGAGTACGACTATTACCCAGACTGTGAACATCCATCACAGTTTAAAGACTTCCTACTTGAACTTTGAGCTACTACTTGAAATTTTTTTTGTTTTTCACAACTTGTCATTTCTTTGATGCATCAGACTGTGTAGTCGTCATGTCAACATATTATCAGATCTCAGGGAAAAAAGAAAACGGTTACAATATTTATAAGAGTAACATAGGCAATAAGCAGATCCTTTAACTTTGAGGGAATTTTAATGTGAGCACGCAAAGATGGCATATTGGTATATTTCGGTGTCTCAGGAAGTCAAGCTCAATTAAAAGCCTTTGGAAAGCAACGTGGATCAACAACAACACGACTCACCGGGGAAACATAACGCACAGCCTGCACCTGTTCCATATGTCTACGAAGATTACAAGAATTATTAGCTCAAATAAAGCGATCTGATTGGTTTGTCTAATACCTCTGCACTCTCAGTATCACTCCACATGTGAGAACATAAATGTCATTTGTTGGTTATATATATATATATATATATATGAAAGTTTCACAGAGAAGGGTCCCAAACAAAGAAAATCCAATTTATTGTCGGAACACATTTTTATAGGTCCAATGTTAGAAATTGGTCAAAATCTTTGTTCTCGCTCCCCATTGGAGGATTTCAACTCCGGACAGACCAATCGAGTCTTCTATACAACCAGAGGAGTCACCCCCTGGTGGTCAGTAGAGAGAATGCAGCCCCTGTATTTTGAAAAGAAGTCCCCCTCCCCTCACAACCCCCACAGCCCCTTAACGGCTGTGCTCCTCTCTGAGTGTATTGTTGTGCAGCTGTGATCTATTTCTATCTTTGTGCGCTAACGGAACACACTGCCTGCTGTAAAAATCAGTCAGTGGAAGCTGTTCACCTACACACACACACACACACACAGCTAGAAATAGCTGCTCTATATCTGAACGGGTACAGTCAGAGTCGATGTTGAATCAATGCCCCAGCTTTTCTCCGTCGGCTGCGGTCTGGATGGATGTTACATTACAGCGTTAGAGGAACGTCCAGTGTGCCCGGACTAGACACGGAGCGAGGGCGTCACAATGAGGGAATGAGGGAAGGAATAAGTTCGGTTCCTCGCTCGTTAACTCCGCAATAAAAGGGGGCGATAATCCAAACCGTTATAAAACATATTAAATTCTAAGCCCTGCAGATGTTCCTCCCACAATGCTTTGCCTGCTGTATTCACACACACACACACACACCCTCTTGAGTTCAGTTATGCCACCATCAACCTAGAATTGGTCTGTGGGTCAATTCAAGAGGACGCAATGAGCCACCAGGATGTGGTAATATCCATTCATGAAATAAGAAGACATGGTCTCTTATGGATTGAGCTCATTAATACCACAATCAGAGGAGCAGATGGTGATTTAACTCGGTTTAACCTTTGACATCATGACAATAAAGAAGCTCAAGTCCCTTTGCAGACAGGGTACGGAGAGCACGGCATTGTCGCCGATTACATGGCAACCACCTCGCTAACGCATGTCTGTGGGCCCCGAGACCGATGTGTGTCACGAGTCACAACAACAACAGTGTCAAAATGTAATTTCCCCAAATCCTCTGCTCCTTTTTGTTTTCCTACATTTGACCTCATTCTGTACATGATGTCAGAATCAACCCATTGCATGATGGGTGTGATCTTAACTTCTCATGTCTCATCCCGGAAGCAGCCAAGGTCATTCAGTGATCAACGGCTAACATGGCAACAGTTGTTAAAGGAGCTCTGATGGGGGGGGGGGGGGGGGGCTTCATACTGATAATTGGTTGGATTTATGTGTGTTTCCTTGCCGTTGTTTTCTCAATACCAACACAAACTAAATATTGATTTCTTAAAAAGGGAAGCCGCCAATATTGTGCACATTGGGTGTCATTCAACAAGAAAAACCTGTAGTCCAAACTCAAGCCAGCAACTACACATCAAAGCTGTAAAGTTATGTTGTAGGGTTATGCTGTCTTCAAATGTGCATATTCAGACAAAAAAAAGTCAACTTGCATGAGACTTTTGACTCTCGATGAAGTTCACATATCGCTTCCAGGTGATGTCATGAACCCAGAAGACACCGCGTTTAGTTTCTTGGACTTACACAAATTATCCTTTCAGTAATGCAACGCAAAATTACGTTTGGTGTGAACGCAGCTTTATACTGATCAATATGATCCCCTTATGGATCACAAAACTTGGGACAGAATCATTAATACGCTCATATTAATCAATAAGGCTGCTGACGGTGGTTATTTGGGGTCTTTTCTTGATTTAGCGTGGCATGCCAACCAGTTACTTCACTGTGATTGTGAGATGGTACGCAGTGCTAAGAAAACCCTGAATTAATTATAACTCTAAAAATATGTTATTTTGACAGTGTTGCCGTTTTGTCTGTATGTGAAATTTAAAGAAGATAGAAAAAGTGAGCAGAGAATCAATGCATGTCTACCAAAGAAGAACAGAATGTATATCCAGAGGTGGTTAGTGGGGGTGGGCCGCAGTGGAACCGGCCTCGGTTGAGTGCCACTGACGACACAATGCCACAGCGGGTGGCACGCAGAGTGCCTTTGCTTTCTACCGAAGTGGTCACCAGCGGCGTGGCAGCCTGGTATTGATATTCTAACGACACTACTTTTCAGACAAAGCTAAGAATAAAATGTGCAGCCAACAACCTATACTGAGCCACATGCTACTGCTGTAATGCCATGGATGTGCAGCGACAGGAAGGACAAAGAAACAACTGCGTGCAATCATGAGCTCAGCTGTATAATCATGACGGGCCACACGGTCCTTTACGAAGATAAAGGCAGAGCAGCATCTAAGCTGGAACGGCTCGCAATCGGTTTGTAAGCGAGGGGCTGGAATTTAAAGCTCGATCTACAGCGTAGCAACAGAGCCAACACGCTGTGGTTAGTGTGCACTTCAGAAATGCTCATCGGGGCTACCTTGACTGATGCTGGGGGAGATTGTTGAGAGGGAAGAGGACGTCAAGCAAGCTTGCCTTAAAGTCAATATCCTACAGATGTAGTGTCTAGCAGCCATGTTGGCTGCAAACCCTCTGCTCACGATCAATCTGTATCACAAGGTTCCTGTCAATCTTGGGACAGTTTTGTTCGAAATAATCAGGAGTGAGAGACATATCCACGTTAGCACCGGCGGTGGCAGCTGCTACGAGCAGCTCCAAGTTCTTTTTCGCTTTGATCAAAGAACATTTCAATGTTAAGAGTTGTTACTTGTGCAAATTGGACCCACAAACCAGCCCTCTCTGAATCACTGACTCAGTGGCCTGGAACCAGATTAGGGAACCTGGTTCCTAAACCTACTTTAAGTGTTCTCATATCTATCCTAACAGACACATACGCACACGAGGAGAAGCTCTTACCCGTTGAGTTCAGTTTGCTATCTTGGGTGCTGTTCATAGATGTTCTTGCAGGGAGTGGAACGGGAAGTAACAAATTGGTCTCGCAGCTCCCAGGGTGCCTCCTTGGAGGTGGGGATGATGGCATTACAGCGGACGTCATTAGCGGGGATGACATCATTGTCGCCATTGCAGCTGACGCCTCCGTGCCGCCGGTAACGGTGAGTGAGCGCCGGACGGCCACGTGAGGGCATGCTGATCCCAACGAGGCAAAATTCAGTGCGTTGGGTATGATCGCTGGCGATCCTGCCATACCGGTGGGGTACGTTCCGGCCATCAACATGGGAACTGACAGGTGTGAACAGTCAGACATAGCCCGTCTCACCGCGGTCCGCTGTGGCAGTTCACTGCTATGGCTAGTTTGTGTCTCTCCGCTTACGCCTCTGGGTGAAGTACATGACCCTGTCTTCCCATTTTCGGTATGGCTTAGGTTTTCTCTTTCTACCCTACTCTCCAAAACACCACCCAGCCCGACATCTATGCTTGTTGAGGGTGGAGGTGTGCTTGTTCTAGCGGCACCATCTGTACTTCCCGTTTGTTCAGCAGCAGAAGGAGCAGTACCTGGAGGTCGTATGTCATCGCTTTGCTTGCTTAAAGATGGCCGGAGCGTTTGTTGAGGTAGATCTGCAACAGACTTTTCGGTCACACTTCCGGATAGGCCTCGAGACTTCTCCTCATCCTCTTTATGTCCAGGACTTGATTGACTACTTCCAGTGAAGCAAGGGTGCAATGTGTTCCTCTCCTGTTGCATTGAAGGAGGAAGCATGCCCTGGCCTTGGGCAGACGCTTGAGATCCCTGGATGAAAAATCCACCTTTGCTGCCTGAATATTTTTGTTGCAGATCCTTTTGTCCAGAGTTGGGGTTTGATGCAAGTTTACGGTCCAGCGCAGAATTCGGGGAGGATCTCCCGGGTGAGATGGAAGGGGAAGGTAATGTAGAGGATGGTGAAGAGTTTGAAGACAGGGGGCTGCTGGGGCTTTGTCCTGCACTCCCTAATGACCCACCCGCCCCTCCCGCTCTATGTCCGACCTCCCTTGGCCTCGCCCCTCTGGATCCCTCATCCTCTATCTTCAGCGCTGGCATCTTGGAGTTCTGCGTTCCTGGTGCTTCGGCCACCGCCCCAGACAACGGCATCTCGGTCCAGCCTCGCTCTGACTTCGCCTCGTCTTCAGTCAAAGTGATTTTGGATCCCCCCGGTGTTGCTGTGCCGACCTGCCCCTCCGGTGCCACCTGGCTACGGCGCTGCCAATCACTGCGTCGCTCGGAGGCCGGGCTTGAGGGTGGCAGCGGAGAGGAGGCCAGGACCCCAGGAGTGTTGGCACCAGCGAGGGTAGCTGGAGGTTTGTGCTGCTGATGCCCACTGGAAGGCTGTCCGTACCCACTGCCACCGCTAATGATGCCAGGCTTCTGCCAGGGAGAGCCAGACAGGAAGGACATTCTCCCGCTCTGTTGTCAGATCTTGTTGTCTTGCTCTTTTCCTTGTTGTCTCACCTTTCCTCTCTTATTTCCTCCTCCTTTGACTTTCTTTGATAATCTCTGTTCTTCTTTCCCTCTCTTCCGTTTTTCCTGCTGCTCGTTTCCGTCTCCAACAAGTGCCGTTTTACTGGAGGCAGAAATCTCCTCAGTATCCAAAGTGTTATGAGCTTGGGAAGTAGAGGAAACGATACATCCTTTTTTTAGTTCTCTTCTCAAGGTGATGCCTCCGAGTTGTGTGTCACTGTGCTGTTGTGTGTCGAGTGCATTTGTGCATGTGTGTTTCCAGGCAAGGCAAAAAGAGTGCGAGTGAGAGTGTGTGTGTGTGTATGTGTGTGTGCGCGCGTGTGTGTCTAGTCGCCTCGGCTTCTCTCTGAGCACTGCACGGATCAGCTGTGAGGCTAAATTGCACCTTGCTCTCTCTCTCTCTCTCTCGCTGTTTTCTTTCTCTCTCTCTGACGTCACATGGTCACATGACAGCCCGGAATAATCCTTCATTCGCTGGAGCAAAGATTTCAGCGTCTCGCCCCCGGCGGCAAACGCATGACACACATGAAGAGCCGTGATCGCGCACACACATGTAAAGTTTCAAACTAGCATATACACAGATCAATGGTTGTCACAGTTACTCAGAAGCCTTTTGACAGTCACTGTTCACATGTTGATTCAGAGTGAGAGACGAGTGACACATCTCTGAAGACTCTAATCATCCTGCCCAGATTTATTTGTGCCTTTGCTGGGATTATTTGGTGAGTTTGACATTTTCACCGGTTTACCATCATTTTACGAACAGGATTAGATTACATTTTGATTTGATTGGGAAAATCTTCATTCAAAGCTGTGACAGTGGTTTTTTGTGTGTAACTTTTCAAAGTTGCAAAGTTAAGTTTGGCATTTTGTTTTCATAGTTAGGTTACATACCAGGGATGGTTATCTCTAAAGAAATACTATGATATCAGTATCATCAATGTGATACTAATAGGGTACTTCATTTATTTATTTTTTATTCGATACACATTATGTGAATGCAAACATTTAGTTGTGTAAAATGCCACCATGGCCGCATTACATTAGATGAGACAGTCCAGATTAACGCTGACCGTGTGCGCCCCTTAAACACAGCTACGCATCTGCGTCAGAGATTTGTTCCTCTTTTGGGGAAAACTTGGCTCGTGGTGAAGATGAAGCTGCTGAGGGAGCTGCAGTGCGAGGCCGTGACACAGATAATGCCAATAATGGGTTCAATGCGCCCACATTCCCATTTGAGCTGTATAAAGTTTTGAAAGAAACAAGTGCGCGTGTCAGTGTGTACCGACCCACTTCCTGGAGTGTTATGAAAAAGGGTCGGAAACAAACAGCCATGACTCACGAAGGTGAATCACGTTAGCTAGATTGCCAAGTAGCGATATGCGTCAGCTCGAATAGCTGCCTTATAATTAGCAGTTTGATGTGTGTGTGTGTTTTCAAAGCAACTCAAAGCAGCAGTTACAAAAACGACAGACATAGTTGTGGATCTTTGTAGTAAGACGGAGCAGTTTGGAGCTGGGTGATGGTAATCATCATCAACGACTTTCAGCTGGCTGTGTGGCCTGGGTGTAATGATTCTAGACGGTTTGTTTTTGTTGACAAAATCTTCTTTGATTGAACAATGGACACAGCTGCAGACTGTTAGCTCACACAGGGTCACTAGGGGCCACTAGGGGCCACTAGGGGCCAATAGGGGTATGGAAAGAGTCGGGCTACGAATATCGTTCCACAGAGCCAGGCTTTATTGTAGTGATCCAGTTCTACAAAGTCCTGAGCCCCAGTCAGATCACGCCGATGTAGCACGACCGACTGCCTTCATCTCTCAGGTCTGTACATTTCCATGAAAGGCGTTCGGCGACGTTTTAACTCTTTTACCGCAAAGAAATGACCCGATCCCGGGCTCAGGCCCCCGATCTGAGGCCATGCTTTAGGTTTACTACGCGGGTTCATGTCGAGTCTGGCCTCAAAGCTCAGCTCAGGCCTTTAAACAAAGGGTCTTCATTGCAAACACACTCTGCAATGAAAGACTGATGCGTTGCGATTCATTGGGTTTGAGGGCTCTGCGTGGCTGTTTAATGGTCTAAGCATGAGGCAATTCCTATGGTGGCCCTATGGTAATGATGCCCCTAGAGCACACCACTAATTAAATGAGGCCACCTCATTCACTATACAGACAATGGCTATAGGAAGCTACGGCGGGTAGATTTCTGCCTCTTCCATCTCACACCAGTCCTCTCAGGATTTAGAATGGAGCTTTGCAAGGAGGATTAAAATGATTTTGCAGAGCACCGACTTTCTGGACTTGCCTGAGAAACCGTGTGCGGGAGCTAACTATCAGTGTTCCGTTACATATGCTCATTCTCGGCTACACTCGACGCATTTAATTAACTGATGCTGCTTTGCAGAGCGACCTAATGACGATCCGAGCGGCGCTCATTTCACCGACGCAGAGAGCATAAAATGGCTTCGAGGAGTGCCATCATCTCGGGTTCTGTGACAAGTCTTCTGACTTAAAGCATCGGACAACCTTGAACCAAGACCAAGGTCATGATCAACAGGGGGAAATAAACTATGGGTAAACCACACTTTATCTCATCCATCTCAGAAATATATTCAGAATTTAAAGGGATCGAAACGGTCCAAATTGTAGAATCTACATTTGGAATGAAACTGAATAGAAATCTGCTTTTTATGTTCCGACCTGGATAAAATAATAACTCTGCGTTAAGTGTGATAGCATTCCTACGCCATCCAAAGCATTGCCGGCTAAGGAGTGCTACTCTTGACCAAGGCATCGGACGATATAAATATTTCACGTTTATCCTCACCAAAATAATTGCGATTCGCGATATTATCCTGATAGTCATCAAAATATCCTTCAAACTGGAACCAACACAAGCAGGTATAACTTTACCTTTCAGTTTGTTGAGAACTAAGAGGACACATTTTAATTTCAGTGGAAAACAAACAATCCTAGATAAGATAATCATAAATCATAAGGTCCCCCTTAAAAACAAAGGACAGTTCGAAGAGTTAAATCATTACATAATTAGCGTCACTGTGCGAGTCTGCTCTTTCTCGCGTGATACATCCTGTCATTTTTTAATCAGGCACCATTCTTCAGCTCACTCGCGAGGACATTCGAGATTATCCAACAACTGTATTGTCTCATATCTATCCAGAACCAATGGGATCATGGCGCCTTCGCAGCGCTAAAGGTGACGGTGAAAAGAGAAAGCGCTCTCAGGAGACAAAAGGAGCCAGAAGGAGCCAAACCGAGAGGAAAAAGAACAATAAATACATGAGTGTGCAGCAGTAAGAGCACTCAGCTGTCAGCGAGCCGTCCCGGGGTCTCGACCCTGCCTCTGAAACACGATCTCAAACAAAACGCCTGATGAGAAGCCGGCTGCCCCCCCAACCGACCCGAGGCCGGTGCCAGCGTAACAAGAGCAGCCCGTCGAGCCTGAGCGCCAATGAATGAGCATCATTACGTAATACCTCCATAAACAGTTTGTCTGCTGTAACGGCCGAGGCCGAGGGAGAGGGAGAGGGAGACATTAGAGCGTTGTTCGGCTCAATGGATTTGCAATGGGAAGGGAGGGGGAGGGGGGGGGGAGCGTTATGCAATAAAATCCTTCCGGTACAGTCGGGGTCAGGCTTGTGCTGACATCCAAACGGGCTAGCCGGTTAAAGCGAAGGGATTTCTAGATTTGACAAGTTGACGTTCTGGCATCTCAAAAACAAGACACAGAACCCCCCCCACCCCCACCCACCCACCCTTTAGTTTTGTTTGCGTCCTGCTGGTTGGATCAGACACTGCCGTTTGGGCCTCGCTGAGCGTTTTGCTCGAGTCGTGTGGACGTTGCTTTGGATTCAGTGAGTTAGCTTTAGAATTTAGAACTGAGAACTCTAGTGTCCTCAGAAACTCGTCCAGAGTTTGACTCAGAACACAAGAAAAGTAACTGACATCCATAACTGAGGAGACTCAAACTGTTCATGCAACTAAAGTCAAATCCACTTCTCCACTGGGCAGTATGTTCCAGCCGTAACTGAAATAATACAAGCAACTCATAACGCCTTCATTTCGGCCTCCTCTCTGGCTTCTCTTCTCCTTAAATCCGGATTAAACCATCACTGTGTCATGTATCTGTGCCAAGGAGCTCCACTGTTGTCCCAAAAACACATCACTGTTCCCTCAGTACCATAAACACACCCCCTGTTATCAGTGGTTGTGTAAACTGAATGTTTCTAACCCACATTTTCGTATCTCTCATATCTAACAGCCCATTGGTTGAGCTGGTAGGATTAAAAGCCCCGCCCACTGATCCAAACTCTCACCAGAGCACAACATGTGGATTAATCCACCGATGAAAATAGTCCCCTGCAGATGCCCCACTTGCTCCTGTTGGAGCGACGCTGCATTTCATCCTCATTAATTCAGCGGTTTCATCCGATAGACCATCCAGAAACAAACTAACTAAATAATTTCGAAAATTCAATTAAAGAGTTTTGTTGCTTGTTTATATCTCCTGGGCTCCAAAGAAATATTTTGACCGTTATTGTTTTAAACTGTTATTTGTTATATTTCCGTTTATATTTGTGCTACTCTGACATGTCATCAGTACAGTTCTGTGAAAGATGACGAGCTAAAACATACACTGCATATATTTAGAAAAATCAGTGCACGGGGGCAACAGAGTCACAGAGGTCACTGTTGGTCCTCCTTCTGAAGGTCACAGCGTGTTGAACATCCGCTGGAGATGAAGTGAACAGCGAGAGAGAGCGAGAGAGAGAGAGAGGATGCTACAGCTGGTTGCCTGTGGCGCCCGGCCGAGAGACAAGGAGGGGGAGAGATGTGGGGGGCAGAGGAGGAGGAGGAGGAGGAGGAGGAGGATCTTGTCAGAACGTTTCTATTTTTACTCCTCGACCTCGCTGACTGTCACACCCAGTCCACCCCTTCTCTCTCTCCCTCTATCCCTTCGCTCGCTGAGTCTCTTTGTTTCCACGGCAACCACCTCTCTGTGTCTCCCTGACTACGACCCCCCCCCCCACCCCATACCCCCCTCCACAGCGATCCTCACGGTGCCGCAGCGACACGGGGAGTCTGAGAAGAAGGGGAAGACGGATGGAGGAGACAGAAAGGGCAGAGAGAAGGAGAGAGGATGGGGGGATGGAGGGGGGGGGGTGGCGAAGGTAGAGGAATCTGGAATACAGATGAGGTATGATGCACAGAAGAAAAGGAGGAAAGAGGGAAGGTGGAAGTAGGGAGGTGGGGGGAGGCACACTAAATTAATACAGAAAAGAAAGGAGGCGAACAGACAGAGGAGCGGAGAAAGAAGATAGAGATCGTAGCGAAAGGGGGGAGAAAAGAGAGAAAGGGGGAGAAATTAGGTAGAAAGGAGGTAGAAAAGAAGGGAGAAAGGAGTGAGAAAGGGAGGGGAGAAAGGAGTGAGAAAGGAGGGAGAAAAGAGGGGGGAAGGAGAGAGAAAGGGAGGAGAGAAAGGAGGGAGAAAAGAGAGGGAAAGGAGAGAGAAAGGGAGGGGAGAAAGGATTGAGAAAGGAGGGGGAAAAGAGAGAAAGGGGGAATAAAGGAGGTAGAAAGGGAGGGGAGAAAAGATTGAGAAAGGAGGGAGAAAGGAGCGAAAGGGAGGGAAGAAAAAGAGAGACAAGAGGGAGAAAGTAAGGAAAAAAGGAGAGAGAAAGGGAGGGAGAAAGAAGGTAGAAAGAAGGGAAAAATAAAGAAGAAAATGAGGTAGAGAGGAGGGAGAAAGGAGGGAAACATAAAAAGAAAAGGAGAGAGAAAGGAGGGAGAAAGGGAGGACCCACTTGTGTCTCTCGGTGGTTACCAAAGGCCCAAACACAGAGGAACATCTGCAGAGACCCAGTGAACACGGAGCTCCGGTGGTCCGACCCGGCTGTCACCGCCTCGGAGACAAATGAACTCCATTGAAAAGCCGTCATTATGTTTTAAACCTGCTTCCATTCAAACTCATTTAAATCGGCCCCAGATGTTTTTAAACCTTTCCATCTCGACAGTTGTGTTGACGTCTCTGAGGACTCAGGATTATCTTCAATCTGATCTGAACTGAACGCAAATCAATGTTAGGAGGAAAAATCTATTCAAATGTCCGCTGTAGCGCGGCCGATGCCGGATTTCTGAGGCCAAGACTGATATTTGGGAGTTTCCAAATTTCAACACTGATATCAAACCAATAAACACACCATGACACATGTCCTTTAGATCAGTTTTTTTCAATGCCCTTAAACCTAGTTGGACATTTCTGTACTGGAATCAGGCAAAAATATACTGATACCAATATAAATATAGTATATCTGTGTGTCTAATATGTTGGTCTAGATCTACAGTCTACAATAAAGTATGCTTCTAGGTCTATAGTCTACAATAATGTATGCTTCTAGGTCTATAGTTATACCATGAGTAATACCATGAGTTATACCATGAGTAATACCATATGTAATACCATGAGTAATACCATGAGTTATACCATGAGTAATACCATGAATAATACCATGCGTAATACCACGAGTAATACCATGAGAAATACCACGAGTAATACCATGAGTAACACCATGGGTAATACCATAAATAATACCATGAGTAATACCATATGTAACACCATGAGTAACACCATGAGTAACACCATGGTGTTACACCTGCTCTCCTGCAGGTTTCTTCCCTTTTTTTCCCCCTGAAGGGTTATTTGGGAGTTTTTCCTGGTCCGATGTGAGGTTTTGGGGCAGGGATGTCTATGTGTACAGATTGTAAAGCACTCCGAGACAAATTTGTAATTTGTGAAATTGGGCTATACAAATAAACTGAATTGAATTGAATGGGTAATACCATAAGTAATACCATGAGTAACACCATGAGTAGCACCATGGGTAATACCATAAGTAATACCATGAGTAACACCATGAGTAACACCATGAGTAACACCATGAGTAATACCATGAGTAATACCATATGTAATACCATGAGTAATACCATGAATAATACCATATGTAATACCATGAGTACCACCATGAATAATACCATATGTAATACCATGAGTAATACCATATGTAATACCATGAGTAATACCATGAGTAATACCATATGTAATACCATGAGTAATACCATATGTAATACCGTGAGTAATACCAAGTGCCACTGAAGTGCTAATTTGTGTGAAATATATATATATTTTTAAATCCCATTTCCCCAAACACTCGAGCCTTGAGAACATTCCTAATCCAGGTGCCTCATCCTGCTCAATAACTGAAATCTTTTCAGTTGCAGTTTTCCAGCAGGCCGCCAGAGGGTGGCAAAGAGCTGCGCTGAGACTCTCTCTCACACACACACACACACACACACGCACGCGCACGCACACACACACACACACACACACACACACACACACACACACACACACACACACACACACACACACACACACACACACACACACACACACACACACACACACCTACACACACACACACACACACACACACACACACACATTAAAAAAAGTGAGGCAAAGTCCTTTCTAAAGGTGGTTAGATCCAAACTTTCATAGAGAAATCAAGAATATTTACCGTATATTTGCGATGCAGCGGTCAACAGCACACGTATTAACATTGACGGCATAATTCCTCAGAAATTGGACTTTTAAATCAACAAATTTCAATAAAGAAGTGTTTTTGAAAAGTGCAGAAACGCTCATTGAAAAAGTTATGATTATTGCAGACTCAACCAAAAACTCAGTGATTACCACTTTATGGGCTAATATTCAAGGCTCAATTAATTTCACTGGCCGGAAAGCGATAGCGATGGAAAATGCCTTGCAAAAGAGAACTGGACCAATAGACCCAAACAGACAAATAGTTAGATCACGGGAGATCAAATACATCCATTTCGGCGCTTGGAGATTTGAACGATTTCTTTTTTTTGGGTCTTAACCATGTAGTTTTATTTTGCTGAAAAAGCCGTGCAATCCGTACGTGAATCTGACTCAGAATGTACAACATTATTCATCTTTCTGCAGGTTTTCACCTTCAAGCAAAGACGTATAATATTAATTGAGTACTACTGAGTTTAAGAAAGGTCTTTCTGTCATGAAATCAACTTTATTTCATGAATATAAGAATGTGGCCTCTGAAGTAAACGACTCATTTGTAAAGTGAGGTCAAAACGTACATTTTAAATAGTTTAACATACTGACTCTGGGGATAAAGGATCCAGTGAGTTTGTTGTTACGATTTAAATATACAAGTGCAAACCTGCTTTTAGAATATCAGGGGCCCTCTGTGATCTCTTGAGGGGGCCCGAACCTCAGGTTGGGAACCACTGGCCAAGAGCGTAATTCCCCAATGTTCCAAGAAACCTCAAGCGTCTCAAACCAGGATACAAAAAGAATCCACTTTGTACCAGAAGAACACAATATGATGTTCTTCTATACTGATGACAATTCTACATCAGACAACAGCTCTCTCTTACTTCTTTTAAACCAAAAGCTTCTACTTTATATCACTACCACTGCTTCACATGCAAATCCACCACTGACATATGAAACGTCCATATGAGAATTCAACATGCAAACTGGAAAAAGAGAAACGAGTCTTACCTGTTGATCAAGGCCGCGTGATTGGTGCCATTATGAAATATAAATGAAGGGGGGGGGGGGGGGGAGAAAAAGACAAAGGTCAGCCGGTTCAGAAACAGCTTCAATGGAATAAAAGACACTATAACATCCATCATCAACGCAAACAAAGACGAAGAACGTCTCACGGAAAATGTAAATCGTTATTGTGCTTCAAAACTCCAGTTAGAATATCAGAAAGTTACAGGATGGTTCAGAGGATATGATATGATATATGATATGATATATGATATGATATATGATATGATATACCTTTATTCGTCCCACAGTGGGAAAATTTCAAAAATCACAGCAGCATATATCATATGGGACGGTTGAGAGACTATTGGACGGTTCAGAGGCTATGAGGAGTTTCAGAGAGTATGGGATGTTTCAGAGGCTATGGGACGGTTCAGAGGCTATGGGACATTTCAGAGGCTATGGGACGGTGCAGAGGCTATGGGACATTTCAGAGGTTATGGGACGGTGCAGAGGCTATGGGACGGTTCAGAGGACATTTCAGAGGCTGTGGGACGTTTCAGAGGTTATGGGACGGTTCAGAGGCTATGGGACATTTCAGAGGCTATGGGACGGTTCAGAGGCTATGGGACATTTCAGAGGATATGGGACATTTCAGAGGACATTTCAGAGGCTATGGGAAGGTTCAGAGGACCTTTCAGAGGCTATTGGACGTTTCAGAGGCTATGGGACGGTTCAGAGGACCTTTCAGAGGCTATGGGACGTTTCAGAGGCTATGGGACGGTTCAGAGGACCTTTCAGAGGCTATGGGACGTTTCAGAGGACATTTCAGAGGCTATGGGACGTTTCAGAGGCTATGGGACATTTCAGAGGACATTTCAGAGGCTATGGGACGTTTCAGAGGACATTTCAGAGGCTATGGGACGTTTCAGAGGACCTTTCAGAGGCTATGGGATGTTTCAGAGGACATTTCAGAGGCTATGGGACGTTTCAGAGGACATTTCAGAGGCTATGGGACGTTTCAGAGGACATTTCAGAGGCTATGGGACGTTTCAGAGGACATATCAGAGACTATGGGACGTTTCAGAGGCTATGGGACATTTCAGAGGCAATGGGACGTTTCAGAGGCTATGGGACATTTCAGAGGCTATGGGACGGTTCAGAGGCTATGGGACGGTTCAGAGGACATTTCAGAGGCTATGGGACGGTTCAGAGGACATTTCAGAGGCTATGGGACGTTTCAGAGGACATTTCAGAGGCTATGGGACGTTTCAGAGGCTATGGGACATTTCAGAGGCAATGGGACGTTTCAGAGGCTATGGGACATTTCAGAGGCTATGGGACGGTTCAGAGGACATTTCAGAGGCTATGGGACGGTTCAGAGGACATTTCAGAGGCTGTGGGACGTTTCAGAGGCTATGGGACATTTCAGAGGCTATGGGACGGTTCAGAGGCTATGGGACATTTCAGAGGCTATGGGACGTTTCAGAGGACATTTCAGAGGCTGTGGGACATTTCAGAGGCTATGGGAAGGTTCAGAGGACCTTTCAGAGGCTATGGGACGTTTCAGAGGACATTTCAGAGGCTGTGGGACGTTTCAGAGGCTATGGGAAGGTTCAGAGGACCTTTCAGAGGCTATTGGACGTTTCAGATGCTATGGGACGGTTCAGAGGACCTTTCAGAGGCTATGGGACGTTTCAGAGGACATTTCAGAGGCTATGGGACATTTCAGAGGCTATGGGACGGTTCAGAGGCTATGGGACATTTCAGAGGCTATGGGACATTTCAGAGGCTATGGGACGGTTCAGAGGACATTTCAGAGGACATTTCAGAGGCTATGGGACGTTTCAGAGGACATTTCAGAGGCTATGGGACGTTTCAGAGGCTATGGGACATTTCAGAGGCAATGGGACGTTTCAGAGGCTATGGGATATTTCAGAGGCTATGGGATGGTTCAGAGGCTATGGGACGGTTCAGAGGACATTTCAGAGGCTATGGGACGGTTCAGAGGACATTTCAGAGGCTATGGGACATTTCAGAGGACATTTCAGAGGCTATGGGATGGTTCAGAGGCTATGGGACGGTTCAGAGGACATTTCAGAGGCTATGGGACGGTTCAGAGGACATTTCAGAGGCTATGGGACGTTTCAGAGGACATTTCAGAGGCTATGGGACGTTTCAGAGGCTATGGGACATTTCAGAGGCTATGGGACGGTTCAGAGGCTATGGGACATTTCAGAGGCTATGGGACGGTTCAGAGGACATTTCAGAGGCTATGGGATGGTTCAGAGGACATTTCAGAGGCTATGGGACGTTTCAGAGGCTATGGGACGGTTCAGAGGCTATGGGACGTTTCAGAGGCTATGGGACGGTTCAGAGGACATTTCAGAGGCTATGGGACGGTTCAGAGGACATTTCAGAGGCTATGGGACATTTCAGAGGCTATGGGACGGTTCAGAGGACATTTCAGAGGCTATGGGACGGTTCAGAGGCTATGGGACATTTCAGAGGCTATGGGACGGTTCAGAGGACATTTCAGAGGCTATGGGACGTTTCAGAGGCTATGGGACGGTTCAGAGGACATTTCAGAGGCTATGGGACATTTCAGAGGCTATGGGACGGTTCAGAGGACATTTCAGAGGCTATGGGACGGTTCAGAGGCTATGGGACATTTCAGAGGCTATGGGACGGTTCAGAGGACATTTCAGAGGCTATGGGACGGTTCAGAGGACATTTCAGAGGCTACGGGACGTTTCAGAGGCTATGGGACGGTTCAGAGGACATTTCAGAGGCTATGGGACGTTTCAGAGGCTATGGGACATTTCAGAGGCTATGGGACGGTTCAGAGGACATTTCAGAGGCTATGGACGGTTCAGAGGCTATGGGACATTTCAGAGGCTATGGGATGGTTCAGAGGACATTTCAGAGGCTATGGGACGGTTCAGAGGACATTTCAGTGGCTATGGGACGTTTCAGAGGCTATGGGACGTTTCAGAGGCTATGGGACATTTCAGAGGCTATGGGACGGTTCAGAGGACATTTCAGAGGCTATGGGACGGTTCAGAGGACATTTCAGAGGCTATGAGACGGTTCAGAGGACATTTCAGAGTCTATGGAACATTTCAGAGGCTAGGGGACGGTTCAGAGGCTATGGGACGGTTCAGAGGCTATGGGACATTTCAGAGGCTATGGGACGGTTCAGAGGACATTTCAGAGTCTATGGAACATTTCAGAGGCTATGGGACGGTTCAGAGGCTATGGGACGGTTCAGAGGCTATGGGACATTTTAGAGACTATGGGATGCATTAGAGTCATATTAGATTAATTGACAGAGTTAACACACATTTCACACACAGCGTTTGGTGTTGAGTCAGGTTGTAGTAGTTAGAAAAGTCTGAGGAACACAGGTCTAATCGTCCTTTTAAATAAAGCTTTGTTTAGCAGACTTGGGGTTCGTCGCCAGAGAACGATAGAAACCCAGCATCTTCAGTAAGAACAAGCATCCAACTAAGGTCATCTCAGGGTTTAACAAAGTCTAACAAACATAACTTCTTCGACTTGTTAAGAGTTAGTAGAGTGATTATATTTTTCCTTTTCGGAAAACAGATTCTAACCAGGACTATCGTTTTGAAAAGGATCAAGCGCATAAACCTAGAAACTGCTCTAGAATTTTCCAAAGCAGGCTCAAGATAACAAGGGGTTGAATTGAAATACTTCAACCGTGAGCTTGAGGTTTTATTATTAACCTGGACTATATAGTAACAGTCTGTCTTCCATAGCTTTGAGCAACATCTTGTGACCTCCATTGTGTAGTTTTTATTATTTCTATGGAGGTGGTTTAGTTGTCATCATCGTACTAAAGCATGAAAACCATGGTCTCTAACAGGTGGTTGTATATTGGAAGATATCTGGCAAGGGGACAGATATTTTTGTCAAACTTTGACTCTTGTCTCAAGGGGTTGAAATAATGTATCGGGTCAAACAGCGACCGGACTTTCACCTGGGAGACCCTGTTCTTGCCCCGTATGGAACCGAAAGACTTCATTAAACATACTTGTCTACTTCGCTGAAGCCAAGTTACGCAAGTTACAAGCGTACTTATTTAAACACAAATCACACTTTTTCTCAATCTAACCAAGTAGTTGTGTTTCCTAAAGTTGTTTGGTCTTGATACAAGAAGTTCACTTTTACTTAAGGTGCAGTTTGGCCAAAGTGAAGTGTTAGAAGGTTAGGTCGAGATAACCACTGATGACTCCTGTTCTATTGGCTGATGCAAATTCACATGACAGCTGACTGGAGAGTAAAACATATTAGCTTATTCTGATCAGGTTTTAAGTGGGTAGCATGAGTCAGATGTTCTGCTTATTGTGGATGTCCTAAAATCTCTTACAAATAGCAATAACAGAAAGTCTCTAAATGTCGTCACATACATTAGAAACGGTTGCAATAGAAACACAACATTTAGACACAATAAACCCAGGAGGTATCAAGAAAATTGGACAACTGCAGGTTGTCTCTCACCAACCTAAACCAAATGGTTGGTAAACCAATTCACTCGTCTCGGTCACTACTTTTAACTTCTCTACTGCCGCCCTACCTTTAACCACTACATTAGTTACAACTTTAGGAAGCTAAAAAGCGTTAGCAAACTAGCTTTGCCAAGCAAGGACCCAGGTCATGTGTGTGGTTCTAGAGACAGAGAGGAGATAGTGGGAGGTCACATGGGCAGCTGACATTCATATGAAACAGTAGACAGTGGAACAAGCAAAGATAGCAGAGCTATCAGAAGCAGAAGGTCAAGTAATAACACTGTTAGGAACATGGTAACAGAAACACAGAGGCAGGCAGAGGGAAGTCAAATCAGACAACTTTCATTTACAGTACATTTGTGTCATACCCTTGCCAACAGCTGTGAAGAGTGATGTATCTGGACACAAATGTTTCTTGTAAAAAATATTTTTGATTTGTTTAATGGTTTGTGTTTGGATCAGATTATTATATACAATTGAGCTGCTCTGCATTTATGTCTCTGGTTTCTGCCCTGGTTATTACAAATATGTAAATAAAAAGATAAAGCACCAAGCAGGCCTGGTGCTCAATCCACAGACAAAGAGCCATGCACAGAGGAAGACACACAGTAGCTACTTCCTGCTAGCTTAGCCTAAAAATATTTTATTCAAATTTCCCCCATGTTATTCAGAATCTTCCCTGTAGTTCACCAACCTTCCAGTGGTGAGAGCTGTGGCGGCGAGGACTCCTGGTGCTCTGAGTGTGCAGGGAGAGAAGGAGGGGCTGCGGGGGTGATGTGGGGTGGGGAAGTGGCTTTCGCTGAGCTTAAGGGCGTGGCTACACTTTTGGGGGGAGTGTCTGGAGATAATGTGGGAGTGGCTTCATTCTTACAGTGAGAAGCTGAGGGTATAAGGGGCGTGGCTGAAGTGGTAGCGGCCATAGCTGCAGTCAAACTGGGTGTGGCTGTGTCGGACAAGAGTGTCGCCGAGGGGACAAACGGCTTGGCATCAACGTTGAGGGCTGACCCCACCGCGGTGGCTGGGGGGCGTGGCCCTACTAACAGAAGGGCGTCGGTGGAGAAAACGGCAGCAGGAAGGAGGTCTGGAGTGATCTTGAAGGGGTTCAAACCATTAGTGGCTTGTGAAGCGGGGATGCCTATTTCTGTTGGGGTGGACTTAGTCAGGGGAGCTGTAGCAAGGGAAGGGGTGTAAGTGATAGGTGTGGTGGTCTGCGAGTCAGGAGTGGAGCCTGGAGGGGTCTGGAGGACTGAATCCAGGAAGGAGAAGGTCTGGGAGACAGGGCTTAGATTGTCCCCGGTCATCAACGCTAGACTACCACGAAGATCCCCAGCTGGACTCCCCTTGATGGCAACACTAGCTGTTGTGCTGGTGTGGTCAGGTTTGCTCCCCAAAACCTTCTCTTGATTTGCTCTTGGACCATCTTTCTCAGACAAGGGGAATTCGTCGACACACATCGGCTCGTAAGAGCGTGGAGATGCATCTGTTACGAGGCTAGCATGGGAGCAGTTGGTGAAACTGGTGGGTATTTGCGCAGGGGTAGAGGGCAAAACAGGGCCGGGGTTGACATCTGGAGGTTTGGAGTCAAAAGGACTGGAGTTGCCCGTTGTGGCCCAATTGGGAGCGACAGTAGCCGGCCCATGGGAGCTGGGCTTCTGGGGTATACCCCACTCCTCTGGGAGTCTTGCCCTAGTCTTAGTCTTCCTGCCTTTCACTCTACCCCCTCCTCCACTTTCTCTGATATCCCACTCCCAGTTCTCCTCCTCGTCTTCCTCCGCCTCCGGTCCGCCCTTATCCTGCATCCCGTGCGTGTCCGGTTGGCCGATGTTGTTCTTCTCCTGGCTGGCCAAGAAGTCGTAGATGTGGCCGTGGCCCTTCCTCTTCTTCTTCCGCCGCCTCTGTTGTTCCTTGCCACTCTCGCCCCCCGGCCCCGCCCTCTCCGGGCTGAGGGGTTCGGAGGCGGAGGAGGTGGGACTGCTGTCGTCCATTGAGCCGCTGGGAGAGAGGACGGGAGCTGCCGAGGGGTGGGGAGGTTTTATAAGAGGAGGAACCAATCACATACTGTGTCAGAGAATCAGCTGCCGGATCAGATTGTGGTCATCGAAGGTGGCCGTCACTACTCCATGTTTACATTGTTTACTGTTTCATGGCAGTGTGGGAGTGTTTAAAGACTGGTCTCATCCAAAGTTAAGCTCTACACCAGATGAGGTGATATTGCGTGTCGTTCGAAGGTATGCCGAAGAGATTAGAGTTAAAACACCGGCAAGAGGACTTGGGACTCGGCCTCTCCTAGAGCGCTTACTTCGAGGCTCAATGCAGTCCCTTAGGTTGTTTGCACATATTATTGGCATTAAACATGTTTCCTCAAGGGGGACTCCATCAAAGTTGACGTTGGGGAGCACAATGTGACGAACATTGTATCATGTCCTTTAGGTCCTTTAACGATATCTCTGAATACTGAACGGGATTTCAAGTTTTAAAATGTTTTACTTCACTTCTAGTTTATTATTTACGAAAGCGGGTTGGGTCATAATAACATTCAGATTAAGAGCGTAAAGGTTTGAGGGTGGGTGAAATGATAATTCATCGAAGGGGATATTTATTACATTCTCTAACATGGGAACATACCACACAGCTTCATTTTTCATCAGGCGAGTGCTTCCTCATAAGGAGAGACGGGTTAAGCAGCTTAATTTCATCGATTATTTCAGAAACTTAACAACGAGTCCTGTTTTTTCTTATAGATTATAACTACAGTTTTTAATTTAGCTGCTTATATGTCCAAAAGTGTTAAAGAAAACACTCGTGTATCCATAAAATACAGAATTTTAAAAAGCGACATAGTCGACAGGAATTGTTGGAGGTGTGGGTCTCTAAATTTAAGAAAATAAAATATTTGAGTGGGTGGTATTTATGACTATAAGTGTCGTCCCAGTCAAATTACATTTTACATCAATAAACAAATGTCCATCAAATGTTGATAAATCAGTGGAATAATTTTCTAAAGTATTCCCATCTCATCTGAGTATCTCCACCCACGGCTTGAAAACTACCTCTGCAAAAGTGCGCTATTTATTTAATTTTAAGCCAATCAGAGCAGAGCGTGCTTTTCTTAAAGAGACAGGCGCTGAAACAGAGTGTTTCAGACAGAAGGTGAATACAGGTATATTCAGATAGACAGAATAAGAAAAAGGTATGTGTTTTTTGAATATTAAAGAATGTAAACATGTTCTAGTAGAAACCTAAAATACTAGTCTGTACCTAAAAACAGGCATGTCCCCTTTAAGGGAGCTACTTCGATGCCATAGACGACCATTAATTGAGCAAAACTAGGATTATGTCCCGATCAAGATTAAAAGCTTCTACAGGTCTGAATGTGGATATCTGGAAAGATTTAGATTTGAGCGTGAGTCGTAAGTAAAACAACGCATTTCATTAGCATATTGCTCACCTCTACTGGTCTGAGGTCTGCTAGTGTTTCCACCATCGGATCGCTTTCAGGCTCCGTTTGGCTCAGACTTTGGGATGCTTCATAAAATACGACGTACGTGACGGTGCCTGCTTTCATCAATACATTCAACGTGTCATTTACTAACCCGTTACAGACTTTCTATTTTTCAGTAAAGGCACGGAATTGGAAAATGCATAATCGAGACAGAGATGTTCGGGTGCTGTTTTAACACAATAGGATCATTCCACTGTATATTAATACATCAATCAATACGGTGAAATGAGAGGAAATCAAAGTTGAAGGATCCGTTGGCTGGCCGTATCATGGTGTGCACATTTCCAATGATGAACATTCTGAATGGAGTCTGGGATGGACTGTATAAAACTATATAATGTGTGATTCTCTCAATGTGGAAAACATGTTGGATTCACCTCTTTTTAAGCATCATCATCATCATCACCATGACCTCACGTCTTGTGTAGAGAGCAGGCACACACCAACACACACAGCAGAGCAAAAATAAGCCAATAAACAAAGCGAGCACCTTCGGCATGCGGGATTAGAAATAAAAGGTATGGCGCGCTTGAAGAATCCCACATGCAGCATGACGTATGGACCGTGGAGCAACTGAATCACAACGGCATGACCAACTGTGCACATGCGAGCTTTGACAAGCAAGGAGGAGGAGGAGGAGGAGGAGAAGGAGAAGGAGGAGAAGAAGAAGAAGAAGAAGAAGAAGAAGAATCCCTTTCGTTTGTCCACTCCCACTATCTCTCCTCTTATTTTGGGGAATGAAGTCGTCACGGTGGGGGCGGCGGTGGCTTTCCCCTCTGAGGAGCTGTTACTCAACTATTTCTGACAGTAGACTCAGAGAGAATGAAAAAGAGAGCGAGAGAGAGAGAGGTGAACCGACGGCCAGACAGACGGATCGGCAGCATCGATCTACACGACTCCTCTCACTCTGCACGTCATGTCCCCTTTAAATTATAAATGTCCTATTCCCCCCCCCCCCCCCAGTGTGAATCCAGATAAAGCTGCACCCTTCCCTCTAAATCGGCCACTTCTCCCCTTGTTTTTCTAAACTGATTGAATTGCAGGAGCCGTGTCCCTCGCTTTCGGCCTGCAAAGCCATTTGCCCGGCTATAAACAGCTGGAAGGAGGAGGCATCATCGTCTATATTTAATGCGATAAGGTACTTAATGGAGAGTTCATCTTAATCTGGGCTCTGGCTAACTGCCACGCGGACACATCGATGCCCTCAAACACGTTGCGGGTGGAAAAGAGAGCTTCGAGTGAGAGACCGGACTGAAAAGTTGCTGCTAGAGGAGCCGGTGTGACCCCGACTCTTCCTATCATCTGGATCACGACTTGTTCTGGACTCAATCCCATCGGGCAGCGTGAGCTCTGCTACGAGACGTTCAAGGACTCTTTTTTTGCCTCATTGGATACTCGTTGATGAGAGCTATATGATCTGCCGTGACTCTTTCTGCCTAGCAACAGGACCGGCCTCCTCGTACTCAGCCACTCTCGCTGAAGCTTGTAGAAAATATGTAGAGAAAAGATAAATGTATTGACGTTAACGTCCTTGTTAAATGTGGGAGGACTTCACATGATGTTCAGAAGCAATAACAAAGTACTTCAGAATCAGTGGACTTACATGAGTCGGGGGTGTAATGGCCTTCCTCCATGGAACAGAGCTATTGTTATTAATATGAGTAACATCTGTACTCTCTCATTCTGCATGGTATATTCATTGTTACCTCCTCCATCCACCACCTCCCAGTACTTTGGGCGTAATGGCTAATTCTGAGCTCAGGGGGCGGAGTCAGCATTTCTACCTCATTACTTTGGCAAGAAGTACTCAGATGTTTTACTTAACCCTTGTGTTGCCTTCGGGTCAATTTGACCCGATTCAATGTTTCACCCTCCTGTCGCCTTCGGGTCAATATGACCCGATTCAATGTTTAACCCTCCGGTTACCTTTATATTTTCTAACATATTTTACCCATGAGGTCAATATGACCCCAGCTATTAAAATCTCCAGAAAATTATTAGAATTAATATTGTTTTCCAAGTTTAAGTGTGAGGTACTTTATGTTTGTTTGTTGACTCCCGAAAGAACACCGACATTAAACATTGAATCGGATCAAATTGACCCGAAGGCGACAGGAGGGTTAAATATTGAATCGGGTCAAAATGACCCGAAGGCAACACAAGGGTTAAAGGGGACATAACATTCATGTTTTAGGTTCCTACTATCGTTACCACCAGCAACACCGTCAAATATTTGCCTCAAAATGTCGTGGAGTAGAAGTACAATGTAGCATAACATGGACGCACTTGGAAGTTAATCTAACTGGTGCTTCACATGTTGTTGTTGGGTAAAACCACAGCTGATGCCACAGGATTGGCACATTTATTTTGTGTGATGGAGCGGTTGAGCTGAGTGTGGTTACATCACTGCCTCCTCTTTTCAAAAGGTAGCACTTCCTATGACACCCATGTCCATAATGCCTTATGCACATACTCTTAACGCCGTATGATCTGCTGTATAGTTATAGTTACAGGCGCTCATCAACATTATTAATAACGCGATAAAGCATTTAGGTCAAGTATCATAATACTGCATCACAATCACCGTTATTATCATGCGTTCATGGATCATGTATTACATTTAAAGTTACTGTCATCCTGACATTTGACTAGACAATTCTCTGGAGGAATTAAAAAATAAAATGTATAAATAAAATGTAAAAATAAAATGTACAAATACTTTTTTTAAATTACATTTTTAAATATATTTTTTAAATGAAATGTAAAAATACAATTAAAAAAATACAATTAAAAATACAATTAAAAAATAAAATGTAAAAATACAATTTCAAAATTAAATTCTAAAATAAAATTCCAAAATAAAATTGCTGAAAACAATTTCAAAATATGATTTCAAAATAAAAAATGCTGTTGTGTATTCGGTGACATTGAATTATTGATCATTGAGTCTACATATCAATCCAGATCGCTGTGCAGTTGCATTATAATGTGATTATAAGGAACTAAATTATTGTTGGCTTCAAGTAAAGCAAAATTAATCTGACAACATTTTGTGTTGTTCGTGCATAGATATCATAGAAGGACATCTACATTTATTTTCACTTATAATCACATTATAATGCATATTAACAATGATGTTGTTATGATGTATAATGTATGATGTATGTTAGAAATAAAACAATGTATTACAACTATGATGATGATATTCAGAGCAGATTATAACAACTTCTCAGTATGTTTATGATGCATCATAAGAATATCTCTATGCTCAAATCAATAGGATTGTAAATCTAAAGACCACAATTACCGAGGAACAATCCCTCCGAGGATAGTAAGTGTTACGTAACAACTAGGGAGAAGAAATCCAAAATGAAAAACCCTCGCTTAATGTTTAATAAGTTCTGCACTATCAGATCCTCAGTCATTAAAAAAGTTCAGTTGAGGGCCGTGCGGAAACAAAATTATCAAAATGTCTCACTGATTAACAACTCCAGTCAGCAACAGGATTAAGTGTCTTGCTCAAGGACACATCGACTAGTGTAGCAGAGGCGGGGATCGAACCTCCGATCTTCACTCAGGCTGCTTATGAGGATTACCAACACTCAATTCAGCGAGACATGAACCTATGGGCTGTCACGCTTGATAAATGCAATGCTGGTGGCCAGTAAAAAGTCTATTACCAGAAAATGGTTATTACCAGAGTGTCCTACAATCACATCATGGAGAGACATTGTAACAGAGATCTACAGAATGGAGCAGATCACAGCCCATGTTAACCAAAGAACGGAAACATTTCTTAAGCACTGGCAAAAGTGGTGCAACTATGTCACAGATAAATGGCCTGACTGTATTTCTTTACTCTATAGAAAATGATTTCTCCCCGTTTTATTTATTTATCGTTTTGTTACTATGGTATTGTTTTTGTTTCTTTATTTGCATATGTGTTTATTTTTTTGTTTTTTTACTTCTCTTTATACAAAGAATCTGAAAAATTTAAATATGTGTATGTGAGATTCTGAACACTAATAAAAATATAAGCTGTCTATGATGGTCCAGAGGAGCAACAGAGTGCTCCTGCGATGGGGAAGGCTGCCCCCTGCTGCCGGGAGCAGGGCCTGCGTGACGAGCTGCTGCAGAAACCCCACGGCGACGTCCCGGGATTCACACGCCAACAATTAAGGACATTTAATGAATCTAACTGGAGGACATGACGAGGGTTTAGGTGGTTTTCCCCCCCAATCTGGGCCGAGCTGTCGCCTAGACCGCAGGTTCCTCCTCGCTCTCTCCTCATTCTCCTGACTCCGCCCCCCTGCCCTCTGCTGCCACTGGCACGCAGTAACAGCATGAACCCCCCCCCTGATACCTGTAGAGTGATCCATGGAGGGGAATCCCGGGCCGCCAGACGAGAACAGATCGCCGGTCTTAAACGGACTGCTGCTTCCACCGGTGGTTTTGTTGTCGACGCCGAATAGGCCCCCCGAGCTCTTCTGGGCGTCCATGGTGGAGCCCGTCCCGGTCTGGCCCAGAGTGGCGGTCTGGAACGGCGGGTGGCCGGACCCCGTGGTCCCCCCCATCCCGGACTGGGAGAAGCCTGATAGGGGGGGGGGTGGCGGGACACAGAGTTCACCAACAGACCAACAACCGCTTTAAAGGGACAGTGTGTAGGTTGTAGTGCCATCTGGTGGTGAGGTCATAGATTGGGACCGAGTGAATACCCCCCCCCCCCCTCCCCTGTTGGTGAGCCTCAGGTCATGGAAAAACAGAAAAAAAGTGATAATATTATTTTCCATTTCTGCTATTATAACACCTGAAATCCTACACACTGTTCCCGCATTATGTACATCACGTGTCATACGCTACGCTTCAAACAATACTCATAATTCATTGTTCGTGATTTAGGCGTGGCAACATCCAACTTGACGGATACCTTCAGAATCATTTTAAACATTCTGTCGTCACGTTCTACACGTAGAGCGACAACTGTTTGCTGGTTTACACATTTACTTTAGTTACAAGCGATCCAGGATGCACGGTTTCCTGCTAGCTTAGTTAAGCCCTGCTCCTTGACTGCAGGCTGGCCCTGGCGTAGCTGATGCTGTTCTTCATCTTCTATGTTGAGCGTTGTGTGACCGTGATGCTTGTTACCCAGAGAGGTCGGAAGGAGATATATATACGTTTCTAAAACATGACGTTTCTACATTAAAACCTGTGTAGCTAACGTTAGCAGGGTACGTTAGCTTATCATTAACTAGCGTTATTATGTTTATGCTACGCTAGCTAGTGAATGTAAACGGCTGCTTTAGCTCTTTAATACTTGTCACAGTGAATGAAGACCTCCTTCTCGGGAACAGAGTTGTTCCTTAACTTCCTCGTCTTCAGTCTCCACCAGCAGGTGATGAGTTCACCTTCACTCTGAGATCTGTAGCTTCAGCTTCCATCTTTATCTTGCTAACCTGTCAACACTGAAGCATCCCGGACATGTCCCTCAAACAGGGTTCACACACATGTTGACCAATAGATGTCCAGGACTTTAAACCAAATGTCCACGACCAAACGTGTTGTGAACTCTCGGTGTAAACGTGATGGTGGATTACCCCTGAGCTACTGTTGCTACGGCCACCGAACCTTTCAGTTCAGGTGCGTTCACTCGCAGCACGGGAAAAAAGAAATTGCGCCACGAGATAAGCAGAAGCAGTACGCCGGCTAATATTTTGAGCGTCTTTCTTTAAAAACTATTTATATATTTAAAACTCAGCTTGAATGAACATGTGAATATAACACATTTTCATGACTTTTTCAAAAAATGTGGGATTAAATTTTTTTACGGATTTTTCCAGGGCTAAAAAATTAACCATTTTAAAATTCCATTACTTTTCCAGGTTTTCCATGACCGTAGGAACCCTGTTCAAAACACACACTGTACACCCATCTTCATGCTTCTCTCTCAAATTACTTTTGTTCCCCATAAACTGCATCATATTTATTTATGTATTTAGTATTTATCTATTATGGACATTTCCAGTTATTTTAAATAAAATAACTTCATCCCCTGAGTGGTGACCGTGGTCGCAGCAGGCGTGTCGTCAGCCAGCCAGAGCAGCAGCTTGTGTCAGGGCTTTTGTTTTGATGGATTAGCCTCCAGGAGGATTATCCGCACAACATATTGTTTATGTTCATGGAAAATATGACGTTTTAATTTAGAGCCAGAGGTCAAAAGTCAAAAGTGGACCTAGAAATGAGTCGGGCACGCTGATGTCCTTCGTCTTGTTCAGGCTCCATTGATCGGTCCTCCCACCCATCACGGGACCTGAGAGAGAGAGACAGAGAGAGAGAGAGATGGGAGAGAGAGAGACAGAACGGCAGATAGACAGATGGAGAGAGAGAAAGAGATGGGAGAGAGAGACAGAGAAAGAGAGAGATGGGAGAGAGAGAGACAGAACGTCAGACAGACAGATGGAGGGGGAGATAGAGAGAGAGAGAGAGAGAGAGAGAGAGATGGGAGAGAGAGAGACAGAACGTCAGACAGACAGATGGAGGGGGAGATAGAGAGAGATGCGAGAGAGAGAGAGATGGGAGAGAGAGAGACAGAATGTCAGACAGACAGATGGGGGGAGAGAGAGAGAGAGAGAGATGAGAGAGAGAGACAGAATGTCAGACAGACAGATGGGGGGAGAGAGAGAGAGATGAGAGAGAGAGATGGGAGAGAGAGAGACAGAACATCAGACACAGATGGTTGGGAGAGAGAGAGAGAATGTCAGACAGACAGATGGAGGGGAGAGAGAGAGAGAGAGAGAGAGAGATGGGAGAGAGAGAGACAGAACGTCAGACAGACAGATGGGGGGAGAGAGAGAGAGATGAGAGAGAGAGAGATGGGAGAGAGAGAGAGAATGTCAGACAGACAGATGGAGGGAGAGAGAGAGAGATGGGAGAGAGAGAGAATGTCAGACAGACAGATGGAGGGGGAGATAGAGAGAGATGAGAGAGAGAGAGAGATGGGAGAGAGAGAGAGAGATGGGAGCGATGGGAGAGAGAGACAGAACGGCAGACAGACAGATGGAGAGAGAGAGGGGAGAGAGAGAGAGAGAGAGGAATGGGAGAGTGACGAGCGGAAGTGAAATTGGAGAATCAGAGACGACCAGAGAGAGAAAGGGAAAATGAGGGAGGAGTGACGTAAAAGAGAAGATGAGGAGAAGAGGGGGAGAAAAGGAGAAGAAGTGGGGGAGAAAAGGAGAAGAGGGGGAGAAAAGGAGAAGAAGAGGGGGAGAAGAGTGAGTGGGCGTAGACGTGCTGCTGTTCAGCGTATTCCAACGGGATCAGTCTGGAGGTTCAATGCAATCAATAAAACATGTGAACATAAACAATGCTACTGGACAACAACAAACAAACACGGCGTAAATAAAGACATGAAAGACGAGGTCGTTTTTAGTTTAGTTCATTGTTGTTGTGGTTGAGATATATTTAGTCTTTTGATTGTTCATGTGTTCACTAATTAACACTGTGGGTACCTGTGGTTATATTACCGGACCAGCATGCACCTGGGGACGCCATGTTTGTTTACCAGGAGACGCAGCGAGGAGTTCCTCTGATCGGTGTTTGTTGTGTTTAGTAAATAAACAAACTGACATTTATGTTTCTTATTGGACGAATGAGTCCCATCAGAGTCCTGCTCCACTGGCTACTGGGACACCGGAGCGGAGCCACACATACTGGTACTGGTGGTACTGGTGGTATTGGGTGTTCTCCCAGTTAAGTCTCAAATCCCCCCCCTCACCAGACAGGTAGTCGGAGCTGAAGGCGGACTGTCCTGCCGGGTCTTGGCGTCCACCCGACGACATCATTGGCGACATCATCCCCGGACCTGAAGGAGAGGAGAGAGGTGCGTCATCGACAATCAGCAGACATCACCGATTGGCTCGTTGTGTTGTGAGCTCGTCATTGGCCGATGACTCATAAACACATTTACAGGTGTGTGTGTCTGAAAGATGTCTGTGTGTCAGTGTGTGTGTGTATGTGTGTGTGTTGTGTCTGAAAGATGACTGAACCCTGACGGAACCAACAACGTACACAAGATGCTCCACCTGAGTCGGTCCCTCCGTCAGCTGCTCCTCCAGCTCCAGCCTGTGTGTGCTTCTGTGTGTGAGTGGGTTTGTGTGTCTATGTATGTGTGTGTGTGAATGTGTGTGTGTGTGTGTGTGTTTGTGTGTGTTTGTATGTGTGTGTGGGTTTATGTATGTGTGTGTGTATGTGTGTGTGTGTGGGGGGGGTTATTTGTGTGTATGTGTGTATGTATGTGTGTGTGTGTATATGTATGCGTGTGTGTGTATATGTGTGTATATGTTTGTGTATGTGCGTGTGAATGCGTATGTGTCTGTCCGTGTGACATCATGACATCGTGACATCGTGACATCATGACAACATGAAATCGTGACATCATGACATCGTGACATCATGACATTGTGACACCGTGACATCATGACACCGTGACACCGTGACATCGTGACACCGTGACATCGTGACATCGTGACATCGTGACACCGTGACATCGTGACATCGTGACACCGTGACATCGTGACATCGTGACATCTTGACATCATGACACCGTGTCATCATGACATCGTGACATCTTGACACTGTGTCATCATGACACCGTGACACTGTGATACCGTGACATCATGACATTGTGACATCGTGACACCGTGACATCTTGACATCGTGACATCATGACACCGTGACACTGTGATACCGTGACATCATGACATCGTGACATCATGACATCGTGACATCGTGACACCGTGACATCTTGACATCGTGACATCTTGACACCGTGTCATCATGACACCGTGACACTGTGATACCGTGACATCATGACATCGTGACATCGTGACATCGTGACATCGTGACATCTTGACACCGTGTCATCATGACACCGTGACACTGTGATACCGTGACATCATGACATTGTGACATCGTGACACCGTGACACTGTGATACCGTGACATCATGACATCGTGACATCGTGACACTGACACCGTGACATCGTGACATCATGACATCGTGACATCGTGACACCGTGACACCATGACATCGTGGTGACATCATGACATCGTGACACTGACACCGTGACATCGTGGTGACACCATGACATCGTGGTGACATCATGACACCATGACATCGTGGTGACATCATGACATCGTGGTGACATCATGACACCATGACATCGTGGTGACATCGTGAACAGGCGCTGTTCAGCGGTGAGTTTGTCAGCATTGGGGTCGAGTGAGTTTGAGAGAGCAAATTTTTCATTATGCCTCTCTTTTTTTTAATAAAGGTAACACGTACACACAGAGAGACACACAGCTGACAGAAACAAACAAATGCATTCTAGACACAATGCAACAAGATCGTTCCCTCTCTCAGACCTCCACACACACACACACACACACGTTCCTTGCCCTTGTACCTTGTGAGGACCACTTGAATTCAGTCAAAGGACACAATGTGTTTTGAAATGCAGCAACCTACATTGTAGAAATCGAGGTTGCAACTGCACTACACACACACACACACTCACACACTCGCACACTCACAGGATGTGCGTGCAGACAGTCAGGACCCAGACAGTCCTCTGAGCCGGCATCGAGCCTCAAGGTCAAATTTTACTGGAAAGCTCCTTTAAAACACACCGCGTGAGAAACAGGAAGTACAGCCCAAAAGAACTGCTTGTACCGCACGGTTTGGACAGCACCGCCGAGGGTTTTGGCGGAGATGCAAAGGTGACCTTCAGTTGGAGCTCACCGCGCTCAGCCATCTTCAGGTTGGTCCAGAAGGGGGCAATGGGTTCAAAAGAGAAGAGGTATGGGCCTTGACACGAGGTGTGTGTGTGTGTGTGTGTGTGTGTGTGTGTGGGGTGCCTCTGAAGGTAGTAGGTGGCTTTCACGGGTACGGGGCGTGTCGGTGACGAGGCGCTGCAGATGGTTTGTGACGCAGCGCCATCCTTAGGATGAAATGACCCATAAAATGACTCTGTGCTGACCTCTTCAGGAGCGCCCACAGTCGCCATCTCTAAGCCACGCCTCCATCGGCCCGAGCTGTGGTTCAAACGCATTACTTAACAATACAATAACTATTGATCTGGTCGGTTCAGAGCACTTTTCAGTTTGGATGCTATTTCATACTTTGCTCATAACAATAATACAAAGTGTCTTTCCTGACACCTGAAACTCAAAAAGTATTTTCTCCTCGGTTTAAAAGTGTCTCTCGGAGTCCGTACCCTCGAGTCTAACCACATGTTAGCTGCTCATTTGGGTTCCTTTCCTCCTCCAAACCCAGAACATTGTCCTGGTGCTCCTGATGCTGAGATTATTCCCCTAGTACTGTGACAGAGAAATAAATGAAGATACATATCTCTGGGCCACGCTGGTGCTCTGGCGGGGGGAGTCTCCCTTTAAATGGATGCTGACACGCAAACTTCCTCCAGAGGTCAGGGTGCTGTGCAGGAAGTGGTTCGGGGGCTGGCTGAAGGGCGGTGGTGGGCCGGTCAGCGTCCATAAGGAGAGAGGAGAGGAGAGAGGAGCTCAGTGTATCCTAAACGTCCATAAGGAGAGAGGAGAGGAGAGAGGAGCTCAGTGTATCCTAAAGGTCCATAAGGAGAGAGGAGAGGAGAGGAGAGAGGAGCTCAGTGTATCCTAAACATCCATAAGGAGAGAGGAGAGAGGAGCTCAGTGTATCCTAAACGTCCATAAGGAGAGAGGAGAGGAGAGAGGAGCTCAGTGTATAAGGAGAGAGGAGAGGAGAGAGGAGCTCAGTGTATCCTAAACGTCCATAAGGAGAGAGGAGAGGAGAGAGGAGATCAGTGTATCCTAAGCGTCCATAAGGAGAGAGGAGAGGAGAGAGGAGCTCAGTGTATCCTAGCGTCCATAAGGAGAGAGGAGAGGAGAGAGGTGCTCAGTGTATCCTAAACATCCATAAGGAGAGAGGAGAGAGGAGCTCAGTGTATCCTAAGCGTCCATAAGGAGAGAGGAGAGAGGTGCTCAGTGTATCCTAAGCGTCCATAAGGAGAGAGGAGAGGAGAGAGGAGCTCAGTGTATCCTAAGCGTCCATAAGGAGAGAGAGGAGAGGAGAGAGGAGCTCAGTGTATCCTAAGCGTCCATAAGGAGAGAGGAGAGGAGAGAGGAGCTCAGTGTATCCTAAGCGTCCATAAGCAGAGAGGAGAGAGGAGCTCAGTGTATCCTAAACGTCCATAAGGAGAGGAGAGGAGAGAGGAGCTCAGTGTATCCTAAACGTCCATAAGGAGAGAGGAGAGAGAGGAGCTCAGTGTATCCTAAGCGTCCATAAGGAGAGAGGAGAGGAGAGAGGAGCTCAGTGTATCCTAAGCGTCCATAAGGAGAGAGAGGAGAGGAGAGGAGCTCAGTGTATCCTAAACGTCCATAAGGAGAGAGGAGAGGAGAGAGGAGCTCAGTGTATCCTAAGCGTCCATAAGGAGAGAGGAGGAGAGGTGCTCAGTGTATCCTAAACGTCCATAAGGAGAGAGGAGAGGAGAGGAGCTCAGTGTATCCTAAACGTCCATAAGGAGAGAGGAGAGAGAGAGGAGCTCAGTGTATCCTAAGCGTCCATAAGGAGAGAGGAGGAGGAGGAGGAGGGCTCAGTGTATCCTAAGCGTCCATAAGGAGAGAGGAGAGGAGAGAGCTCAGTGTATCCTAAGCGTGCATAAGGAGAGAGGTGTTCTGAGAGGTGCTCAGTGTATCCTAAGCGTCCATAAGGAGAGAGGAGAGGAGAGAGGAGCTCAGTGTATCCTAAGCGTCCATAAGGAGAGAGGAGGAGAGAGGAGCTCAGTGTATCCTAAGCGTCCATAAGGAGAGAGGAGAGAGAGGAGGGCTCAGTGTATCCTAAGCGTCCATAAGGAGAGAGAGAGGAGAGGTGCTCAGTGTATCCTAAGCGTCCATAAGGAGAGAGGAGAGGAGAGGGGCTCAGTGTATCCTAAGCGTCCATAAGGAGAGAGGAGAGGAGAGGGCTCAGTGTATCCTAAGCGTCCATAAGGAGAGGAGAGAGGAGCTCAGTGTATCCTAGACGTCCATAAGGAGAGGAGAGGAGAGAGGAGCTCAGTGTATCCTAAACGTCCATAAGGAGAGAGGAGAGGAGAGCTCAGTGTATCCTAAACATCCATAAGGAGAGAGGAGAGGAGAGAGGAGCTCAGTGTATCCTAAACGTCCATAAGGAGAGAGGAGAGGAGAGAGGAGCTCAGTGTATCCTAAGCGTCCATAAGGAGAGAGGAGAGAGAGATGCTCAGTGTATCCTAAACGTCCATAAGGAGAGAGGAGAGGAGAGAGGTGCTCAGTGTATCCTAAGCGTCCATAAGGAGAGAGGAGAGGAGAGAGGAGCTCAGTGTATCCTAAGCGTCCATAAGGAGAGAGGAGAGAGGAGCTCAGTGTATCCTAAGCGTCCATAAGGAGAGAGGAGAGAGGTGCTCAGTGTATCCTAAGCGTCCATAAGGAGAGAGGAGAGAGAGAGGAGCTCAGTGTATCCTAAGCGTCCATAAGGAGAGAGGAGAGAGGACAGGAGCTCAGTGTATCCTAAGCGTCCATAAGGAGAGAGGAGACGAGAGAGGAGCTCAGTGTATCCTAAGCGTCCATAAGGAGAGAGAGGAGAGAGGTGCTCAGTGTATCCTAAACGTCCATAAGGAGAGAGGAGCTCAGTGTATCCTAAGCGTCCATAAGGAGAGAGGAGAGAGGAGGCGTCCATAGGAGGTCCAGGAGGAGGAGAGGAGAGAGGAGAGGAGAGAGGAGCTCAGTGTATCCTAAACGTCCATAAGGAGAGAGGCCACCTCCTCACAGTCCTGGTGGTCACCGGCAGCCTCTTCACCAGAGGAACATACCTGGGTGTCAGCCGGACCAGGTCATGATCAGACCTGCCGAGGGGGGGAAGGGCAGTGGCGCTGTATGCGTCCTTAGTATTAGCATACAGCAAGTCCAGAGTTTATTGTTCCTTGTTGGGCAGTCTATGTATTGATGGAAGGTTGGCAGAGCTTTTTCCAATGTGGTGTGGTTAAAGTCACCAGTGATAGCCATGAATGCTCCAGGCTGATGATTCAGCAGAGCAGACACAGTGGAGTGGATGGTGTCCACAGCTTCCTCAGCGTCAGCTGATGGCGGCTACGACAACCACAATGGCGGACGTGAACTCTCGGCAAATAGTACGGCGCATCCCGGCCAACAGTTCAATGTTCGGCTACAGAAGCGCTCCTTCACGCACACATGGTCGGATGGCACCACCGTTCATTCACATAAACAGCGATCCGCCCCCTCTTCTTACCGCTCTGTGTAGCGTCTCTGTCAGCCCGAACAGTCCTGAAGCCGGGCAAAGGCGCTGTGATCCGGATAGTCGCGTGCAGCCACGTCTCAGTGAAGCACAAGAGACTGCTCTCACGGAAGATCCTCTCGGTCATTACCAGCGCCGAGCTCATCCGTCTTATTCGCCAAAGACCTCACGTTCCCGTTATGATCGGGTACCGAGGGTTTGTATCTCCTCGTTTAGCCCTCCGCTTGACACCCGATCTGCAACATGAGCCCTCCTCCGTAGCTCCAGCGGGATCACAGGTCTGTCTCCAGGCAGAAGCCGGCCTGCACAGCGCGATCAACTGAGCACGCAGTAGGCGCGGTCCCGTCATTGTTTTGCTGTGGCTCACCGATACTCACGACAAAGTGAACAAAAGCCACAGTAGAAGTATCGAAAAAAGTAGTTATGGTCCAGTGTCCGACCGTAGCTAAGACAAACGTGAAAGAAAAGAAAAAGAAAAAGAGAGGAAAAGTGCAAAAAAAGACAATAAAATAAAAGCAAAACGCCACTACTGAAACAAGCAGCCGTTGGCACAGCGCTTCCTCCGGAAGGAGAGAGGAGAGGATAGGAGAAAGGAGCTCAGTGTATCCTAAGCGTCCATAAGGAGAGAGGAGAGGAGAGAGGTGCTCAGTGTATCCTAAATGTCTATAAGGAGAGAGGAGAGAGGAGCTGAGTGTATCCTAAGCGTCCATAAGGAGAGAGGAGAGGAGAGGAGAGAGGAGCTCAGTGTATCCTAAGCGTCCATAAGGAGAGAGAGAGAGAGGGCTCAGTGTATCCTAAGCGTCCATAAGGAGAAAGGAGAGGGGAGCTCAGTGTATCCTAAACGTCCATAAGGAGAGAGGAGAGAGGAGCTCAGTGTAACCTAAACATGCATAAGGAGAGAGGAGAGGAGAGGGCTCAGTGTATCCTAAGCGTCCATAAGGAGAGAAGAGAGGAGATAGGTGCTAAGTGTATCCTAAACGTCCATAAGGAGAGAGGAGGAGAAAGGAGCTCAGTGTATCCTAAGCGTCCATAAGGAGAGAGGAGAGAGAGATGCTCAGTGTATCCTAAGCGTCCATAAGGAGAGAGGAGAGGAGAGGTGCTCAGTGTATTCTAAGCGTCCATGAGGAGAGAGAGAGAGAGGTGCTCAGTGTATCCTAGACGTCCATAAGGAGAGAGGAGAGGAGAGGTGCTCAGTGTATCCTAAGCGTCCATAAGGAGAGAGAGAGGAGAGAGGAGCTCAGTGTATCCTAAGCGTCCATAAGGAGAGAGGAGAGAGGAGCTCAGTGTATCCTCAGCGTCCATAAGGAGAGAGGAGAGGAGAGGTGCTCAGTGTATCCTAAACATCCATAAGGAGAGAGGAGTGGAGAGAGGAGCTCAGTGTATCCTAAACGTCCATAAGGAGAGAGAGAGAGAGAGGAGCGCAGTGTATCCTCAGCGTCCATAAGGAGAGAGGAGAGGAGAGGAGCTCAGTGTATCCTAAGCATCCATAAGGAGAGAGGAGAGGAGAGAGGACCTCAGTGTATCCTAAGCGTCCATAAGGAGAGAGGAGAGGAGCTCAGTGTATCCTCAGCGTCCATAAGGAGAGAGGAGAGGAGAGGAGCTCAGTGTATCCTAAGCGTCCATAAGGAGAGAGGAGAGGAGAGAGGAGCTCAGTGTATCCTCAGCGTCCATAAGGAGAGAGGAGAGGAGAGAGGAGCTCAGTGTATCCTCAGCGTCCATAAGGAGAGAGGAGAGGAGAGAGGAGCTCAGTGTATCCTAAGCGTCCCCCAGCAGCCTAGAGCAGCATCTCTAACAGAAGTCAGCCGCCGTTTAACAAACTGAAATCTGAAAGTTGTTAAAGACAAACACACATTGTTCCCGACTGAAACTCAGATGACGGTTGTCTCTGGTCTTTTCACGGACAGATTGGCCCGGTCACCACCCCGGCATTTGAAAATGTCAAAAGAAATTACTGAATCTCCCACAATGCACGTTGATTTTGTGACCCCTAAATGAACAGCGTCCCAGAAAGCAGTGTTATCCATATCGGCGTTTAACTTCCGACAAAAAGAGTTGAAAAAGATCAGACAAATAATCCCAACATGTCCAAGAAGAGAGAGATTGGTGCAGAGGAAAGTTCATTTAAAGAAGACGGGGAAGTGGAGACGTGTTTATACTTCGAGGAGACGAACAGGTAAAGGTGCGTTCACACCAAAAGCGACGAGATTTTTTCGCGAATTCTATGAAAAGTCAACGTACAGACGCGTGTGGCTGCGATAGACGCATTATATATTATAATGTTATGAACACAATAACATATATTATATATTATAATGTTATGAACACAATAACACATATTATATATTATGTTATGAACACAATAACATTTATTATATGTTATAATGTTATGAACACAATAACATGTATTATATATTATAATGTTATGAACACAATAACACATATTATATATTATGTTATGAACACAATAACATTTATTATATATTATAATGTTATGAACACAATAACATTTATCATATATTATAATGTTATGAACACAATAACATGTATTATATATTATAATGTTATGAAGACAATAACATTTATTATATATCATAGTGTTATGAACACAATAACATATATTATATATTATAATGTTATGAACACAATAACATATATTATATATCATAGTGTTATGAATACAATAACATATATTATAATGTTATGAACACAATAACATATATTATATATTATAATGTTATGAAGACAATAACATTTATTATATATTATAATGTTATGAACACAATAACATATATTATATATTATAATGTTATGAAGACAATAACATTTATTATATATCATAGTGTTATGAATACAATAACATATATTATATATTATAATGTTATGAACACAATAACATATATTATATATTATAGTGTTATGAACACAATAACATATATTATATATTATAATGTTATGAACACAATAACATATATTATATATTATAATGTTATGAACACAATAACATTTATTATATTATATTATGTTATGAACACAATAACATTTATTATATATTATAATGTTATGAACACAATAACATTTATTATATATTATAATGTTATGAACACAATAACATATATTATATATTAGAATGTTATGAACACAATAACATATATTATATATTAGAATGTTATGAACACAATAACATTTATTATATATCATAGTGTTATGAACACAATAACATATATTATATATTATAATGTTATGAACACAATAACATATATTATAATGTTATGAACACAATAACATTTATTATATATCATAGTGTTATGAACACAATAACATATATTATATATTATAATGTTATGAACACAATAACATGTATTATATATTATAATGTTATGAACACAATAACATTTATTATAATGTTATGAACACAATAACATATATTATATATTATAATGTTATGAACACAATAACATTTATTATATATTATAATGTTTTGAACACAATAACATATATTATATATTATAATGTTATGAACACAATAACATTTATTAAATATTATAATGTTATGAACACAATAACAGCGTTTAGATGTTCTGCTCTCGTAGCGCTGGAAGTCTTTTGGACGTGACAGTAACTTCATCGGTGAAAGTGACCGAGCTGAGTGATTCTACGGGTGATGTCATGTATAAATATATATATATATATATATATATTGATGTCATGAACCCAAACACGAGGGCGTTAGTGTGTGGGATGTCCTCAACAAATATAAAGCAGAACTAGTGGTTAGTTATTCTGGTGGATGAAGGAGATGATAACGGTCTTTACGGAGACGAGACACGGAGATAAGCCCCGCCCCACGCGGAGCGTCTCGACGCTTATGGCGTGAACACGGCAAATGGTCGAGCGAGTAAACTCACGCGTTTTCGACGACGTGTCTTTTGGTGTGAACTTCGGTCTTCTGTGATGTTACTATGTTGTTCCTACATTACGACTCATTAGTGCTGTGAAAGCTCCAGTTACATCACATTCACTTATCTGCTGAATCAGCACATTCACACAGACACGTCCAAACCATTTCGGCAGTGTGTGTGTGTCTGTGTGTGTGTGTGATGACTTCACCCGAGCTGCACGTGTGTGTGTGTGTGTGTGGAGCTTCTGGAAATTATGCTCCTGTACTGCAGTCACATGTGTCTGCAGTGACTTGGACTGTACCACACACACACATATACATATACACACACACAGTGAAAGTACACACACTGCAGCGGTGTGTCCCCGTGGCTAAGCAGCAGCTCGATAGCATCACGACGCAGACGGCAGCACAACTTTACCTTTGTTTTGCTGCTTTTCATTTTCACCTTAAACAAGAGTAATGCAAAATATATCTTATATTACAATACAATGAGGTCATCACAGTCATTAAGACGCCTCGACTGCCCCTTTTTAAACTTTTAACGGGGAACATTTAAGAGTAGACTTAAGACTTTCCTCTTTGACAGAGCTTATAGTTAGGGCTGAATCAGGTTCACCTGGTCCAGCCCCTTGATATGCTGCGATAGGCTTATAGCTGCCGGGGGACGTTTAGGATGCACTGAGTACCTATCTCCTCTTCTCTCTTCTTAGGGATGAATTTTCATCTCTCCATCACACGTTACTAACTCTACTTTCTCCCCGGAGTCCTTTTGACTTCACGTCTCATAGGGTTGTCGGACCGTGGAATTCCTGCGACCAACTACGCCACTGCCCTGTTGAGACTCTGCCCTGAGGACGGAGGAGCTGTGGGTTTCCCGGTCCGTGCACACAGTCGGGACTCAGGAGCATCTCTGCTGAGGCCTCCAGCGACTTCACGGCTTCCACGGCGACGTAAAGGGACGAGACGGAGGAGGAGGAAAAAGCCCAAAGCGTGTGAGGGGAGGAAGGAAAAGGAGCTGGCAGAGATGGAGACGGCAGATCTCCTTGATGCGTATAGTGATGCTGACACGGACACGTACCCTCCAACCAGATACACGCCGGTCTGGGGTTCAGCGTAGCACATCATTATTGTTCATGTCCACCAGCTGCCTTCAGACTGACACACAGTAGAGGACTCATCTCCGCCCCCTCAGAGGACTTGTGTTTTTATACTGAATGGAGGCTGCAACCTGTTACACTTTAAGCTTTAATTGTGACAGGATGTTGACAACAAAACATTTTGGGTCTATAAAATATATATATTTTATATATAAATTATATATATTTTTTATATACAACTAAACAATGGACAGCGGATGCAGCTGTGACACACGTCATGTTGTTGGTCCTGTTGCCTCGACTCGTGCATTTTATATATTATCTTGTTGTTTTATTTCGCAATATATAATATTTATTTATTATTTATTTCACAACATATTTATCTAACATAATGCTCATATACAGTATCTATATACATATTTATAAAATCTATATGAATATGAAATATATGTATCTATATATATATATATAAATAATATGTATCTATATATATGTATATACATATATATATATGTATATATGTTTATATATATACACATATATTTATATAAAATCTCTCTCTCTATATATATATATAAAAATAATAATATGTATATATATATAAATAATAATATGTATATATATGAGAGCATTATATTAAATAAATGTGTTGTGAAATAAATAATACAAAATTCATTGAGTGAATATCTTATCACATGTGAATCTGTGATGTAATCTGCACTCGACTGAGGGTTTTTGTTCTGAAAACATTTGGACACATCTGCTGTCAGCACATGACTTCTTCCTCCTATACAGCAGCTCCCATATGGCACCAACACACACACACACACACACACACACACAGCCAGAGGACGTGTCTCTGGGTGATGGTTATCACGCCAGCTGTGCGTGTCGAGGACGACGTGAGACGATACGACAGCCGGATGTTTTATCATAAAGGATCAAAAGAATAAAACGAACACGTCGACTCAGACGAGCCGTCTGCGCTGAGCGGCTCGGAACGCCACGCGCCGCCGCTCGCCTGTGGCGTCATGTGAGGCGATATCAGAGAAATGAACTGATGTATGAATGTCAAATTGATGTGGCACCGCGGACGTCTACGGAAACTCTGGTCGCCACGAAGGAACATGGCATCGGGTCAACAGACAGGAAGGAAGGAAGGCAGAAATAAAAGAAAGAATGAAAGAAGGAAGGAAGGAAGAAGGAAGGCAGAAATAAAAGAAAGAATGAAGGAAGGAAGGCAGAAAGAAGGAAGGAAAGAAGGAAGAAAGAAAGAAGGAAGGAATGAAGGAAGAAAGAAAGAAAGAAAGAAGGAAGGAAGGAATGAAGGCAGAAAGAAAGAAAGAAGGAAAGAAAGAAGGAAGGAAAGAAAGAAGGAAGGAATGAGGGCAGAAAAAAAGAAATAAATAAAAGAAAAAAGGAAAGAAAGGAAGGAATAAGCAAGGAAGAAAAACAGAAAGAAAGATGGAAAGAAAGAAAGAATGAAGGAAGGAAGAATGGAGGAAGGAAGGAAATAAAGGATGGAGGAAGGAAGGAAGGAAGGAAGGAAGACTTGAAACTAGAGATTGAGACATACACTACAATGTTTACTGGGGGAATAAATCAAGAGAAAAGGAGAGTCACTATAGAGACTTCTATACAACCAGAGGAGTCGCCCCCTAGTGGTCAGGAGAGAGAATGCAGCTTTAACACATGAAGCATAGACTTCTATACAACCAGAGGAGTCGGCCCCGGATGATGTCAGAATCAATCTCAATCTTAAATAAAATAGTTCTGCTTTGAGCTTGACGATTCTTTTTGGAGTTTTTGTTTGTCTTCCGTCTCTCGTGAATCCCACAACTCCCAACACGCCCAGACGTGTCGTGGGTTAGAGTTCCTCCAGCGGTGGACGGTACTGACAAGATAGTCAGGTTTCCACTCAGCCCACTGGACCGGGCTGTGCCGCTGGCTGATAACTGTGTGTGTGTGTGTGTTGATGCTAATGATGCTAACACAGCACCGTCTCCAGCTGACACAGCGGAACAAAGACGGGGAGAGAGAGACGAGAAGAGGGGACGGGCGGAATAGAGAGAGAAAAACTATATATAGCAAATATATATCATTAGACAAAATCAATAGAGTAAAAGAAAATATAGATATAATGAGTCGGAAGAAGGTTGGAAAAATAAAGAGAAGACGACAGAAAGAGACAGTCGGCTAATTTAAGTCTAGACAGGGCTAGAAAAGTGTCCAGGCAATTACACTCTTAATCTCCGAAGCACACACACACACACACACTCACACACACACACACACACACACACACACACACGTACATTCCTAGCGTTGTGAGGACCACTTCAGTGGCTGCAATGCGTTTCATATGCAGTAACCTACATTGTAGAAAACAACATTAATTATTCACACATCGTGTCTCTGAAACAAAAGGCTCTCTTAAAGCGGCGCATTGGGAAATTAACATCAATAAGACGGCTGTGTTATAATAATTGTTCATATGACGATCCTCGGTGAGGACCCATCCTCTGATGGGAGAACTGAGTGTTTTATTTGAAGCCGCATGTAAAACCAAGCTGTACGATTAACGCCCCGGGGATAACAGATCTATAACATGTCAAACCTACAAGACTGTAGATAATTACAGTTTATTTGGTGGGTCGGTTGAAGTTTAATCTCTATAACTATATTCTCGGGACAAAGTTTTGGTACGGGAAGCGTTTTGGTTTCCATTTGAAGTCCGGTTGTCGTCCCTTTGGGCTACCGACCAATAGCGTTGGAGCTGCCTTTGGTTGCATGCAGATAAACAGTGTTGAAAGCAGAAGAGGCGGAGCCCCCTGGTCCATACCACGCCGCTGTCTGACGAAGACGCCGCTCGGTATCAGCTCGTCTGATTGGCTACTCGGGGAACAATAGTCTGAAATAGCTCGGGTTAGCTAAAAAACGTCGTCAGACCCGATAGCGGGTTCTGAAATTGGAGCGTTGTGGCGCTGAACGCATCATGAAGCTCACGGTTTGGATTGGATCTCAGATCAGATCAGAACAAATGAAGACGGGGAGCGGACAGAACTTTAACCGGTCATCACCGCGGTCCGTTTACCCTCTTGAAACTTCACAATCTCACCCAGACGACCTAAACTCAAGCCCAGTGATGGGAAAATATCCATTTGACTCAATGTCTACCAGCCACTATGGACTCTACCCTCCTCCAGAGACGCCCCCCCCCCCCCCATCCGATCGGAGACTCACCGCTCTTGCCGTCCTTCCCGTCCAGTAAGGGCCGGTAGTCGCTCTTGGAGACCGTCTCTCCCACCTGGTCGTCGTAGCTCTCCTTCTCCAGCGAGGCCACGAAGTCTCTCTTCAGCAGGGCCTCGGCGGGGGCCCCGCCCGGGACCCCGCCTCCGCACCCGCCCAGAGCGTCTCGCAGGCTCAGGTCCATCGTCCTGTTGCTGAAGAGAAAAAAATAAGGGGGGGGGGGGGGAGGGGCGTTTACTATCCGGTGCTTTTTGTCTTCCTCCCAACTGCCGTCATCGATACAACCCTAACTCCTTCATAACGTTCACGATACGTACGTGACTGAGCCCGCCACGCTTTATACAAGCCCAGTTCATCCGCCGTTAGTGATTAAGAGTCGAAGCTTGAATATGAATTAAATATGTGGAAGTCAATATAAGTGGTTGAATGGGTTGTACACGTTCTGAGTTAGAAAAAGACCATCAATCTACCGAGGAACGAAAACACGAGGTCGGGCCGCACCAATCACGCCAATCCCTCTCAACACAAAGGGGTCCAGATCAGTAGAGCATTAAAACAACACATCTAACGGGAGTCGTGAACACGTTCTGTTGGGGTTTTATTATCTTTAACGATACGCATGAACCCTTAATGGAAACAGATGACTCGTGGTTCTAAAGTCATGCACCAAATCATCCAGTGTAACCGGGCGGTGATATATCCTCGCCGATTGGCCGTTAAGATGCCGCCAGCGTGTTGACTGACACTGAAAACACCGGGTGCCAGAGTTTTGCTGTGCGTCACACAGTGGCGGTTCGTCCATAGAGGGCGCTAGGGCGCCGCCCCTCTTAAAATTTTAAGATGAAAAAAAAAAAAAAAAAATCCTGTCAAAAAACATTATATGCCAAATCATTTAAATAGTAAATATACCGTGTTGACGCGCTAAATGTGTGTGGGAGACCGTCAGCCTGTCAACAACCACTTAAGTTAATGTGAAAAAATATAATATATCGCCATTATCACGGAGAGAAGCCCCTCCCCTTCTTCAAGACACCGGCCCAATGTGTGTGTACGGCATCGAGAAAACATTTCAGTCGTTTCGGCAAGGACGGCTTCTCATTGGCGGATGAAACGTGAATCTTGGGTCACAAAAATGTGCGCCATGGCCACTGGTCACGTCACGTGGACTATTCGGCAGATCAGAGACCCGTATGTTCCCTCAGCCCATAGAGCAGTGTTGCCAGGTCCGCGGTTTTCCCGCGGAATCGGGCTACTTTTGAAGTGTTGCCGCGGGTTGAATTTGTTGTCCGTTGGTTCGGGTAGACCTATTTTGCATGCAAATTACATGAATATCTTTAAATAAAAATCCATATTTTAAATGAAATAATTTATTCATGCCCAAATCCTACCAAACTGACTCCAGATCAGCACGTAGGCTACACACATTTTATTTATGATAATATACTGTATCTAATTACACAAGGCCATTTTAGGACCTAGGTGAAATAACTGTTTAGGGAAACCTGCTTTTAATGCTGGCAAACTAAACATATGTTGTTACTTTGTAGATATTACAATACATTTGGCAATGATAGCAATGCTGTTGGACTTTAAAAGCAGTGCATATGGTTTGGCACGGGCATATTTTGAGTTCTGATATTGGGCTGGTTTTGATTGGCCATTAGGCTGGTTTTGTCACACAGACCTGGCAACCCTGCTCACAATGGTTTCATATTGCTGAGGGTGAGTTGAGTGAAAAACGATGTAGCACTATTTTGGCTATATTCTTTAATAAAAATTAACCGTTTATGTTACATACAGTAATGGTCGCTAATACGATCACGGCGTCCAGCTGTCGTGTCATTTAGACCGTCAACATATACGTTTGGTGGCGGTCTCATTGAGCCACTTTGGCAACGTTTGTTTAGCTACATCTGGTCGCCCCGACGTATATTTTCCTTGTGTAAATTGTGTTGTTTTGCGTGTATAGGAAGTGGAAGTGCAGAGACAGATCAGAAGGCAAATGTGTGTGTTCTGTTGTCTTTTGCAGGGATGTGTTTCCCTTTTGTTCAAAGTTAGAATTTTCGCTGTTTCTGCTGAAATGACTCTAGCTCATGTAGTTATTTATTTTGTCCATTAGGGGTCTCTGTTTTCCCCTTGTATGTTACATGTAATGGGTTTTGATGAGAATTGTTATTATTTATATTTAATGTGGTCCTGTCTTCCATGGACAATGGTTTTATATTGCTGAGGGAAGTGGAAGTGCAGAGACAGATCAGAAGGCTAATGTGTGTGTTCTGTTGTCTTCTGCAGAATAAATAAGTGCTGGGAAAATCCACCATCTGAGCCGACTTCTTCCATGCCCGTTCCACATCTGTAACATCTGCTCTGAACCTCTTTCATGTGAGGGTGAAACTCTTTTATTTTGCAAACCTCTGAAACCCAGCCCAATGTTTCTTAAAGCTGCTCTGAACCTCTCATCCCCAAAGTTACAGTGTGTTGGACAGTGTTGAGCACAGTGTGTTCTTTAAATAAAGCTTTGTTTTTTACAATATTCTACTCAAAACCTCTTTTCTTCTCATTGTTGAGTGCTATTTAAACCGCGTCGCCCAACTGCGCCCCCCCCCCCCAAAAAAATCACCAGCCGCCACTGGTCACACACCGCTCCTATCATTTGTTGGTGAATTAGCATATGAATGATTGTGTTATGGCCAAAAAAGAGTGTTTTGTGATGTCACGGTGGCATGAAATGTTGCGTCTGACAAGAGTTTAGAAGGATTAAGGCTGTGGAATAGATTTATACAAAAGTAAAAAGCGTCAGGTCGGCAAATAAATCGGTTTAGTGCATGCACAGTTTTCATCATCATTTCATATCGGACACTGGTGGAAAGGTTTCACTGAACCAACCCTGCATCGGTTACCATAGCGATGCATGGAGATGGAGCATGTCTGGGATTCATGTTTTGCTCCGTCCGCTCAACGATGTCCCAACAACCCTCAATAAACTGTTTCTGCTTGTCCCTCCATCCACCGGCCAGAAAACAAGCTGCCATTGTCTTGCAACTGTACCACACACACACACACACACACACACACACACACACACACACACACACACACACACACACACAAACACACACCCGCACACACAAATGTTGCCTGTACTTCTATCTATTATCTATTCTATTTGCGAGGACACTCATTGAAATACTGCAGTCCCTGGCTCCTTTCACTAACCTTAACAACTAAATGTCTGACCTTTAACCCTAAACTGAGTCTCACTCTGACCGGAACCTTACATCCAAGTCGGAGCCCTTTAACTTTCCCTTTGAAGGAAATGAGGACCTGTTAAAATATCTTCACTTTACAAGAAAGTCAGATGAAAATATCGATTGGTCATTTGCCAACTATCTATTTGGGGCGGCTGTAGCTCAGTGGGGTAAGGGGGTCGTCCTGCAACCCCAAGGTTGTCGGTTCGATCCCGGCTCTCCCCATTAGTTGCAAGTCGAAGTGTCCTTGAGCAAGGCACTGAACCCCCAGTTGCTTCCCGGGCGCATCACTGCAGCCCACTGCTCCTTAATAACTAAGGATGGGTTAAATGCAGAGAACTAATTTCCCCTTGGGGATTAATAAAGTATATATCTATCTATCTTATCATCTATCGGATTAATGGCCAACCACTTTCATAAACGTCTGCTGCGGTGGACAACACAAGACATTTGAGGACGTCATCTTGGGCTGTGAGAAACACTAATGAGACTGGTCCCCACAAAGATAGATGTACAAGAACGCACACACACACACATACACACGGGCTGGTATAGCAGCCAGTGTGAGGACACACAGTAGGGAGCGGAACTGTGGGCCATTGTTTACACACACACAAATGAACACACACACACACAAATGAACACACACACACATTCACGTTGTGTTTCTCACTCTTGAACAGCTTTCACTGGTTTCTCTCTCGGACTTTATTTCATTGTCTCATATTTCTCTCAGATATATTTTGTCCAACAAATTATTCTTCCTGAAATGCTTTAACACAGTTTGTTTTGTAATCGCACCGCGCTCGCTCTTTCTCCCTCCAACACACACACACACACACTGAATAATTCCTCCGCTCCAGTTCGAAAAATGAACCAATCCCAAATAGAGGGATTGCCCTCTTGAGCGTATTATTCTGCAATATTCATCACTCCATTGGAGAGGCTTCATAAAGCGGAATATTCAGTGGCCTGGAGCCGCCGTTGATTGTTTTCTCTTCCCCATTCTGCCTCCCGTTAGTCCTAGGGTCACTGGCACCACCTGAACTAATAGCCCGAGTCAGGTAACAAGCGTGTATTTGAACCCAATGCGATCGTTTCAATATCAGTTTTGTGTTTTCAGGTTTTTTTATTGCCCCCAAGTGGACAAAAGAAATGCATCAATGCAGCTTGGAAGCAGATACAGTATGTCACTACGGCCAATCGCAATGCAACGTTAACTTTCTAAGCATTTTAAACAGAAGCACCACGATGTAACTGTTCACTGAAAAGGTGTGTGTGTGTGTGTGTGTGTGTGTGTGTGTGTGTGTGTGTTTTTGGGAGACGGGAGTGAGATGATGATGAAATGGTGATGACGATGACAATGATGGTTGTTGGGGGCAGACAGCTGTTGCACTCTGGGGGATTAAAAACTATATCTGTACCCACAATCCCTTGCTCAAGCACCCGCCACCTCTCCCTCTTTGTACACAGCCTTCTGCTACATAATCATCTCATCCTCCCAAACCGACTGCTCTCATGCAAGCAGACACACACACACACACACACACACACACACTGATTGGCAGGACATCAAACACATAACTGTTCCATGGAAACACAAGAGAGATTTGGTTGATATTTATGTGCTCATGCGTGTGTGTGAGAGAACATGAACCGTCATCTAAATTAATCTCCATAACCGTCCCACACACTCCTCCTGTCTGATAGCAGGAACCCAACATGTATGGGGAAAATAATGTGACAGGTAAGATTCACATACGTATTAAATACACATCCTCATACACTTGTTATGACTTTAGTTCGTACGTAAGAAAATTGTTTCCATTGTCACAAATTCTCCTCCAGGTCTCGTGGGTATCTCATAATTTCTAAATTCTATTATTAAATCACACTGTCCCTTTAAATCAGTGTCCCTTTAAATCAGACTGTCCATTTAAATCACACTGTCCCTTTAAATCAGTGTCCCTTTAAATCAGACTGTCCCTTTAAATCACTCTGTCCCTTTATATCACTCTTACTTTAAATCACACTGTCCCTTTTGAGACTGTGGGCCTGCATTGGTGCGCAGTGGGACTGTGGGCCTGCATTGGTCTGCTGCTTGCTAAGACCTGATGAGGAAGAGATGCACTCTCAGATGAAGAGGAAGTAAACCCAGGCTTTGGTTGGAGGGAGAAACACTCCTACTTTGAAACTTTACGGAGGGCTCGGATGTCACATGTGGCAGCGATGACCTTTTCAGGAAGGTGGTGTAAGGACTGAAGGAGGGCGGCTGTGGGCACCGCCGGCTTTTCACGCTAATGCACGGCTGCAGATGCACAGGAGTGTTGGTGGAATATTCACTTTCATTAGGGGTGTGAAGAAATTAGAGGAACGGAATATGTTGAGTACTGAAGAACTGAATACTGAGCAAATGGCCTTTAAGCTGCATCATATTTTTTAATTATCTGGAATGTCTGCAGTCCAGGAGAGAAAAGAGAGAAGTCTTCTTTTTAAATGCAGTTTGTGTGATCTCGTCTCCTACGTTCCACCTTAAATGTACGCGTTTACAGCGGGATCTCTTGAAAGGTTCAAAACGCTCATCTGTAAGACGATACGGAGGAGTTCAACCCGTCACCTCTAAAACCAGCGGCACTGCAACGTGACAGTGAGTGCTGAGCTCTCCCATAAAGCTGCTGACGCCGGACACCAATCAGACGAAGCGTAATGTGCTGAGGTCGTGACTGAGGCCACGAGGATGAGAAGCTCGGAGGGAAACTACCAAGAGGTGTGGTTGGTGTGAAACATAAACATAGATATAGAGGACGGATATATGGATTATCGGACTGATTTTGGTTTTCAAAAGGATTATTTATAAAACCATTTTTGATGGTTATAAGTGTGATTGAGAGGTATGTATATGGAAGATGTATATGTGTATGTATATATATATATATCTTTGTAGATATATATATTTGTATATATATGTATGTGTATATATATATATAATTATTACTTTTCTTCATGCTTTTTCTTTATTTTATATTAAATATTTATTAATTTAAAAATAATCATTTCGGATAGGAATATATCAGCATTTTTGCTTCCACAGATACCTTTTCAGTCTTTCCGTTTTGTATATTTATAGAATAATATTGTATTGAATTGCAATGATTGACTGAATAAAATACAAAATACCCTCAATAAATTCAGTGAGTTAAAGGTTCAGGGCCCGACTTCAGTTGAATGGTGTGCTGCCCCCTGTATGTCATGTGACGTATAGCAGCTAGATACAACATGTTGACCCCATTTAGTCGGCTCGTAATCCATGTGTCGACTTGTCTCGTCCAGCTTCAGGAACTGTTCTCGTTTGCCGTCTTCCTGATTGAATCGTGGCGACGGGAAGTACGATGTTCTCCTTCTCCTGTCTCTTTACAACACAGGTGTGACGCTGGACGGCAGCGCTGCTGTCTGATTGGACGATGGACATGTCAGACGTGGATGAGTGACAGGAGAGAAGTCCATGCAGGACAAAAGGGGGAAATAAAAGCGAACGCGCCACCTGGGCCGGAACTAACACAAAAAAACCTGTCATGGCTGCCGGGCCAAGTTGCCATGGTGACTCAGCAGCTTCTCGCCGTCTCTCACTTGACAGGGAACAAACTACGACGGCGGGCGTTTCTCTGATGAGCGGCAGTTTCAATTACTGCTGACAACACACTGTGTCGACGTATCCACACACACACACACACACACACACACACACACGTGGCGTTGGTGCGTGAGCGAGAGCTGCAGACAGTCGGCCAACGATGACTAACGGGGCAGATCTGTCAGATGTGGCTCAGTGCTCGTGTTTTCAAAGCGAGAGGCGTTCAAGGGAAGGAGACGAGATGAAGACCGCGAGTGAAGGTGACCAAACATAGGAATGTGGTTAAAGGTTTTTTTTCAATAGATGGCTGCAGGAATGAGTTATCATGACGGTCCATATGAAGGGACCACATAGTTACGTTCTCTCATGTGGGAATTAAATACACCACAAGTGTTTCCTCACTTAACTAAACATGTTTCAAGTGAACTATCGCAGTACAAAACTAGAACGGGCACTCGGTAGAGCGCATACCTTCGCATATCACAAGATTGGGCATTGAATTATGAACATGTTGGCATTAGTTGCATGCCAATTGGATACAAATTGACTGTGCTTTGGTAAAAAGAAGATTTTGACCTTTTCATGACCGTGACCTTTGACCCGATCGATCCCAAAATCTAATCAAATGGTCCCCGGATAATAACCAATCATCCCACCAAATTTCATGCGATTCGGTTTAATACTTTTTAGTTATGCGAATAACTCGCATACAAATAAATAATGAATAAATAAATAAATACACGGCGATCAAAACATAACCTTCCGCATTTTCAATGCGAAGGTAAACATGTAACACATGTCCATCTGTACACTGACTATGTGTATGCACACAAATACAGTCATAAGACAAGTCTGAGTGAACTACATTGGGGTATTCCCCATAAGTCTTATCAATTCAGATTGTCAGAGACATTTGAGTTAGCAGGTGCTTGTTATTCAATTTAGTCGAAAACATGTTGCTTCATGGGATCTGGATAACCATAATGACGATCATTATCCTCCGATATTTAGTCAAATATGTGATCAGGACACCGTTGAATTTTTTCTCGTCTCCAATCTCTGATCATGTGACTTTGTGAACAACCAATCGGTGCTTGAATTCAGTTCAGTTATGATGCGTTCAGGGTCTGTTCAGTGAAAATGAGTACTTGAGGCGAATGTAAATTATAATGTTATTATAAAATATATTGTAGGTGAGATACTTAAATAAATATGTCTGTTTGAAGGACAGAGCTATATATAATAGATTAATTATAAGCTGTTTACACTGAACTCAAAGCAGATTATAATACATCAATACAACTGACAATGACAACATGCGTTTAAATTGAGTTGTGTTTTTATAAAGAAATAAAACACTTTAGATGGATTATAGCAAAGTAAAGGTGTAACATTTAGAATGTTTGATGGTTTAATGACTTAAGAGGTGTTGACAAGGTTGTCGGGACGGTTACATACTTAATGCAGCCGCTAGTCTGGAGAGATGGGTTCGCCGCACAATTCAAATTAAAATGTTGGGGATTGACAAAAGAAACATTTAGTTTGAGTCATTTACCAAACTATTGTTTTTGCCATCGATACTAATTGATGATCATTCATTCTCCATATTAACAGATATAGAACTATGTGTTGTTTGATTATAGCAGCTGGTCTACAAGGACCCAGACCATTTATCATTTAAACACCTCTGAGGCCAATAAACCATCAACTATTCTAAATGTTATCCTTTTACTGTTCGTTATAGTCATCTATAATGGGTTTTGTCTCCAGAAAAACACCCAATTGAAATTATGTGGAAATAAAACATTGTATTTTTATGGATTAAAACAAATCTTGCTGTAGTCTTAATGATATTGATGATATAATCTGTTTAGAGCTAGTGTCAATAATATTAAACAGCTCATAATTCAACTCTAATAACTTTGTTAAAAAAAAACCCACTAAAAAAACTACATTTAAATAAATTACACATAAACACATCACGATAATGTTATAATTTACCTTCGCCCAAAAATAATTTTCACAGAGCAGAGCCTGAACGCATCATGATGTAACTGAATCTTGGTTCGCTGGCCGTTAGCGGTGCTGCTAACGTGACTAGCTCTCCTGTTGGTTTCAACACTGATCGGTTGTTTACAGTGTAAACACTGCAACATTATATCTCTCTGTGAAGATTAACGTTAAACTGTCCAACAATCCAACAAACAAACATTAATCTGAATGGGCCACTCAGCACAATGAGTTACTCTGATTACTCTGAGTACATTCGCATGAAGTCAGAATTCAACGCAGGACTTTTCCCCGTCTCTCCTCACACTGCCACGGTCTCAAAGCAAAAGCACTTGGCGTGGTCTATTTTCGAAAGGAGAGAGTGGGAGGAGAGACAAAGGACACAAGAAAGGACGCAAAAAAGGATGCAGATGGAAGCAGCTCGAGGCTGTAAGTGTCCTTTGGAAAGGAAACAAACTAAGTCAACGTCCTTTGCTCAACGTTTCCTTGGGCAAAACCTACGATGTGATGGTAACACAAGGCTGCAGATCTGTATGGAGGCGCGTAGAACTGGTACCGCATGTGGAGCCCAGTCAGTTCAACAACTTTCACATCAATAGTTTCAAATAGGAACTAGAACGGGCACTCGGTAGAGCGCATACCTTCACATATCACAAGATCGGGCATTGAATTATGAACATTTTGGCATTAGTTGCATGCCAATTGGATAAAAAATTGGCCGCGCTATGGTAAAAAGAAGATGTTGACCTTTTCATGACCTTGACCTTGACCTTTGACCCAATCGATCCCAAAATCTAATCAAATGGTCCCCGGATCATCCCACCAAATTTCATGCGATTCGGTTTAATACTTTTTGAGTTATGCGAATAACACCCATACAAATAAATAAATACACGGCGATCAAAACATAACCTTCCACATTTTCAATGCAAAGGTAATCAGACACGTGTACAATGCCCTCAAATCAAGTTTACTTGTACTGTATAGATACTATACGAGTGTACACTGGACACCAGGCACAGATAGACCCCTAGTGGTGCTCAAGCTCCTCCCCTTTTGCCCTGGATGAGAAAAGTGCCCCTTCTGCTGGAGACCAATTTTTTCTTTATTCATAACTATTGAAGAATAAAAATACCTCTCTCTGTCATCAATTCCCCCCAAATGTGTTTTGATATCTGACGGGGCATTTATTTGAGTTCTTGTGAGAATTTTGCCCCGAGCTCCTCCTCCTCCTCCTCCTCCTCCTCCTCGCACGTTTATTATACGTCATTTTTCGCTCCTATCATTTTGTAAATGAAAATAAATTGTAATTGTTAATAGAAAACATGTCATTGTGTTCAGCTCTCATGTCTCACGACACAATGTGTTTCAGGTGTTGCCTAGCAACAAATTACTTGCTAACTTCAAGTGACAGTGATCAATAGATAAATCATCTTGGCGATGGGTGCCCTTTTTTGTGTTTGAGCACCTGCCCCCCAACATGTCTGTGCACGTGAATGCTGGACTGACACCAGAAGACTTTCCCTAGTCCTGGAACCCACATAACAATAAAACCCAAATACACATATTACATTGAAACCTCGTTTATTTTGCTTTAAATATGATATATATTGTTGGTTAGTTGTAGAAATGTGCTAGTGATGTGCTTGTAATGGTTTTGCTAAACTTCCCAGGAAAGCAATGAATTTAACAGTGGAGACCAGCGGTCAACGAGGAATAAATCATTGAGAAGTATTACATTGGGACTGGTTTAGCTGGCCAAGGAACTGAGGCTCCTTAGCCAATCAAATCTGCGACCCGGGAGTGAGATACGAGCTCACGGAGAGGAGAGACGGAAGTGAGAGAATAACGTCAATCAGATCAAATACATTCTTAACACGGCGTTCTCTAAAGAGAGGGAAAAGCCGACATTAAAAAAACTGTTTTTTTTAAACAATCATGCTTGGACTTCATCATTTTCCATGTGTTTCAAACGCGTGGTGGTTGTTGAAAGCGGCAATGTGGAGCGCCACTTCGAGACAAAGCACGGAAAATAAACTGTCACGAATTCCCCACCTTCCTAGTTAAAATTCATCCTGCTTACACGTTTAATTAACTCTCCTGTCATTCCAGATCCTGTCATCCTCACCTGATTGTCCCTCATTCCCTTCACCTGGTCCTCACGCCCTTCTCACCTGCAGCCCATCCCCTCGTTAGTCCCTCACTATTTAGCTCCCTCACTTCCACTTGTCCTCTGCCAGATTGTCTTGTGTGTCACCGCCAAACCTTCCAGCGTTATTAGAGTTTCTTCCTGACCTGCCTGTTATGACCGTGTTTGCCTGTTAACCCGACTCAAGGTTTTGCCTGCCCCCTTTTTTTGGATTTGTTGCCCTGTTGGACTGACTACCTGGTTTTGACCCTGCCTGAAACACACAGTAAACCGCCTCCTCCTGCATTCCTGTGTTTGTCGTGCTTTTGGGTTCCAGTACCTGTAACCTTTACATAAACACTCTAACGCCGACGATAGCAAAGTCTGAAACCACTCTTCCCAGTGGGTTTCAACTTGTTCCGGTGCTGGTAGCTGTCAGTATTTCACTAAAACTATTCACTCGAAGTGTCCACGGCAGAATAAAACATATGAGACACTCTCTCATCTGGACAGCCAGAAGGGGGGCTATGTGAGACTGCTGTTCATTGATTATAGTTCAGCTTTCAACACCATAGTCCCCTCCAGACTGGCCGGCAAGCTGATTGAGCTGGGACTGAACACCCCCCTGTGTGCTTGGATCCTGGACTTCCTGACCGCCAGGCCACAGGTGGTCAGGGTGGGCAGACACACCTCCAAATCCCTCACCCTGAACACAGGATCCCCCCAGGGTTGCGTCCTCAGCCCCCTACTGTACTCCCTGTACACACATGACTGTGTGGCCAGGTTCAGCTCGAACACCATCATCAAGTTTGCGGATGACACAGTGGTGGTGGGCCTGATCTCCGACAACGACGAGAAGGCCTACCTGGAGGAAGTTGCTGATCTGTCACTCTGGTGCCAGGACAACAGCCTCATCATGAATGTCACCAAAACTAAGGAGCTGATTGTGGACTTTAGGAGGGCACAACAACAGAGGACGTACTCACCACTGGGGATTAACGGGACTACTGTGGAGAGGGTGAGCGGGTATAAATACCTGGGAGTCCACATCACCGAGGATCTGACATGGTCAACAAACACAGACACTCTGGTGAGAAAGGCAAGGCAGCGCCTCTACCACCTCAGGCAGCTGAGGAAATTTAAAGTTTCCCAGAGGATCCTTCAGTCCTTCTACTCTGGAGCTGTAGAGGCGTCCTGACAGGAAGCATCACAGCCTGGTTTGGCAACTGCTCCGCTCAGGACAGGAAGGCTCTGCAGAGAGTAGTGCGTTCGGCTGAACGCACTATTGGAACTACACTCCCCACCCTGCAGGACTTGTACACCAGGAGGTGCAGAACCAGAGCCGGCAGGATCATGAAGGATCCTCACCACCCCAACAACAGACTGTTTCAGCTGCTGCGGTCAGGCAGGCGCCTCCGTAGTCACGCTGCAAGAACAGAGAGACTGAGACGGAGTTTCTTTCCTCAGGCCATCAGGACTGTGAACTCCGACCTCACCAGGACCCCACATAGACCCACACAACTGCCCCTCTTAGGCACACACACACACACACACACACACACTTACTGTAAATATTGTGTTGTTTTTTATTGTAAATAGTGTGTACTTGTTGCCCTTGCACATTCCTGCTGAGCATTGCCACTTTCATTTCACTGCACACCCTGTGTGTGTATGTGACAAATAAAACATCTTGAATCTTGAATCTTGAGAAGTAAAAATGGTTTATCCACATTGTCTGAACAGAATAGTTAGCTAAAATGTACACAAGAAAAGACAGAAGACGGCTGGACTATCTCTCCCCACGTTTCCTGTTTCCTGTCAAAACAAAAAGGTGTAAAATGCCCCCAAAAGAATCTTTCAAACACAAAAGAAGAGTAACAGGATCGACTGCGATGCCAACCCCAAAACCCAAACCCTAAGTCGTGAGCCTTGCGACTGTCCGATGGTTTAATGCATTGAAGGCAGCTGAGGGCCATTTTGTACTCATCCTCCCGTCCTCTACTGTCTGATGTCAGACCTGATCTGGATCTCAGCGACTGCTATCAGCTTGTTTCATATCACAAACACGCACTGACGGAGGCTGGATGGAGGCTAGATGGAGGCTGCATGGAGGCTGGATGGAGCCTAGATGGAGGCTGCATGGAGGCTAGAGGGAGGCTGGATGGAGCCTAGATGGAGGCTGCATGGAGGCTAGAGGGAGGCTAGATGGAGGCTGGATGGAGGCTAGATGGAGGCTGGATGGAGGCTAGATGCAGGCTGGATGGAGGCTGGGTGGAGGCTAGATGGAGGCTGGATGGAGGCTAGATGGAGGCTGCATGGTGGCTGGATGGAGGCTGGGTGGAGGTTAGATGGAGGCTGGATGGAGGCTAGATGCAGGCTGGATGGAAGCTGGATGGAGGCTAGATGGAGGCTAGATGGAGGCTAGATGCAGGCTGGATGGAAGCTGGATGGAGGCTAGATGGAGGCTGGATGGAGGCTAGATGGAGGCTAGATGTAGGCTGGATGGAGGCTGCATGGAGGCTGGATGGAGGCTAGATGGAGGCTAGATGTAGGCTGGATGGAGGCTGCATGGAGGCTGGATGGAGGCTAGATGTAGGCTGGATGGAGGCTGGATGGAGGCTAGATGGAGGCTGGATGGAGGCTAGATGGAGGCTAGATGTAGGCTGGATGGAGGCTGCATGGAGGCTGGATGGAGGCTAGATGGAGGCTGGATGGAGGCTAGATGGAGGCTAGATGTAGGCTGGATGGAGGCTGCATGGAGGCTGGATGGAGGCTAGATGTAGGCTGGATGGAGGCTGCATGGAGGCTGGATGGAGGAGGCTGGCTGGAAGGGGAGGATGACATCCCGTCCTCCCCGGCTCCGCTGTACCACATGATGTCAGGTCGGATCGGAGTCTCGGCCCGTTCCCTCAGCGGGAGAGGACGACCTTTTGTCGTTTCCTGTGAACTCCCCGTTGGATGGGCTCGCCGCCTCTACAGCGTAGTCGGGGATACCTTTGAAGTCTCAATGGTACCGCGATGCATTTGTTGAAGTATCTTTCGGTTTAAGCGCTTCCAAACAGAACTTGCACACCACTAACAAAAGGCGACTATTTACCTCACTCCTTCCAGTCATACCGGGTTTACAGAACCGTCTGTTCTAGAAGTCACATATGAAAATGATCCAGACAGACTAACTGGACGATTTACTGTACATAACGGCCGATGAGTAACAAGACATTGCTGCGCTTTTTATTGCGTCGATTTTCTTATCAAATGAAGGAGCCACATAATAAGAATAAGTTAACATCAAGTGCTCAAGTCCCAAGAGTACTTGAGCGTAATGTGTTTATTCAAACCCCATTCCAGAAACAGCTTTGTCCTTTGGGCTGAGTCGGTGCAGAGCTTCCCACCACGCTCTGCCTCGTCCAGAAAGACCAGCGTGGCAGTGAGTGAACTTCGTGAGCGGCCTTTTCATTTACAAATTTCACAAAAGGTGATTCACTTCTACACAGGCCAGATCCCCATGGCAACCACCACCAAAAGCAGGAGAGCAAGTTGGAGTTTCCTTTCAACAGGAGCTCTGTCTACAAACACACCGAGGGCCCGGTAGACAGAAAGCGTCCTTTCTAAGTCACCTGGTCGATGCCCCGTCAGAGCACTTGAAAGCTGCCTTCATTTGTTAAACGTTGGTACGGATTTCATCCCGTGAGTCCCACTGTGGCAATAAAAAAGGCTTCTAACAGATAGCCCATAGCTTATAATGATCCACCATGGTCATCAATAATAGATACACACCACTCCTGCCCATTAAGTGTACCGAACATCTTGCGACGGACTGAAGCCGTATTCTAGTCGGCACAGCGGGAGGCCAGCGGCATCTTGAGACTCCGCCCACTGTTGAGACTCCGCCCACTCCTCCTCTCTACCGCCATCTGCCTGATGGATCGTGGAGGTCTCCATCGTGGAATATGCCTACTATGAACTATTCATACACTGTCACATTCATTGAATGTATTTTAACTCTAAATCTGTCCTTCTGGTCACATGACATCTATTGTTCTGTCCATCCTGGAGAGGGATCCTCCTCTGTTGCTCTCCTGCAGGTTTCTTCACTTTTTTCCCTCTGAAGGGTTATTTGGGAGTTTTTCCTGATCCGATGTGAGGTTTTGGGGCAGGGATGTCTGGGGCTGTGTCTACTACCGGACACTTGAGCACTTCGAGCACTGACTTTCAGTGCTTATGGCGCCACACTGATAAAACCAGCAGAATTCAGTGCACTGAAAGTACCCGGATGGCGCACTGCAAACGGGCAAAAAATGTCGTGTAAAGCGATGGACACTACTCGCCCTAAATGGCCGCCATCTTGGCTACGTAGCGGAAGAGGAGGAGCCCTTTCGCCAGCTTTTCATTTTATTTCTAAAACAATGGCGGACGAGATGGCTACGGTAGCACAAGCGGTAGACCACGGACCGACAGACCGTAAAAGGGGTGGACCGTAAATTCCACATGGGGTGGAGAAAGGGGTAAACAAGGGACAAAAAGAGGGCAAGAAGTGCATTCATTTTGTCAGTTTAAGTTTCGCGGGTATCGCAAGCAGATTTGCGTACGTCACTCCCGGCTTAATTTCGCGGGTGCCGTGAACAGATCAGGGTTTTTCCTGGGTCAAAATGGGTCTTCGGTGCTCCCAAAAAAAATTGTTGGCGTGCTGCACGCGCACGGTCTGTGTCTCTCTATCCATTCGCGCACCTCACACCTCACAGTTGCGTATTGATCAGACAAGAAGACACGCTTATCAACTCGATTACTATTGATCAAAACAGAACGAGGGTTCGGCTGTAGCCGACTTGAAACATACTTTTGAGAACTAGAGATGCACCGATCAGGTTTTTTGGTGCCGATCACCGATCACTGAAATCAGTACCTGCCGATCCGATAATACCGATCACGGTGTCGATTGAAGCATTCTATTTATTGTGTAGCATTATTGCCTAGGACTATGAGGAAATACATATATAAAGCACCTCAAACATTAAAGAAATTACCGATTTCTTTAAACATTTAGGACTTTTACTTTGAAACATTTCCTAATTGATACATTAAAATTGATTGATTGCCAGTGTAGGGGATTTCAGATATGTATGGAACACATCTGCATTATTCATTTCCTGGAACTCTTGGGGAAATCCATTTACAGGACATTTTTTAACATACAAAAGTCTGACTTATTTTTATAAACTCTTCCTTGGTACAGTAAACATGTTTTAATGTTAGCATAATTTAAGCTAAATCTCAGAAACGATCTATAAAGATACAAAATCAGTTCATTGTTTACTTTTATATGTTAGTGTATGATTTGTCTACATCTTATTTTGAAAAACGGATGTTGTTTCACGTGGTTCTTTCCGCGAACTTTTCAAAACCGGATGTTGTGTCACGTAAATCCTTCCGCTAACTTTATCAAAACCCTCGCACTCTCCCGATCTAATGCGTTTACCGTGAACATCAGTCTATAGGGGCAGACATGTGAGAGTCGGCTGAGTTGACCGCAGTGATTCAACTCGGGGGACGCCGCTCGCTGCGTGAGGATCCCCTCGTGGACCTCTGACCTCTGTCGGCCCTCGCCGGGCGCATTGTCTCCGTTGCGGTTCGCTGCGATTGAAACGTCTCTGATCGTTCTCGCAGATGTTACGTCATCTGATCGGCCAAGTTTGATCGGCCATTTTGAGAACGCCGATCAAAACCGATAATGGGAATATCGGCCGATATGGATCGGCGCCGATCAGATCGGTGCATCCCTATTGAGAACATATTCGCTGACATGCACGTGATGAACAGTTTTGGGTTTTTTTTCCCATCACTAGTCACTTTTTCAAAATAAAACATATTTCCGCCTTTGATAATAAATCAAAGCGTAGCAAGGGACCCACGGAGCGGTACCGGGCCGGGTGCTGGGAACACTATACGACACTCAGAGCGTCAATAGAGCAGTTAACAGTGATTTGCCATGTAAAGATGTCGTGGAGTATTGAGCAACGATACTGTCGGGTTGGCCATTCGCGCTTTTACTCAATGTTTACAAAAAGCCATTTTAAATAAATAACCATCAGTAAATGTGGCTGTAATGACGAAGTGGGTAAATGCTAACAATAGTTCAGCTAGAATTGTCTTTTCAATTCAAAAAATGTTATAATTGTACTGTGATGCAGCCTTGAATACCAAGAAAGGACAACAACACCTATATCATGATATCCAGAATCTGAGACAACATCAATATAATATTGATATTTCTCAGCAGAAAATGAACCCGGGCTTCTCCGTTCTTTGTCGACAGAGCTTTTTAGTGGCTAAGCCGATGGCCGCCGCTCTGTACTGATGATGAACTGATGCCAGAAAATACTGTTATGTCAGCGCTGTTGCCATCGTTTGCACTGCTTGAAATAAAATGTCACTGCCGATCGCTATCCGTCAATATTCAGTCAATTATGTGATCAGGACGTCATGAATGTTTTTCTAACCTCTGACCACGTTACATTGTAAACAACCAATCTGTGCGACAAGAGGAGAGCTAGTTAATGTTAGCAGCACCGCTAAGCCAGTGGGCGAAGCTTCCGTTCAGTTGCATCATGATGCGTTCAGGTTCTGCGGAAAATACGATACGGCGCAGGTAAAATGTAACGCTGATTTTTTTCACATGTAATCTTTTAATCTTGTAAAAAAAAATCACAACAACATGAATAGATATTAAAGATTAATAATAAACCGTGGCCAATAACTCAGATTATAATAAAACAAGATTTGTTTTTATCAATAAAAATACAATCTTTTATTTTTTGTATTATTCTACGAGCATTACAGTTGTGACTCCATGAATAAAGAAAGCGATATAGAAAGTCAAGAGATAACATTTAGAATAGATGATGGTTTATTGAATGAACATGTTGGGAGGGTGATGTCTGGATACCAGCTGCTTTCATCAAACATCAAAGGGATCTGCTCATATGGATTGTCATTGTTTGGCTATTTGTATTGTTGGAAACGTGATCTCTCAAGGTTAGACTTGCTCCCTTTTTGTCCTTTGTGCTGATCCGATCCCGAGCACAGCCCCACACCGGGTGTCATCGCAAAAACGTAATCAATTACAGCACGGCTAACATTTTGATTTATGCAGCCAGCATTTATTTGTATTCCTTCTTTCTCATTGTAATGGTTTTAAAGCATCTAGTTCCCTGTTGCCTCTCTCTGTGTGGCTGATGCGATGTGGGCCGTCCTCTGCATGCTGCGAGTCCCTCTGCACACCTGAACCTGCAGACGGACTTATGTCAATTCTTTGTTCCCAAGTTCATTCATGACCACATCATTCTGCTGGCAATGCTGCTCTCTTTCCATCTTCCTGCCTCCGTTTGTCTTTTCTGTTTATTCTTGGCTGTCATTCGGTCTGTCCTTCTGAATAGACAGCATGTCTGTCTGCTTTTCTGACTCAACAGCCTGTCTGTCTTTCTGACTAGCCTGTCTGTCTTTATGCCTAGCCTGTCTGTCTTTCTGACTAGCCTGTCTGTCTGTCTGACTAGCCTGTCTGTCTTTATGACTAGCCTGTCTGTCTTTATGCCTAGCCTGTCTGTCTTTATGACTAGCCTGTCTATCTTTCTGACTAGCCTGTCTGTCTTTATGACTAGCCTGTCTGTCTTTATGACTAGCCTGTCTGTCTTTATGACTAGCCTGTCTGTCTTTATGACTAGCCTGTCTATCTTTATGACTAGCCTGTCTGTCTTTATGCCTAGCCTGTCTGTCTTTATGACTAGCCTGTCTATCTTTCTGACTAGCCTGTCTGTCTTTATGACTAGCCTGTCTGTCTTTATGACTAGCCTGTCTATCTTTCTGACTAGCCTGTCTGTCTTTATGACTAGCCTGTCTATCTTTATGACTAGCCTGTCTATCTTTATGACTAGCCTGTCTATCTTTATGACTAGCCTGTCTATCTTTCTGACTAGCCTGTCTGTCTTTCTGACTAGCCTGTCTATCTTTATGACTAGCCTGTCTATCTTTCTGACTAGCCTGTCTGTCTTTATGCCTAGCCTGTCTATCTTTCTGACTAGCCTGTCTGTCTTTATGACTAGCCTGTCTGTCTTTATGACTAGCCTGTCTATCTTTATGACTAGCCTGTCTGTCTTTATGACTAGCCTGTCTGTCTTTATGACTAGCCTGTCTGTCTTTCTGACTAGCCTGTCTGTCTTTCTGACTAGCCTGTCTATCTTTATGACTAGCCTGTCTGTCTTTCTGACTAGTAGGCTATGTCTATCTTTCTGACTAGCTTGTCTTTCTAACTAGCCTGCCTGTCTGTCTGACTAGCCTGTCTATCTTTCTGACTAGCCTGTCTATCTTTATGACTAGTATGTCTATCTTTCTGACTAGCCTGCCTGTCTGTCTGACTAGCCTGTCTATCTTTATGACTAGTATGTCTATCTTTCTGACTAGCCTGTCTATCTTTCTGACTAGCTTGTCTTTCTAACTAGTCTGCCTGTCTGTCTGACTAGCCTGTCTGTCTTTCTGACTAGTCTGTCTATCTTTCTGACTAGCATGTCTATCTTTCTGACTACCATGTCTATCTTTCTGACTAGCTTGTCTTTCTAACTAGTCTGCCTGTCTGTCTGACTAGCCTGTCTGTCTTTCTGACTAGCCTGTCTATCTGACTAGTCTGTCCACACTGATCTGTCACAAATATACCCGAAAACACTTGGACATGTGGTGGGACCAGCTGGGGCTATGAACCGATAACCGGTTCCACTACCTGCTGCCATAACAATGTATAGCAACATGAGTTATGAATAAATATAAAGAATATTTCACCCAGGAGGCTGCTGTTTCTGTCCCATGTGAACAAATTACTTTTTTTGCATTTTTGTTTTATTTCACTTAAATTCCATTGTCATTTTAAGCCATGATGACTGTTTTTAAACAAACCTAACCAAGTAGGATTGTTGCCTGAACCTAACTCTGTAGTTTCGTAGTGTTTTTTTCTGTTTTTAATTTAAATGTTAGAGTTTAGTTATCTTGGAAGCTAGTTCTGTTAAATATGTGCAATCGTAAATTTGATTTCCAAACGGCGTTCCGATTAGGAGTCGTCTTTACAAAATCTGACCTGTTCGACCCCCAGCAGGAGACGCCAGCGGATCCATCCGCACCAAGCACCGTCCTCCTGATCCGCAAATTCTGAACTTTCCAAAGATACCATTCATGTCTAGATGAAATCACTGAGTGAGATGAGAGGCGCAGCCATGTTTCTTGGGTTTAAACTTCACGTTGCTTTTTAAGTAAATAGAGATTTAGACATAGAGATCCAGACGTGTTCAGTCTGGAAACCAATACCTGGGCTTTGGGTATCTATGAGGGTGACCGAAACACTGCTTTGTGAGCTTTTTGTTTAAAAAAATCATAAAAGATACGGACAAAGTACCCAATTTATATTCATTATTGAATATAATAAATCGTACACACTTGGTCAAAAGCAATCATCACAATGAGCAGGAAAAACAATTCAAGTGCTTTTTAAATACTAAAATATAAACAGGGATTCAAATATTAGTATGTATAAAAAAATAGAACTGGATGAAATAGATCGACACCCCAGCCAGCTGTTTATTCGGTATTGGCCCCGATATCGATACCGGCGCGTCCCGAGTCGTAGCGTCACAACGTGACACTGCGACTCGAGGGCCAGTTCTACTTTAAGGGAATGGGTGGGGGGGGAATCAAGATGTCCCCAGACCGACAGCGTGGCAGTCCGTCTATTAACAACTTTACTCAAAATGTACGACCCGTCGAGTTTTATGTGAAACCGACAAGAAAAAAGAGCAAGAAACAGAAGCGGCCGGAGAGAGAAAGACACATCGATGGAATAATGTGTGCTAATCCACAAAGAGACAGAGGATGCAGTGTGTGTGTCTGTAGTTGTGTAGAGCGTGTGTATGTGTGTATTGTGTGAGTGTGGGGGGTTGTATAATGGCTTGCTCCCAGTACAACGTCCCAGACTCTTCCATGAACTGGTGCAAGGCTGTGTAACATCAGGGGTGGTGGTGTGTGTGTGGGGGGGGGGGGGGGGGAGAGAAAGAGAAGGCCTTTATATAACAAGAAGGCCCTGACTGCACCTGCTGCCTCTGAGTAAACTACACTCCTGTGGTGGAGGTGATGGAGCACCAATAGCACTGGGACGCATAGTCTATAGGGTAGTGTTGTCCCATCTTGCACTATTAAGGTTAAAGAGGCAAAGACGACAATAGCATTGGATGCAAGAGGCGCTGCGATGCACTGATTGACGCGAATTGGTGAGGACGACGAGCTCGCGGAGGGATATCACAGGAACATCTTTGGATCACTTTAGCCTGGTGGTGTTTCTGCAGGAGGGCTGTACCATCCCCGACTGCGGCACCACCACAACAAAGAGACCAGAACCCACGGAGCTCCGCATGAGAGACCCCCCCCACACACACACACACACACACCTCCTCACACGCCCACTGTCCTCCGCCGTTGCGACTGGAAACACCGCACACCAGTGAGGTGTCCCGTCCGCCATACAATAAGATAAATAGGCCCACCAGCCGTGCCGCAGCAGCAGCAGCGCGAGACCTACATAGAAAACCGCCAGTAACGCGCGAGACGAGGATGGCGCAGCGCGAGGACGGAGCAGGCGAGATGAGCGACAAGAAAACGCCGAATGACACGTCAAAAAATCCGACACAAAAGCTAAAATAAGGCACTTTACTCACCGCTTAGATGAGTCCCGTTCGTATCTGTGTATGCGTGCGTGCGCGCGCGCGTGTGTGTGACAGGTAGAGCGCGTGAAGGTGAAAATCTGTCCACCTTTCGCTGCTTGCAGAGCAGACTGGTGCCGGGACTCTGATGCAAGCCTCGCCCTCTTCCCAGGCTGCTCAGCCAATCAGTAGCCCGGAGCGAAAGAGGAGAAAATAAATCCTTTAGATGGGAATCTGCAGGCACCGGGGGATGCTGCTGCTGCCTTCACGAGCCGCCGGAAAGGGGAGACATTCACTCGGTTTGTAAGAAACAAATGCACACAGTGTATCGCAGTACATACAAGAATGACATAGCATTTCCAAATTAGACTTCTGATGTTCAGAGGGTAAACAGACTGCATATAATATCTATGAACATTTTTAAAAACAGCTATATATTTTTAAAAACACAAATGTGCTACCCGAGTAAAAACTAACGGAACAAATAAGTAGAAAGGTGCAGTAAGTAGAGTTCAGTTCTCAGGCTGACACCACCTGTCTAGACACCAACGGCTTTGTAAAACACTCTCTACTCAAACTAATAATAGTTTTATTGTCATATTTTAATTAAAGAAGCCTGTGTCATATTAGGGCATCGGTAAACAAACACACGTTCTTTACTAGAGACCTTACATGAATGCACTCTGGCCCTGTTTATGCAGGCTGAGTGTGAACCATGTTTATCTGCGAGTTATTTTTAATGTTCACTTTGATGTTATATCCTAAAACAAAAGTGTTCTTCGTGGACTTCTTTTGATAGATCCATTTTAACTTTCAACGAGTCAGAATCAGTGAAAGCATCTTACTGTGAACATGAAGATGAATCAATGAACAATAAATCAAAAGGCGGTAACGTAAGACGGGACCTAAGTAAAGAATGAACCAATATGCAAATGAGCTGTGCTACCTTGCTCTGAGCTGCTGCTGTCGCAGTAATATCTGGAGCCTGAAACTCACAAATCATGAGCAGGAATTAGAAGCTACCTTGATGTAGTTATTTGATCGTACTTTACATTTAGAAACATGACTGGAATAAGTTAATTTCCCAACTGTGGATGAAGGATTTGAATGTCACAGACTCAGATTTAGTGAAGCAAAAAGCAAATAGTACAAATATAGTGGCTGCATTCTTCTGTGATCCTATAGTGAATGATAAATAAAGCTGTAAAGTCTTCCCACTTAAAGTGCTTGAATACAAGATGATATCATTCACCCATTCACACCCTGATGGGAGGAGCTACAGTTCCACAGGAGTAACTAACTACAGGAGTAACTAACATTCACACACTGATGGGAGGAGCTACAGTTCCACCTGTACAGGAGTAACTAACATTCACACACTGATGGGAGGAGCTACAGTTCCACCTGTACAGGAGTAACTAACATTCACACACTGATGGGAGGAGCTACAGTTCCACCTGTACAGGAGTAACTAACATTCACACACTGATGGGAGGAGCTACAGTTCCACCTGTACAGGAGTAACTAACATTCACACACTGATGGGAGGAGCTACAGTTCCACCTGTACAGGAGTAACTAACATGCACACCCTGATGGGAGGAGCTACAGTTCCACCTGTACAGGAGTAACTAACATTCACACACTGATGGGAGGAGCTACGGTTCCACCTGTACAGGAGTAACTAACATTCACACACTGATGGGAGGAGCTACGGTTTCACCTGCACAGGAGTAACTAACATTCACACACTGATGGGAGGAGCTACGGTTCCACCTGTACAGGAGTAACTAACATTCACACACTGATGGGAGGAGCTACGGTTCCACCTGCACAGGAGTAACTAACATTCACACACCGTAGACACACCTACAGGAGGCATGTTGGGGTTAACTGTCTTGCCCGAGGACACATGGACACGGGGGCTAGCGGAGCCGGGGATCGAACCGCCGACCCTCGGATTGAAGAACGACCCCGCTGTGAGTTCACTCTTCATCTCATGTAATTATGGTCCGTTGCTTCGCAGTGTTTTCATGGAACAACCTGAGCGGCTGCTTGGTGCCTGCCTGCCTGGCTGGATCAGGGCTGCAGGCTGGCGCAGCTCTCCAGCCAGACCACTGGCTGCTTGAGGTTCCTCTGGGATTATCTGGGATTACAGCTCCCGTTTGATTCGGTGGGTTTGCTCGTTATCCTCCAACATCATCAACCGCCTGCAGAACATTCATCTCCTCCACAGTGCAGCTGCAGGTACTTCACCACCAACAACATCTAATGTGAAAACTATACTCGTAAACAATAACACGGAAAAAACAGCTGACGTGCCGTTGACGTGCAAACGAACGGCACGAAGAAAGGAAACGCCCCCAATGTGTAAAGCCACGGGCGTCATGGCAACAGCTTCTGACTCACATAGACACACATCAACGCTGGCTTCAGGTCACGTGGGGCATTGTTTATGTTCATATCCGGCTTATAGATGAGTGTGAGCGCTAAAAAGACAACGGCGGAATATCCCTTTTGTTACTTTTAAAACTGGGACCGTCGAGTGTTTTACAGATGTTTGCCAGGATTTAAGACAGTCGGCTTGATGCTGGCCAAAGAGGGACAAAGCAGGCCAAAGAAGGCCAAAGAGGGACAAAGAAGGCCAAAGCAGGCCAAAAAAGGACAAAGCAGGCCAAAAAAGGACAAAGAAGGACAAGGAGGGCCAAAGAAGGCCAACAAAGGCCAAAGAGGGACAAAGAAGGCCAAAGCAGGCCAAAAAAGGACAAAGCAGGCCAAAGAAGGACAAAGAAGGACAAAGAAGGCCAAAGAAGGCCAAAGCAGGCCAAAAAAGGACAAAGAAGGCCAAAGAAGGCCAAGGAAGGGCAAAGTATAACAAAGTAGACCATAGAAGGCTAAAGAAGGACAAAGAAGGCCAAATCAGGACAAAGCAGGACAAAAGAAGGACAAAAGAAGGACAAAGAAAGCCAAGGAAGGCCAAAGAAGGGCAAAGTAGGACAAAGTAGGCCAAAGAAGGCTTAAGAAGGACGAAGCAGGACGAAGAAGATCAAAGCAGGATAAAGCAGGCCGAAGCAGGGGAAATGTTTACGAACATTTTATTTATTTATTGTTAGGAGTGTGGGAAATCCAGACACACTGTAAAGGGGCGGAGCCTGAACTCAACCTTCTTGAATTAATACAACATCACTGAAATCATGTCAAGCAAACAGAAATGCACAGAACATGTTTTGAGCAAAAACAAATTAAAATTAGATATATATAAGAATGCCCTCCCCCAAAAAATAAAACGTGATAATTTTGAGAAGAAAATAAATTGGCTATGTCATACTCTCAAGGTGCACGTTGCTATCGATGCGTTGGCCTCACAGATGCGTTCCCATGGCGACTCATATTGACCAACAGTCTCCCCATGTTGCCATTGTCATTATTAATGTATTCAACCTTTCTATAAGGTCATTCTGGATATGGTCGTGATCTGTGATCCCCACTATTCAAACTACCTGCATGCAGTACACAGGGGCAATAAATACACGATGCACAAGAGTAAAGGTCATGCGTGGTACGTATGACCAGCTAATGTACTTAACTCTCAGATTAATGATTCATGATGAAGACATGCCCCCCCCCCCCCCCCCCCCCGCTGAGACATCACTTCTATAATGACATCACTGAAGCGTGGGGCTCCAGCTCCGTGTGTGTCAGGGAGGATTTGGGTTGTTGCTCATTGGAAAACCGCCATTTTTAAAGTCTGTGGACCAATCAGAGGAGTTTCACTTTTTTTACCATCTGATGACCTAAATGAGGAGTGAAGCCCCGCGGAGGCGGGGCTTAGCTGAGGGATTGACACACTGATACATAGGATGTGTCAATTTAACACAAGCACACACAAAAACAAAATACTGACAATGCAGGTTTTTTTCTGAGAGACGGCTATGATGATAGTTATGATAGATGATTGGGGAGGGGGAGGGGGAAGGGGGAGACTGCAGGGAGGAAGGAGATTTAGAGGAGAGAGTTTTAAGGCTGCAGGAGGATTTGGGGCGAAGGCCCCACGGGGGGTGTCTGGGTTAGAGGGGGAGGGGGAGGGAAGGCAGCTATGATGATAGGGGGGGGGGGATTAAATGTTGCCGGTCCAGTGTGCAGCAATGGGAATATTTGGGTTTTTTACACATTAAAGTTTTTTGAAGCAGCATGATGTAAACTGACATTTAAAGGGTTAAAGTTCTGTATTCAATTCATTTCAGTTTATTTTGTATTTGTATTACAAATTTGCCTCAGTGGGATTTATAATCTGTACACATACGACATCCCTGACCTTTGACCTCACATCGGATCAGGAACAGCTCACAAGAAAAAGAAAAAAAACCTTTCACAGGGGAAAAAAAGTGAAGAACCCTTCAGGAGGATCCCTCTTCATGATGGACAGAACAATAGATGTCATGTGACCAGATGAACAATAGATGTCATGTGACCAGAATGAACCATTACAGAGTAACAACACATTCAATGAATATGACAGAGTGTATGAATAGTTGGTACTAGGCATGGACCACGATCCAGACCTCCATGATCCATCAGGCAGATGGAGGTAGAGAGGAGGAGTGGGCGGGGCATCAGCAGTGCCATGGCATCAGACCCAGCCAGGTCCAATGGACCCGATGAGACATGAAGTCACAAGGACTCAGGAGGGGAAGCAGAGTTAACTAGAATGGGCACTCGGTAGAGCGCATACCTTCGCATATCACAAGATTGGGCATTGAATTATGAACATTTTGGCATTAGTTGCATGCCAATTGGACAAAAATGTATCGTGCTATGGTAAAAAAAGAGGTTGACCTTTCCATGACCTTGACCTTGACCTTTGACCCGATTGATCCCAAAATCTAATCAAATGGTCCCCGGATAATAACCAATCATCCCACCAAATTTCATGCGATTCAAGAACATTTTGACCTGTTCATGACCTTTGACCTTGACCTTTGACCCGATCGATCCCAAAATCTAATCAACTGGTCCCCGGATAATAAACAATCATCCCACCAAATTTCATGCGATTCGGTTCAATACTTTTTGAGTTCTGCGAAAGATTTTGACCTGTTCATGACCTTTGACCTTTGACCTTTGACCCGATCAATCCCAAAATCTCATCAACTGGTCCCCGGATAATAAACAATCATCCCACCAAATTTCATGCAATTCGGTTCAATACTTTTTGAGTTTTGCGAATAACACGCATACAAACAAATAAATAAATAAATAAATAAATACACGGCGATCAAAACATAACCTTCCGGCATTTTCAATGCGAAGGTAATAATGTGTAATGGAGAGATGAAAATTCATCCATAAGGAGAGAGGAGAGGAGAGAGGAGCTCAGTGTATCCTAAGCGTCCCCCTCAGCCTCTCAGCCTCTAGCAGCATCTCTAGGTCTCTCCAGGTGAACCTGGTTCAGGTCTAACTATAAGACCATCAAGAGGAAAGTCTTCAGTCTCCATGAGGGGGCGGAGTCTCCTCCAGGACTGAAGGTGGAGCTGGCTCCATAAAAGAGGAGGAGCTTGATACCTGAAGGCTCTGGCTCCCATCCTACTGTTTAAGACTCTAGGAACCACAAGTAGCCCCGCATTTAGTGAGGCAGATCTCTAGTGGAGCAATATGGTACTACAAGCTCTCTAGTGGAGCAATATGGTTCTACAAGCTCCTTCAGATATGATGGAGAATCACTAATCAAGGCTTTGTAGGTGAGGAGAATTTTAAAAGTGATTCTTGATTTTACAGGGAGCCAGTGCAGAGCAGCTCAGGAGTCATGTGATCTCTGTTCTTGGTTTTAGTGAGAATACAAGCTGCAGCATTCTGGATCAACTGGAGGGACTTAAGAGACTTATTAGAGCAGCCTTATATTAAGGAGTTGCAGTAATCCAGTCTAGAAGTAACAAACGCGTGAACCAATTTTTATGCAACTTTATACATATTCCAGACTGTGGAAAAAAAATCCTCGAATTAGTAAACGGTCAATCATCAAAATTAAAGAAAAACAAATGAATATATGTTTTATTTGTTTAGTAGCTATGATTTCAGAGCACAACCATGAATCGTAAAGTATGCCTCAGTACAGACACACTGGATCTGACCTCTGGTGACCTTTACAATTCTTACTATAAAAGAGAAGAAGTTTTATTTCATAAACATCTAGTGTCGTACATGTGGCCTGTCGCCCACTGAGAGCTCGGTCTCTGGAGTCCAGACTGCTTCTCTGGGACCTTGAACGCATCGCACAGAGTGTTATGAACATGAAGAGGTGAGAGAAGAGAGAATCACAGAACAAGGAGAATGTATTTATCATGCGGTGATGCAATGTTCTGTGACGCGGCAGGAAATGATGGAAAATGTATTATATACTACTCATTAATTCATTAAAAATGAAAACAAATCTTGAAGAGCGTCCCACTAGTTCTGACAGCACAGACCAGAACAGTCAGGTCTGGTTCATGCTGCTCCTTAAAACACCGACGAGATCCTAACAGGTGGATAAGCACGGACCCGCAGCACCACCTGCTGGCCAGAAGGGGTGTTACACCTTCCATCAACATCCAGTGGAGGAGCAGAGGAAGCAACGCGCGTCACAATCGGCGTTTCTCAATTCAAAGTACACGAGTACAGACTTGTGTTCTTTTGGAGTCTGGTCTTGGGAGTCCAGACTCCGGAGGACGGGAGAACGGGAGGACGGTCTTTCTGCGATTGGAACAGCAGCTGACTTGATGACGTCACCACATCAACTGTTCTTGCTGCTGAGTTTACTCTAATTATTCACTGTAAATTATTTTTTACAGTCAAATAAACAAAACATCGTAAAATTACATTCCGTGACTCAACAACAGTAGTATTTATAAAAAGTCAACTGTCAGTAGTTTATTTTCTCCTCCGCTACTGTTTCCGGTTGCTGGTGAAATGCATTCTGGAATATCTGCTGGCCAGAGTGCGCACAAGTCTCCTCTGATGCATCCTCCGGAAAGTGGGAGGATCAAGTCACATCCGGGCATTTTGACCGTGCTTTGCGAGAAGCGCACTTTGAATTGGAACATGTACCCGGGCTGAGACTGATGACGTTTCACGAGTCACGAGGACACAAGTAGAGGAAAGTACGCACAAGTACGCTGATTGAGAAACGCCGACAGTCTCACCGTGACAGAAGACACCAAGACCGGAACCAGCGGAGAGGACATGCACAAGTCCTCACGGGGACGTCCCTCTCTTCTGATGACATCATCATCATCAGAATGATAATCAACGCGTTGAGATGAGAGAAGTGATTCACCAGCTCACTGCCTTTCACCTTCAGAGGCTGTTAAATTCAGGCAGCATCATTCACTCACTCCATCACTCACTCCATCATTCACTCTCCATCACTCACTCCATCACTCACTCACTCACTCACACACTCACTCACTCATCACACACTCACTCACCCTCACTCACACACTCACTCACTCCATCACACACTCACCCTCACTCACTCACACACTCACATACTCAAAAACTCACACACTCACACACTCACTCACACACTCACTCACTCACATACTCACACACTCACCCTCACTCACTCACACACTCACATACTCAAAAACTCACACACTCACACACTCACTCACACACTCACTCACTCACACACTCACACACTCACTCACACACTCACACACTCACTCACACACTCACACACTCACTCACACACACACTCACACACTCACTCACACACTCACATACTCAAAAACTCACACACTCACTCACACACTCACACACACACTCACATACTCACACACTCACTCACTCACATACTCACACACTCACTCACACACTCACTCACACACTCACTCACACACTCACACACTCACTCACACACTCACTCACACACTCACTCACTCACTCACACACTCACACTCACACACTCCACACTCACACTCACTCACTCACTCACACTCACACTCACACACTCACTCACACACTCACACACTCACACACTCACACACTCACACACTCACTCACACACTCACACTCACACACTCACTCACACACTCACACACTCACTCACACACTCACACTCACTCACTCACTCACACTCACTCACACTCACTCACACACTCACTCACTCACTCACTCACACACTCACTCACTCACTCACACACACTCACTCACACACTCACACACACTCACTCACACACTCACTCACTCACACACTCACTCACTCACTCACACACTCACACACTCACTCACACTCACACACTCACTCACACACTCACACTCACTCACTCACTCACTCACTCACTCACACACTCACTCACACACTCACACACTCACACACTCACATACTCAAAAACTCACACATCCACTCACTCACACACACCCACATGTCTGTAATGATTTCATCATGGAGCAGGATATCCTACCACCACTATATAAGCACTCAAGCGGGGTCCAGAGTCCCCCCCCCCCCCCCCCCCCCAGGATACGTTTGCTTGACTTGACATGACAGCAGCGGTAGCCATCTTTCTTTTTGTGGTCAGTCAACCGTCGATGACGTAACTTTACAGGTGCGCCAGACCAGAGCGGGCGGCCAACTGTCCACAAACTACATGTACGGTCATCGTCTTTTGAAAAATAAAAAAGCTAGCTCATAGCAAGATGACACTGCTCTTATAATCCTCACGTGTGGTGCCGGCCTGTGTCGTTAACATTGGCCTTCTTTGTGTTTCCTGTGCCACTTAATCCTTGAGATAGTTTAGAAGATTAGATGGTAGTTTAACGGATGAAAAACAAGATGGCGGAGACTTTTACTTTTACTCCCTGCCACCAGCAGACCAATGGGGGCAGACGGACCTGCAGTTAGCGTAGCGGTGGTAAGCATAGCGTTTGTTAGCATAGCGCTGGTTAGCATTGCGCAGGTTAGCGTAACGGTGGTTACACAAGTCAGGTTCGACCCAGCGCTGCCAATAGCTGCAACCAGCTGAGGGCTATAGTTGCTACAGCTAACCGCTAGCTCGAGGTGCGTCTTCTGGAGCCTGCCTCAAAGCGAGGAAATCTCCCGGTGGCAGCAAAGACGGAGTTTAAATACGTGGCTTTTCTTTAGCTTGAGTCCTCTGCGGCCCCCCCCCCCCCCCCCCACCACCACCACCACTAATAATTGGAATGAATGAGGATGCCGGCTTCTTCTCAGTCCTGTGTCGGTCTGAACGTCGGCGGCTTGTGTCTGCAGCAGAGTGACAAGCTAGGATTCATGCAAAAGAAGAATTCCCCAACTGGAGTGCCGACCTGAATAACGATCAACAGGGAACCCCCATGATGCTTCATTCACAGCTCTGTATCTTGTGTTCTTCTTCTGCAGTCAGCCTGTATGTGGGGAAGAGGTTTGGAGGCTCGGAAAACTGATGAGGGCAGTGAATGCAACAAGCTCATTATGTGTGTGTGTGTGTGTGTGTGTGTGGGGGGTATCACGCAGACGTGTTGCATATCTCGGCCAGACAGTGTCATGTCAGGAGCTGGTTAGTATTCGCCAACGGTGTGAATAAATTACCAAGAGGTCCCTTTCATTCCAGAGAATCGTCTTCCACTCCAGACCGACCGGGCCTCACATACTTCCTCTTTCTCTGTGTGTGTGTGTGTGTGTGTGTGTCTGTCCCACTTGGCCTCACACCTCCAGACAGAGACAGGATGAAGTCAGCTTCATATTTAAGAGGATAGAGTGACATATTGTATACCACTCTATACTTTTGTTTCGTGACAGTTCCTAATGTGTTTCTGGAGAGTAATGCTGAGACAACAGGAGCCATCTTTCTGGAATTGTGATACATTTCACATTTTAAGAAAAAATTCCATTTACTCTAAGTGACATTAACAATGTATGCGTTGGACATTTATTTAGGTGACATTAATTCGGGAAATGTTAGATTAAAAGTTCCAAGATCATAGACATCAGAAACCAATAGTTTAGATACGGGTACAAAGGCTGCCAAGATAGTCTTGATGAATGTCCTCAAACGACAACAGGTATGAAAGTTTTTAAAAATCTGGAGTGGTGGATTTAGAAAGTAGTGAGCTTGCTCGGCCTCTGTAGACCTCTGTATACCTCTGCAGATCTCTGGAGACCTTTGTATACCTTTGTCAACCTTTATATACCTCTGTAGACATTTGTATAGCTCTGTAGACCTTTGTAGACCTCTGTAGACCTCTATAGACATGTGTAGACCCCCACAGACATTTGTAGAGCTTTGTAGACCTCTATAGACATTTGTAAACCTCCACAGTCCTTTGTAGAGCTTTGTAGACCTCTGTAGACA